>NW_026055774.1:600000-1200000 GCF_023758015.1 Alternaria viburni
GCATATGACACGGAGACATCTTGTCATAATAATTGTTGAATTAAATCGCGATGCGCGTAAGGGTATTGTAAATTATGTACACTAAGGAAATGAGGGCCTGCTAACGGGCAGTGTCCTCGTGCAGTCCACCAACTTCATCAGATCTCTCTTCTCTACACCCAGAAGACTCATCCTGATGTAAGCCTTCGCATAGTCCAGGTTCCAATGGACCTGGTTACCAACAAACGACTTCCACTCATCGGCGATCTTGGGATGTGTCGATAGCACCTTGTCGCTTGGGAGGACGAAGACCTTCTGATCAGCACTGCCACCGGAGGGATTGTTAAGAGTATCGTTGTAGAATTCGACGTCCCAGACACCGGGGGTCGTATCGAGTGGCTTGTCGACGACCTCTGGGCGGACGTCCACGAATCGTTGCTTGGCTGTTGCGTGGGCGCCTACGAGTGCTGCGAGATCGTGGGGCGAGAAACCCTTGTCCTTGAAGATGGCGATCAATTTGTCGGCGTCTTGATGAACGTCAGGTAGAAGTCCTTTGGGTGCGGCCTTGGTCGCATCCTTGCGGCCAACGAATGTAAGTACGCGGGGCCCCTTCGGACACGAGATTGTTGCGTGATTGTGCGCATATTGGACGAGATCAGCGTATCCGACCTTGTACTTGGATTGTACATCTCGAAGTTTTGTGCGAATGCTCTGAAGGCCGTTGTTCTCGGGTCTTTCATGCTCGCCAAAGTCCATGAGTAGCGATCCATCGGCACCACCATTGAGAGCATTCTTATCCCAAGACCCAGCATCGTGGAAGCCCATACGGACTGCGGCACGAGCGTTGTCGTTGCATTGTTTGTCCTTGGGGTCGACAAACAGCTTGGTAAGCTCGGCAGAGACATCATACCCTATATCTGTTAGGCCATAGACGATTAAGGAGGATTGTTGTAACTCACAAACGCAACATTTGTCAATACTCAACAATGAGCAGGTCAACGGCTTGTTCGTCTTGGTGTTGTCGATAGGTGACTTTTTACCAGACAGAACGTCCGCAATGAGTTGCTCAATGCCTGTGAGAACACCATTGAGAATGCCATCGATAAGGCCGGGTGCGGCATGACGGGGTTCCAACGGAGTTGATGATGCTATCGAACATAGAGCGATGAGTGGCAACGCCAGGGACTTAGTAGGGACCATCATGGCAGCTGAGGTAAGTAACGACCGAGAAGATTATGAACAATAAATTATAAGACAGTGTAAGAGGAGCAACTGTGAGCTGATGAGGAACAAAAAGACAAGATGTTTGGAACATCCTTATATTCCCCGACTGTCTCCTAACAGCAACGGTGTACCAAGTCCCGGGCCTTCCATTCTCGCCGATCACAGTCCCGCATGGAACCAAGACGCCGTTTAGTTGAGACCACAGCAAGCCACATTGAGTAGAGGGATACAGCTCGGTCCCCGAAATAGTAATCTATCCCTGTAGCCCTAGGCCAAGCCAGCCGCTTTAAGGCGATACGGTTGAGGAAAGCCAGCCAAACAGCTACCAAGTGATGGTCATGACAGCGATATGCAGGGCCGAGCCTAGACTAATGACCTTTTGAGACAGGTAGATCCCGTCAATGTAGGAAGTCAGGGCAGTCTAGCAGTCGCCGCCTAGAAAAAAGGTGCCAAGCTTGCGAAGAGGCGCATTTGCGAACGGTCTAGCTGTTGCAGACATGTGCCTGATTCAAAGAGTGTGAGTCGAAACACTCGCCATTCGACAAGCAAGTACAGCCCAGAGCGAAATATCGACAGTACAGTCACAGCATCCTGCGTGAATGCCACCAATACTTGAGTGCGGAAGAGCACCCTGCCGAAAAGCAGCATACCGCTTTGCGATTCTCCGGTGCCGCTAGCGTCGGTATCCGTTGTCCAGAATTCTACGAAGCCACGATAGCCTCGTGTTTTCTCGTGAAGATGCATGGTGGCTTGTCCAGATCTCGCGTGTTCGCTTGGCATGTCAAAACTCAATACTCTCCGCATGGTGATCCGGGACCTGAGCCCATCATCCGCGACTAAGAATACGCCACTTGCCTTGCGGTCCCACATACGGGAACTCGTGCAACGACTAAGCGGTGTATTTGTTCTTCAGCTACACAAGCTAGTACCATCAGCTGGGATTCGCTTGCATGCCCAGGTGTCGTGGCATGGCGCGCCATGCGATTTCGAGCTGCTTTCGGGTATTGCCCCAAGATAGCGATACAAGAGCCACTGACGCTTTCCGCTAGCGAACGGTGATGTTAGTAATTGAGGTGATCCGGTAAGCCTCCAGTCCATCGACCGCTTGTAGAAGAGCTGAGCCAAGTGATCGACGACACTAGTGTGATCGTGCAGCCGCTGCTGTGGAGAGCCGGAGCCACCACGAGCACATGACCTTTGAAATGCTCAGCCCTGTAGGTGTTTGGCAGTAACTGAACACTTTTCCATCCAAATGGATTACCCTCGCAATCTGCTAACTCAACAAAGGGCTTGTTCATGGCAGTAAGCCCAGCATCTGCCACCCTTTGCCGGTGTCCATTGCTTTTCAGGACGTCAATGTTGAGAGTAGCGTTCAGAACGCGCATCGACGCGCACATAGAAGGTGTGAGGAGCGAGGGTCTTGCAGGTACTTCTGCTTACCTTGCGCGGTTCCGCTTTAATGCAGGTACCATTACCGTACCAACGTGTTGCACGGTAACAAGCAAAGCTATTGACGTTAGATGCAGCCTGACACCGTCCGGAACCAAAGTGTTGGATGATCCGACGCTCGGAGGTTGGACGCCCATGAGATTCGATGGCAGAACAGCCCAGCAAAGGGTTGAAGAAGTTGGAGTCTAGGGTTCAAGGGTTGTTGAGCTTCATGTACCGTTCCTATCGCCTCCAGGGCTTCTTCGGCCCGCAAAAGCATGAGCCTTGACACGGTGCTTGATTGTTTGTTCGCTCCAAGCGTTAGCATAAACGTCCCTGACCCCTTACCGCCATAATACTCAACAGTGACAAATATCCCATCAGACGTTGTTATCGCATTGATGGAGAGAGAGATATCTTGGTGGAGCGGCGAGGCCACGGCTCTAGCGGGAATAATGGTCTTGGCGTGCGCCAATCGGGGGCCCCGATCAGCGGAGGCCTCGACGCGTCTCGCCCTTTTCGATCTTTGTTCCTTCATGCATCAATACTGAGGGCAGATTCGCATCAGTCGGACATTCGTATCATCCATCTGATATCGACTGGTACTCCCCTTTCGCAACCTCGTCACTCTTACTCTGAAATCGCGACCCTTATCACGTCATGCAGACAGATGTCGCGTCCGGAATCCTCTGGCAACAGTCCGCCAAAACGTCGACGGACGGTTGAAGGGTCGTGCTGGCCTTGCAAGCAAAGACGAGTCAAATGCGACCTCCAGAAGCCCACATGCCGACGATGCCTCCTTTCCACAAACGCGGAAGACTGCAGCTACGACAAGTTACTACTCAGATGGAAGAAGCGACCTGCTAAAACGGTGCCCGAATGCATCCCACAGCTATCCATCGAGCGTTCGCTCAATAACATTCACCTGGCAGTCAATGAGCGAAGAGCACTGGAATACTTCAAAGCGCGGTTATGGCCACTTTTCTCCACTCTTCATGAGCCAGTCCCGCCACCAGTCGCACTTGCCCTGCGCTCTCAACCTGTCCTCCAGGCCCTATGCGTATTTGCCGAGGAGCATCGGGCGCTGCAAGAGCGCGGATCGTCCAAACAGACTCTTGAGAGGAGACGCTTGCATTGCTTGTCAGTTATCCGCGGCCAACTGAGCAGCGAGCAATCCGATGGTGCTGCGCTCTCCGCACTTTTAGTCGCGGTGCTGCTTTTGTACTTCCTGGAAGGCTATGTCAACTGCATGTCAGATGACGCTTCGACCGGTTGTCACCTTGCGGGAGCGATCGCAATCATCAACGCAATGGGTGGCTTTCGAGCAGCATGGTCATCGTCAGACAGAATGACTAGAATGCTACTCTCGGAACTAGCATCCACCGATCTGACAGACGCCCTGCTCCAAGACAGAAAACCTTCGTTCCCAGCCTCCATTTGGGAGACAATGGAGTCAGGATCAGTATGGTGGGAAGTCGTCCCTGGCACTACATCACTCGGGTCTGTTCTATCCACATTGGCTGAGATGAGCTTCTACCGCCACGAGCTACAAACTGGAGCCGAAGTTTGCGTCGAGAAGGCGCAGGCCTTTGAGCATGCGCTTCAGCCCACGTACTCCAAGCTAGAGTGTCCAGATGGAGACGCAGGACAAGACCTGCTAAGCCCTGTTACAACGGCATCGCTCTCACTTGTCCGTTGTTTCCAGCACGCAGGCCTCATATACCTTTACAGTGCTATTCACGACATTCCCACGAAGCACTTTCTTCTCCAACAGCATGTCCATGCGTGTCTGGAGTGTATACAAGGCATGGATACGAGATCTAAAGCACAGAACTGTGCTCTTTTCCCACTCTATGTTGCTGGCGCACATGCACTCTTGGAGGCCCATCGGGAATGTGTGATGAAGATTTTGGGGAACATACACAACAATCTGCGATTCGAGTCCGTGCTGTCTATTCGGGCAACTTTGGAGGCGCTCTGGCAACCGTCTCGTAATCCTACTACGTGGAGCGGAAGTTTCAAGAACACCGCCATGTGTACATTGGTCATATGAAAGAATTCATCGGTTCTTGCTATAGCAGAAGATTGCGATAGTTCCGGCAAAATGCCTCCGAGCCCTACGACTACCAGCCACTTGCTCAACTGTCTAGTGTTTGCACCAGGGACGGCCATAATTCATGTCGCATTTTACAGAGATTCCAAGCCAGATGTATACATGACTCTAAGGACTATCTAGTTGTTAAGATTGAAGAGTGTATATGCAGCAAATGCGACAGGAATGGTAGCCACTCTTGGTGCCCGTATCCCAGCATATTACCAATGTCTGAGTACCGCCTCCCTCACTCCAATTCAACGAGAGCCTCCACCTCGATTTCGACTTGCATGCCTTCGATACCAAGTTTGGTAATCTCGACACATGTCCATACCGGTCGGTGATCAGGCATGACGCGTCGCCAGCCTTCGATACATAGGTCCGCAGACTCGTCGATGTTTGTGTGGTACGATCGAATAGCGTATACGTTCTTCCAGGACACGCCCTTTTCGACAGATTGTAGAGCCTTCTCAATGTTCTCAAGCGCTAGCTCCACTTGCTTTGCGGCGTTTGGTGCTACGTTCCCTTCCGCATCCCAACCACCCTGGCCGGAAATACGGACGACGTTTCCTACTTTGACAGCTTGCGAGTAATGGAAAGCTTTCGACTTGGATTCGGTTCCAGCGTAGTTTCCGAACGTTGTCATGATGAGGATCTCAATGTCGATAGTGAACTGCGTTCGAGGCGAAATGAAGAAGAAGAAGAAGAAGTCGGTGACAAGTGTTGTAGTCAAGAAGGAGTCGGACGAAGAAGTTTATAACACAGTCTTGGGGATAAACGCGACTTGTAGGCCCATGCATCGTATGGGGCGTATTTCCGCTGTCGGGTCCCGTAATGAATGTTCACAACACAGCTCCGCGTCATCGCACTGGAGTCAAGTCCCAGACTACGACAAGAGTGTTCAATCGAGAGTCCAACAACTCGAACTTGCCCGGTATTTGCCTCGCTCTGGTATAGACAAGCTCGCTATCGTTGAATTGCTCTCCTTGACGGACGGAAGTGGAGCGTCCCCGCAATCCATATCTGACACAAGCAAACAAGCTCCTATCTCCGATATGAATGATGCCGCTGGAATCACGGAACATCTCAACATGGAAGGTTACCAGGCCTCGTTTTGCCACGAGATATGGGACCGGGATTTAGCGTGGCGATGCCTTGCAGTTCGAGCTATACCCAGCATGGCAAGTACAGCGGCCATTTCTTGACCCACATTTCCCTGCAAACCTATACACGCGATCCTACGCTAAGGTGTAGATAGTCGCCAATGGTGTCATTCGCCATTGTCAACGTCCACCTTACGATGATCTAGCATTTAACTGCTCTTGTCGTCTGCTTGAAGCGTCGTCGGAAGCAGCGCGCGGGGGAATACTACTACCTAATGTACATGTTATCGATCAACCCAGTTTTGACGCCTCTGGGCTTTGCGGCGTTCTTGGTCGTACTTGCGGTTGGCCTGGTATGGCGGACGCAGAAGACACCGAGCAAAAAGCTCTCTCCAACTTACGACGTGAAGCAAAAAGGTGCAGTTGATCAAAATATCCTTAATTTGAACAGCACTGACCTCTCCAAGTCCCATCTATACCATTCAAGACACCGTTACCGCAGCCGGCGGAGGACTACAAACTTGAGCTTACGGATCCCAAGCTCTATCGACCCTTCCGCCATGGCCCGAACTTTGTAACAATGGGCATTAGGAAAATGGATTGGGACCAGTGGATTGAAATGGATTCGAATTTCATCCCTTACCACGATGCCAAGGTTCGAGAGCTCGAGAAGGACGTCAAATCCCGGGTACAATATGTCGATAACGAAGTCACGCGCCTCGCATGCTTTGAGGTCCTGGAAGAGCTGACACAATATCTCACGCATCGCTATCCGGAAGTCTTCCAACTGCACGGCAACATCCTTCACAACACAGTCACTGGCGAAGAATTTCAATACCCAGCACCGAACCCGACGGAAGCTATGGTCACGGCAGCAAAGCTCGTACAGGACGATCTCGTAGTCATGGTACTGAATGAAGACGGCCAATACCATATCGACGCCGGCGCAGTCTGTCTACCCGGATTCTGGCGCCTGACTGAGAAGTACCGCATGTCGCTCGATGAACTCCATATCGAAGCCGGTGTACCGCACTACCAGGAGAAGTTGCAAAAGGCCATGAATCGCTTTTTCGCCAATATGACGTGTGAGAAGCCTGTCATTCGGAACAACGTAAGTAGCACCACAATCACTCCAAATACTGAGGTACCAGTGCTGATAGATCTATAGTTCTTCATCCAATTGGACGACGGTCTTGCTTGGTCCCACCGCATGGGCGATCAGAACTCCAACACAGTCGCCTCATGGGCCACTGCCAACTCCAAAGGTCTCCGTGTCGAAGACATCCACTTCCGCTCCGAACGGCAATCTCTGCGACGTCTGCCAAAGTCCAAAGCTCTTCTCTTCACTATCAGGACGTACTTCGAGCCGGTGACGACCATTGCGAAGGAGCCGCATGTACCAGGAAGACTGGCCGAGGCGATCAGGGGGTGGGATGAAACTGTCAGTTACTACAAGGGACGAGAGCATTGGGAGGGTCTGCTGCTCCCATATCTGGACGAGGAACATAGGAAGCAGGTTGATAGTGGTGTGTTGGAGAAGCCGGAGGGGGAATTTCCGTTTTGAGTGTAGGCTTCCCTGTCAAACTCAGTAGAGATATACTTTGCTGCATACACAAACGCCTCATTATACTTGGGTGGTCTGAAACATGAACTAGTGCTTCTATGCCTGCTACTCAGCTGATGAGGCTTAAGCTTCAAGAATGTGACCTGGGGCCAGCTAGCCCATATATCTCACACCTTTACTACAGTGAAAGCGTTTCAGGGCCACGCTGCACCTTTTGCATAGCATATGGTTCACATCACCAGGGGAGCCATGTTGAGTTTGCTGCATACACAATCTCAGATGTTGATATATGGGTAGTTCTAAAGGCAATGTATACTCTTGGGCAAGGACACCACTACATAGAATCGGATGCAACCTGGTGGACTTCTTGCACGGAAGGCTGCAATTTAGACAAATGTACAATCTTCTGCACTGGAGGAGGCCATGGTACAAGAGTTACGAGAGCCACGAGAAAGCGTGATCATCCGACAACCAGCGCAAAGAAATGCTACACCTTAGTAAACGTCCTCCACCTCGTCAGGCGGACCCTTGAACTCTGGGCAATGTCAGTAGGGACTCCAGCGGTGCATGATCAAGCAGATAAACATTGGAACTTACTGTTTCTGCCAGAGAGCGCATACCACAGCCCGCTCAAACACGCAAAGCCGACCAACACGACACTAGCGTAGTTCATCGAGACCTCAGTAACAGGAAGCGCAGTCGGCATGCTAAAGAGCACCAATTCGAACAAAATCCATGCCACAGCACCGATGTTTGCTGCGGTGCCCACCAGGCCACCGACATTCCATTTGGCATGTGCGACTTCTCTCCTGCCCGTGAAGAGAGAGATAGCAATGGGGACGAGGTAACCGATGGCGAGTGCGATGACGCCAACTGACGCAAAAGCAGTAAACGCACTGCTGGAGCCGAGATTGATAAGACCGAGTAGCATCTCGATGACTGTGACGAGCGTGAGCGAGTAGATGGGCCGGTCGGCGATGGTGCGTGTCCACAGGCCAGCGAGTGGAAGCGCGTTGTCGCGACTGAACGCCCATGTGCAGTGTGAAGCAGCAGTCGTGATCGCAATGGCGCAGAAGAGAGTGACGAATAGGATCATGATCATCAATATCAGCGCTCCTGTCTTTGAGCCCATGATAGAGTATATGATGTACGGCAGCGCTTGGCCGTAGGGTGCGTTGAGGATGTCTTCGAGCGGCGGTAGCGTAAAGCATAGCGGTAGGACGAACAGGAGCGATGCGAGACCACCGAAAGGTATGCAGAGGGCGATAGCACGAGAGACTTCAATCTCGGGCTGGGCGCACTCTTCCGTCATCGATGTCACCATACCGATGGCGGAGAAGGCGTATGCTGGTGGAAGAAGGCCGATGAAGAACGTAAAACCCGTACCCCAGCCTGAGAAGCTGCTGTCGTAGTTGCCGAGCGCGTAGGAGGCTGAATGTCGACCTTGCTGAGCGCGGACCGATAGAGCAACCAGAAGTGCGATGATGGTGATGAAGTTCCATACCGCGGCCACGGAGTCCACATACGGTAGCAGCTTGTCTCCCAATGAGCAAACAATGAAGACCAGCAGACACAGCGCGTAGAAGATGAGAAGCAGTTCCCAGTCCGATGCTACCCACTCTGGGTTGTAGATCGAGACCGTCGCAGCAATCAGAGAAGCGAACCCGAAGTTGACGGAAAGTGCAATCGTCCAATTTCCGATGAGCCAGAACCAGCCGGTCAGAAATGAGACGATCTTGCGTGTCCTCTTGCGCTCACCACAGAGCCGGTACGACCAGTAGTACACACCGGAAGATGTTGGATACCGTGATGCCAGCTCTGCAAGAGAAATGGCAACACACCCGTTGAAGAAGAGGACAACCAGTACCCCGACGAATATTGACAATTGGCCACCACCATAGATGGCGCTCATCAAGGGACCACCGATACCGTAGGGTACTGCTACGATGGCAAGACACATACCCAAAACGCTAATGAGTGACCGGTTCTTCGTGAGCTGTGCGTCGTATCCCAAGTGGACGTGCTCAACGACACCCTCCTCGCGGGTAGTCACCGGACCCATTGGATTGCCGAGCTTCTTTTCGCTGTTGGTTGCCGACATAGTGGGAAAATGGGGATTCTCGAAGTCAGGATGGTAGGAATGATGCGACAGCGAGTGTCTGCACGAGGTGAATGAATATAGCTGTTACAGGCAGTTTCATCTCATGCCGTACATGCGCTATGCTCGACAATGTGGCGTCCAGCATGATAAGATATGACGATAGTTCATTGTCCACCGATAGCGAGCATCGTCCATACTGGCTCTCTACCCCGGACTGAAGTGTCTTGATTCGAGGTCAAGCCTGTATTGACTGCATCGCTACTGACTCGTCAGAACATCGCTTCGAGATAAGCGGTGGCTTGAATAGTTCTGCAGACTGGAGCATGATAAAATAACCAAACCGGAAGTTCTCGCGTCAATGTAGGCTCCAGAGTGTTCGGTTTTCCCTTGTGCATGGTGCAGCGATGCCCTGTTTTGGAAGGATGATAGGCCTCTGGTAGTCGTTTCCGGGGCCCCAGATTTCGCGTGTAGAGCGCTCGCACATGACTTTGGTGGAAGGAAAGCTTATCTTTCGCTCAAGCCTTCGATGCGCCGTCAGATCCGTGCCGCTGGAAACATACAAGAAACGTCTCGAAAGTCTGGATAACGACTATGCCCGGGAGAGCAGTTTGGAGGGCAATGTCAAAGCGTGTGCTTGCGTGCTCGAGATGCCGATCGGACATTTGGGCCCTGATAGTGGAGCCTCTGCATTAGTGTGGTACTAAGCCGAAGGTGGCAAGTTGACGGGCAAAGATGGCCTTGAGAAACGCAGGCTACCTTATCACTTGAGGAAGTCACTGGCCAGCGCAAAATGTGGACATTTTGATCAAGTCGACGCCTAAGTGTTCCTTCGAAGTTCCGGGTCTGCCATGTGGACGCCTTGTTGATGGACCCACATTCAGAAAACCACCACATGCCTTCGGCAGCGCGCCTTGGTCAAGTTCTTGTCTGTTTTGGGAAAATCGATGGGCATAGCTTCTTGGAGTAGGATGATAGTCATCGCGAGTCTGATTATGATCATGTGGAACCGACGTCCTTGCAACCTCGGTGCGGGGTGGATGTGATGAAGACGCGTTGATCGAGGGCGCAGAATATGAAAAGACCAATTGTCCAGCTCTGTCCACGAGGTGCATCTTTCTATCATCCTTGTATAACACTTCCTGCATCTTACCCCTTCTTTTACCGCATACACATTTTCCACGATGGCCCAGTCGATCGACCTTACAGCACCTAATGGCACGAAGTGGACGCAGCCCACTGGTAAGCATCAACAACTTCCAATATTCTAGGCGTGAACAACTAACATTGGTTAGGCCTCTTCATCAACAACGAATTTGTCCCCTCCAAATCCGGCTCAACACTGGATTCGATAAATCCGTACGACGAGTCCGTCATCGCAAAGGTCTCCGCCGGTAACGAGGATGACGTAGATGCTGCAGTCGCCGCAGCACGAGCTGCCTTCAAGTCATCAGCATGGCGCGACATTTCCGCCGCCGAACGAGGCCAACTGCTGTGGAAGCTCGGTGACCTTTGCGAGAAGAACAGCCATATTCTTGCTACCGTCGATGCGTGGGACAACGGCAAGCCTTACCAGCAAGCCATGGACGAAGACGTCGCTGAGACTATCTCGGTCTTCAGATACTACGCTGGATGGGCGGACAAAGTGTATGGGCAAACGATTGAGACGAGCAATGCGAAGCTGGCATATACCAAACACGAACCCCTTGGCGTCTGTGGACAGATCATTCCCTGGAACTTCCCTGTCATGGTATGTATCCATCGACTCTGGCTGGTGTAATTCAAAGCTAACAAGCTTCATAGATGGCTGCTTGGAAACTCGGTCCAGCATTAGCTTGCGGAAACACCATTGTGCTCAAGCCAGCAGAGCAGACACCACTGGGGGCACTATTCTTGGCCACCTTGATCAGGGAGGCTGGTTTCCCTCCAGGTGTAGTCAACATCGTCAACGGCTACGGAAAGAGCGCGGGCTCGCGACTTTCCGAACATCCAAATGTCGACAAGATTGCTTTCACAGGAAGCACCATTACCGGCCGGGCCATCATGAAGGCTGCAGCAACGAATTTGAAGAATATCACTTTGGAGACTGGCGGCAAGAGCCCACTCCTTGTCTTCGATGACTGCGATCTCGAACAGGCTGTGAAGTGGTCGCACATGGGTATCATGGGTAAGCTCCCTCCTCTTTGCAGTATCCACTTCCTGTAATTGTGACTAACGAATCGTCAAGGGAACATGGGACAAGTCTGTACAGCGACCTCGCGTCTTTATGTCCAGGACACCATCTACGACAAGTTTCTCGAAGCATTCAAGAAGCAGACCAAAGAGAGTACCAAAATTGGTTCGCAGTTCGATGCCGACACCAATCATGGACCTCAAGTCAGCAAAGCTGCCCAAGAGAAGATCCTCGCATACCTCGACACAGCGAAATCAGACGGAGCTGAGCTCATCTTCGGCGGCAAGCAGAGCGGCATACCAGAGAAGGGATATTTCGTCGAGCCGACTGTGTTTGCCAACTGCAGCAATGATATGAGGATCGTGCGCGAAGAGATTTTCGGCCCTTTTGTTGTTATTCAGAGCTTCAAAACGGAAGACGAAGCGGTCGAGAAGGCGAACGATACGGAGTTCGGATTGGGAGCGGCTGTGTTCACTCGGGACATTATGAGGGGTCACCGCGTGGCAGGTGCGATCGAGGCGGGTATGGTTTGGATCAACAGCAGTCAGGACTCGCATTTCGGGATCCCCTTCGGTGGCTACAAGCAGAGCGGTATTGGGAGGGAGCTGGGCGCGTATGCGCTGTCTGCGTACACGCAAGTGAAAGCTGTCCATGTTAACTTGGGCACGTTCTTGTAGACTTACTTTTGATGAATTATATTGCAATGTGTGCCATTCCGATGTATCGCTTCACACGCAATGTGGTTGCATGAAGGATGATGGTGCTCCTACCAAAGTGAGATCTCGGGCAATGGGTGATGACGCAGCGTGTCATAGTCGCGTCGCGTCGGATTAACACCGCTTCACGCTTATCTCCGTCTCAGCAGCCGCCACCCACCCAGCAGCACCTTCTACGACCACTACTGCAATCCCAGACTCAACACCCGTTCCTGGGCCCCTCTCCGTTCGAAAGCCGGTTATCGCATGCGCAAAACCCTTCAATGGTCCTCGGCTTCGAGCGCATCAACGAGCGCACCCAACGCCCGAACGCGCACATAAACTTCATACGCACACTGCCCGGCCCGACATCGTCCACGGCGGAACACATCCTGAACCGCGTCGCAGCGATATGCTACCCCTTCATGAAATCGCACATGATCCTCGTTCAGGCGCTCGAAGAATTCCCCTACAACACCGAGTTTGTCGGTCGCAATTTCAATGCTGGCGAGGTCATACAACTGGTGCTCAGGGACCGAAATGGAAGATGGCTGCCCCAGAGGATGGTGGAGATGGTCATGGTACATGAGCTTGCGCACTGCAAACAGATGAATCATTCAAAGGCTTTCTGGAAGGTTCGAGATGGATACTCGGTGGAGTTGAGGGCGCTCTGGGCAAAAGGATATACTGGTGAAGGATTGTGGGGTAGGGGTAGAGATCTTGATACAGGAGCCTTACAAGCGAGCGATGGCGAGGCTGTGGATGTACCCGAGCATCTGTGTGGTGGCACATATGGACGGAAGGGAAACAAGAGGAAGAGGGGTGGAAAGGAGAAGCCCGTGCTGAGCTATGCGGAGAGGAAGCAACGAAGGATAATGAAGAAGTTCGGAGCTGGAGGCCAGGCATTGGGCGCCGACGACGACACAAAAGTCAAGCTGGAGAAGGGTGTTCCAAAGAAAGGCAAGCCTAGGGTCGCTGGCAGTGCACGAGGGCGGGATCTCCGAGCTGCGGCGGCATTGGCACGTTTCGAGCCAGTCAAGAAGGAGGAAGAGGTCGTGATAAAGAAAGAGGAACCGTCATCGGACAGCGAAACAGAAGACGAGTTTGTCGAAGGCGATCAAGACGGCGCAGCGGTAGACATAGATGGCAAAAGTATGTTCGACGACAAAGGCCGCGCCCTGGTCAAGATCTGCGAGGACGAAGACGACAAAGATGGCGATGCAAGGAGGGAGATGGACGAGATACAAGGTTTTGCGCCGCAGCCCAAAGCAAGGAAGAAGACAACCTCGTCTAAAGCCTCGAACAAGCCAACAGCACCGAAGCCAACGAAGACTCAGTCTGCACCAAAGACCGCCTCGCGATCGTCTGCCAACGCGAAAGCATCATCAGGGCCTGGCAACTCCCTCCCCGAGATCTTCAAACCCCGTCCGAAACCAGACACTTCTGCCCCCCAACCACCGCATAGCTCTGCCTGCCCCATTTGCTCTCTTGAGAACGAGGCTGGGGCATTGACCTGCGTCGCTTGCGCAAACGTATTAAAGAGGGACTTTGTGCCCGACCATTGGCGATGCAAGAGCGCTGCTTGCGAGGGAAGCCAGTACATCAACGCCGGGGACGCAGGTGCTTGTGGCGTCTGTGGGATGACTAGGAAGAGATGAGATGATCAAGCGTAGCTGTATGAGGAAGAGCTTGTCGCGGCGATGGCGATGGAACGATTATGATACCCAATTTTCTCGAGAAATAACAACACCACTATAATGCATTGCATTCCGAGCAGATCAAATCCAGATGTCATGACTTCATTCCATGCAATAACGCTACGCTAAAGTCGACAGTGGCAAACCACAACACCCATCCCATGATGATCAACACCAAGCCATGCATAGTAATGACCAAAGAACGCCTTCCGCCTCACATCATTCAGGGGTATTGCAAGTCCTACCGCGCAATCCTCAGATGTGAAGCTCCCAAATTCTTCCTAGCGCTAGTCGGCATGCCGGCGCTCCTTCCACTATTCCGCCTCATACCTTCCAACTTTGCCTTGAGCTGTTCATGTATCTTCCTGTTCTGTGCCCAGCCATCGGCCAGCTTTTGCATTCGAATAGCGGCGATGACAGCGAGAGCTGCAGATTTGAGCTTGGGTCGGCGGTCGTGGACGGTGATGTCGGGGGTGATGCCCATCTGAGAGATGAGATTGAGGTCTTCTTGATTGCTGGGAGGTGTTAGTGGCTGTGCTGCCCAGAGTCTCTGGTAAAGGGGTGGAGACATACCATTCATTGTAAGTCTGAATCTGCATCAAGAAGAACTTCTTTTGGTACCCAAGGGCTTCCCGGAACGCCTCTGCTCGCGAGCATCGTGCGCGGAGGAACTGGATCTGCTTGGCGAGACCGTTGATCTCTTTGATATGGCGCTTAGTAAGGGCTTCCGCCTGTTCGTCCAGATCAATCGCATCCTGATTGGCCTTTTGTTGGATGGACTTCGAGGAAGCTTGGATGAGACGAAGCTGCGATTCCTTCTCACGGAGATGAGACTGTAGGTCTCGTAGTTGACGCTCAAGGGCGGATTGCTGTTCCCGTGCTGTCGACTTGGCTTCAGATAGAGATTTGCGGTGTTGAGCATCCTTGTCGCGGATTCGTCCTTCGAGATCGCGAATTTGGTTCTTAAGAGCGGCCTCTTGTTCGCGCTGTGCCGCACGGGTCTGAGATTGCAGGGCTCCGTTTTCGCTCTCCTTTTCACGTATCATGGATTCCAGAACGGTGATCTTCTCTTCGAGTGAGGCCTTCTCTTCGGCGACTTCGTCGGCATCCTCTTGCAGAACTTCTATTTCAGCTTCGAAGTCGTCCTTCTCCCGGCGAGCGTTCTCCTTGAGCTCTTCAAGTGCTTCCAAGCGCTCCTCTGCAAGTCGTTGCAGGGCATCAACTTGGCTCCTCTGCTCGTTCAGCTCGTCGCGCAAATTCTCTAGCTCGTCGTCGCGTTTGCGTACTAGGTCCTGCATAACATCGATTTGGGTATCGGGCTCGTCGGCATGGCTCCGTAACGCGTCAAGCTCGGCCTCGCGCTCGGTTATCGTTCGTCGCGCCGTATCCAGCTCCCGGGTCCTGTCACTGAGGTCATTCCTGAGTTGTTTGAGCTCCTTGAGTGTTGTCTCTTGTGTTTCAATCTTCCTCTGCAGGCCGGCGATATCGCGCTCACGAGCTTGCAACGTTGATTGCGAGCTCGAAAGATCTCGAGATAGTGCATCCCGTTCGCGCGTGATCTTCTGGAGCGCCTCGATCTGGGTGTCCTTGCCAGATACAGCGGACCGTAAGTTGCGCAATTCGCTCTCGATGTCTTTACGCTCCTGCCGCAGAGTAGCTACCAGTGTGTCGCGGTCGTTGTTGCCTCTGCGCAAAACCTCCACTTGCTCATCTTTGCTCGACATCTTGGAAACCAAGTTGTCGCGCTCACGGCGAAGATTGTCACGTTCTCGTATGGCGTTGTTGAGCGACTGCACCTGAGCATCTTTGCTGTTAAGGTTTGAGCGAAGGCCGGTAAGCTCCTGCGTCGCATCGTCGCGCTCGCGTCGTACTCTTTCCAAACCATCCAGATCGCGGTCTTTCTGGTTCAATTCGCGTCGAAGCTGTTGCAACTGCTGTTCGTACGCGGATGCTTCCCGTTGTAGGCGTGAAATCTGCTGCATGGCGTCTTGGTGTTGCTTTCGGAAGTCGTCCAGCTCATCGGCTCTGGATTCAGCAGCGTCAACCCTCGACTGGAGGAGTTCAATCTCAACGCCCTTTTCACGAGTAATCTCGACCACCTTCTGTCTGGCATCGTTGGCGGATTGCTGCGCCAATTGGACCTGGTTGTCACCCTGAGACTCTGCAAGCTCCAAACGTTCGCGCAGTGCATCCATCTCGGCCTCTTTCTCGTTCTGAATGGTTTGGAGACGTCGCTGCAGCTCTCGGAGTTCAGCATCCTTTTCGCGCTCCAGTGAACGTAGACGCTCTTCGAGAACAGAGAGTTCCTGGCGTTTTTGCTCTTCTGCGACCTCGAGATCATGTTCGGCTTCGTCCAAGCTCTCGTTTAACTCCTGAATTTCCTGGTCCTTGCTGTCGTCAGCGCTGTCGAGCTTGGACTTCAACGCGTTGATTTCAGCGTCCTTCTCGCGCTCGACAGCACGGAGTTGTTCCTGGAGGTCCTCGATCTTCTCGCCCTGTTCAGCCACCTGCCGCTCCTTTTCTGTAGTGTCTTCTTCTTGCGACTGCTTGGCTGATTGCAGCTGTTCTTCCAACTTGGCGATGCGTTCAGCTTGTTCCCTAAGTTGGCGGTCCTTCTCCTCGTCCCCAGCAGACTGAGAATTTTGCGCATTCTTCAGCTTCTCCTCCAAGTCCTTGATCTGTTCGTCCTGGTCGTCTAGCATCTCGTCTCGTCTGTTAAGCTCTGCTTGTGCCTCGTCCAACTCTGCTTTGGCCTTGTCCAGCTCCTCGCTGTCGCCACTCTCTTCTTCCAGCTTCCTTTCGAGACGCTCCACCTCGGCCGCGCGTTCGTCGGCTAGCCGTCGGAGCTCGTCCATCTCTTCCCGCATGCCTTCGTCGACGTGCCGTCGCTTGACCTTCTCGGCGTATTCCCGTAGCTGCTGTTTGTATGTGTCTAGTTCCCTCTCGGCCGCTTTGAGGTCTTTCGAGTAGTTCTTGATATCGCGCGCCATCGTGACCTTCTCCGACTTAAGGTTGATGTTCTCCTCCATGGCTTGTCGGTTGAACTCGGGGCCCATCTTCTTCAGGTTCTCTTCGAGGAAGTGGATCTTGAGCTTTAGTCCGAAGTTTTCCTTGTCGATCTGCTCCAGACGCTGCAGTTGTGTTAGGACCTGTGAGTAGTCGTGAGCGGGCGAGCCCGGATATACATACCGCTTCCTGCTCTCTCAGAGTGAGCACATTGCCGTTTCCGTTGTCCATTTCGCCCTCTGCCCTTCTTGGTAGCGCGGTGGGCGTGCTCATAGCACTCGAGCTGGGGCCTGGCAGCTGTGTCCGGCCATCGACCGAATCGGCGAAGGAACTGGATTGTATGTCGTACATGCTCGCCTCGGGCAGCGGCGTGTTGCTCACTTGGAAGCCTGGCTTCATCGCGGCGGGCGTCGTGATCTTGCCGTCGAGCAGTCCGTTGACCTGGCGCGTGCGATTCGCGGTTGCGCTCTTCAGCATGGGCGTGAATTCGTTCTTCGCGGTTTGTTGGCGTCGGGATGCAAGCGGCTGTCGGGGGGTTCGGGCGCCGCCCATCTGTTTGAAGAGGTTGTCGCGGTCTGTCGGCGCATGAAATGTCTCCTCCATGCTGAATGAGGGCTCGTTGACTGTAAAGCGCGTCATATCGCCAACCTCGGTGCGAGGCGTGTCTGGTAGGTGCGCCATGGTATAGAATGTACTCTAGCAGCGCATGAGTGAGAGAAATAGAAAAGTCCTTTGGGGCGCACCTCAACAGTGCGGATGCTACATGTTCCACTTCATCATACTCCAGATGTTGTTTGTTTAGGGACGCTTGGACCACGACAGGGATACTGCCCGCCGCTAGCCCATGCAGGCAAGGACCCGAAAAGCGCGTCTGGAAGTCACGTTACCTCTTTGCCGCCTACACCACCTGGGCAGAGACTTCAATCCAGGAATAAATGCTCCTCTGCTACTAAGTACATCCATTTCCGCCCCTCGAGAACAGTGGCAATACGAAAACGCAACCTAAAAGTACCGAACCGACTATACCCGCACAAGCGTTGGGCTCAGTCTCGAAACGAACAACAACGAAGCCAAGATCCATCTGACTGGCTCCGAAGACCAAAGATAGCACCATCTGGAATATATATCCTGGACCATGGACGGGCCACAAGACGACCTTAAGTGGTTTGGTGAAGGATTCGATGGCTTTCCCAAAAAGCTGCCCGATGATGTCGTGGAATACATGGTCTTCATCATCGATTCTAGGCTCTCGGACATTCAGACAAGAGAACGGTTACAAGCTTTCCAACGCGCTCTAAATGCATTAGAGAAGAAGTTTCTTAAAGAGTACATATGGCAGCGTGACTCTCTCAAGCTCGATCTAGTTCGCGAAGAACACCAGTGGCTGCTCAAAGGACGCTCTAACTACGGCGACAGTGTGGCAGACGAATGGCTCATTGTCTACTTTCTACGTGAACTAAGCAAAGAGTTCAAGGACGCATGGATACGCATATATGACAGCGATGGAGAATTCCTCTTGATTGAAGCTGCCAATGCGCTACCGAAATGGCTGAACCCTGAGGTTGCCGAGAACAGAGTCTGGATCAACAGCCATCGCCTACTAATCATACCACTTGGGAAAGAAGAGGAGCCCGGCCCTTTGACTCAAGCCCAAGCTATTCAGATCATCGACGCTACACCAGCACGACCACAGCAGTACATGAAGGTTGAAAAGGAGGCATTTCATCGCCTGGCTGGTTATCCGGCTGCCATCTCGGAGAATCAACATCATGCGACTCTTCCCCTGCCAAGAAAGGTTGCACACATTCTGCATAGTAACCCGTCGTATATTGCACCAGTAGTCGAAGCCTTCTATCTTCGAGACCCCATCTCCATCCGGCTTATCCAACCCGAAAAGTCCAAAACCCCGCTCACGTTCCCACCGGAAGACTTTGTTGACGTTAGCGTTCGTTTCACTAAAGTTCTTTACGCTCAGCTTCTCGGTCAGCATTGGGAACCGCCCGCGCCATGGGACGCAGCACTGGAGCAGCTCGTCAAGTCTGGTAGACCAACCGAGAAGGCAGAGATCGGAATCAAGATCACAGCAGGGATGCAGATGCTTCTGTCGCACTCTTTATACACATCCCGCAAACCGACGCGTGAGATCGCCCTTCTACTAGAAGATTTGGAAAGTGGCGACGACACACTTCCTACCGACGCCGAAATCGCCGGTTGGCCCAAGC
This sequence comes from Alternaria viburni, assembly GCF_023758015.1. Classification (NCBI taxonomy): domain Eukaryota; kingdom Fungi; phylum Ascomycota; class Dothideomycetes; order Pleosporales; family Pleosporaceae; genus Alternaria; species Alternaria viburni. Next base: position 619,282 of record NW_026055774.1, read on the forward strand.
GTGAAGACGATGAAGGGTGGCTCAACATTGACTTCTCTGAGTTTGAGAAGGAGCTGGAAGGTAAAGGAAGCGGCGCGAAAGACGCGTTTGGTGACAAGAATGCGGAGGAGAATTTGAAGAAAATGGTCGCACGCTTCAACGACTTCCTGGCCGACAACGAAGCAGGCGCTGAGGGTGCTGATGGCGTTCTAGACCCTATGGATGTTGACAATGATTCTGACGCTGGCGGCAGAGGATGGGAAGACCCAGAAGATAGTGATTCGCCAGCCGAGAACGAAACTAAGAGCAGGGGCAAGAGCAAGGCGAAGGCCAGGAATAGCGAGGATGAGGATGACACGGATGGAGACGACGACGCAGAAGCCGACGCGGAGTATGCCGAATACGAACAAGCCTTCGAAAAGTACATGATGCTACCCGCGGCGGAGAAAGCCATTCTCACAGAGGAAGCTCGCGCACTAGCGCTCGAACAAGACGCTGAGAAGGAAGAAGACGAAGAGATCCAGAAACTCAGTGAGATGATGGAAGCTGAGCTCTTCAGCCATGGTGCGCTGAACGTCAACCCCAAATCGGAGCACAAGCCCGGAACAGGTCTCCTGTCCGACAGCAAAGGAAAGGGCAAGGGGAAGCTTCAAGAGGTCGCTGAAGAAGACGAGGAGGATGATGACGATGACCTTCTGGACGAAGACTACAACCTCGCTGATAACATGCTGAAGGCGTTCAAGGGACAGGCTGGCATGGCGGGTCCTGCAGGCAACATGATGAGGGCGATGGGCGTGCAGTTTCCACAGGACGCTGATGATGAGATCAAAGGAAGCAGTAGTAAGGGTAAAGGCGCGTAAGATGTCTAGCACGTACAATTATTTACAACAACTTCCGTATGAGTAATTTATGTTCCTTCCTCCATCCACTCGTACTTATCTCTGCCCACTGCCACTTCCAGTGCCTCCTTCTCCACTTTGACCCCATTCTCCTCCAACGTCCTGTTTCGCACATTTACTAATCGCCTGTATATCGGCGAACTCTCAGCGACCAACTTCCTTCTTCTGTTTATTACCTCTGTCTGACTCTTCCCCTTTATCTTCAACATCTGCGCAAGCTCTTTGTCCTCTTTACCCTCTACATACAAATGCAGAATCGCCTCGTCATCTTCCGGAGTGAAATGACAAAGCTTTTTGCGCCGTTGTAGATCGATAACATCTTGCGGTACTTTTTTCATAACCTTGAGGGCTTGCCATCGAGATTGGATCGCTTCGACCGGGATGTTCATCTCGCGAGAGATGGCTTTGGGTTTCTGCATGCGGCGGTGTCCGTCGATCACAGCGGCATCGAGCTCTGGAGTCCAGTTTATGGTGGCGCTCACGTCTCTTTGTCGGATCATGGCGTAACGATGCTGAGTAGCATGTGCGGTGCGGTTAAGGACTTTCGCTGCTTGTTCATAAGTCATTGTCTCTATCTCAATGAGACGGATGAGTTGGCTTTCCTCATCGTAGTTCCATCGACGCTTCTCGGCCGGGGCTTTCCGGGGACAGGATTCGCTGGGGTATAGGGCGTCCATGATGAAACAAAATTGAAGGTCGTCCTTTGAGTGTTAAAGAGTTGAGTAAGCCGGTTTTGTGAGTGTTAGTAACATTATGTGGGCATAGTAGCCGAGTATATATCTAGAGAGGAGAGTGGCGGGAAGCGTCAGCTGTGACATGTGTTAGGCACCAGAAGGGGATCACAGCTTGAACATGAATTCACTTTGTATCGAATGCGATCTCGTGCCCTGGCAAGAGTACACGAGCAAGTATTTTGTAGCTCGGAGAGGCAGTCCTAGTCTAGCGTAGACCCCTGCTAGGTAGCGATCAAAGTCATGACACCGAGTGAATGCGAATATTCCCGATACGAAATAGCTCATTCTAGTAGTGCGATTGGCTTTTTCACAATAAACGCAAAGCAAAAAGTTCCTAATGAGTTCGGAAATAGATGAGTTGAATTGGTCTTATCGCACTGTTGACCATGGGATCTAATGAGACCCAGGAAGAATGGTGCGCCCACCCGCCAGAAGTACTGGATGCTCATATGACCTGTGAAAAGCCCAATACCAATATCACTGGCTCCGTATCCTCCAAAAGTCATTCACATCTCCCTATACAATCCAAAGATCTTGGTTGTAGCCACCCTGCTCATGTACTGCCCATGCTCGCTAATCAAACACCATGAACTCCTCCATGAACTTGTCTGCCTCCTCGTCATTTGGATTCGTCCTCTCTTTCTCGTGATGATAGACCGAATGGACTGCCTGCTTGAACCACCGACCAAGTTTATACCTCACTTCCTCTTCATGACATTGACTGAGCCACCCAGGCGTGTGGTACAGGGCCGTTGCCGTCTTGCGGCAGCTATTTTGCACAGCCCGCAGGACTTGACCGTGAACCTTCCACCTTCTGTCGTCACCGCAGGCAGCGATCCCATATTCTCCAATATGCTCCTTCGTAAGCGATGCCCACTCGGCCGCGAGGTAAGGTCCAACAACGCTGCGGGGAATGAAGCCGCTTTGCTCCATAAATACGCCGGAGGAGGGATGTGGTAGTTCGAGACAGATGTAATAGTAGTCGCCGTACTCGTACGCAATGCCGATTCTGTTCAGGTCTACGGTGTTGGGGTTGAATGTAAAGAATGTGTCTCGGAAGTAGAAAGAAGGGCCATAAGCGGGAGCGGGCTGGTCACTACCGGACGCCGGTAGAGTGACGGTAGAATCGCTGACCTTTTTCGCAGTCTGGCGCGTTTCAGTGCCGGTCACCAGGCTGTCTGATCGTGCTTTGATTTTCGAGGCGTCTGGAGTAGATTTGACCGCGTCAGATGCGTTGTGACGAGGACGCCATCTGATGGAACGGTATGGATATGCGTCGACGTTAATTTTGAGTACCGAGATAATATTGGACGCTTCCGTTGCTGTAGTTAGCGAAGCGCCGTATTCGCGTTCCGCCATTTTGTGGGTAATATGCTGTCCGCCAGAGGTGGTAGAAGGTAAAAGAACTTGGAACGGAAGGCAGAATCGCAAAGGTTGAAGTCGCGTTTGTGACGACAATAGATCCTCGCAGGAGGGAACGAACAATGTTAGGTGACGTAGAGTCCGCAGAGCATCTCGCAACTTCAATTCGGCTTTTCAACGTCTTTTCGCTTTTTCTTCGCTTTACAGTAATTGTTCCATGCTCGTCGAAATTACTCTAGCGCTGTTCCATGGGAGTGGATGCCCGCCCAAGTATGGCTCCACGCACTACCAGCCCGGCAACAGAAGCGTAGTGTCGGAGGCCAAGCGCAAAGTGAAAACTATGCCAACGTCAGCACAAGTGAGGGTAAGTGAGTAAATCTGTTGCGGACATAGCGTACGTGACCTCCGAGATTTCGTGACCTTCGCTGAACATCCACCTCACTGTCAGGCCCGACACCCACACGTATCCACCCCGCCTTCTTTCCACTTCAACTACAATGTCCAACCCGAATTCTCCAACAGACATCGAGGCGGTCCACAGAAGCGTCGGACTGATCACGCCCTCCTCCGCCCCGCTGCCCATACCTACTGCGATTATCGCCGATCAAGGCGCCTACTGTAATGTAATCCGCACGACCTACATATTAGACACAAACTGACGTCACACCCCAACATTTAGACATGATCTGCTTCGAGCCCGACAATGCCGGTATCACCACGACCCCGCCGCTCTCTGCAAGGAAAGACTTCGTCGCCGCCAACTATCCAGACCTCGTCCAAGCTTGGAACAGGAAGAGAAAAGATGACTGGGAAGAAGCGCTACACATGAAGCAGAGGATTACCGACTACGCGGTCTTTTTCCGGGGTAGGCAGCGCGCTGGCGTATTGGCAAGACGCGATGCGGGAGTGGCATGCGATCAAAAGTTGCTCCCGGGGATGAAGCGCCATTTTGGTGAGTTGCGACCCTGCGCAACACACGCTCGCGAGCGGGGTGCCTTCCTGGTCTGTAACGGCTGTCGTGTCGCGCATCATGCGCAGGTAGAGCGAGACTTCGAGCGAAATCGCCTGATGACGGAAGGAGCGCGCGTGCCAGTGTGCGAGTTCTGCGCGAGGAGGTCGGTCCTGGATCTGGGAGAGGGACACCGAGGTTGTGCATGCGATCAAGAATGGCAGTGTTTTCGGTGTCGGGAGGACTTTCTCAGGAAACTCGCGAAGGCAAGGCAGCGGTCGCACGTGGAGGGGAAGTGTGGGAAATGCGATAGTGTGGATGACGTCGTGGAGCATGTGAAAGTATGCCTCCTCTGTCAGGGAGTGAACGTGTGTAGCAAGCATGTGTGAAGGACGTTGAGATAAGACAAAAGCGGACATTTCGGACACGTGTTTTGGAGCTTCACGGAGAAAATACATAGCCGTTGCATTAAGAAAGCCTACTTTACCTGGGTCAACGAAAAGGCAATAGCACCATAGATGAAGTTGAACCAAATGCACGTCGCTCTTTCTTCGCGCAACCTCAGTACCGTGGCGTGAGTTTGACATCTAGCTTCCCCACTATGATGGTAAAGCAGTCTCGGGTCTTGTTCTCGATTGTACTGCCATCCTCACCCTCAGCAAAAGAGATCTCGAATGATCTAACAAGATTGGCAGTGACACTGCGCAGCTCCATCATGGCTAGCTTCTGTCCGATACAGTTGTACGGTCCAATGGAGAAAGGTAGATAGGCACGTTTGTCGATGATAGCACCAAGCCGTTCGCCGGTCCATCGCTCTGGCATGAAAGACAGCGGCTCTTCAAAGTATCGTGGGTCGCGTTGCAGGCTGTAGAACGGCATCCATACATTAACTCTTCCGGGTATATATGTGCCGTTGGGTAGAGTTATTCCTTCAGGTGGTGTCTCGCGCTGCGCTCCGGAGGGTGTCTGAATGTGTTAATGATGTCAATGATGGCCTCCTTGGGTGAATACTTACAGCAGGATGAAGGCGCAAAGTCTCGTTGATTACCCCGTCCAGATAAGCACACTCGGTGACGTCTTCAACATTAAGATGCGCTTTCTTCGTTTCGATTTCATCAATTGCGGTGCGCAGCTTGGCTTGGGTCTCCAGATTCTTGCACAGCTCGTACAAAAGAAATGATAACGTTGCAGCCACGGTATCGCTGATGATCATGTCAGTATTCGGGACTTTAGATGGAGGTTGCAACAGGATCAAGTGCAATGCCGTATCTAGGCAAAACCTCGTAACGCCTGGCACCAAGTACTTCATGGGGTTGCTTACCTGCCCGCTATGACCAGAAGCCGCGAATCAGAATTCATCTCGGGCGTTATCCGGTCGTCATTTGGGTCCAGCAGAGAAGAGAAAACGTCCTTCTCTTTGGGTGTATCCTGGTATTCGTGAGAAATCTTCATTGAGATGGAGGTTATCGCCATGGCATGCGTACCTTTTTCCGCTCTTCGAGAACCTTTGCACTCCAGGCTATATGCTCAAAGAGGGGTCCAGAACCGACAGGTGTTAGTGCGATAAGCCGCATCGCCCAAGAGATGTGCGCAAAAACACTTATGGGTGCGTGGCTCTCATGCAATAGCTTGATGACAGGATCTTCTTTACCCTTCTCCATCATGTCAAAGCTGCGGTTGAAGCCGACATCTCCCATAACATCAAAGCTGTAGAAGTTGACCCAGTCTGTAATTCGAACTGAAGATCGTGTAGCTCGCTCTTTGAGCTTGGACATGAGAGTAAGAGCATGGCGGTTCAAGCGAGGCTCATATTCGCGGAGAGCATTTGCGTTGAATGCACGATCCCACATCTTGCGCCTTTGTCGATGTTCATCTTTGTTAGTTGTGAAATGAAGAGAACGCCCTGCCACTTCGGAAATACTGTCGTATATAGTGTTCTTCTTGCACTTCGAAGTCGCTCCATGGATCAGAGGAACGGCGTCAGCGCAGTAGACCGTGACTTCTACATTTGGACAGGCAAAGTCAGTGTCTGTGTCACACACACCTTCATTGTCTTGGGCTTACCTCTAGGACCAGTACGAATGACGTCTTCTCCGTACTGCTGGGGTAAAGAGTCGAGCCATGAGAAATACTGGAAGTTGGTCGAAAGTACTCCGACCGAGATGCCGTATGACTTTGAGAATCGGGCGAGGAAGGGGCCAGGGAACTTTGCAATGTCAGCAAATCCTACTTGATCAACGTCAACGAAGCGCTTGCCTTTCGCAAGCGATGGAAGAATCCCCTATGCAGTAATATGCTGGCAATCAAGATGGCGAAATAGAATGTTGCCGTCCTTGCCGCAAGCTGGATTGCGACACCAAGAGATTTAGTGGACGTATCAGCAACATATTCGAGAGTCGCAATGCCTCCAAAGGCGACAGTCCAGACTCCAATGACTGTGTGGAAGGTGTTATCCCAGTCGCTTCGGTGAAGAGCATAGTGAGTTGCCAATGCTAGTGACGCAATTAATGTTTTGCTGTGCGCAAGCTCCATGATTCCGTACGGCATGATAGCTGATGGAGAAGGAGATGAAAGAGCTCGAGAGATGTTGGAATGATGAAGGGGTTGCTGAGACCATGAGGAGCTGAATGGAAGGTTGGACCCTGAAAAGCCGAACATTTGGACGGACCGTACGAGTGAAACGCACGATCTTGGAATTTCGTGTTAGCACGCGCGGCTGAGAGCTGCAGGTAAATTTTGACCAGAGCTGAGGGAGCACAGGATTTTAACAATCGCCATTGTGCTGCGGCGTAGTTGATGCAGCAGCAAACATTGCCTCTGTCATGCTGTGCCTCCTATGCCCAGGTCTGAGGTGGATATTTTGGAATGCGCCTGCGGACCGTTAGCTTGCAGGGATTACGTGCTACCAAAGCGGGGCACTAACCTGATGGAGGCTACTTGGCAAGAGCTCCTTGCTTGACAATCGCGTCGCTGCACAATCTTTCTTTTCGGAACTCTACCAATCCCCAATTACATGCCGAGGTCTCAGCCCCTAGGTACATCGAATGGTGTCACGACGCGCTTATAAAGCCACCACAACGTGAAACTATTCTCCTAACAGAACCTTGCTGATAAGCCCTAGGCTAAAGACATCCCGAAGCCTTGAATGTGTCTCGGACCTGTCGTTGCCAAGCGGTCGTTGAGTCTTCCTCGCTCGATTGAACCCTGTCATCTTCTGACTCGCAATCGCTGTTGAACATCTCTTTCCTGGAGAATTCACGGCTGATGGGAATGCCATTCTGCACGGCGACTCGGTAATGCACCTGGAAGTCAAGCCTGGAATCGATGCATGAGCCTGATCCATCCGCTAGCTTGCTTCGTGGTTGTGCAAGCATGTGGCACCGCATGTGAGATATTGTATCTGCCACTCTTCGCAGCCGCGGACGATCAAAGTTCCAATGTACGTTGAGGTGTTCGAGCGTTTCCACTTTCAACAACGGTTCGATCCAGGAAGCGACCCATGGTCTTGGCCCAACGGTCATCTGTGCTTCCCACAACAAACACTCTTCCGCTGAAGAAGGCGCAGTGTCATAGCGCTGATGGGAACTGCTGATCATTAGGTGAAGCCTCCGTAACCCCATGCGCGTGGTGGACAAGAGAGTACAGAGGTCCGTGAAGTGGTTATAAGCGAATTGCAGCACAAGCGAGTCTGTTGACCTGCGGAGAACGGGATAATGAGCTCCAATGGTGCCTCTCATATTGCTCGCTTCCACTAACGCAAGCTTCATGGAGGAGATAAGCTTGAGGGATTCGGCAGGCCTGTCGCACAAGAATGCGAAAGCGGTCGGTATGCTGAGGCTTTCCGTAAAGCTGAAAATATTCTGTCCATAAAAGACCTTTCTAGCTTCGTGATAGATCTGCCGGCATGTTTGCAACAATCGAATTTCGATGTGGTTGGACGACGTGTCTGATGGAATTGCAAGTTGATATGTCATTCGGATGTTCGTAGGCCCATCCCTTGAGTCGTACTCCGCGGAGGTCAGACCAATGTCGAAGCGAGGTGTCAGCCAGATCCGTCGGTGGGCGCGTAGACGTCTCAACGGGTAAGCTTTCTCGAGCCCACGGGTACTGCGGCAAGCCGGGGCTTCCAATAGGACGGCTGCGCTTTGAACGGGAATCACATCGCATACGAGGACGTATCCATAAATAAGATCTCGAAGCTCCCGCGGAAGTTTAAGGAGTCGCGAAGACATGGTGGCACAGATCAGGGGTTCACTGCGCAGCCGTTGAGGATAAAGGCGTGTCAAGTCGATTAGGGGAGATGTGATGACGCCGTTCGTTCCGAGAACGGCTAGGCCAATTGACCGCGCACCTGGACAGGGGCCGAGGTCGGACTATCCCCCGCTCCTCTCCTCTCGCGCCATACGACCACCTTACACAAGAAAGAAATTGAACAGGTGCACTGGCGTCTGTAGTAAGGTAACAGCTGAAATAAACAAGACCTGAAGGCAGTGTAGACTTCAGAGGGATGCGTGTTGGAATCTTCCTTTGCACGAAGCTCATTCTCTGTCAGCTCTAGTGCTCTTCTATCAATACCAGATGACGAATATAGACTGGGTTCATGTTCACAGAAGAACAGGTTAAGAGGTGAAGACATAGCTAAGGATGTGACAGTCAAATTGGCTATAAGCTGTATATACAAGAATCTTATCGATCGTCACTTCAGTTTTCCCTCCACTCTGTCACCACCATTCCCAGCCTTGCGATACTCGTTTGCTTCCTGGTCTCCACCAAGTGTTAAACACTTTACAAGTTGGCAGCAATGAAGCTACGGAGAGTAGCCTGGCCAATGTTGGCGTACACACCAGGGGCGTTGGGGGCAGCGCAGCCATCACCCCAAGAAACGGCACCGAGGAGGACCTTGGTAGACTTGTTGACGATAGGACCGCCGGAGTCACCCTGGCAAGAGTCCTTTCCACCCTGGGAGAGACCGGCGCAGAACATCTGGGCGGTAACAGCCGAGGTGCCGTAAGAAGACTGGCAGGAGCTGCGGGAGACGACAGGAACATCAACCTTGAGGAGGTTGACGGGGAGCGACTGGCCGCCGGAAGAGGTAGTACCCCTAATTTGAAGGTTAGCTATGTGTTTCGGACAGATTCTGAACAGATAAGAATGACAAAACTTACCAGCCAGCAACGGTGAGGGTGGTTCCAGCAGCAGGGTCGGATCCGGACGCGGGGAGCGTAGCGTACGAGACGGTGGAGCTGGTAGGGATGGAGGTGGCCAGCTTCATGATGGCGACATCACCGTTGTAAGTGCTCGCTACGTAGCCAGGGTTGACCTTGATGGAGGAAACACGGGCAACAACACCGCCGGAGGTACGGCTCTGGATTCAACGTGTTAGCCTAAACAAATCTCATGGCCAAGGTGGAAACTTACGTTGGAACCAGCGCGAACTGTGAGGCTGGAGGCAGTCTGGCCAACAGCACAGTGAGCAGCTGTGAGGATGGTGTTGGCGTTCAGAAGGGTGCCACCACAGAAGTGGGAGCCGGAGCGCTGGAGGGAGACGATGAAGGGGAATTCACCCGCGCTAGCGGTTGTTCCACCGACAATATCCTCCTGGCTGCCGTTGTCCCAGTCGGGGATCTCAGTGGGATCCTGAGGGATGGCTGCGGAGAGCACCACCGCTGGGATAGCGAGGACGGTGAGGAGATCTTTGATCTGCATCTTGAAGGAGGTTGGCCGGAAAGCTGGAGTGGGACTGAAGCTGGAAGCGAAAGACTGCTGGTTCTCTGATGAGGACTGGCCTGAGAATGAGAGGAAGACAGCCTCCTATTTGTACTCGACTGGTCACTCTCTAGTCTTGCGACTTCGATGTGGTGGTATACACCAACCTTGCCACATTGTTGTCGTGTGGTCCAGGTATGCCAAAGGTCCCAAGACCGCTAGAACAGGGGATATTCGATGCTCCTTCTGCATGTAGAAGGAGAAAAGCAGTGTACAGCGGTGATTGGTACTGTTGCAGTTATAAGTTCCTTCTAAAGCCTAGCATCCTTCATGCAGCCATCCGTCGAGGTGGTGCTTATCTACTGCATGACTATCGATACCCCGGAGATCCCGTGCTCGTCGCCAAACGGGAAGCTGTTTTGGCACACTATCGTACAACTGGTTCTGCATAGTAGTGTCTCCGGCCCTAGGGGATATTGTGGTGAGTTCGGCCGGTAGTGGCTGGTTTCACGTGCCAACGTCGGTGAACGCCATGTGCCATCGAGATAGAGGGAAAAGAAATCTGGGAAACATAGGCGGAAGGCCAGTCAGCTGCTGCTGTGGCAGTACAAATCTCCAGCCTCTAGGCTAAGACTACGCCGGTGCCGGTGCCGGGTGATCTTCCTTATGGCGTTACATGGATGAAGATCCTAGGTGAAGAGCTACATAGCAGCTATAATTGGCTCATTGGGTGGGAGATCGATGATTGCGATAAGATCTAGCTGATGAGCATTTGCGACTACAGATGACGAGTGGCCTGCAGCGTCCGGCGGTCTCCCCCATGGACTCGTTGCCAAGCCTTACCAAGCTTCCGTTTATATTGCAGTCGTGGGCGCGATATGCGAGATAGCAAATGGTTGGTGTGGGAGCATCGTCTCCCTGTGAGGCCTGTCTCGAAGAGGCAGTTACTGGTGAGGGTGGGGCTTGGCATGCGGGCCGGCCCCTGCACATTCCCTCCGAAACACTCCGCCCTACCTGCTGCGATCGCCACAACACCTGAATCATCTCGTATGGACGCGGACTTCGCGACCTAATCAGACGGAAGAGACCTGTTAACAGTAGGTGGCAAGAACTTTGCCCCCACTGCGTCATTTATCATGGACAGGTATGAGCGAGGTGTGTCCGCCACGGTCTGCGAGAAGTACAGGTTGGTGAAATCTGGAACAAGCACCGCACCTCTCGCGCCCTCTTGAAACGATACCTTGCAAACTCACAAAGCCTATACTTCCTTCAATACCGTATATACGTACAGTGATGTCTGCCTAGGTGATAAACGGATGGTGTTCTGCGTGCTGCAAGGTACCTAGGTAGTGCTTCGCCGCGCGATAGGTGGAACTGCCACGAATTAATTCAGGCATATGCATAGCACAGCTGTAGGATCTCTCAAGACCTCCTGGCTTCGCATTGAATCCATACGCTAATTGCATGTCCGACTAATGTACACATCAAACCGTTCTTTGTTTACCACAACTCATCCCAGCCACTCATTGCTGTCTTCTAACCTTTAACCCGTGCATCGATAAGACCTACTGTTTCAGAGAGCCCTTCTTAGTCTTCATCCTTACTTCGGCATCTTCCAGCAGCCCGCGATAGTCCTCCGGGCCATAGCTACTCACGCACTCCCTCACACCTCCACCCTTCCTCCGCTCCTGCATACCCAGGTCTCTTAGCAGCGTGTCAAGGTAAGGCATCGTATCAAAGACAAGGTCGGGTAGCGTATGCCCGTAGCTCATTGCGCCGCGGAGAACGCAGTACTGCGTGTTCCGATATGTCTCCTCAAGTGCCTTGGTTGGCGAAGAGGGTAGAGACAGGGTACCGTCGAAATAGGCAGTGATCCAGAGACTCTGGATGTATGCGCACGGGAAGGTAAAAAGACAGTGGGCTGCACCTGCGAAGGCAATGTTGCGCTCTTTCATGCCTTTCGGTGGGACCATGAAGCGGTGTAAGCGGTACGGTTGGGCGTTTGAAGAAGGCTGTTCAGCGTATCGAAGGGAGGGATCAGGATGATGTATACGGCTCGTATCCCTCTCTTTTAGGTAAGGGTACTCAGTGTACAGAGTTTCCTCTGATTTTCGTATAAGCGCTGTCTCTTCCGGCGTGAGTGCAAGTGTACTGGGTAAGCCCAATTGCTTCTCCAGCTCTTGGGGTTCGAAGCGGAAGGTGTATCCCTTTCGCCAGCCTGTTGCACAGACCACTGCATCGGCCTCTAACACCTTCCCTGACTTAAGTACAACCTGTCGCTCTCCGTACAGACCCTCAATGTCGTCAACGATCACTTTGACTTTTCCGTCTTTGACCAACTCAAAAAAGCTATCCGGGTAATTGTGAATCGATAACGCATTGCCGACTTCGAAAGCACCTCTCCAAGGCCGCAACTTCTTCGTCTCAGGGTGTTTGTCCAACCCGTTTAGCGCGATCGCATCTTCTCCAAGTATGTTCCAGAAAGCACCCACTATTTTCCTGCCGAGCCACGTGCGATGGAAAAAGGAGCGCAGCCAGCCTTCAATGCCTGTCGTGGGTGCCCAAGGGCAAGGAGACATGAAGCCAAAGAAACGTGTATGTACCAGTTTCTCCAGCCATAATCCCAATGGTGTGACGTGACTAGGCGTCATCCACACAGGTCCGTTGCCGTCAGGGCGAATGAGTAAAGTCGCTGTAGCTGATGGTTGGCTAGCGCATGCGTACGCTACATCCCATGCTGACTTTCCAGATCCCACGATGACAGTATGCTTGCTTGGTTTCGCAACGACTTCGTGATGTTCCGGGAAGTCTGCAGCATGGATGACCAATGATCTGAAGTTTGTCGACGTTTGATAATCCGGTAATAGTGGCTTGTTCGTGGTACCGACTGCAATGACCAGTTTCTTCGCTTTGATCTGGGTGCCCTTCCTATTCAATGGAGATGCCGCGCAATGCAAAACCCATCCATCCGCATCTTCATCCCTCTCGATGATCTCAACAGTTGTTCGCCCTCTAACGAATTGCTCTACATTGGCCCATTTCATGAAAGCACAAAGGTAGTCGAACATCTTCGCGGCAGGAATGTGTTCTCCCCTTTTCACCATGAACCTTTCTTCATCCATGGGGAAGTCAGGGTGTTCGTACATGCCCCACAGATTGTTGGTCCGGAGACCGGGAAACACGCGATTCGGTGCCCATGGCCCGCCGATGGATGGCGCAGAGTCGAGAATGAGTATTTTGGCTGAAGGATGCAGGCGATGGTATGTGTGAGCAGTTGTGAGGCCGTAGATGCCTGCACCTATGATCACGAGATCCGCTTCTTCCATTGTATGGACGAACGCGAGAAACCACTTGGGGGTTGGAGGAACTTGCGCAGAGTTATGTGTAGCTGTATGAACGGGGCTGTACGTGTCGAGAGTAGAAGAACTGCGGCAGGTACAGTGGACACCATCCATCCTATTGGTTCCGGCAGCGTGAGATGGAGCAACGGGAGGCCCTATGATTTCGATGCGGTTAAACAAGCGAGATCTGTATCATCCATGTCATTCTTGCAGTAGCATCTACCAGAGGTACGATTGCGATAACTGGAAAGCTTGTCGGACATAAGAACTTGTTGGAAACACTAACACTGGTCATTCACATGTTAGAGTCTTCTTTATGCTACAGTCGTGGTCCTTTCCGAACCGCTGCATCCTCATCAACGCTTATATTATAATATAGTATCGGGTCAAATCAGGGGGATAGCCATCGGAAGCGAGGAAATTGGGCAGGAGCATCAGAGTTTAGCCTTTACGGAGCCAACCCCAGCCTTGATCTGCACAGCTCCAGCCGAATCGGTATCCACCATTACCACAACCCCCTCGGAAGCAGTTTGATCTGGCTTCAGCGCGATTTCCTGACAATCTTCGTTGCCTACTTCATTCGCAAACTGTACGACTACGAAGTCGATCGGTCGGTCCCCAATCACGATCATTGGCGCATGCCATGTCCCAGCCCCATATGTCACTGCTTGGCTGCCGTTCGCAACGAAGGCGCGGAGGTTCTTGAGGTCTGGCAGACCAGGTCCCTTGGGTCGCGCTGAGGGGTGCAGCCGTGAGAACTGGCTCTGGGTAGGCACAGTCTCGTTGGAGTACGGGCTCGGCCTCGCGCGCGCGAAGATGTCCATGACACTCCTTTTCCGTTCGATGTGGGGTGTGGGATATGGCGGCGCTCTGCCTGTGTGCCTTCTCGACGCGCTTGCCGGCAGTGTTGGAGCCACTATGACAAGATACTGGGTGTGCCTTTCCTGCTGCGACAGACCCATGGGTATGAATGTCTGCGTGGTGAACGGATGTCTTTCGAGAATGGTGACGTCCAATAGCTGCCTCTGGAAGTCCCCACATCCTTCCTCGTCCTCATCTAGGTCCAGGTCTCCCCACGAGCTGGGCATGCTCATGCTCGGCTCGTGTGGCCGGAGGTTGCGCGGCGAGCAAACAAACATGTTCATTACTGCCTTGGCAGGTTTCTTGCTCGGCGCAAGGCTGTACAAGTTCGACATGTGCGTGACATCGAGATACTTGGTGGCCGAGCCCTGATTGGCGGCGACGGCGTCCGGCGGTGGTACGCGTTGCGGGATGGGCAGCTTCGCGGACGGTGATGTGGTCGGGTTCTCGATGACAGCACCGAACTGCGCGAAAGCAGTTGGAGTCAGAAGCTCCATCGGGATGCGAATCGAAGGGGCGGGCATCGAGGTCGGCATCTTCGCGGCACGGCGTCCAAAGGGACGTGGACGGAAGCTACGATGGGTCTGTGGAGTTGGGGGAAGCTCGGGAGCTTATGGCGCTACCGAGGCGATAACGATAGACATGGAGTTCGCCGTTGGTATGTCGCGAACGATTGACTCTACGCAATACCTTTGCAAAGTGCGCGACCTCCTACGTATCTAAACAGATGGAGGGAGTACGAAATGATGCATCAATCGCTGACACTCGAGACGAAGCCGACGAAGCATGCTCGATTCGCGGCTCTTGCTAGGGAAAGCTGGCCCGCAGATCATTGAATCTCGAATCCTTCTGTGCAGGCGGCACAAGATCGGTCTAGACTCGGTGACGTCGATGCAGTCAGAAAATGTATTCAGAAGAGGAGTTTCGAGCGCCAATACGTGCACAGCCGCTCCCATTCACTCTTCCGTCTCCAGCATGTGCTGGCGAGGCTGATGTCACAGTCCCAACGCCAGCGGCCCGCATTTTCCCCGAGCACTAGCGCGTGTGCCCACGGATTTCTTTCTCGACGGCCGCCATCGCCTTCACTACGCTGTCACACGGTCACCCTTCAATTCCCTGACGCGTGTTCCTCCTTCCCTCCACGATCCACCCGTTGCCGCTGCGTGCGCCCAAAGTCTGCCCTTGGCCTATAAAGTCCCGGAACTACGTCACACTCGAATCCATACCCACACCCCCGACGTGTTCCTGTCTTAGCCTTACTCATCGCCAACCCACAAAACCAAGCTCAGCAGTGAGCCAGACTTCGCGACCACCAGCACCTTGCCCCACGCCCACTTGTACAACTTCCTGTGACTTTTACTAGTTATCATGGCTGTTCCCACACAGTTGGCTTGTACGCACCCTCCGCACAGTCGGGCGTGAGACACGCTAACAAGACTCGCAGACCGCTCCGCCAAGGGCATCGGGATCTTCAACGCTGCTCCAGTGTATGAGGCTCTTCCAGGATTCGTACGGTAAGTGTCTAGACTACGCCACAAGTCCTCGCGCACATCCGCGTCCAGTTCTGACGCTGACTTGCACAACAGACCCGAAGGCAACCTTCGCTGCTGCTGCTACTCGCCCGATAGCAAGTACTTCGCATGGGCAACACCTGAACAGGTTTCGGTGATCGACGCCTCAGTCGGCAACGTCATTACCACACTCCCCACACCGAACGTTTACGAGCTCGGCTTCTCCCCGCTCGGCACATACCTCATCACATGGCAGCGCCCATCCAAGGACGAAGACGGCAACGCGGCGAAGAACCTCCGGGTCTGGAAGACGCTCTCCGACGAAGCTGAAGATGACGGATCACGGGCAGTCATCGGCGAATACGTTCAGAAGAACCAGAGTGGCTGGAACTTGCAGTACACGTCCGACGAGAAGTACTGTGCGCGCGTTGTAACAAACGAGGTGCAGTTCTTCCAGTCGAGCGACTTGCGCAACCCTTGGAACAAGCTCCGCGTGGAGGGAGTGACCGACATGGCGCTCGCCCCAGGCAAGAACCATTCAGTTGCCGTTTTTGTTCCGGAGCGCAAGGGTATGCCCGCTGCTGTCAAGGTCTTCCAGGTCCCTCAATTCAGCCAGCCGGTATCCCAGAAGACTTTCTTCAAGGGCGACAAGGTCCAACTGAAGTGGAACGATCTCGGCACCAGCTTGATTGTCCTAGCCCAGACTGAGGTCGACAAGACGAACAAGAGCTACTACGGCGAGACCAACATGTACATTCTCAGCGCCAACGGCACCTTCGATTCGCGCATCCAGCTAGACAAGGAGGGTCCTATTCACGACGTCTCCTGGTCGCCAAACTCGAAGGAGTTCGGTGTCACCTATGGCTACATGCCCGCAAAGACTACCATCTTCAACCAGCGCGCGGTCGCACAACACAGTTTCGACCTAGGCCCACGCAACACTATCCTTTTCAGTCCCCACGGTCGCTTCGTCATCGTCGCCGGTTTTGGCAATCTAGCTGGAGATATGGACATCTACGATCTTGAGAAGAACTTCGCGAAGGTCTGCCACGTCAAGACCTCCAACTCGACCTATTGCGCGTGGAGTCCGGATGGGCAGCATATTCTTACGGCTACTACGAGCCCGCGTCTTCGTGTTGACAACGGTGTTCGCATCTACCACGTCAGCGGGGGCCTCATGTACAACGAGGACATGGCCGAACTCTACCACGTCGTCTGGCGCCCTCAGCCAATCTCGATGTACCCTCTGACCGACCCCTTGACCAACGTACCGGCACCGCATCCGTCTGCGCTCGCCTACCTCAGCACCCAGAAGACACCGTCCAAGCCTGCGGGTGCCTACCGTCCCCCCGGAGCGCGCGGAACCGCTACACCGCTACACTTTAAGCGTGAAGATGAAGGAGGCGCAGCTTATGCCAATACTGGTATCTCCTCCACGAACGTTGGCTTCGCCAATGGATTTGGCAAGCCGCGTCGCCGTGAGGTACCAGGAGCAGAAGCTGCTGAGACCCTTCCACCGGGCGCTGCTCCCGGCGGCGGTGTTAGTCTTACCGGCGCTCAAGATGGCGATGGAGAGCTCTCGAAGGCGGCTTTGAAGAACAAGAAGAAGCGAGAGGCCAAGAAGGCTCGCGAGGCCGCTGACAAGGCTGCTGGACTCGGCGCTGACGGTGCCAACGCACCCAACGGAGCTGGACGTAGCCCAGAACGTCGCCAGCGCAGTCGCAGCAAGAGTGGATATGAGCAGCAAGGACGAAGCGCCAGCCAGCACCGCAACTTTGGCAACAGCCCAAACCGTCAAGCCCGCCCGGACGGTAACCAGCGCCAGAACCCTGCGCAGCAGCGTCAGCAGGCTCCAGCTCAGGCTCAGGCTCCTCCCCCGATCCAGACTGAGAGCCAGGTTCCTCCCCCTGACCTCACCGTCACCAGCCCTGGTGACGGCGGCAACCCTCAGGACAAGAAGATCAGGGGTTTGTTGAAGAAGATGCGCGCCATCGATGAGCTGAAGATGCGTCAAGCCGGCGGAGAGAAACTAGAGGACACCCAGGTCAAGAAGATCAGCACCGAGAAGCAGATCAAGAAGGAACTAGACGCCTTGGGCTATAGCGGTTAGAAAACACTATAGATGCATGTGAGTCCCTCGAGGCCTAAGCATCACAACATGTAGTACGTTAGGAGATGAACAACTGAGTCATGTATTGTTCTCTGCATTCATTCATGATCTCGTGATTAGGCTATGACCCTGCATGATAGTACCCTAATGTCCAGGTACCTTCCTCCACGCTGGGCCGTCATTCATGGACATATCATGAAGGTCGGACTGAAGGATCGGTAGGCACATCTACGTGTTGCTTCTAGTGGGAGGCATGTCCGCCCTGTGTGCCTAGCTCGGAAGCGAGTTCACTGCCTTTTTTGAAAGTGCCGTCAGGGTTGCGCTGCGTGGAATATGTTAGCTACGAACTCATCGACCGTACTTTAGGACAACTTACGCCACTCTCGTTGCTGGAAGTCTGAGCACTAGAGTCGTTGGAAGAACCGTGGGATGCGTGGCCGCCCTCAGCACCAAGCTTGCTGGCGACCTCTGAGCCCTTGGTGAAGGTGCCATCTGGGTTACGGCCTGGCTCGCTGCTGTTGGACGTGGAGTCTGTAGCACTGTGGGAAGCATGACCACCTTGAGCGCCTAGCTCCTTTGCGAGGTCTGAGCCCTTGGTGAAGGTACCGTCAGGGTTACGGTCAGCATTGCCGCTGCTGCCGGTGGATATGGACTTGACAAAAGGTCAGTCACTGCACATTAGAGTGAGGGTATCCGGCACGACTTACCTCGCTGTTGCCAGAGCCGTGAGAGGCATGACCACCCTTGGCGGCAATCTCACTGAGCTTGTCCTTGGGGAGGTTGGCGAAGTTGGAAGGGTTGGAAGAAGCCATGATTGATGATTGTGTTTGATAGAGGTCTGATTGAGTGTTGTAGTTTGAGAATATGGGTCAAATTGGTTGTAAGATGAGAGAAGAAGCAAAGACAAAGTAGGTCTGTTTATATCCCCTCACCTGTACGCGCTCCTGTTTGCTTCCCCTAGGCAACACGTCACAAATGCGGGCAGCACGCCTGCATGCGAGCCTGCATCAGGCTTCAGTCTCCACCTCGAGGCATGTTAGTGTCGATCAAACGTCCGCTCACGTCTGATTTGCCGGAAAAACGGTCATCTTGAGGGGGAAGCCACTGCAGCCTGCTTGCATCCTTGTGCCATGTTGCGGACTGTGTCAGGGCAGGGTGTGATGTCATGTCACGTGATTTGAACGCGTCGCGCGTACTCACGTGTTGCTGTGCCACGCGGCGGCCAATCAACGTGCTCGGGCGGAAATGACAGGTCGTGTCCGACGTCACGTCCCCGACGCGAATCTCTGGGGCTGGGAGATGCTTGCAATCGTCGCGATACTCTTACGACTCGTCATAGTTTCCTTACTATTATCTTCGTTGCTCCACGCATCTCCGCTTTCCCCATATTCTACGTCGATTGACAGTGCCACCATGAGTCTAAAGCGTAAAGCAGCGGCAGCGGCCACGGACGCGTCCAAAAAGCCCAAGCAGAACGGCAGCATTACCGCCTTCTTTGGCGCCCCGAAACCCAATCCCAATGCACCACCCAAGCAGTCTGCTGCAGCCGCAAAGTTCGATAGAGATGCATGGGTCGCCAAACTCACAGACGAGCAGAAAGAGCTGCTACAACTTGAGCTCGACACGCTACACGAGAGCTGGCTGCCGCATCTCAAGGATGTGCTGCTGACACCCCAATTCCTCGAATTGAAGAGGTTCCTGAAGAAGGAGCTGGATAGTGGAAAGACTGTATACCCGCCGATGAAGGACGTGTACTCCTGGTACGGTTTCCCATATCTTCCGGGTGCCAGCTTGAGTAACGAAGACTAATACTGGTCAGGTCGCGACACACACCCCTCAACACCGTCAAGGTCGTCATCACAGGCCAAGATCCATACCACGGCCCCAACCAAGCCCACGGTCTCTGCTTCTCCATTCGTCCACCGAACCCTGCGCCCCCTTCGCTCATGAATATCTACAAGGCCCTCGAGAAGGAGTACCCAGACTACAAGCGACCCCCGAACAAGGGTGGTCTTCTGACGCCATGGGCGGATCGTGGTGTCCTGCTCATCAACACCTGCTTAACCGTCCGTCGCAGTGAAGCAAACTCACACTCGGGCAAGGGCTGGGAGCTGCTTATGCAGAAGGTCATTGATACTGTGGCCAAGGTGCGGACAAATGGTGTCGTCTTTCTGGCCTGGGGCAGTCCGGCGCAGCAGAGGACTAAGGGCATTCCGGTTGACAAGCATCTTGTGCTGAAGAGCGTACATCCTAGCCCGCTGAGTGCAGCGCGAGGCTTCGTAAGTAGCGCCGTCCGACATATCATGATTCAAGCGCTAACGATGTGTAGTTTGACAACGGCCACTTTAGAAAGTGCAACGAATGGCTGGAGCAGCGTTATGGCAAAGATGGTGGCATTGATTGGGACTTGAATGTTGATGCTGAGAAGACTGAGTTGTAATTGTATATTGCTCTTGTTGTGTGAAAGTCAAAAGAGGGATGCAAACGTTCTTTCGTGTTGGGCTGCCTAGCAAGAACGCAAGTTGCTTAAGTGTGTTGGTGGAAAAGTGAAAAGATGGATGCAAAAAGGTGATGTTCGTTGCTAAGGCAAAAAAAGATGTAGGTCGTCAACTGGCTCTCTAAGGCTCCTACGATCAAGCTCCACAGGGTCGTCAACGGCCACAAGGGCTCCCTGCAGATGTCTGCTACCGAGATTCGAACTCGGGGCAATGGCCTTCACGTTCGCCCGCAGCGAGGAGGATGGTTACGCTGTGGACAACCATAACAGACTGCTTGATGGAGAATTTGAGAATTAAACATTACATATAGTCGATTCAAATCAAAATAAGACCTTGGATATAACAATGCTGCAGCGGTGATCAGATAGTGAATGCGAGGTGATGTCCATCCGTTTGTATGGGATGGAAAAGTGAAGGTGAAGCCGGCGGTGGGAAGTGCGTGCGGAGTAAACAAATCTTAGATTAGGCGTACGGCTTTACTCGAATGTATCTACCTAGGTACGATGGCGCGCATCTCGATATTGGGTCCACGATGTTCATGCGCGTTGACTCCGCCACCAGACTCAAAGCGATGGAGCAGGGACAGGAATGGCAACGGTCTCAGACGACGATTTTTCGGAGTTTGAGGTATACATTAGACTAAATATGGTACGTTGGTGACAAGTAGAGGTGCATTCTGTGTATACATCATTCTAGTAGTTTAACATGAAAACATTAAAAAAGATTTAACATCCTCCAGCCTTCCACATCAACCCCCGCTCCAACAGACCAAAGTGAGGCCAGGAGCCCCTCACCACACTTTACCAGGACTTGCAATTCCCCTTTCACCTCGAGAAAGACACGAGCAATTCCAGAGCCCTTACTTCAAACCTCCGTTCTCCTTGATACCCACAGCAGCCCTCTCTCGACCTGTCCAACAAACCATGGATCCTCGTACGCATCATCATAATGACCCAAAGACGTAAAGAATATCCTTCCACCCTCGAGCTCTTGACACCATGCCAACGGATGGTCATCTCCGTGTTTACCTCCCTGGAACGTCTTCGGATCACCTTTGAGCAAGATCTGGAGGTTCTTATTCTCTCTTGGATGAGTGTGGAAGTTATACCATTCGTCCTTCCAGCCCTCACGCCCACCACAGCAGTTCATGATCTGGTGTTTCTGGCCAGACTCTTCAGGAACGACAGTACCAGGCTCAGGATCGGGATGCATGTCGAAACTTGCTCCAACCAAGTTCGTGTAGTACTCGTTGCCTTGCATAGCTGCAGCTGCGCCGTGGATAGCTAAGATACCGCCGCCATCCTTCACCCAGGTCCTCAAAGCGTCTAGTTCGGATGAGATAAAGATGTCGTTACCGATGTTTTGCAGGAGGACGATGACTTGATATTGCGTGAGAGAAGACGAGTTAAACACGGAGGCGTCTTCAGTGGCTGTGATTTTGAAGAGGTTCGTATCGCTGGCTAACTTGTGGAACATGCGGATACCAGCTGGGATAGAGTCATGGCGGTAGCCTGTGGTCTTGCTGAAAACGAGGACGTTGAATGCTGTGGGTTTAGCCATGTTTGCGCACTATCTGGGCGGTTGTCTATGAGGCTTCGACGTTTCTGCATGACTTGGGAAGTTATACTGTTGTACAGCGCTACCGAGGCTGCGACGGTATGTAGTTGATAGGATATCAACTGAATTAGGCTGATTTACCATCTACCGGCGGCACATGACGTCATGCATATCAGCGCGGGTTGGAGACTACAATGAGTAGCTGGATCCAGCTGGCTGCCCAGGTGGCGGAGCCCCTACCTGCCGTGTCGGGATAAAACACGGCGCAGTTTCGAACATCTTACATAACGTTGGCGCCTGTTTCCACCCATTCCCCAAGGATCTGTAGAATGGAGCGAGCATGTAGTTATGACCCTGTTGGTGAATGCACCTGGCGGCGTTGTTGGAAGACGCGACACGATGCTAGCGCACTTACCCTTGTCGACGCGCCATCCCGGTTCCGCTTCCCCCACTTTTCCATCACGTAGACTCTTCGGTATCACCACCGTTGTCACCATTTTTGTCTGCCACTCCTCGCAAGACTCTCCGACAATACATTCCAAACACCGGTAGCTACCCTGCATGTCACTTGGACTGTAGCCTTAGAGGAAAGCATTAGGTTCATCTGAGCAGACAAACAACGCGTCCTAGTATCGAAACCTGGACTACTCCCGTCTCAGCATCTTTCACATCAACCTGAGTCAAACACTTTCACAAGAAGCCGATTTCTAGACTTTTCTCGGATCATGAACACTGGAGCAAGGGAACCAACCCAACCCAGCGATGTCGTCCCATACCCCCCTCCACCCGAAGCATGCGAGGGCCAAGCACCTTCAATACTCGAACTACCGCCCGGGGATTACTACATACGAGAGTTTCTAAGCCTACTAGAACCCACACATGCTCTGCGAAAACATGGCTACAACTTCGCACAGTTGACAGACGAGGAGATTCATCTGAAACGAAGATGCAGTAAATGCAATCAAAGTTAGTACAAGCTCAGTGCCTGGACTGTGCACATTGGCTTTGAGAGTATTGCTAAACTCCTGATAGCTATCCAACAGCTCAGCAAGGGTCTGCAACAGGCCATAACGCGCCGTAGTCAACAGCTTCTCTCACATCCACCTGACACACCCTACAAGACATTGCCAAGTATGATCGTACCATACGAGAACGGTAGCTCTGGAATTCAGTATTGCACAGTAGAGTGTCTCCACCACTCAGCGCCAGTCGACCGCGCGACAAAGGTGAGCGCAGGCTGACTCGACGTTGTCTAACCCAACTAATCTTGTTAGTGCTGGTTGTGTTGCGGGAAACACGTCTCGGAGGCCCAGCCATGTAGGACTTCCGACAAGCACAGGATACGCGAATATCGACCAGGTGAGCTCGAACGCTTACATCAATTCCAACCGACTCCACCTTTTCGTCATTGGGATGCGGACCGCAGGATGAACGCCAAATTTGCCGTAGCAATCGATTGCGAGGTATGTTCTAGCTCTACAGAATGTGTGCGAGACATGCTGACTTCTCACTCCTATTCTGAAGATGGGAACAGCCAGGAGTGGAGACTCTGAGCTCATTCGCCTGAGCGCCATCGATTACTTAACCGGAGAAGTGCTCATTAACAACCTTGTCAAGCCTGATCAACCAATGCAACATCTCAACACAAAGTGGTCGGGCGTTACGTGGGATCAAATGAACGAAGCCGTAAGAGAGAAGACCACGCTGAAGGGAAAGGCAAGTCACTACGTGAACAAGCTGAGGGAAGACATGTACTGACTTTGTACACCAATTTTAGACTGGGGCGAGAAAACTGTTGTGGAAGTTCGTCGGTCCAGACACTATTCTTGTTGGACACAGCGTTCACAATGACCTCAAGGCGCTGAAGTGGATACACACAAAGGTCGTAGACTCCTACGTCGTAGAGCACAAGATCATTCAGGAGAAGAAGGCAGTCGAAGCCAGAGAAAAAGAGCTTAGTGAAGAGGCAGCAAGAAGGGTGGAGGAGTGTCTTCTGGAGGTCACAGGACTAGCGACGAGTAGCATGCTCACCCCAGCGACCGATGCGCAGACACTGGGCGACTCGACCAACCCCATTGAGGGTGAGCCCAAGAAGAAGAAGAAAAAGGGCACGGGTGATCTGGCGTTGAAGACACTGCTAAAGAAATACCTGGACACGGACATTCAGACCAAAGGCAATAAAGGTCATGATAGCTTGGAAGATGCAACTGCGGCGCGGGATCTAGTTCACTGGATGGTGATGCGGAGACTCCAGGATAAGTACGGCGTATTGACGTAGCAGTGGTTGTGTATTATATTGCATGAACCTAAGGTCAGAGCCCTGGACTTGCTCGCGTCTTTCTAGAGGTGAAAGTGAAATTGCACGGTGACGCGTTGCGGTGAGGAGGCGCTCCTCACCGCGAGTGACAGTGGAATAGTGTCAACACACAACAAACGCTCACCTCAAAAAATCTTCAGCGTCGCATCCTCCATACTTTGCTCCAGTCTCTCCTCTCATCACACGCGTTTAATTCTTCTTCTCTCATACATACATCACAATGCCTTCCGCAAATGAAACCCCGGCGCCTGCCGTAAAAGGCAACTACCTCAACACGCTGCTGGAAAAGGCGAAGAACCTGCCTGCGGGCAAAATGAAAGAGCTTGGTGAGGAGGTGCGCGGGATGCGCAAAAAGGCCGCTGCTGATCCAGAAGTGGCGTGCTACCTTGACATCCTTTGTCGCTCATACTTGAGCAGCGAAGCGAGTTCGGCGAGCCTGGATGCCACATTTGAAAATTGGCAGAAGCAGCAGCAGCAACAACAAGAGGAAGAGGAGAGGAAGAAGAAAGAGGAAGAGGAGGAGAAGGCGAGGAGTGAGCGGAAGAGGAAAGCGGAGGAAGACACCTCCCAGCTTGGTACGTTTCTCTGATCAATGGTCTTATTGATAGACATGGTGAACTAATATATCTATAGACCAATCCGCCACCAGCCGTAAGGTACCCCGAGTCGTACCAACTGCAGCTCCGACTGCACCCACCTTGCCAGGCCCCGTCACAGCCTATCTCAACCCGAACCCCGATCCGGGGTGCCACGTATCGTGTGCGAGTAGCGACTACCACCCCAGAAAGCCCTGTCCTGCCGCTGTAGCGGAGAAAAAGCTCGCTGCTAATGCAGCACGGGATGAAAAGCCTGTCTTCAGGGGAGCATCCCGCGGTCCCGGCCCACATAAGCCGAGAGCAGGTGACTGGCTCTGCCGTTGCAGCTTCTGGAACAACAAGTACTGGTGGGCCTGCCGTGGTAAGATTGGTCATAAGGAAGGCCCTGCGTGTGAAGGCTTCCGGCAGGGCGACCACATCGTCCGCGTGCAAGAATCCGGTCCGGGTACGGATGAGCAGCGGCGTGGGCCAAAGTATGACGGCGACTGGCGATGCTTGTGTGGGTGGTGGAACCATGAGTGGTTCAACAACTGTTCCAAGTGTGCTGGGATTAAAGCTGAGTGCAGTGAGTATATGGCTGTGAATGGTCTGGATGGTGAGCTTCCAGATGCTCCTGAGAAAGAGGGATATCAGCCGACAGAGGCTCAGAAGAAAAGTCGGTTCTTTTCCACTCACCAGGGGTATTGGAGGCCTGCTTCGAGACGGTATAAGCCTAGGTAGATAGAGAGAAGAAAGAGTTGTATAGTCATCATTCGTATAAGAGAAGAGAATCCTACGTAATGCCATACCCTATTAACTCCGCCTTGCTGATACATCATCAATTACCTGTCACTCCTTCGATCCATTGTCTACTCCGCACTAGCATTTGTCTTAGCTGCCGCAGCAGCAACTGCCTTCAAAGCCGCCGGGGCATCGTCCCATGGCATGACCAACTCAACAAACCGCATCTTCTGCGTCTCGCCACTGCTAAACTCTTCATCTTGGAACAGCTTCTCAACCTCCTCCTTAGTCTCCACTCTGTATGTGAGTACACTGCCTTCTTCAGCGCCGAAGACACGGGGAATGTCCTTGTACTTCCATTCCTGGACGTCGTTGTAGGAATCTTCCCATCCGTGAATGAGTCGCTCGATCGTGTAGCCCTTGTTGCAGATGACGAAGATGATGGGAGCCAGCTTGTTGCGGATCATAGTGGAGACTTCTTGAGCGGTAAGTTGGAAGGAGCCGTCACCTGTGAAAAGGATGGTGCGCTTGATGTTTGACTCTTTCGCGGCAAGGGCAGCGCCTTGACAGGAACCGGTTGCGTAGCCGATCGAGCCCCAGAGAACTTGTGAGATGGCGTTGACGCCAGCTGGGAAGCGGGTTTCCCAGATGCCGAAGTTGGAGGTACCAGTCTCGGTGATGAGGACATCATCCTTCTTCAACCACTGACCAAGCTTTGGCCAGAACCAGGCGTGTTTGATAGTTGGTTCTGTCGATGAAGTCTCCTGGTCCGGGACGTTGTTGTTCGGATTAGGTCCAGATTCGATGTTCAGCTTTCCAAGCTTGGCTGTGACTTTGGAAAGCACGCCGTTCATTCTAACACCAGGGTATTCCGAGTATCGTACTTTGCATCCGTAGCTGTGCAGGTCGATAGTCGTGAGCTGTGACATGCGGATGGTGAAGCCTGCAGTGTTGAAATCGGATTTGATAGCACCAATGCTGAGCACGAGGTCGGACGACTCGACGCGTTCACGCACGCCAGCGTTTGAACCGTCTCCGGCGTAAACACCACCGTAGTTCGGCAGAGTCTCGTCTACCGCACCCTTTCCCATTGGGGCGACGAAAGTGGGTATTCCAGATTTCCTAATGAGCTCGTGAGTCTCCTTCAGTGCTCGGTGGCGGATAGCGCATGCATCCACAAGAATGACGGGGTTCTTTGCCGCGTGCAGATACTTCAGTACTACGTCAACGACGTAGTCTTCGGCTTCTTGATCGTTTTGCGGGTATTCCAGATCAAGCGGAGTGTTGAGGCGATCGCCGTCGACCTTCTTCGTTACCATGTCGCTAGGCAAGGAGATGTAGACGGGCCTCGACTTCAGGTAACATTCCCGAATGGCGTTGTCGATCAGCATGGCCGCTTCGTGCTGGCTGTTGAGCATCGAGACAGCACACGAGATCTCCTTGGACATGCGCGAGAAGACCGTAAAGTCGCCATTTCCAAGAGTGTGGTGCAGCAGCGCTCCGTTTCTCTGAGATACAGTCGATGGGTAGCCGACGATGTGGACGATTGGGACGTATTCCGAGTAGGCTCCGGCGATGGCATTGACAGCGGACAATTCACCCACGCCGAAGGTCGTTACCAATGCAGAAATGCCCTTGACTCTTGCGTAGCCGTCTGCGGCGTAACCTGTAATGATCGTCAGCACCTATCGCATGAGACAGACGGATCGACTTCGGTCGCTCCCGCAAGCGAGCCGCTGATAGCCCGAACGCAAGAACAAGCTCCACGTACCAGCATTCAGCTCATTGCAGTTGCCGACCCATTTCAGGCCGACTTTGGGGATGTAGTCGAGTGCGACGAGGTTGTAGTCTCCTGGAACGCCATGGACGGACTCAACGCCGACTTGCTGAAGTCGACGGAACAGGTACTGCCCTTGTCAGCTAGCGCGCTTTCACACGCGTGTACAGCCCATGACTTACCTCTGCGACGTCAATCGGGTTTTTGATGTCCTGCGATCGTAGATCTTGCGCCATGTTGCCAAGCTGTCAGAGAGATGAAGCTTTGGATGCTAAGAAAGTAGTTTGATGTGGTGGTGGCAGGCTGTTGGGCGCAGCTACCTTTAAGGGTCCGCGAAGTTTACAGCAATGAGGTCATGTCCGGTCTTTACCGGCCAGCGCCATTGTTGGGCCTGTCTCGTGCGAGCGCATCGGGGATGCATGTGGGATGCTGCACCATAGTAACGCGACGCGCAGCATACCACGCCGTTTGTCAGCCCAGGTGGCGTGAGCTACCAAGTCTGCGGCATAGTGTTGCTACCGGATGCGTGCACTCGCAGCTCGAAGTCTCCTTGACGACGACATTCTTCGCAACAAGACCAATCCACAATGGAACTGTCTCGCATCAAACACGCGATCGATATGGGTGAAGAAGTCGAGACATCTGGAAGTGGGGCGCATCCTTAGCTTCGTGGGAATTCTATGGTAGCGGAACCACTTTGCCAACATGTTCTTAGTAACTATGCATCATCACCTGCGTGGCAGCAAATGCGAAAAATGGTCAACGTCAAAGCTTTTCTAAGCATGCAACCGAATGCTCGTATCACAACTTTGGCTCTCGCAGTCTGTCTTTCGTCATCGCCTGCACCCTCTCTACCAACTCGTCGTTCAGCGGCGTTCTCACACCCACTTCCCGTCCTCGCCTTGCCCAGTATCCATTGATGTATCTGATTTCCGTCTCTCTCCTATGCCTCATATCCCATACCATGCTAACGGTCGTCGCTCTGTTCTTCTCGATTATATCCATAACAGTAGCATGCAAGGCTTTCGCTGAAAACCTTTCCTTTACTCCCTCTACGCCCTGTAGTTCTGGTAAAGCGAGGATGACAGACGAGATCTCTTGCATGAGCCTCGTATTGGTTTCTGGGATGCTTAATATGTATGCGGTTACGGCATCTTCGAGCGCGCAGATAGGGTTGCTGAGAGCGTTACAGGCAAGCTTTTCTAGTTGTATCTGGAGTATGGTGGGCCATGGGTAAGACCGACAGTTCAGGCGAGGTGCAAGAGGTAGGAGTTCCAGGAGAGGCGAAGGTGCTTGTGATATATCGCCATCTTCTCGCGGGACGGGGCCTACCGATGTTGCTGCTGGCCCTGTGTGGGTGACATCAAAGGGCCCGTTCAGAGTGATACCATGGGAGATGACACCCGTAATATAATTTGGTCGCGTGTGTGGATCAGGCCACAAGAACATATTTGCGTCTTCTATCATGCCTGCTCCGTTCTGCAGGAATGTGACATTTGACGTGCGCGAGAGTCGGGGTAGAAGAGGTCGGAGGGCTGCCACAGTCTGCGTAGACTTGACGCATACGACAAGATCGTTGATAGTTTCGTCAGTTGGGGGTCCTGGTAGCTGTAGTACCTCAGCATTCCCAGCTATGCACAGCTCTTGCACCGTGTGCCATTCTTTTCCGTACAATACTTCCACGTCATAACCCGTTCGGGCAATCTGTTGGCCCTCGCACGTCTGCAGTAGAAGTCTCTTCCCGTTTCTTAGGTACTCGTTCATGAGAGAAGGACGATGTAGCAGCAGGTTTACTACTGGCCTTGCGGGTATCTCGGCAAGCGAGTGAGCTGTGAAAGTGCCTACACTTCCCAGGCCCAGGACATGGATGTGCGGGGAGGCTCTAGTGCTTGAAATGCTGCGATGGTGTGCGGGCTCCTCGGACGCCGACCCCCAGCTTCTGAAGGTGCCTGCGAGGGAATGGCAAGCTTCACGATGCCGGGAACGAAGAACACGCCCCGCTCGAGGCACTCCTATGGCAGAGTTGAGACGCTGACAAATTGCCATCTTGACCCACGTCAAGAATTGGAGATGTTCAGGAGAACAGTTCCTGCTCTTGATGATGGTGCTCCTGGTGGGTGTACATGTCGCGCTTTACGGCCTACGTGAGGAGGCTGACCCTGCTTGCTACCTACCTAGGCAAGTAGCCGCTGCCCCACCACGGATTAGTAGAAGGAGACATGGAAACCAGAAAAATGTGTCTACACCGTTGAAGCGGTGTACTCGACGGGTAAGTTTGGCGGAGATCGCAGAAGGAGCTGAGTCTGAAATTGTTGATACGAGGAAAGGTGGCTCCCTGGGTAGTAGGATGGCTACGTGGATGGTCGTACGGATGCGCCGATGGATGGCATGTTCCGCTCAGTTCCTGACTAACGGTAGACGATAGCTTCAGCCCTGACGCACCGCACCGCAACCCCGGCCTCGGCTGGTGCTCACCTGGGTACTGCGAGGCGGTAGCCGTGGTTCGCTCTGTTGGTGTGGCTGTCACGAGTGCACCGCCACGTGCTCGTGTGACATGAAACACGGTCGACGGTGTCTCTCCGGAACGCTACGTAATGATCCATGCGCATTGAAAGTTACTGCAGCGTGGAAGGCGGGTCGAGAGCGCGCAACGGCTGACAGCGTCAGAGTGCTGGGCGCCTCCAACAAATCACCTTGCAAGCTTCACTGGTGGCCCGTGCCTCTCACGACGGCCAGCCCTCAGGCAGCTGTCGACGGCGGCGCGTTCGGTCGCCCAGTCGCTGCGTGCCCCTCGTCGCCGCTGTTGTCGTGCCGCCGTGTCTTCTGACGCTGCAATCTCCCGCCAGGACCTGCATCTGCCGGCGCTGGAGAGCCCATCTTTGTTGCGACGCCGGCCAAGCGCATCCGCCATCCTCGAAGCGCCCACGTCGACGCAAGCGCAGGCGCCGCGTTTCTGCCCTCGATTCACTGCTCCAGCGTTCACCCCCCGTTCGTGCCAACGGCTCCGCGATTCGTAGCTCGTATTGCACTGTCCGCTAGGCTCTGGGACCCACAGGTTCCTCAAAGGAGCCCAAGGAGCCTCTGGACGACGTTTCCGCGGCAGCGTCATGTCGTGATGGGACGGCCGCTCTGCTGATTTGATACGAGGACATGACCCACGAGTCCCGCCAGCGCTCCGCGTCCAACATATCGACGCCCTCCGACCGCTCTGCCCGTCGCGCACCGCGCCCGAATCGCAACCCGCCCGCCAGCCTCCCGCTGCCCGAGATCCCCAGCGTCACCTCGTCGCCCTCGTCGTCGCTGCAGCCGCTGGGCCTGAGCAACCTCGGCTCGCCATATCCCTCCTTCTCCCCCGGCGGACCCAGCGCGCCCGCCTCGAGCCCACGCGGACGGGCGCATACCGTCCAGGGTCCAGCGATGCATCAATACATCCCCCCTCCGCCGCCCCAGCCCTCGAGCACGCCCGCCGGCCACATCGCCCTGCCCCCGCCGCCTCCACGACCGACGGGCTACGGCAACCTGGGCGGCATCTCCATCCCGCCGCCGCCCCATGCCAACAATTGGGGTCCCCCGCGGCCCCAGTACCAGCAGCAGGGCTACGACCCGAGCCAGTATCGCAGCTACCCTCACAGCATCCCCCCTCCGCCAGGGCCCCCGCCGCAGCAGATCCAGCACGAGCGCGAACCTCCACTGACGTCAGCCACGTACATCCCCGGCGGCGAGTCATTCGGGCCTGGTGTAGGCATCCCTCCGCTGCACACCTCGAGAGGCTACCCCGAGCCCTACTACCGCGACGACAACTACTCTGCCAACGCCGACACGTCCGCCCAGGGCTTCTCCAGCAGCCTCCTCGAGAGCGTTCAGAGCGTGCAGTATGGCTCCAACAACGGCTTCAACGCGCCCCCGACGCCCAGCAGTCGCAACCACCTCAACATACCGACCGAGAGAGCCCAGGTCTACGAATCGTCTGGGCCGCCAACCGCAACGCTGCAGAACCCCATGGTCCAGAACCACGGCAGCGTCTATCACCGGTCCGAAAGCAATGGCACGACCCCCATATCCCCACATGACTCTTCGATGCACTGGCCAGCCGAACGCGTCCAACACTGGTTAGCGAGCAACAACTTCTCACGAGACTGGCAAGAGACGTTCAGGACATTGGGTCTGGAAGGCTCAAAGTTTCTGGACATTGGCCGCGGCCATGGCAGCAAAGGCAATGTCGCCATGATGCACCAGGTCATCTTTCCGCAATTGGCCAAGCAATGCACGGCAAGCGGGACCGGATGGGATCAGAACAGAGAGCGAGACGAGGGTCGCAAGCTGCGCAGACTTGTGCGCTCCATCGTGGAAACGGGCCATATCGCCAACCCCCGCGCAGCACCGCAACGATCCGACACTGGCATGACGAGCGCCGGAACAGAGGGTACTGTGGAGAATTCACCGTACATCGGCACCAGAGGCATGGACTTTGGATCAACGCCAACCACTGCTGGCAATGGCGAAGAGAGTCCGGGCCGTCAGCTGCTCTTGCACTCGCCTGGTGGTAGTACGAACCCACCCAGGCGCATCTCTACACAGCAACGCAATTTCACTGTACCCGGTCTCGGCCCTACTCCAGATTTCTCAGAAGGACCTGCACGCAGTCCTTATTCGAGGGAGGTTCTGCAAGGCCTAGATCCAAAGCCTGTACGCCATAGCCCGAATGCATCCTCAGAGTTTGCGCCATCTTCATTGGGTGCGTCGAACTATCGCCAAGCAAGTCCGCAGCAAAGCCCAGCGCTCCCTTCAGCCCGTCTTGCGACCAATGGCGGTCAGCTCAGTGCGGGTCTGAGCAACAACGGATCGCGGTACTATTCCCCGCATAATCGCGTCAACAGTACCGAATCCATCAACTCCACCTTTGCAAACACTGGCTCGGGTCCCCCATCAAGCAGATCATTCGATAATCGTTCCGATAGTCGCAACGAGAACCGGAAGAACGGTTACGAAGGCTCACGACCGGGCACTGGATTAGCTAGATATGACTTGGAAGCGCCCACCAGTGCTAAAGATCATGAGAAGGGCTTCTTCAAGAAAATCATGGGCGGGCGGAAGAAGGAGAACCACCCATCTCCCGATGACACGAGCCTGGATTCACCCACCAGTCCGGCAAGTCATCGTACGCATCCAAGCGGGTCTCTGTTTGGGAAATCTGGCATGAACTCAAGCGAGACTTCCTTGAACGAGCGACCCCCTTCGAGACGATCAGCTCAGACAGACTCCGACAATCGAGCAACAGGTCGTACTCGCACATCCGGAAGAGAAGATCGCAAATACGCTTTTGTCACACCAGATGGCTGGAACTACCGGCTCATCGACATCACCAACGTAGATTCACCAGCAGCTCTACGAGCTGTGTGTTGTGAGGAGCTGAGTCAGGGTCTGAGCCAGATATCTGGTGTAGAGTTGCATCTCACGAATCCTGGGCAACAAGACCACGATCACCCGCTGTCCGACTCAAAGTTGTTGAAGGCGCGGTCGCAATATGGGAATCGAGTTGGCGAGCTCAAGATTTTTGTCAAGATACCGCAAGAGGGAACCGTACCTCCATCTGCCGGGCTAGGAGTGTCGCTACCCCATACAGCTGCTAGGTCTATCGATGAGGACGCATACTCTCGGCTGAACGCCGACTCTCAACTAGATTCTCCAGGAGGAAAGTCAGGAGAGTCCACGCTAGTCGCAGATAAGAGTGCAGCTCTTCGCAAGATGGCAGAGAAAGCCGAACCCATGCCGAACAATGCAGGTGACAGGCCTGCAGAATCGGCTTGGGAACCGCGTGATGACTTGGCCGAGGAGGAACGAAGAAAGCTGCTCGAAGCCGCTGCTGAAGAGCACCGCAAAGAAACAAAGCGGAAGCAGGAAGAATATCTGAGGAGTCGATTCCAGAGGGCCAATGGACACAGTCCTGACCTGAACCCCACTTCAGGCGACAACCTCAGCTACCGCAGTCAGCGTATTGTTGACTTTGATGAACCCCGCGCTTCTCCCTATGAGGACGTAAAGAAACCATTCGATGCTAAACCCAAGCAGCTTGTCCCACTGCGAGAGCCGCCACCAGTACCAGCCGATACGAGCACACTGTTGAAAGCCAATTCGCTGTCGAGGGCCAAAAACCGCGGCTCATGGCCCGAGAGTGATGATGGCAAAGACAAGCGGAGATCAACAGAGTCGCAGTCAGAAAAGCGCAAGGCCATTCCTCAGGCTGCAAGCGGGCTGGGAGGCATCGCTGCTGCTATCATCGGCGCTGGTAATCTTGGGGCAGGCATAGGAGCAGCGAACAGGGCGCCGCCAAAGGGTCCTCAACCAGCAAACAGCGAAGGCTCGCCTGAAAGCATTCGACCTTCACAACAGGTATTGCAGGATAATGGATTCGCAGCTAGATCTGGCTCCGGAAGAAATAGTCCAGGTGGGTCACCTCGCAGCCCCGGCGAGCTCACAATGAGCAAGGGAAATATACCTTTCAGAATACCTGACTATGAGGAAGCTTTCGGAGACGACACGTCCAACGAGAGGCCAGACCTCAGCCTTGAAATGCCCGATCCGACAGCACCGCGATCGAGAGACGAGCGGTCTCGTTCGCCAACTCGAAGTCCCCATACAGCGCACGCTCCAGAGTCTACCTTGAGCAGAGAACCATCACGGGTGTCAGTCTACGGTCCCACTCACGACTTCGAAGAAGCGCGAGTGTCGTTCATTACGAAATCTCCAAATCTGGAGCCTATGGATTCTGACGACGATGATTCTGACGATGGGTTGTTCGCTGCGCCGCTCGCAGGACGAGCTGGTCCACCCACACCTGCCCAGAGCACTCCCATCACTCGGACCAACTCCCGCAGCCAACGGCCAAACCTTACACTCAAGACACAACGGTCAAAGAACTCGCTAGCGCAGGTCACGGAAAAATCTGAGCAAAGCGCAGCTGGTGATCGCGATTCGCAGCCAAGCGACTTCCACCCCGAGTCGGCTGCGTCTGCAACATGGACCGACTCGCCAAATGATACGAACAAGTTTTCCCGTCGAGAATCATTCGCCAGCGATGTCTGGGCAAATCGTCCACCAGCTGAAGCCCTCGTGGAACACCTTGACGAGCTCTTTCCGAACGTCAACCTCGATCAGCCGATGCTTGAGGAAGAGGAAGCGGATGGTGCTGCAGAGGCAGCCAACGATCCCCCGCCTATACCCGCCGAGCCCACTCCTCAACCTCTCACCCGTGGTGGTGCAGGACTGCAGAGTATCGCGCAACGCAACATGAGGAAATCAGGCGCTGGTTTGGGCCGCACAAAGTCTATTCGTGAAGTAGTGAAGTCGCAATACCAGCCACTCGACAAGAGGCCACTCCCAGGCCAGGCACATGCTGGTGCCGGTCCATCGCGTGTTGCTACGTTACGCAATGGTGGTGACATTGTCAGGCGAAAGTCGACGAAGATGTTCAACGCCAGGACTGAGCAAGTGCGACCTCAGCGCGGCTCGCGCCTCGTTATGGAGACGATACCCCAAGATCATCTGCCAAGTGTTCCATCGCGACAGCCAACATTCAAGTGGATGAAGGGTCAGCTCATCGGCAAAGGTACATTCGGTCGCGTCTATCTCGGTATGAACATCACTACCGGAGAACTTATCGCAGTCAAGCAAGTCGAAGTCAACGCCAAAGCAGCTGGTTCAGACAAAGACAAGATCAAGGAACTCGTCAAGAGTCTAGATCAGGAAATCGACACCATGCAGCATCTCGACCACCCCAACATTGTGCAGTACCTCGGATGCGAGCGCAAAGAGTACAGCATTTCCATCTTCCTTGAATATATTTCCGGTGGCAGTGTAGGATCCTGCATCCGCAAGCACGGGAAGTTCGAAGAGTCTGTCGTCTCTTCGCTCACAAGACAGACGCTACTCGGTCTCTCTTATCTCCACCGCGAAGGCATCCTCCATCGCGATCTCAAAGCCGATAACATCCTGCTCGACCTCGACGGCACGTGCAAGATCTCCGACTTTGGTATCTCCAAGAAGAGTGACAACATCTATGGCAACGATGTAACGAACAGCATGCAAGGTTCCGTCTTCTGGATGGCGCCCGAAGTCATCCGCTCCCAAGGCCAGGGCTACTCAGCTAAAGTCGACATCTGGTCTTTGGGTTGCGTAGTCCTTGAGATGTTTGCGGGTAAACGTCCTTGGTCCAAGGAAGAGGCCATCGGTGCCATTTACAAGCTTGGTAGCTTAAACCAGGCCCCTCCCATCCCCGAAGACGTCTCCAGGGTGATTGGCGTAGAGGGCCTGAGCTTCATGTACGACTGCTTCACCATTGACCCCATGGAGCGACCTACAGCCGAGACATTGCTACGAGCGCCATTTTGCTTTAGCGATCCAAATTACAATTTCCTGGACACGGAGCTCTATGCTAAGATCCGGGGAGCTTTTCAGTAGTTGTTGACATATTTGCGATAAATTCAATTTAGGTGGACGATGATGACGACGAATGTATTGGAATGGTCACAGTGTATATTGGTTTTATATACCCACTTTTTCGTTTGTTTTCTGAGGATGGTGACGTCTTTGTAGCGAACTGCGCGGATTGAAATACGATACCTGGTGTACTCAGTACTCTTTTTCGAACATACTTGTGACGTGTCTCGTTGTTATAATAGCTTCTTGGAAACTGCTGGCTATGAGCGTCTCCAAGTGTTCATGTTTGGGTACACGAAAATAATGGTGTTGCGGGCAATGACTGCAGGGAAGCCCACGTAAGAGAAGCATTGATCGTACTGCATTACCTATCCAGCTACGGTTCAATCTATGACACACTCTAGATAGATCGCACAATGTGTCTTCTCTATCCATCTTCGATCGCGTACAAGGCGACTGGATCAGCGTAGGATAATATATACAGGGTTCGCCATTATCTGCCGTCAGCGATTGCGTGTTCAACGGGCAGGAATCCCATCCTCTTCGTCAGCTTATGATGGCGATCAACCTTTTGAGCTACTTCGGATTGGGGCGGCGGTATGTCCCGACTGCCGAAACTTAGATGCTGTACGTCCTTTCGGCGCTTTCTTGGTACTCAATAGGGTAGCTTCAGCCGAGCACATACTGGTGTCTCGTCGGTTCAATAGTTTATTGGGGTCTTCGCCTGTTCTTCTGCTGTTGTACCACCGTGAGAAGAGGGCTTCATCAAGTTTTCTAGTCAGGTCAGAGACATTGCTGCACTGCTGAGCCGTTTGCTCTGGTTGCGCGTTCATCACTGACGAGACACTGCCCCATTTCGCAACGCGAGCCGCGCCGTACTTCTGCTTCGTCCAACGCGACGCATGTTACGGTCCAAGACATTGGGAAACATACGAACATCATGCTTGCATACGGCGAGGAAAGATGACAGCCCCAAAGTCAGATGATGTGAGGTATCAGTCCAAGGCGAGTGAAACATTTCGCCATAGTACTGCAATCAATCGAAGGCGGCAGTTGTCTCTTAGTGTTCGAGTATACGGACGGGAACTGAAAATAGAAAGCGATTTTGTGAACCGGACAAGGGAAACGATGTCATAAAGACAAAGTGGACTGAGTTGCGCGTTACCTTCAGCCGCTTACTCTCGGCGACCCTCGTGGCGGATCTGACACTCGCCTGTGGAGAGGACCCATCCTCGCATCTTACTCGGAGTGCCGTGGGTCTGAACACAGGCGTTATTGCCGCGCCGCCGCAGGTGCTGGGCATGCAGCGCACCGACCGAACCGAAC
The DNA here is from genome assembly GCF_023758015.1 of Alternaria viburni. NCBI lineage: Eukaryota > Fungi > Ascomycota > Dothideomycetes > Pleosporales > Pleosporaceae > Alternaria > Alternaria viburni. The sequence goes on from NW_026055774.1 coordinate 655,961, forward strand.
AGCGACGCCAGCTAACGATACTTCTAGATTTTGGAAGATCCGCCGTCTGGGTTCGCGGACGTCACTCCACGGCAAAAGCACTTGTTGAGCGGCGATATCGATAAAACATCTCCACAGAGCAAAAGCTTGATCCAATTCAAGCACTGCAATATGCGGAAAATAGGAGGGTTGAAACAGCGATGTGGACGGCCTTGACATGTGGACGGTGATCCATGACTGGTGAAACAGGGCCTGGCGTGTTCCTGCATAAGATCGGCCAGCAAGCGAGCTGCCGAGGAAGGCAGTCAGCAACATGTCTGAGGAGCGCACAACGTGCATAGTAGAGGCCATCCCCATGCGGACGGGGAGCAGTGCTGCAAGATGAGGATGTGCATTGATAAGGCCGTGGTGAGTTCTGCTACACCGTCCTGGTGCGTGAGCTTGCATGGGGGCGTGGGCGTAACGGTAAGCAGCGTGCGCAGGACACGCCGCAATCAAAAGATGCGAGAAGTGGATGCAGAAGGCGAAAGTACCGGTCCTCTTGTGGACCGCGAATGGTTCTGCAGCCGGAGCGTGCCTGAGGCGTCTGCGTGGCTGTGCTGGGCCCGCATGGAGGGTTTGCAGCCGATGTGCGTCTTTTTCCTTTTGCCATGGATGAACGACTCGCTGCTCGGGCCCACGTTCAGGCGGACAGGTCGCACGATGATAGGGAGCGCAGTCCGTCGTGCCATCTCCCACGGTAGCGATACATCACGTCGCGACGACAGCGAGCGCAGGCAGCGAGGCGCACGCCGGCGGCAGTGGGCTCCCAAATCACCAGCCTGCAACGGCCCCGGCGTGCGACGTCTTGCCCGCATCGAGCCAAGTCAGGGGAAGGCGGCGCGGATCACTCGTCTTTAGACGTTTCGGGACGACCAGGGGACCAATCGTCGCCCGTCACTACCGATGCCGCCACGAATACGACTACACCCCCGGTCCAGGCTCAACCGCCTCGTGTCCAAAATGGCGACCAACCGCACCGCCGTAGGCCGAGTTGAGCATGGACTGGGAATAGCATGCCTCGATATATGACCCTGCTGCTGACCCGCCCCTGCTCCGTTTACGCCGCAACTCTGATTCCTCGTTCTTTGACGTCGAGGTCTCTACCGCACACCTTTTCTTTCCAGACCTTCAGGCTTGCTCCAAAGGTCGTTACGCTCTTTAGCATCGGTTTTAATAGTCCTTCCTTCTTTAGGTTCTCGAGTCACCTTCACTTCCGACTCTTGGCCCTTCCGGTCCTTCAACCAAACACAAAAAGCACCCACTTACCTTCTTCACCATGGCCAACTTCAGCAAGCCCGCCAGCATGATGACCATGGTCTTCGGCCTGTTGTCGCTTCTCCAGTTCACCGTTGCTTTCCAGCATGGCTCCCACCACCACGCACACCCTGCTCGCGCCGCCAGCGACGCTTCCATTGCGGCCCACATCAACGAGATCGAGGGCGAGCTCACCAAGCGCCAGTCGCGCGGCCCCATCGCCATCACCGGTGTCTGCAGCTCTGGCACCGCCTCCAACGGCCAGTGCAATGGCGGCAGGACTTCTGCTCCCCGTCTTGAGATCCGTACCTTGGCGCGCAACGCCGACCAGTGGAACCTGTACCTCCTTGGTATGGAGAGGTTCATGGGCAAGGACAAGGACGACATGCTTTCGTACTACCAGGTCTCTGGTGTCCACGGTCGTCCTTTCCAGACCTGGAACAACTTCCCCGCGCCTCTGCTTAACCAGCAAGGTTTCTGCCCTCACGGAGGCTCGCTCTTCGGTTCCTGGCACAGGCCTTACCTTGCCATTTACGAGGTGTGTATCTTGATAAGGCGTTTGATCGTACGCTAACAGCTCGCAGCAAGCATGGTACCAGAGCGTCATGGAGGTGATTGCTCAGTTCCCCTCCAACCAGCAGCAGCGATGGAGGAACGCCGCGTCCACTCTCCGTATGCCATACTGGGACTGGGCTATGGACACCAACGGCGGCCCTACCGTCCCCACTCAGATGCGCGACTCGACCGTTACTGTTACCAAGCCCCAGGGAACCGTCACCATCCCCAACCCGCTGTACAAGTACAGCTTCGGCAGCTCGCTTCCCTCTGAGATGGGCGGAGGCCCATGGAACAGCTTCCCTGAGACTCTCCGTCGCCCGGTCGCCAACCCTACCCGCAGCAACAACAACGAGATGAACGCCCGCTTCAACTCCATCCGCGTCTCTCTCCGTGACCGTGTCTTTGCCCTGTTCGCCAGCAAGGCTAACTGGGGCGCTGCCAGCACTTCTGCCATTGGTGTTCGCACTGACCTGAGCGGCGGTGGCGTTGACAGCTTCGAGTCCGTCCACGATGCCATCCACAACACTGCTGGTGGTGAGTCTGGTGGCCACATGTACTACCTCGATGTCTCGGCTTTCGACCCCCTCTTCTGGCTCCACCACACCAACGTTGACCGTCTCCTCGCCATGTACCAGCTCATCACCCCCAACACCTACATCTCCAACGGTAACATCCCCCGCCCTATGGCTCAGTGGAACCAGGGTGAGCCCAAGAACCAGTACTCTCCTCTCAAGCCCTTCACCAAGGACACCGCTGGCAACTACTTCACCTCTGTCGATGTCAAGGAGACCCGCACTCTCGGATACTACTACCCTGAGACTAGCGACCGTTCTTACCAGCAGGTCGCTCGCGCTGTTACTCAGCTTTACGGTGCCGGCCAGAGGACTCTTACCAAGCGTGACGGCGACGAATCCGCAACTGGCCAGTACCTCGGACGTCCCATCAAGGAGGGTGACTACCACACTGTTCTTTCCGTCATTGCCAACAAGTACGCGCTTGAGGGATCCTACACTGTTCACTGCTTCGTTGGAAAGCCTAGCAGCAACTCCACCAAGAACTCCACTGCGCCCGCGCCCGCGACCGAGTCGACTTACCCGCTTCTGAACATCACCACTCCTCTTCTTTCCATCACCATTGGTGGTGGCTCCGCTCCCAGCACCGAGGTTCCCAGCAACGAGACCGATGCCGCCTACGACCCATCCACCGACTACACCCAGGACCCCAACTACGTCGGTTCCTACGGTATTCTTGGTGCTATGATGCAAGGTGGTGCCAACGCTTCCCAGGCTCTCATGACTGAGGGTGCTCTTCCCTTGACCACCTGCCTCCAGGGTAAGGAAGCCGCTGGCGAGCTTGAGTCGCTCCGTCCTGAACACGTTGAGCCCTACCTCAAGGAGAACCTCTACTACAAGGTTGTTGGTGTCAAGGGCGAGATCGACGCTGACACCATCCCCGACTTCCACATCAGCGTCAAGTGCAACAAGGCCAAGCCCGCTGCCTCTGACGACGAGCTTCCCGACTTGAGCGCTCCTTACGAGGTCCTCGAGAGCGTTACTGCCCACCTCCCCGCTGGAAAGCCCTTCAAGTACATTCCCACTGCTATCGACATTCCTCTGCCCGATGGCCCAGAGTACCTCGAGCCCAGCAGCGATGGCTCTAAGCCCCAGAGCCCCAGCAACGGTGTCTTCCCTTACCCATCCATGCCCTGGGAGGAGGAGGGTTACTGCATCACCAAGCAGACCATTGAGTACGTTGACGAGCAAGGTAACTTCTTGTACTCGGAGATGTAAGGTGGTAGATTTCGGATATAGAAGAAGAGCGATGTGGTGGAGAAGCATGTGTATGCTTGCGTATGAAGGAACCTTTACATAATACCTTTCGATGTACATTGGACATGAGAGCTTTTTTTTTCCTTACAAAATGTCAATTGATATCCAGCAGTGGTTCTCGTATAGTTTTTCCTAACGTCATCGTCTCCTTGATGTCGCTTTCCATAGCGTAGGCGTCCATAGCGCTTTGCAATATGACCATAAACATACTTCTGCTCCGATGCCGTGCATGTGCTGCTTTATGAAATGAAATTGTGAGTGCTGGTGATGGTTTCATGAAGCGAGATCTGCCAAATTCGGAATGCCTGCTGTGTCTGTTATGAAGATGACATGCGCAACTGTGCACACATGTCGGACATCACATGGGAATCGTTCAGCGAAGGCAAGCTGCAGGCATGATGAGCTCCGGCTTGCGTGGACAACGGCGCTGTGCCCCGCTGGTACAAAAAGGCGCTAGCGACTCTTGGGCCGATGTCTCTGGGCACGCACCGCGAGCACCACATCACGGCAGTATCTCTCATCCTGCTTGACCATTCCTAGGGTCCCTCAGGCATTCTTGCGTAAGTCCTACACCATCGTCGTCGTCGCATACCGCGTCTACACATTGTGTCTCTTCAGCATGGCGTCTGAGGCGCGCAGTCGCGACAGCTTCCCGGTCCCAATGCGGGTGCTAACATTTTATGATTGCCATGCTAATATCTTATAGACCAGTCCGCCCGCCATGCCCGCCATGCTAGATGACCCCACCGCGCCGGTGATATATAGAACCTCTGGCGATGTACCGTACCCTCCTCCCGGTGGCCCGCTACCTGTAGGCATTGCACCATGTCAAGTCATCCTGCGCGATCGCGTGACCACCGCAACGATTATACCTTTCTCTGCGCCGAATCAAGTACCCCTCACACTACTGGCATACCTATGCGACCAACTGGGTCGCGAGATAGAAAAGGGAGATACGTACCCCATGGTTGATCCGCTCGCTCTGGAGGCTTTCGGTCCGTACTGGTTCGGTGTCTTTGGTGCGATCATGTTGCTGGGTGAGATCCAGGACGGTCGCGAACTACACGAGATGGCGCGGAGGGGTTGCGACTGGGAGAGGGAATGTCTGGGTAGCTTCTACATCAAGCCCAACTACCCAGGACGGTCGAGTCATGTCTGCAACGGCGGGTTTCTAGTCACGGATGCGTCGCGCAATCGGGGTGTCGGTCGCTTGATGGGCGAGACTTATCTGGACTGGGCTCCGAAGCTTGTGAGACTCGCCGTGAGGGTTACATCACATGCGCTAACACGCTCAGGGCTATACTTACTCCGTCTTCAACCTCGTGTACGAAACCAACGTCGCTTCCTGTCGTATATGGGACGCCCTCGGCTTCAAGCGGATCGGTCGCGTGAAGGGTTGCGGTAACCTGAAGTCATATCCCGGCGAGCTAGTCGATGCCATCATATACGGAAGGGATCTGGGTCAGGACGACGAGTTTGTGTCTGAGGAGCGCTTCGACAAGATCCGCTTCTATCTCAAAAACGGAAAATACCCCAACGGTGCTGATCGAGCAGAAAAGAGCCGTCTCCGTAGCGCGGCGACGCACTACAAGCTCACACCCGGAGAGGGCGACGGCCCTGAGAAGTTGTGGCTCAAGGGCAAGGAGGTTATTGCGGATCCTAAGCAGCAGTATGAGATTGCTCGGGAGATACATCACAAGTCACACGGAGGCATCAACAAGACCACGGCAGCAATTGCGGAGCTCTATCATTGGGTTCGCATAAAGGAGACTGTCAGCCAGGTCATTCGCAACTGTCCAGAGTGCAGCGAGATGAACAAGGGCCTGTCGGCTATGCGCCAGGGTCAGAATCAAGCACGGGCAGAGGCGAGGTCAGGATCCAGTTTCCTGTCATCAACCACTACCCAGCCAACTCTGACACCAACACCACCGAGCTTATTCTCACCAACGCAACCACCACCTCGTTCAGACTCGCCGGGTGGCCAGCTACAGCTCGAAGCCGCACAGCACCAGAGCGCAATCTATCCGCAGTACGCCCAAGATAACGGCTACGACCTGCCAGTCGATCCCGCACTCATGCATGGTTTACAGGCCAACACCAACCTCGCCGATCTTCCGCCATCACCGTTCCTTGCAGCTCAGGCGAATGGTGTACCTCATGCGGGGGAGCTTGATCATCAGCGCATGAGTCTTGACCCGAGCTTAGATGAGCGGGCACCCACTGCAGGGGAGGAGATGCGTAGGAGGTTGAATCGTGTGAGCCAGTATGAGTGAGTAGACATCGTGTGGTTGAGTGAAGTGTCAGGCTTAACAGCGTATGGCGAAGGTAAGTATACCAGTGATACCAGACATGTAGGCGTTGGGAAATGTGTATGAAGAAGCCACAGGAGAATACGTGGAGGATCATACCCAGGATATAGCGGAGTCTCCGATGATGCAAGTAGCACAATGATGAAATCATTGCAAAAGTCTGGTTGATTTGAATCATACTTGTGATGGTGACTGCTTGAGTTGATCTTCGTTGCCGTACAACAGTTTTAAGCTAAGGGCTACATATTTGCGGCTCTCCCATCCAAATTGCCGGCTCACATCTTACCCCTCTCACTTTATGTGTTTCGCAAGTCCTCCTCTTACATATCTCGACCTAATTCTTTCCTTCCACTCCAAATCAAACATCTTCGGATAACCTCATCCTCTTCCTCTTCCCATTTAACCCTCAAACAGCCCCCACTCCTTCACCTGAAAGCTCTCCAAAATCTGCTCCTTGACCGCCTTGCTATCCTTCATCAACTGCGTTTCTCCTCCTTGCTGCTCTGCTGGCGTGTACTCGCCTGGGTAGTGTGGGATGTTGACTGATACCATGACCTGCGATGTGTGTTAGCCAACAAAGGGATGGACCTTAGATAGTGGGGATGTGGTGATATTCTTACATCAGTGCCTTGCTCCTTGAGACGGAGAAGAAGGAGATGTATATACGTGAATTCGGGAGTCTTGCGGTTGGGGTGAGGGTTGGGTGTTGGTGGTGTTTGGATGAAGGATAGTGCTAGGACTGGCTTGTCTCTGTCATCGTGGTCAGTCTTGAACTCACAGAGATCTCTCCATTGTTAAGTCTCTCCTCATATATGAGTTCACCTCGTCTCTGCGCGCTATCAGATAGTACTTACGGCAAACTCTTCATCACAGCGCGTTCTTGCGAGATAATCGTACTTTGATCACCCGTTCCCTCGACGAGATCTCCAAAATGGTACTGCAGCGCTTCTTCGTCGCTGTTCTTCTCGACATACTCTAGTATCTCAACGACGATGCTGGAGTAGCCGTTGTTGTCGAGGTAGACTTCCTGGTGATCGGGGATTTGTCGGATTTGACTATCGAGTTATTTTGTCAGTATGCTACTTTCGGGGAGAGCCGTTCTTGCCAATTTAGGCATTTTGGACGCGGGTATTGATGGAAACGCGTGCGAAGGGAAGGCGCGGGATGTGGGGGCGCGCAGATTGAGAGAACTTACGAGGCGTCGGCGAAGTTTGAGGGCAGGTCGAGGGTTATTGCGCCGCCATAGAGGGGGGTGTTTGTAAATGCCATGTTGTACTGTGTCTCAAGCTCGATTTGTTGCACTCTCCGCTGGGGTTGAAATGTTCTTATGTTGTGACTTTGATGTTGGTGATGGCGAAAGCGTAGGTAGCCACCAGGCAACATCAGGCAGCATGGAAAATGGCAACCTACATCGAATTTTCTTGACACCGCAGTGACAGCGCAGTAGTTCAAACAGATTGCTGTGAATTATTCGCGTAGGCATAGTTCAATGTGCAGTCTGTCAATACTGGTTAAAGTCATTCTTTTTACAACATAGATTTAACACAGCGGCCAAATAATACCGTTGATTTTGCTGGCAAGACATGAAGTCACTGTGATAAGGTCATGAGATCTTGGAAACATATGTTTTCGATTTGAAATGTAGGGTATCGTCTGAACTTTTTTGTCCTTCTATATGTCCCAAATGCCAGTTTTGAACGCCGTGCAATGCATGTTCTTCTACGAGCCCGAGGGCGTCCTAACCGTAGCTATCGTGTTGCCACCGGAGTGATGTCTGATCCCCCGAAAGCATTTCAGTGGTCGTCCTGCACTCCTAATCCTGGCGTCCATCTGCCGTGGACTGCACATCGGATAGTCTTGGCCGTTGCCGTGACCTCAACCCGATGCTGCAACCTGATCAACTTCCATCGGGGCTGTCGCGGTGGTCGTGCGCGTTCCGTTGTTGGTCGTAAGGCCTATCGCTGCCTCTGCTTCTTTCTGCGAGTATGGTTCTTCGCGAAGTTGCTTGACTCTGCAGATTGATTAGAACCAATCATTATAATCGTAAACACTGCGATTCCTACCTGCGCTTATGAACCTTGCCCTTCTGATGTGCGACAAAGTTGGCGTCGCTCTCAAAAAACTTTGCGCATTCCTTGCAGTAGAATTCGCCCAGGCCGGGCAAATCTTCTATGGGCTTCGCATCCTTGAATTCCGCAAGATGCTTCTCGTCGCGCAGGTCGGCGTGGATCTGGTCGAGGTCGCGCGTGTGTCGACGTGTCTTCTTCTTGGAGTCCTGTCCGCGTATGGCTGGCATGGTGGGCAGTATCCGCGGCCGTCGGTTATCCGTGTGGAATCGTGATGGTCGGCTATAGAGAAAGTTGCAGTGTGGGGACACCTGCCGACGGGGGCCCGTGCCCGGTCTGCAGGTCAGAAAGACTTGTGGAGCTAGGTCGAATCAGGTGCTGGTAGATGCTACTGTCGCTCCAGACCCGAAATTTGCCATGTCTGCAGGCCTGCGCGCTGACTCGGCACACATTTGTTGAGTCGGAAAAGGACGCGCAGGCCGCCGGCAGCAGCGCGCGCGTGAATGTGCTATCGCAGAACGCCAATCACCTGCAAAAGGAACGAGCGCGGGGTTGGTGAACCGCTGCCGGGTATGACGTCTGGGTGAACACCTATAGCTTCCCGACACATGGCTGCGCGGCCTCCAAGACGTGAAATAGCAGCGGGCAGCCAGTCGCACACAGCGCAATTACTCTCTCCATAATTGCGTCTCCATTACATCGCCCTTGCACGTGAAGCGGGCCAACGGGACTGCGCTGCCGACCTGTTTCTGGTTCTGGCGCCGAGGTATTCCGCACGCAGCTGGGGCTAGACGAACCAATCACGCCCCTCGTGATCCTCATTAGTTATCGCCCAACTTGAGGCAGCTTCTGACGTTCTTTTCCTCCGCTTCCTCCATCACTCTTCTCTCCACACCACTCCCCTCCTCAAACTTCACCATGCAGAAGTTCTCGAGGCTCGGCCGCCTGGGCCAGAGCCTTGCTTCGCGCAGGCAATTGGCCACCGTCAGCGATGCTCCCCTCTCTCGCAAGGTCGAGATGACCAACTGGGAGAAGGGCCACTACATCAACTACCAGAAGATGAACGAGAACCTCGAGATTGTTCGTGCCCGCTTGAACCGCCCGCTCACCTTCGCCGAGAAGATTCTCTACTCCCACTTGGACGACCCCCACGGTCAAGAGATTGAGCGCGGCTCCAGCTACCTCAAGCTCCGCCCCGACCGTGTAGCTTGCCAGGATGCCACCGCCCAGATGGCCATTCTTCAGTTCATGTCAGCTGGTCTGCCCTCCGTTGCCACGCCCACTACCGTGCACTGCGACCATCTTATCGAGGCCCAGGTCGGTGGTGAGAAGGATTTGGAGCGCGCCAACGAGATCAACAAGGAGGTCTACAACTTCTTGTCCACCTCTTGCGCAAAGTACAACATTGGTTTCTGGAAGCCCGGCTCTGGTATCATTCACCAGATCGTGCTTGAGAACTACGCTTTCCCTGGTGCTCTCCTCATTGGTACCGACTCGCACACTCCCAACGCCGGTGGTCTCGGTATGGCCGCCATTGGTGTCGGTGGTGCCGACGCTGTCGATGTCATGGCTGGTCTCCCCTGGGAACTGAAGGCCCCCAAGGTCATTGGTGTTAAGCTTACTGGCAAGCTCTCCGGCTGGACTGCTCCCAAGGGTATGTATTCGCGATACTGGTTTTCGAAGCGGGGCAACGACGCTAACGAAGTCTACAGACATTATTCTCAAGGTCGCTGGTATCCTCACCGTCAAGGGTGGAACTGGTGCTATCGTCGAATACCACGGTCCCGGTACCGAAAGCTTGAGCTGCACGGGCATGGCTACTATCTGCAACATGGGTGCTGAGATTGGTGCCACCACCTCGCTCTTCCCCTTCAACGACCGCATGTACGACTACCTTGCCGCCACCAAGCGCCGCGACATCGGTGACTTCTCCCGCGAGTACGCCGCCCAGCTCCGCGAGGATGAGGGTGCCGAATACGACGAGCTCATCGAGATCAACCTTGACGAGCTCGAGCCCCACATCAACGGTCCCTTCACCCCCGATCTAGCTACACCCATCAGCAAGTTCAAGGAGGCTGTCAAGGCCAACAAGTGGCCTGAGGACCTCAAGGTCGGTCTTATCGGTTCTTGCACCAACTCCTCGTACGAGGACATGAGCCGTGCTGCCTCCATCGCTGAGGATGCCATGTCCCACGGCGTCAAGGCCAAGTCTCTTTTCACTGTCACCCCTGGTTCCGAGCAGATTCGCGCCACCATCGAGCGCGACGGTCAGCTCAAGACCTTCGAGGAATTCGGCGGTATGGTATTGGCTAACGCCTGCGGTCCGTGCATTGGACAGGTATGTTGTATTCCAGTCATGGTAGTCTGGAGGTATACGATACGTTTTGTCTTGTCTCTTGATGAAATAAACGCTCTCGTATGCTTCAAGGCTACCTTTCCCCTCCCTATTTCAACGTAGCCTGGAGGTATCCGATGCGTTTTGTCTTGTCTCTTGACAAAATAAACGTGGTCGTATGCTCCAGGGCTGTCGAATTTTGCTTTATTTCAAGGTAGCCTGGAGGCATTCGATACATTTTGTCTTGTCTCTTGACAAGTTAAACGCCCTCGTATGCTTCAAGGCTACCTATCATCCTCTACTTCTCAGAGCCCGAATGCTGACGACCCAACGGTGGGACAGGAAAGATGTAAAGAAGGGCGAGGCCAACTCGATCATCTCGTCGTACAACCGTAACTTCACTGGCCGTAACGACGCAAACCCCGCCACCCACTCTTTCGTTACCTCCCCCGACCTCGTCGTTGCTATGACTATTGCTGGAACCTTGAATTTCAATCCTTTGGTCGATGAGCTTGAAGGAGCGGATGGCAAGAAGTTCAAGCTCAAGGCGCCTACCGGCAACGGTCTTCCCACCAGAGGTTACGACCCTGGCCAGGACACCTACCAAGCGCCACCTGAAGATCGCTCATCCGTCTCGGTCGCCGTCTCGCCTACTTCGGACCGTCTGCAGTTGCTTGAGCCTTTCTGTAAGCAATACCCTCCTACGAGATGCATTACACATACTGACTTTTCTTTCCTCACCAGCCGCCTGGGACGGCAAGGACGCGAAGAACCTCCCCATTCTCATCAAGTGCCAGGGTAAAACTACCACAGACCACATCTCCATGGCCGGCCCTTGGTTGAAGTACCGTGGACACTTGGACAACATCTCCAACAACATGTTGATTGGTGCCATCAACGCTGAGAACGGCGAGGCCAACAAGGTCAAGAACCTTCTCGACGGATCTTACGGTGCCGTCCCCGATGTCGCCCGCAACTACAAGAAGAACGGCGTCCCATGGGTTGTCATGTAAGTGCCTTTCCTATACACACTTATCCGCCTTTTACTAACTTCGATCGCAGTGGTGACTACAACTACGGCGAGGGCTCTTCCCGTGAGCACGCTGCGCTCGAGCCCAGGCACTTGGGTGGCGCTGCTATCATTACTCGCTCTTTCGCCCGTATCCACGAGACCAACTTGAAGAAGCAGGGTATGCTTCCTCTTACCTTCTCCGACCCTGCCGACTACGACAAGATTGGACCAAATGACAAAGTGGACCTCGCATCAACTCAGCTCGCCCCCGGCAAGCCCTTGACCATGACCGTCCACCCCGCTGATGGCTCACCCGACTTCGAGGTTCAGCTCTCACACACCTTCAACGAGGGCCAGATCGAGTGGTTCAAGAACGGCAGCGCTCTTAACACCATGGCCAAGAACGCTAAGCAGTAGATGCACAGAAGAGAAAACGAACGAAAACAATCACCACCGGGGATGTAAATACGGAGGACGGAATACCCCGCAACTGCTTCACGATTGGGGATGAAAGTCAAATCAGGGGTGGAGCAGAAATACGATGAGAGAGCTGGGCGTCCGCAGATGGGCGCAGCAGTAACGGCTCCTGGGTCGATCTTTCGGGTTCAAAGTAGTTGGGTTTGCTTGTATTTGTGATGATTAGCATGCAATGTATGACTGATTTTTTCTTGTTACAAGCTGTATCTGCTGTGATATGAGTGACGATCTGAAACGTGGCTGGCGAATACGTGTGGTTCTTTTGGTTGCGTACGCAAAGACACGAGGTATAGTGAAGTATACATTGCGATTTTCGCCCGTGTGCTGTAATCGGCAACTGCTGCGAATACCTCCAGGGTACGTCTTATCGTTTTGTACAACTAACAAAACTTGCATGTATTCGCCCCGGCTACTCCTAGAACTCGAGTACACAAGCTATGACATTCACACGGTGCGATTGAGGATGACGCGCACAGGCTGAGGCACGGTGCACGATACCGCCGCAAACGTGCGAGTGGATCCTGGACCCGTTCCCGCTAGTCGCCGGGACAACGGCCGACAACAAACACGCTCGGCAGTTCTTCCAACGTCTGGACATCCTTGCGCGAACAACATTCTTGGAACCAATCGCGCACACAACAGCTTGAATATCCTTACATATTACAAGATTGCATATCACCTCACCTCATCATGGCGCGTCTACGCAAACCAAGCCCGAACGAACCCAGTATCTTTATGCCACCGTCCGAGACGAGAGCAAGCCGATCCAGTCCCCGAAAAGCCACACTGCGATACGCATCATCGCAAGAAGATGACAGCTCGATACTTGTGCCAAAGAGGTCGAGGCGCACCGCGCAAGACATTAGCATATCGCAAGACGAAGAGCAGTCCTTCCGCATACCTTCGATAGCAGCGCCAAAGGATACGATCAGCCCCCGCAAGCAACGCGTACTGCGACCGGTCGAGAGCAACAGCCGACTCCTTCGAAAATTGAGTGACGAAAGTCTGGCAAGCCCAGAGAAGAAGCAAAGAGAGAGGAGGGTGCGCAGTGGAACAACAGATACGGATGTGGGAAATAGGAATGGGCTTATGTATGCCAAAAGCCTGGCTAGAAGCGTGGTGAACAAGCGGAACAAGAAAGGAAAGATCAATGTCGTAGGGGAAGTCGAGGCACAAGAGGCCGCTCAACGGTCACGAAGTAGGGGACACGAGAGCACGGAGGAGGCAGTCGCGCAAGACGACGAGGATGCCGAGGCCGAAACAAGTCTGTGGTGTGGCGATGAGGAAGCAGAGACACAAGAAGAGGTCGCTGAACCGGTCATAGAGATCAGCGAGGATGATGAAGAGGACGAGCCTGTCGTAACGTCGCGAACAAACCAGCGACAACCGCGCGCACGGCGCATCGTATCCGACAGCGAGGAGGACGAGAGTGAGCTAAGCGCACCACAGCCTACCAAGCAGCCTCAGCAACCAATCTTCAAGGTTCCCGAACTCAAACCGCCAACTGATCTGACTTCCATGCGACCGCCACATCGAAAGGGTCATAGTACGATATCGAATTGGGCGCAGGAGGTCGTCGACCTCACCGATTCGCCGGAGGCCCCGGAATCGTTTGTGCTTCCTGAGCGCACCCACGCTCGATCGAGCTCTTTCGCAGCATCCTCTCGCCCTACCAGCTCGGCGTCGAACGGCCCGCTCGCGATACTTACCTATTCACCCACACCTACCAAGCAACGCTCGCCCCGCAAAGCTCCGCCCATCTCGCGACCAGCCACTCCTCCCCTGGCACCTCCTAGTCCCACCAAGCTCGTCTCGCCCTCGAAAAAGAAGCCCGTAATCCCCAAGGCGGCCGATCTAGACGGAAGACCAAGCCTTGACGCGTTCTGGAATCCTGCAGCTGTCAACGACTGGACCGACCGCCACTCGCCAGCTAAGCAGCTCGTGTCGCCCAAGAAGCAGAAATGGAGGGACGACATAGTCAAGATGATGGAAGGTGTTGCTCTAGAAGACAGCAGTGACGAGGGTTATGAAAGCCCCATCGAGAGCCCCAAGAAGAAGAAGAAGAAGCCCACAAGTCGGAAACCAGCTAAGGAGAAGACACCAGAGACTGAGCCGGTCCCGAATGTCAAGCAGATCCGTGAGCAACGCAAAGCCTTCGCCGAACGCAAGCATGCCATAGCCGAAGCCTTCCTCGTCGAGCTCGACACCACAATCTCATCAGGTCGCATCCACGAGCTCTCGAAACCCACAGGTGGTATCAAGCTCGTCTGGTCTAAGACCCTCAAAACAACGGCCGGTCGTGCGAATTGGCGTAGAGAGCAAATACGCATCCGAACCGGTCCTCTGCCCACCGACACGCGCATTGAGATCCGACACCACTGTTCCATCGAACTCGCCGAGAAGGTGATCGATGATGAGGAGAGACTCTACAACGTACTCGCGCACGAGTTCTGCCATTTGACCACATTCATGATCAGCGAAGTGCGGAACAACCCCCACGGAGCGGAGTTCAAGTCCTGGGGTCGCAAAGCTACCGTCGCGTTCGCCAGCAAAGGCGTTGAAGTCACCACGAAACACTCCTACCAGATCGAATACAAGTACGTTTGGGAGTGCGTCTCCTGCGGCTACGAGTTCAAGCGTCACTCCAAGTCCGTCGACCCTGCGCGCCACTCGTGTGGAAAGTGCAAGGGCAAGCTCGCGCAGACCAAGCCCACCCCTAGGGGCGTTGGCGCCGGTGCTGCTGTGGGCAAGGACGGCAAGAGAGAGAAGAGCGAATACCAGATCTTTGTCAAAGCCAACTTTGCGCGTGTCAAGAAGGAACTTGAGGCAGCGGGCAAGGATGCGCAGATGGGCAAGGTGATGGAGGCTGTGGCTAAGCAGTATAGAGAGAGGAAGGGTGCGGGTAGTAGTAAGGGGAAGGAGATTATTGATCTGGAAGCTGCTCTGGATGACATGAAGATCTAGATTTGACAGTACATGAATGAAGTGTATGAATAATGCCCTATAAAAAAACTAGTTGATCTTCTGTGTCTGCGTCAAAAGTATAAAATCACGTGTACAGACATTGCGTGAGGTTGTATACACAAAGAAGCAAGGCCGTAAAATTTTTAGCGAAGGCAAAAAGAAAAGCATGAAAGCAAAAATAAATGTACAACCTCAGCATCTTGCTGTTATCGGACTTGACTCTCGCAGGTTCTGCGGCAACTGGGCCTCCCTACTTGTCAAGTGGCTGTTCTGAGACTCGAACTCAGGTTAATGGCCTTCAATTCGCTCATAGCGAGGAGGATGGTTACGCTATGGCGACCATAACAGACGACAGGATGATGGAGAATCGTAGAATTAACTACAATATATAGTTGATTGAAATCATCACAAAGTCTTCAGTGAGCTGTTACCGCAGCGGAAAAGATGAGAGAGCGGATGCGAGGCGTTATCAATTCGTCTGCATGGTGTGAAACAGTGAAAGAGGAGGCGGCAGTGCGAACAGACTAGTAATGGGCCTTGTATGGCCATCGGAACTGGAAATCGGACTCACCGTGGTCTCAATACGCTGCAGTGAAAGCAAAGCACTCTCGCATAGTCAGGCTCCACTGAATTTGTCACCAGCACTAGCTGAAGACTACAGTAAGAAGCTGAGGTTTATTAATGTTAATCATAGGTGAGGTGATTTGAGTTATACATTGGTTTGTATTAGGTTATTAGTGTCCAGTGGAGGTGAGCTTTATGTATCCAGTGGTCTAGCAGTAGAACGTAGATACTTCGAACGAGGACTGACATCTTCCAGCTCACTACATCATCTCCCGCTCCGACAAAATAAAAAGGAACTAGAAGGTTCTCACTACACTGTGTCCACACGATCAGACAGCACTTATCATATCCCAGCTATCCTGCTATCATCATCATACTAGCGTCGCCTCTGCGTCTTAGGGGTCGTCATTACCCACATCCTTATCCCCATCCTCAACTTTGTCCGCAGCCTCGTTCTTATACTCATCTGTAAATGGGTCCTGGTTCCGACCCTGGTCCTGGTTATGGGCATTCGCCGCGTTCTGGCCGTAGAAGCTCCATACCACATTATCCCAGTGGTCTGCAGTAATCGTCTTACCAGCAAACATCTTGAGCATGTATGAGAACTCGTCGTCGGAAAGATTACCCTGAGAGGGCACATAGGAGGACCCATCAACTGCAGGGGTGTGCGAATCTGCAGATGGCGCATCGGATGTCTGTGGGCGAACTCGCTGCAGTGTGTTTTGATACTCCAGGTGTTTGACGGACTCTTTGAGACGGATGTAGAGTTGGTTCATGGCGTCGATCATGTCGCGGGTGTCGTTCTGTTGGTCTTCTAGCGCTTTGATACGGGTTTCCATGTCTGTATTCGCTGTAGTTCCGGTGATAAGAGGACCAGCAGCTGCGTCATGATCTGTTGAAGTGGGATGAGAGGGGTTCAGGTCATGTCCCTTCTGCTTTCCCGTCTTTCCCATAGCTGATATAGGCTGGAAGGCGACGACCTCACCGTCTGTGTTCTTGATTTGGATAGCACGTACAGAGCGGGCGGGCTTTGAAGTAGCTGTCATGCGGTTCGATTGACCTGCCTGGTTCTGAGCTGCGTAACGGAACAGATCTCTAGAGGAAGAGGTTGATGGGGAAGAGCGAGTGGGCAGAGACATCCTTGAACCCTCATCCACCGCGCGATCAGCTTGTTGTCCGGTCCGCAGACCGGGGAACTCGTCCATTGCTCGGTCGGTGTCACGCTGAGAGCCTTCATTTTGGGGTACGCCAAGGCCTGGCGGATATACGGTGCTTGGTCGGAGTTGATTAATTGTGTTTCCATGTACACCAATTGTCAACCTGCCGTTGAAGTCCCCGTCAGATGGCTGTCTGCCAATCGCACTGTTGAGTTCCATCCTGCCAAACGGAGACAAGCCGTCATTGATGGAAGGGCTGCGATCTGGCGCAGGTCCTGCAGCGTCACTGTTGTGCCCACCGCGGTTGTTGGTGCGCTCAGTTCTGTTCGAGCCTCTGCCTCTTCCCTGTCTATCCTTTCCAGACTCATTGCGACGGCCACGCGACTGTGTATCGCGAGGACCTGTAGGCGCATTTGCTGGTGGGGCGGGGGCATCTGGTTCATTCTTGCTATTCGCGCCGCCTGGAGCCCACTTTGAGCTGTTCATAGTTCTTGTGTTGTGATTCCGCGTGGAGTCGTGCTTGTGTGTCAAAGAGGGTGACTGATCCGAATTGGGATGCGGGATGAGAGCCCGAGCTGGTGCTTAATGTAGGAAAGAGCAATCGCGTCAAGGAGAGCAAGCAGATTTGCCCAAGCAAGCAGTGCGAAAGGAATGGAAAATGAAGCACGAGACTGGAATTGTAGCTCACAATGCGTAGAAACAGTCAGCAGGCTCGCGCTTTGAGTTAGCGCAGGGAAACGATACGTCAGCTCAGCTCGCGTTTGCTGTGTCGTGTGCGCATTCTCAGTTCGCCATCTGGATTTTGTAGAACTAACGGGTCGAGGTTGGACGGACACATACAAGGACCTTAGATCGACTCTCGGATCCTATGAGTAAGCAAGTCTGATCTATCCACTTCGTTCTCATGTGCGTTGTATTCTTGCATGCGAATGCAATCCAAATGTATTCATCTATCGTTCCCTCGTATTATGTTCATGTACCAGTCACCTCTTTTTGTCCTTTTCTCAACATCTTCCTGCTATACTCATCTTCTATTCCTAAACTCTTTCCCTACAAAGCGATAGCAAAACCCACGGCTACAACCGCGGTGCTAATCGCCGTCCACAATGTCCTGCCACCAATCATGGCGCCACTCGCGTCACCCGAAGCAGGGCCGCTCGAGCCCTCGCCATCTCCCGTTGGGCTCGGCCTCGGGGGTGGGAAGCTTGTGTTGGACGGCACGTCGGTAAGGTTCTGTACGGTAATCCAGGTCGCCGCCAGAGCAGTGGTCAGGTTCGCGTCAGCCGCAAACTGGCTGACATTGAAGCCGACCCTGTTGTCCGCCAAGTCCGCGTACATGGAGGGTATGCTGAAGTTGCGCGGTTGTTGCATGAGGATGAATGTGTAGCTGTGGGGGCTGTCACCCACTGGAGGTGAGGGCTGGAGGTATGGGACGGGGTTGTCCGACGGAATGTCGAGGGCTGAGCCAGTTGTGTTCGCGGAGATGGGAACAGAGCGTGTGACGTTGGTAGCGATCCAGTGGACTAATTGGACGCGTGAGTTGTTACGGGGCACGTCGAGGTCGACCATGAGGAGGACGCATTGGCCGGGGCCTCGCTCGTCGGAAAACCATACTGGCGACGAGACGGTTGGGGGTGCCGCGGTTTCTGGTGGTGATGAGTGTTAGTTGGTGTCTAGCAGTACTCGGCTCGACTGCGCCGCGACGACAGCGGATGGAACGTACCGGGACGAGGGATGCGCTCTCCGCCGGGCGACACGGTATTGTTGCCGTACGTCACGGTCAAGTTCTGAGTGACGTCGATGGGAAAGCCGGGCGCTGATCCCGCTGTCGCAACACGTGCGAGTAGCGCAGTCGCGCTGAGAATGGTCTTGGTGAACATGGTTGGTGTCTTGGCTGGTGTTGCAGTCGGCGTTGTTGTGGAGCGGGTTGTACTGTTGTGATGCGGTTGTTGCTTGATGGTCGAAAAGCAACGGGCGCAAGCAGCTTCTTTAATATTCTGGCGTGAACTTACGTCGGCTGCAGGAGCTTAGGACTTGATGCGCAGCTAAAGGCCTATTTCCGTGTAGCCGGCGTGACAGCAGAGGTTCATGACGTTTACCAAGACTCGGTCCCTTGCTCGGGGTATCGCACGGCCAGCGGACGGCATCCCGGCACAGCTCAAGAAAAGGCTGGGGCTGGCCGCCTGAGGGGCCTTGTTCATGCCGCAGCCAGAATTATTCCAAGCATCGCGCTGGTCGCCTCGGCCTCAGGAACATCGTAAATCGAATTTACCGTGTTGTCCGCGAGTGTATGTAAGCACGCGTCGTTATTTGGTTGCGGTTGCGACGCATGCTCGCCTAGTTGGGGCCAAAGAGACGGGAGCCGGC
This sequence comes from Alternaria viburni, assembly GCF_023758015.1. Taxonomy (NCBI): domain Eukaryota; kingdom Fungi; phylum Ascomycota; class Dothideomycetes; order Pleosporales; family Pleosporaceae; genus Alternaria; species Alternaria viburni. The sequence goes on from NW_026055774.1 coordinate 674,874, forward strand.
TGAACGTCCAGCTATTCAGGCCGCCCTCATCGCACGATGCCTGCAATTAAGCCACGCATGAATCAAGTATGCCTGAGATTTGTCTATGCTCTATGGTTTCGAGGCCTTGCATCCTCACATGGACTTATCGGCGGCAGCCCTATCACCTCTCGCTCGGGATGCAGACGTTGTGTCCGCACAAGCGCAATGGTAACAGAAGCCGCGCCTCATCACCAATCCTCCAGGGCTATTATAAGGTGATCATGTGGTCTCGCGCAGGGCCGACACCAATCCATTTGACCTTGACTCCGACAAACTTCTCAATGTACTCAATGTAACTCCTCGCTTGGTTGGGCAGGTCGTAGTAGCTTGTCACGCCAGTCGTCGGCTTCTTCCAACCTGGCAGTGTATCGTATTGTACTTCGACTTGAGCAAGGATCTCGGGGTTCGCAGGGAAGCCTTCAAGCACCTCGCCCTTGTACGAGTAGGATGTCGCAACCTTGAGCTCGTCAAAGTCATCCAGGACGTCGAGCTTGGTGAGGTTGATGGCGGTGTAGTCGTTGCACGCGTGTGAGTGCTTGACAACGACCAGGTCGAGCCAGCCGCAGCGGCGCTTGCGACCGGTTGTAACGCCGACTTCATGGCCTACTGACTGAAGCTTCTCGCCCACCTCGTTGAGCTGCTCGGTAGGGAAGGGTCCGCTACTACTTGTTAGCCTCTGAGTTTATCTTTCGGTGCGATGCAACTCACGATCCGACACGGGTAGTGTATGCCTTGACCACGCCAATGACCTCCTTCAGTGACCGCCATCCCAAGTTGAGACCTGTGATGACACCTCCAAGACCAGTGTTTGACGATGTGACGAAGGGGTATGTGCCGTAGTCGATGTCCAGCATCAGCGCGTTCGCACCCTCGACGAGGATTTTGGCGTTCTTCTCCTTTGCCGATGCGAGGAGCGGGATCTGGTCGACGACGTAGGGAGCAAGCTTCTCGCGCAGAGTCTTTGACATTGTCAGTCTTTGTACCGTATAATCCAACCCCATTGTGACTCACCTTGTACTTCGTAATCTCCTCTTCCACATCGTACTTGAGTAGATCACCGTATCGCTTCTGGAACGAGTTGGCTAACCTCCTGAGCTTCGTCTCGAAGATCTGCTCGTCGAAGAGGTCGCACATGCGGAGGCCGCTCCTGGTCATCTTGGTGCTGTAGGTTGGGCCGATACCCTTCTTGGTCGTGCCTGCATCCCGCCATCAGCACTTCAGTCCCGCAGCAGGCGCGTGTGCTCCTCACCAATCATGCCACCACCCAATTCCACCTCCTCCAGGCCATCCACCATCTGGTGCACATCAAACACGACATGGGCGCGGTCCGAGATGAATATTCTTCCGTCCGTCTTCAATCCGTGTTTCTCCAGCGCTTCCAGCTCCTTGAAGAAACTGGGTACGTGAACAACGCAGCCACTTCCGATGACATTGATGCAGCCGGGATTCACGAGACCGCTCGGGAGGATATGGAAGTCGTACGTGACGCCGTTCGCGACAATCGTGTGTCCGGCGTTGTTACCGCCCTGGGCGCGGGCGCAGATTTGCGACTCATGGGCTAGGATATCGGCCAATTTTCCTTTTCCTTCATCTCCCCACTGTGCTCCGAGCACCACAGTAGTCGACATCGTGAGGGCGAGAGACAAGAAGGAAAGGGTGGACGGGGCGGCAGGTGGGTTTTCAATTCCGCGTTGACTCGATCTAACAAATTCGTGCCCCACCCATCACCCCGCGATGCCGCAATTTTCCGCACGAGCCATCAGTGACGCATGTGAATGAGCCGCAATCCATGTGTCTGGGCTGATCTGCAATCATCGCAATCACAACCTCTACATTGCTGTACAGCTACGTCGTTATCGTGGTAAACGCATCAAGATATGAAGAAATCTCATTTCTAATGTCTACAAACACTCCCAGTGGAAGTTTAGTCACATCCATACCTATCCTCCTAACCGCGCCAAACACCCGGACCCGGCGGCTGATATGTCTCTGGTGCCGATGTGTACTTGTTCAGGTCGACCAAAATTCCCGGGTCATTACTTCTGCGGCCCGCGTTAGTATGTCTTTAACACTCATCAGTTTTACTTACTTGTAGGCACCTGGAAACGCAACTAGCGGGCTCGGCAGCCCAATTCCTCCCCCTGTTATCTTGATCTGCGAGCAAGCCAGGTAGAACTGCGCTTTGTTCGCTTGCATAGCCATATGCAGTGCGATGTGCTCAACGCGGAGCAGGTAATCGCCTGATGGCGTGGCAGCAGGGATTGTTGTGTTGGGTGTGAGATACTCGTCTGCCAAACGTCATCAGTAAACGCGAATTGAAGAGAAGGAATAGCTCACTCTGTCCTGGCCAGCTCATCTGTTTCTGCGCGTTTACGGTCGGCATCGTGGTACTAATCTTGAACCACACTGCACCACTCCCATCCCAGCTCTTCACATCCTTGCCATCAGGAACTCTCGCAAGGTAGTACTGCGTTGGTCCCGGGTGATTGACTTGTTGCGTGGATATGTAGTGGATAGTGGATCCGGCCGGTACGCTTGCGACGTTTGGCGCGGTTTTGGAGGTGTAGCAGCGAATGTCCGCGACAGTGGGGTTCTGGCCAAAGTAAGTATCATAGACACATCATGGGCCAGTGGTAATTTGAAGAGTAGCTTACCTCGATGCCTTGCTTAGTGTTCGCATTCTTGGTCTCGCGGGTCGAGGCCCAGTCTTTATCTTCTGGCTTGCCGTCTACGACAAGACGTGGGAAGGTGTCTGTTGGTATGGGACTCATATCACTGGAAATCATTTGTTGCTAACTCACAATGTGCCTTGACCACCGTAGCGGCTACCAGGAGTGCAATCAGTATCTGCATGATGAGTGATCAGATCTTTGCGCCTGAAGAGCAGTCAGCTCTCGCTTGACATCTTATGTATGCTTCATGACCCCAGTTCCAAATCGGACATGTGAGCTGAGTTGGGAACTATCGATAGATTAGCTTGGCGGTTTGGCATACACCGAAGTAGTCTACTGCAGACCATACACCCATCACAATATACCATCATCGACAAAAGAACCAATAGGCATCAATATGTTTATGAATCATGTGCAACGGTCCAGCATCTGCCGAAACAAAGCAGGCCAATGCCCAGACCGCATGTTGCCAATAGCTCACCAGATCAGTAGCATAGTTTACCATCACAACAAGCATATGAAGAATTTGGAGGCCCATGCATTACTGGGCAAGTTGAAAGGGAAAAGTTGAATTCCCAAATGCCCTACGCTAACATCGAGCAAAGTAAAAACGAACGAAGTGTTGAGGTCGTATCGAATCGTAAACACACACGTCTAGTGCATGTAGCGGAACTCAGGGTGTCTATATCCGAGATCCTTGATCTGAGCAGCGGTCTTGCCGACCAAGCGGTGGTCTCGCCTGCCCATGTCACGCTGCTTGTTCTCCCACTTGCAGTAGCAGATACCGAATATGGCGAGAATACAGACGCAACACTGACCAACCAAGTTGATGGTGTGGCCAATTGGGTATCGTGGCGCATCAGCACTTGTGTAGGTCCTGTAATGTATTAGCCTAGGATTTGATTCAGTTCTTCGCATGATCTGACGTACCAAGTCGCGAGAATACCTCCAGCGGTACCCAGTGTGACAACGTAAGCAGTCGAGACGGAGCGGATAGCAGGGCCGGCCGCATTGTTCGCCGCCCACGCAAGGAAGCCAGGACCTCCGGGAAATGCACCAATGGTGATCAAGAAGATACCGCCGTATCGGACGTTAGGGTCGGTCGCCCATCGCATGATCGAGAAGCCCGCAATAGCCGGGAGCGTAAAGACAGCGAGGTAGACACCACGGCGGTTCGTCTTGTCTGATGCGAAAGCTATTGCGATAGCAATCAAGCAAGCACATACATAGGGAGGTACTGAGTAGAGTTGTGCCTTGGTGGCCGTCCATCCGAGATCCCTGAGGATAGTGGGCTAGTAATGTATGTTAGTAAACCATAGGTGATGGAGAGAATATCGGCTTACCATGAAGAGGGAAATACCCTGTACAGTGATGTTGATGAAGAAGAAACCAAAGGCACAGAAGTAGTTTGTGATGTTCATCACGGCCCGCTTGACGTGGTGTACTTCAGTCTTTTCGTTCTCATCGGCTCCTCCCTTCAGCACAAGTCTCTGTGTGGCAATCATTCGTTCGCGCTCGTTCAAGAACCAGCATTCTTCTGGGCTACGAGGCATAAGGAATGGAGCAGCAAGGCCGACAATGACGGTAAAAAGTCCCTCAAAGAAGAAGATGTTACGCCAGGTATGGAGAATCATAGTCGAAGCTCCCCATGGTGGAATACGAGCGAGACTATAGTGTAATTAGTCTTTCATGTAATCTCAAGAATGTGACAAGACCTACGCAGTAGCGAGCAGTCCACCAAAAGCTCCAGCCATTGAGGCCGCGGATACGTAGATGCCGATGCGGAACAAAAGTTCGTTGCGCTTGTAAAAACATGTGATGAAGAATGCCAATCCCCTACAGACTGATGGTTAGTATGCACTACAAACAACGATAGAAGGTACTTACGGCATCACACCACCTTCAAACACACCTAAGAAGGCCCTTGCAACCAACAGCCCTGCGAAGCTGCTCACAAAGGCGCTGCATAGTGAGACAAAACCAAAGCCACAGACGAGAAGTGGCAAGTAGTATTTCGGGCCAAGTCTCTTGAGAAGGATGTTGCTCGGTACTTCGACGAACATGTAGACAATGTAGAAGATCGAGGTAACCCAGTTGAAACGGACACCTGTGTTGAGACCTAATTCCTCTCCCATACCCTGGATACGCGCGTTTCCAACATTGACACTTTCAAAATGGTCAGCGAACAGTTTTGCGCAGAGTGAAATGATACGTACCGATCGAGGAAACAGAGCAGGTAAAGGAAGGTCGTGAGCGGCACAATCACGCGGTCCAGTTTACGTCGAACCTTCTTCTCTTCCTCAGCTGTCCAGGTAAACTCGCCGTCTGTAGATCGGTCGCTTCCATTGGCCTCCTCAACTAGCAAATCCGTTAGCACATGTTCGCAACAAGATTAGTAAACAACGTACAAAGCACATTGTCTCCCTTCTCCAGCTCAGCAGGGGTTGGGTGGTTTGGGTGTGTCCCCGTCGATACCATCCCGATTTGTGCCATCTTGTCCAAGTAGGATGCCGAATTCGAGATCTAAAGGATGCGAAGCGAAATCTCTTCGTTGTGTCGTGGCCCCACAAGTTCCGAAAGTCTGGGGAAAGGAATCTGGGGAAGAGCACAGCCCATATAAGAACGTACGATGCGTCCCGGTATCCGAACAAGCTTACTCGTCGCACGTCTGTGTCTTGGGTCGCAAGTCGAAAGCCAGGAAGAGGGAATCGGCAGTTACTTCGCAGCCTTCAGAGGATGGCAATACGGCACCATGTTTAGCTTGATGTCCGCTCCACCGCGCGCTCTTGTCCCGTTCCAGCTGGCGGCTTGATTGAACAGGGAGCGAAGTCGGTGCGGAAATTTTACCGAGTCGACACAGAACCCTACATAACGCCGCATAATTATCAACGGCCTCCTCCTTGGTTGGCGTGTTGCGGGGCCGTTCTCTTGGCTGACATGGGTTGACTCGTGGAGCCCGCGAGGGTGACGGGCGGATGCTTTCATTGTGGTCATTTTGAAACGCCACGCTTGGCGAAGCGGGACGAGAACTTTCGTGTTGCTAGCAGCTCGCGATGCGCTTCGGCAGTTCTGTTCATCTTCTCAGTGCTTCTTGATGGTGTTAGCAAACTGTAGTTATGGAGTTCTTCTCCTCGTAGATTGAACTGGGGTAGGGCGGATGATTGCGGTCAGATTACGGGCGTAATGTGTGACAGAAGATTTATCCACCGTGGACGAGTTTTGCTGCCGCACCAACAATGTGGGTGATTGACTGCTGCATATCAGCGCGGCAGGATTGCATACGGTCTACAGTATTCCAGACAACTGGGTATCCTTGCCGCCGAGGTCTAAAGTGATGCAACTGGCAGCCTTCACAGATCATGATGTAGCTTTGCTGCTCATGCAAACAATAACATCCCCGCAATTTAGCCGGAATCCTTCGTCGTCCGGTGGATTTTCTTGGTTTCTTTGTGACTTTCCGAGCAACAAAATGCAAGAAATCCACCGACGCGTACTCGCAAGTAGAGCCCCTAAGCTTCTCAGCGAGTAGAGTGTGTGATAGGGTCCATCAAAGTGGGCGGGTCTCGTAGCTGGACTGTTCCGCTCGGCCTAGCCGTATAGTGGCTGCAGGTTCATGGCTCGCACAAACGCAGAATGCAAAAGCTTTGGGAAGTCGAAAGACGCGACTCGGTGGCCGAAGATGGCTGTCAGTGCTGCGAAGTAGGACGGGCGCCAGCGTCGGGGAACAGGACGCTCTTGCCAAGCTGTCGCGCCACGTGGCTGAGATACTGAGCTTCACAACATTGCGAGTTCCATAAATACATACTGACCTACAGAAGATCAAATAATTTCAATTCGACAAGGATTCGCAATTGCAGTATTCAAAGCGCCGATCATCTCCAGAGCCTCGTCCTCAGAGCTTCAACTTCTCGAGGCGCCGTGTCAACGACCCACGACTCCACAAATCATCGCGTCAAGGGCCACTTCCCCTCACAAATACATGAACCTCCACAGTCGCACACGGGAACGGATGTCCTTTCTCGGCAACGCTACCTTTGGCGTCTCGCCTCCGTCTCCGCCAACTCCTTCATCACCTCTCTAATCTCATTAGGTCTTACCGGCGCGTCATCCAGATCCACCTTCGAAGCTGATGATACTATAGATGCGTGGGCTTTGGCGGCTTGGGTGGCTGCCCCGGCTTTCTTTTCGGTAGCTGATCGAACACGGCAGTCGTCTTAAGGGCGCGTTTGTTCCCGCGATCATCCTCGGTTTCGGCTATTCGATCATGTGACCACTCTTGGACATCGCCTCCAGCAACTTAGACTCCAAAAAGATCAGCTTCGTGGTGATCGAATACAGGTCAAGAGTTTTGCGCACCGTTATCAGAGAGAGCTGATTGCAACTCTTCTCGAAGCTCCAAGATTGCGATTTCCAATGCCATATTCTGGTCGTCCATTTGTCGGACGAACTCAGCTTGCTCTACCGCCAAGATGTCAAGCTGAGTATCTACTTCTTCAGCATGGCGCTGACCATCTGACAGTAGCTCTTCCAGAGTTGCTTTAACCTCATCTTCAACCAAATCCAGGCTATCTGCAAGCTCATCTCTCTCTTCTTCAAGCGCGTCCATCCGTTCCCTCAACTCATGCACTGTGTCTGTTTCAGCAGCGTGAGATCTAGTTAATCGCGCGAACGCTTCATCGCGATTAGCTTCTTCTTGCTCTAGACATTCTCCGCAGTTTTCGTCCCTGTCTTTCTCGAGCTTTCTCCAAACAGATCGGTGATTGGCAGCTTCTGCGGTTTTGGCAGTGGCACAAGACCATGTCGTTAGATCTAGATGCCCGCAGGCGAATGTTGTCTCGAGATCGACGTGAACACAGATGTCTGCTGTTGCTACCTTTAAGTCCTGTTCACGCTCAGCCTTCCGTTGCTGAAGCATCTTAGCAGACACGGTCCCAGCATCTCGAGCCTTCTGTTTCTCTTCGTTACGTTCGCGACGGAGGCGATTTATGAGTTCCGTTACACAGGGTCTGCATTCGTACTGCCTTGTCCTAGTATGGTCTGCAGTCTTCTTACAACTCCTCTCCCCACAGGGGAGGTTGATCTTGCTCTCGTGGCCACAGTCGTACGTAATTACGAGAATGGTACACATAACGGACAATATGATTTTGAGGTAGCGGTATCCGGCGATCTCACTCTGCGATTAAGATATGGGTGATAGACACGACTCTCGTATAGGTTTTGAGCATCTACGCTACAACCTTGGAATGATCAACGACGTGTCACTCAGAGAGTCTTCAACAGCTTCAACCTTGCCATGTGAGCCAAATCGTCACATTGGGCAAAACGGGTCACATTGGTAAATGCTTCACAAAGACAACTAATTACAAAACCATTACATTCGGCACACGATTTCTGTTTTCCCCAGAAAGCGCCGTCCACTACCTGCATCCTGTCATCGCCAAACACCCATTCTACTTGTCTGCTCTCAATTATCACGCTAGCCCAGGATGTGCACAACATATCGCGTTTACTTCTACTGCGGACACCTAAAGTCCACGACCACTCACGAGCACTCTGGCATCGAGTGCACAATCAACGAGGCGAAGAGCATCACAATCGACGAAAAGTGCAAGCGCTGCGTCCAACGGACATCTCGAAAGAACGTCCGACTCGGCGATATCATGAACGGTGCGGAAGTACCATCGATAGTAAAAGGTGAGGAGAGCGGTGCCCATAGTGGCGACAGTGAGCGATGATAGGAGGTTCAGAAGACCAGGAGTTCTCAATATTTAACTTCACTATCATCGAACCGTCATGAACAACCTAGAGAGCAAGATGACACATATGTCGGGGTCTGGATTGGAATCAGACTAGATACGCATACGATGAGGTAGCCCTCTATGCGGTGATCTACGCTCACAGGTTTATTATGGAAGTCGTAGCATCGCTGAAATACGACGTACTCAAATCTCGCGTTGCGTCCGATGCATGCAAACGCGATGACCTGGTGAAGCGCTTTTACGTTCATGGGAGTAGCCTATTGTCCAGATTGTAGTCACATAAGCCCAGCGTGCAGTTCTCCATGGTCTCTTCAGCTCATTTCAAGCATCACAGCACCCTATATGGCAGACATCACTGTACCTGTCAGTCAAATTTACGCCACCTACCGCTCCCTTGGAAGATATCTGGAGAATCCCAATACCAGGCTGTGGGAAGAATGTCTAGACCCATCGCCTTATAGATTGCACGCGGCATTACTCGTGCCCGGCGAAGGCTCCATAGACAGCACCCCTCTTCTGGTGCTAGCCTTGTCGACGATGGACATAGAGCTCCCGAAAAAAGATCCTTATCGTCATGAGTGCTGCGACCGACATCTCGACTTGTGACTATCCGTTGTGCGAGGGCTCGACGAGATCGCGGTCGCTAATTGGCGATGAGTTGTCGGCACCTGAGGCGTGGACTAGAGATCGGTCTCTGCGCGAGGTGCTGGAGCGACTTCTGTATACGAGATATGTGCGACGAGGGCGCTATGCATGACACAGTCTTCGGCGAAATGTTATGAATGGTATCGATGCGAGGAGAACGGGGCGGAGAGGAAGCTGTTGGACGCGTTCAGAACAGCTGATCCGAAGACGCGGCGGAATGAACATGGTCGGGGGGGCATGTGAATATATGGCATGTCTGCTCCATGCTGAGCTACATCAGTGTAGACGACCTGCGGGTTGTGTAGGAAGCCTCGCAAGCTTCCAAGGTTGGGTTCCCAGCCGCGTTCCGATGCGCGGGTGTTGCCGGCTATAATCCATAAGTTCCGACGGAGATTCCGATCAACTCACCACGCCACCTCCACAAACGCTTGACTTCGAGACTTCACACCCCAGATCACATTCCACTCAAATCACGACGCGTCTTACTTGATAACCAACATGGCCAAAGTCGAAGGTGCTCCTGCTCATGGCGCTGTAGCCCACCTCCTACCACAAACATACAAGCGATTAGTCTCGGAATGGCTGGAAGAGGACACACCAAGTTTCGATTATGGTGGTTTCGTAGTGGGCGAGGAGCTGTCGGAAGCGAAGCTGCTCGGAAAGAGTGAAGTGAGTGCTTTCGACTACTGTAAGTGCCGACTAACATTGACAGGGCATAGTGGCAGGCGTCCCGTTCTTCGATGAAGTGTTCCGACAACTAGGTTGCACGTGCGTTCATCTCACCAGATTACATGATCAAGCTTAATATTGACAACTACTAGCGTGGAGTGGCATGTCAAAGAAGGCGCTTCGTTCCAACCCATCACCCACTGCGCTACTGTGCGCGGCCCGGTCCGTCACCTCCTCCTCGGCGAGCGCGTGGCTCTCAACACTCTCGCTCGCTGCTCCGGCATCGCGACCAAGTCGAATCGCCTACTTGTTCTTTTACGAGGAGCTGGTTACCCAAACATTCTTGCTGGTACCAGGAAGACTACACCAGGTTTTCGACTTGTAGAGAAGTACGGCATGCTGGTGGGGGGCGTGGACGCGCATCGAGTTGATCTTAGTGCAATGACAATGCTGAAAGACAACCACATCGTTGCCGCAGGGAGCATCACCAATGCTATAAGAGCGGCCAAAGCAGCTGGTGGCTTCGCAATCAAAGTCGAAGTTGAATGCCAATCGTTTGATGAAGCTGACGAGGCGATTGCCGCTGGCGCTGACATCGTCATGTTAGACAACTTCACCCCAGAAGGTGTCCAGGTTGCTGCTAAAGACTTGAAGGATAAGTGGGGACGGGGTACTGGCGACAGGAAGCAGTTCCTCGTTGAAGTGAGTGGTGGGCTTACAGAGTACAACGTGGAGAAGTACGTCTGCGGCGATATTGACATCGTGAGCACCAGTAGTATACATCAAGGAGTACCACACGTGGATTTCAGTCTGAAGATCGTACCGAAAAGCAAGAAGGATGGAGGGGAGAGTTCGGCAGTATGACCTGACGGCGGGCGAGGGGGACTCGTTAGTGATCCTTGGGTACATTAAGATATAGCTCACTAATTCATCGTAGTTAGCCGAGACATAAGTCACCGGTCAAAGACATGGCTTTCGCCATTATATTAATTCCCGGAACTGTCACGCATTCGTGCCATGACCGCCGATGCTGAAGTAAAGACACTTACCCTTCTAGCAAGGATAATCACGGGTTCAAGCAATCGCTGTCCGTGCTAATCCTCAATACGACAAGATCATCGATGAAAGCGCTCTTGTCGTTGCTGCCTCCCAACATATGGTTCCACAACGCCATCGACTGTAATACGTGGCCGTGTTATACCCCTGCTCCGGCGTCATCTAGCCGCTCTGCGCCGCTCCTTCGTCTGTATCAAACTCTTACAACCAATCTTCTTCGTTGCGCTTACCTACGAGTCCTTTGATCTTCTCAACCGGCGGGCCTGATTTCCGGTGAGGTGGTACGGATCCGCTTTCCCTGCGTTTTGCCGTCATCCCGGCCATATATGCTAGATAACTCGTGCGTCCGCCAAATACATGCGACGGTCTCAACCCCTAGGTCGCTGTCCTTCTCCATGGTCTCGTCTGTCTACTTTGAGTCGAAGGGCTTCTCGTTGGTCGTACTGAATCGATGTACATCATGGCGAGGAGACTGACTACGCTGGTTGCCCACGCCCTTGACGCCCCGGCCATATTTTACGGTCAACATTACTTAGATTTGGAATCTTATCCAGCAGTGGGTATACAAAGTCAAGGAAAGCTTTGTCGCTCCCTTGAGTAGCATTAGCAAGCGCTGGTGAGAAGTATAGCAGTTGGACCCCATAACAGTGGGCCTATATGTGGTCCTGGCGCGAACCGTGCCTAATGAGCAGCTTCCGCGAAAGTTTAAGAATTCAGGCTCTAAGCGAACTACCTTTGCTTCGCTTACCTTCCGTGTGCGCCGTAGTCCAGACACGAAGGAACGACATCCTCTCGCTTCAATATCGTGTTGTAAATTACCATGCTTGCACTGCATGAAGCCAAACCACTTTCTATCGACCGCCATGTAGAGCTCCGAATCCTACATCGGCCACGCCGGGTGACAGAGCACGCATATGCACCATCTCACGTATATCTAGGCATGGGGAAAACAAGTATAAACGTGTGAGCTGTGAGCACCCTCTTCGCACCATCGATCAGTCGTTCATGAACCTCAGCTCCATCAAACCCTACGATACAATTGCTCTCCTCGCTTTCTCAATATGCAACACTTCAACACCGTCCTGGCCCTCGCTGCTGCAGTGTCAGCTGTCGATATCAAATCGCACGGCGAGTCACACTGCAAAGGGGTTACCCACACGTATGTGAACGCCAACCCCAACAAGTGCTATGGCCTTGGCGGTACATCCTGGGCTTGGTCGTTCAACGCTATTCCCACAAACTGGAATCTGGAAACTCGAACTCACAAAGATGGATACTGCAAAACGTTAGTTCACGCCTGGAACTCGAATGGCGCAAGCACGGTGTGCCATGGCGCAGCCGTAAACAACCTGAAGTACACGGGTGCTGGATACAGTTTTGCCAATAAGAAGAGGTCGGAAGACACTGTTTTCAACAGCGAAGACTGCATCTGGAAGCCTGACCTTTTGACGCTGAAGGATGGCACAACATACATGCTTACGGATGTTGAGGACGAAACCGTGAAGATCATGTAAGAGAATTTCTAGACACCGGACATGACCCTGGATATGATACACTAACTGCATCTTCCCATAGACTCGCATATGGTGACAACACCACGATTGCCGAAAACATGCCAAACCTGTTCGACAAGTACATTACACAGGAGCGTCGCTGAGCGCCGGCAAGATCGGTTTTTGGTGGCCCCTAGTGGGATGCCTTGGTTGAATATATCCAATCAATCTCCTTCAACGTTACTGCAACCACGCAGAGCAGACGCGTTCACGACTTCCAAAGCTCACATCACACGTATTCAATCAGGACCCCTGAGACAAGAAAACGAGCAAATGAGATGATCCGACAGATTTTGGGCGATCAATCCAAGAGAGACTCATCTTGCTGTATACTATTTGGATATCACACACAAATTTATTTAATTTGATGATCGTCCTCCTCAGTTCCCACTGCTTCTCGTGTTCATATCTCTTATGTTTGGTAACACTTGGATGATGATGATGGTCTTGCTAATCATCGTCCCTGCATTTGAGTGATGTCGATGTGTGAAGGTGGTAAGCCCAACCAAAGGCAATTCTCTTGCCTTACCCTCTGGAATGCTCTCTCAACACCACATCAACCATCGTTCTCGTGGCACATTCACTTTGGCAACACCGTGCTATTGTTGGCTTACAGCGCAATAAAGAAGCATCAAGAGCTTGGATAAGCGCTAGGTTATTGTGCAGCCGTGAACTCAATAGCAACAGCGTGGCATTGTGCTGGCGCACCTTCCGCCTTCCGACTTGGTATGACCAGTCCTTTCCGGATTACGCCAACCTTCCCACAATGTCGCATCACTGTATTATGGTCAATACAATTAACCTATAGAACAAAGTCATTTTCTCTCTCACACACTTCTCATCATTACCACAAACCTTTGCCGAACAACATACACAGGTACAAATATGCGCACGAAACTATCGTTTACTACGACCCTGGCGGCTCTGGCCATCCTAGGAGATGCGCACGGAGACCATGCTAATGACAGCAGGCAGTACACGCTAACAGACGATCTTAGCTACAAGAACTTCTTCTCCGCCTTTGACTTCTTCAACGAAACCGACCCAACGAAAGGCTTTGTCAATTATCAGAATCAGGAAGATGCGACCAAGCAGGGCCTAATAGGCTACCTTGAGGACACAAGGTCCGTGTTCATGGGTGTAGACTATACCACTAAAGACCCTACTGGCCGCGCTTCTGTTCGCCTTGAGAGCAAGAAAAGCTGGAATCATGGACTACTCATCGCAGACATTCGTCATATGCCTTCGTCGGAATGCGGCACTTGGCCAGCCTTTTGGCTTTTATCGTCTTCAGTGCAATGGCCGAATGGCGGGGAAGTCGATATCCTCGAGGGTGTCAACGACTACGAAAGCAACTCTATTACTTTACACACAACCAAAGGCTGTGTTGTTGATAACTCGACTGCGGCTGGAGGAGGATTTGGTGCTGTAGGTGGTGATAACAATGCGCCATTTACTGGTCTTATGAGTACCGACGACTGCGACGTCGCCGCACCTGGCCAAGAGAAGAACGTCGGATGCTCTATCCACGCTCCTGACACCATGCCTGGGATCCAAAGTGGCGGCAGTAGCGGTAGTTCCGACAATACTGATGCCGCGCCTCTCCCATCTTATGGTACCGAATTCAACAAAGCGCAGGGTGGTGTCTATGCCATTGAGTGGGCCGCCACCAGCATCTCAGTTTGGTTCTTCCCCCGCGACTCCCCGGGCTTCACGGATAATTTCTCTTCGAACACCACGACACCCGACCCATCAACCTGGGGCACACCTATAGCGCACTTCGGCGGTGCTGGCTGCGACTTTTCTGAGCGCTTCAAAGATCTTCAGATCATCTTTAACACTGCCTTCTGCGGCGAATGGGCAGGCGCCGAGTGGGATAAGTCTTGTGCCAAAAAGACCGGTGTTGTTACTTGCAATGAGTATGTACGCGATAATCCCCAGGCCTTCGTGGAGGCGTATTGGGAAGTCGCGGGATTGAAGTGGTTCCAAAAGGGTGCTGCGTAGAGGCGGAATACCGTTGCAGTTCTGCCGAAACGCGAGGAAGTTGCCCATTTCCCCGTGAAAAATGCCAAGACAAAGGGTAGATGGTATGCTTGGTGACTATCACATCCGTATTTGTCGTGTAAGCTGCGTCTGGGCTACGGAACTGTTTCGCTTTCCAATGTCTTCAAGCTTAGCTTCGCGGATGTCAAATTCGATGCTTCCTGGTTCAATCACGTCTATTCAGGCCCAAGCTGCCCTCCCGAGGCCGATATGAGAATATGCAGACTATCTCTTGTTCGATGTGGAATTGTGGAATCGTTCACTTTGAAGTGATTTTCTGGTTATGATTGTGGCTACGATGTTCGAAGGTACCTATGTCATTTGGTCGGTTGCCCACTTCCAAGCCGAAGATGTCTGGAGCCGATTTCCTCAGTAGATATGTGCGCACAATGATCAGAGTTTCGTAGAGCAGCCAAAGGAAGGAAAAGAGGCTGAGAGTTTACGTTCAGGATGTGCGCGGGCGCGTCGCGGACGCGTCAGACAGTTAGCCAGGTTGGGTTAGCGCTTGAAACGCCTCCTGCAACATTCCATCCAAGCTCCCGACCCTTTTAGCCCCTGGGAAACGGTTTGAGCGCAACACAGCGACATCCGCACTACCCTCGATCATAAGTGTAGTGTACGACCCTCGTTTAAAACCACGTTTTCGATAAGCCCGATCTATATCCATTCAGTGAGATGGCACCTCCGGAAAAGCGCCCTATGATCCCGAAGAGTGCGCACACTTTAAGCAAGCTACCCGAGTACGAGGCCCATTAACCTTGAGCTCATGGAATTCTGACAAATCAAACGTAGCTTGAGTAGCAACATCATCAAGGTCAGGCTCGGCATCAACAATTTCAACTACGATGAGCCAGGCGAGCTGGGGCCGACCGAGGCAAAGGTCGATCCGCGACAGAAAAGAATCGAGGACTACTTCAATCCTACCCCCAAACTTGATAAATTGAATAGCATGCCGGGCCAAATCAACATTCAAAGCGGCACAGGGAACCGGAACAATGAGCGTGTGTCATTTGTACATACGAGTGTTTTATGCCAAACGTCCGCTTTCTTCCAGACTGCTACGAAGCAGATATGGCGGGGCCAAACTCGAAAGCCTATCGATCTTACCACAGAAAACTATGGTATCTTCCAACAGTACCTACAGTGGCTATACAGTGGCAGGATCGCAATACATTGGTGCCCAGAGCCTGACAAAAATATTCCAAACAGTTCGTACAAGGCGACCCACGACTTGTTGGAACAGTATCTCTTTGGAGGCAGGATGCTGGATCCAACCTTCCAGAACGCTGTCATCAGAGCTTTTATGGACTGCATAAGTAACGCGCATACTTTTCCGACTTGGAACAAGATTAGGGATGTGTACAAAGGCACTATGGAGAACTCTCCGATCCGGAAGCTCCTCTTGGATATTTTGGCATCCCTAGCAGACAAGACTTGGAGCTTTGATAATATCGTAGAGGAGGCTGGTGAAGAGTTTACCAATGATCTAGTAGCTACGTTGGCGGTGAAACGACAAAAGCCTGGATCGAGCTGCAAATGCAAACACATGAATCAATGGGCTTGCCCACAAACCCAGACGAGATACTTCTGCGAGATTCCCGATGATAAGAAAAGAGGGGGAGCTCCTGCATAAACTATGTAAACGTTATCGAACAAAGACAAGGAAGGACTACTACACGTCAGCCTCTTACGTACCATTGTTTACGTTTTGATTCCGCATAACTTGTTGCAGCAAAAGGATAAGAATGCTCAAGTGTACTCGATGTAAGCTAATCTCAATACGCTGGCGTTGCGCCAAGAATATCCCAGTCTTGATGGGGTCGAAATTGCCCGCCCTGGGAGCAATCACAACACCCGTGGACGGTTCCTTCACTGCGGACAAACGCGCAGCGCTAACCAAAAACCGGACTAGCGACGATGCGCTCTCACCTCAAACTGTGGTCCGCGGTGCAATCAAACATCCTTTCGCACTTCTCACGCCGTCAATCGACTTCCAAAGACTTGATCGATCCACAATGGCGCCCAAAACCGATCGACCAGCGAAGCGAAGAAAGCTTCTCCCTCGGGGTGTCGCTGATTCTCGCGATTTACTTGAGTAGGTTCTACATGCACATGATTCTTGGAACGATCCTAACACGGCATAGTGTAAGCAGCGAAATACTCATGGTCAAGGTCGGGAGTGGCGACGATCCAGTCCAACCGAGTGCAGCATGCGAAAATTGCGGCAAGAAGGAAGGCGAGCAGCAACGTGCGAAAGATCTTGCTGATAATATGAACCAAGAAGATGGACAAGGTGCAGGAGAACTCGAGAAGCAAAACGTAGTTCTTGTCCAGGGTGACGACAAGGGTGCTGGCACAGACTCCGACAAGGACGGCGCAATTGACAAAGAGAGCGACGAGAACAGCAACGAAAGTGACGACAGCGATGACGACAGCGATATCGACTCAGGAATCTCCGACCAACGCATCTTCCATGTCCACAAAAGCGTTCTCTGCAAGACATCCGCCTTCTTCCAAAATGCAACGAAGCCAGAATGGACTGGTCCAACACCGCGACCTACAGATCTTTCTGACGAGCTTCCAGAAATCTTCCATTTGTATGTGCAATGGTTGTACAGTGGGAAGATCGCCGTCGAGATCACGCCCTCCAGTGACTCGGATACGGACGTTCGCAAACACGAGAACGTGGATTATCATTCACTGATTCAGTCGTACATACTTGGAGAGAAGCTCATGGATACCACATTTCAGAACGCAGTACTGCAATGTTTGATCGAGTGCGTGGAGCAAGCAGACTGTTTTCCCGGTGACCGGACTATCAGGACGGCCTATAAGCGCACGATAAAGCACTCGCCTCTTCGTAAATTGCTGGTCGACTTCTGGGTGTGGCACGGCGATTCTGAGGGGGCGGCTGATGACATGAATGCGAGCCTGGGGACCGACTTCACGAACGACTTACTTAAGGCCATGCTTGAAGCGCGTCCTAGTCCGGACACGAATAAAGCGAAGGTCCAGCCTCCTTGGCTGACACATCCGGAGATCTACAGCATAAAGGATAACAAGAAGACCGCCAAAGACACCAGCAACAGCTGAGATGTCGCGAACGAGTAGCGTGGAGTGTGTCTGCAAATGTTGCTGAGATTTGTGAGAGGAAGTGTTGTACGAGGCCCTTCACGATACACTGAGATGGTAGATTACAACACAGGAAAGGAGGAATCTTGTAGAGTCCTGCAACTCGAAGCTTTTACTGGATACCTGCGTGCAAGTCGCAGCTAGGCTAAGAGCTTGGTAATGACAACCAAAGACGAGTATTAACAATGAAGGCTAGCATGTGCCCGTAAATTCAGTACTATGTTCCCCTAAATCGTGTATCTGAATCGTGGGCTGTCATCGCCCATCTCTGCAATATCCTCATCGCTCATCCCTTCAACCAGATGCTCTTCCTCACCCTTCTCACGTCTCGAGTTGATGCGCCCAAGATGGAACCACATGACAGCGTAGCATATACAAGCAAAAGCCACCATAGCCATAGTGATACCATGACCCTTGACGAAGCGGGGGCGATCAGCCGTGGGATAGATCTAGCGATCCGTTAGCAGCGTTTCCACATGGAGCCAAGTAATTACGAA
The DNA here is from genome assembly GCF_023758015.1 of Alternaria viburni. Taxonomy (NCBI): domain Eukaryota; kingdom Fungi; phylum Ascomycota; class Dothideomycetes; order Pleosporales; family Pleosporaceae; genus Alternaria; species Alternaria viburni. Next base: position 692,921 of record NW_026055774.1, read on the forward strand.
TAGACTTACAAAAGCACTCATAATACCCGCACAGTTACCGATGCTTAACTGCAGCCCTGTCGCAGTGGTCCTCTTTCCATATCGTGGCAGGTTTGTAGGTAGCCAAGCTAATGGCAGACCAACACATACATACAAGCCCATTGCGACAAGGAAGCAGCCAGCGTAATGAACGCCTGAACTGGCATCGCTGATCAACATGGCGTATCCGACGATGCTCACCACGCCGAGCAATATGCTGTAAAATCCACGCTTCTGCTGTTTATCGGAGAAACGCGCAACAACCAGGTAGGTAATGGCACCCAGTGCATAGCACGGAATCGTAAGGACCTGCACCATCGCGCTGCTGGCGGTAGTGTTGATCGACCTGATAATCGTCGGCAGGAAAGTAGAGTAGCCGTAAAGCATGGTATCGCTTCCGAATTGGGCAAAGCAGAATACCCAGACCTTCCAGTCCTTGACGCACTTCCTTACGTCCTCCCAGTGAAATTCCGCTGCTTTCTTGGTGTACCCTGTCTGGCGCTTGAGGCGAGCGGCGGCGAAAGCCTTCTCTTCGGCGGTAAAGAAGTAGGCAGTTTCCGGGGTGTCCGGCAGGATGAACCAGGTCGCGATACCCAGGACGAAGGTGGGAATACCTTCGATGATCATGATCCAGCGCCATCCTCGCAGGCCAGCCGTACCATCCATATGTCCAATAGCGTACGCAAGTAGTCCGCCGCAGGCTCCAGCCAGGGCAGCAGAGACGAAGAGGTATCCAATGCGTAGAGCAAGTTCGCGCTTGGTGTAGAAGAATGTCAAGTAAATGGCCATTCCGGGGAACAACCCTCCTTCCACGGCGCCAAGAAGAAGGCGGCATGCGATCAGACCGCCGTAGCTCTGCACGATACCGGTCAAGGTCGCGATGATACCCCATGCGACAGTGATAAAGGCTATCCATCGCGAGGGCGTAAGTTTCTTCAGCACCAGATTTGATGGTACTTCGGACAGGATGTACGTGACGAACAGAATAGAGACGGCTGTCTGAAATTGAGAATCTCCCATATTTAGATCTTCTTGTAGACCATATAGACGGGCGTTACCGATGTTGACTCTGCAATCGCGTAAGCAAATTTCTCGTACAAGCTGCTGCAGACTCCCAATCGCATCCAGTCTGGATAGACGACGCACTAATCAGAAAGATCCAAACTCACCTGTCCAGAAAACTGAGCAAGTACAGCAGCATAACCACCGGAATGACGAAAAGATCCAGCTTGCGCACAATCTTTGCTTCCAAAACCGGGTCGATGCCTTCTAGCTGCCTACCAATCTCATCGCTCTCTTTCGCGGCATCAGGCACAGCCGGATCGTACTGTTTCTCGATGTCGCTCATGGTGTTGTCAGGCGTCCTCGCCTAACAGTGGCTCGGAGAATTAAGCAACAGTGATGATCGATGACTCCACGTGAGGAAAATCGGCTGTCGCGTTAAAAACGCAAGATTGCGGCAAATGCGTCAGGAAGGGATGGTGAAGAAAAAGGCAGCGAGCGTCGCGTTCTTAATGCATCCGGCCGAAAGTCTGATCCGTCATCATGTAGCAACTCCACGACTTTGCCACGGAAGGGAAATGCTCATGCTTTAAATTCGTCGACGGCCTACGGCTTCGACATCGGACGAGTCTGCAAGGGGGCCCACTCTGAACATGTCGCCCGCGGGCAGATCCATGGCGGGGGGCTGGAGCCAATGGAGCACGGAGCTAACGGTTTGCGGTATGACGTTGACGGCTACCCTGCCGGTAACACAGATACGACTGCTGGGCAACTGATAACGAACCACACGCGTCGCTGTGGCCTATTGTCCGCCAATGTTCCAAGGTTGGGGGAGATATCAGACAAAGGATGGGGGTGCTCGCGTGCCCTTTTGAGAGAAGTGGTGGGGACAGGCATCCGGTGTGGTTTGACATGTTCGTCGCGTTAGTCCGCTGTCATGCATCGCTTAGGCAATGCGATTAGTCCTGTCTGACCAAACAATTGCTCCAACAGGACTTGGAGACGCGATTGCATCACATCACACTTTGTTGTGCAGATCAGCGCTGATCCTGAACGCGTTCCACAACACGAGCTAATCACTAATTGATACCATTTGAGTGGGGATTGCCATTCTCAAGCAGACAGACGCCCTCATACCAACTCAGACGATGTCAGCGACGGATAACTAAAGGGCGTCGTATCCCAATCGATAGGCAGTACGATGCCAGAGGATATGTCGATCTGCGCTGAGGGATCAACAGGCCACCCCAAGTCGTCGCGCGGAAAGTCGATCTCAGCCACTGCAGGTTCCATATCCACGCTCACGGTATGCTGGACGCAGGTACCGGCAAGATTTGACCGTGCAATCGCACGAACCTCCTTCGCCATTTTCATTCCAAGTGGCCATATAGTTCCCATCGTGTTCAGAAAGCCGATGCTGAGACGCACACGATCTCGCGCTATCGACAGCGCCTGCCCATCCAATAGATAGGTACATACAGACACTTGTGCTGCCGCGAGTTGCGCGGTTAGGCACATGATAAAAACATTGTGCTTTTCGAGAGCGCATGGTATTGCGAGGAGTTTGGTATGCATTTCGGTCGCCTTGAGCACACGTGCGGTATGTGTGTTTCGCCCAGTTTTTGGTGTCAGCGTAAAGGGAGAAGGAGGCAGAAAAGACTGCGTGGTCATCTCTTCAGGAAGGTGAGGTAGTGACGAGAAGGGCCTATGCAGTGTTGAGATTACTCTGTCCTTGTTAGCATGACAGTAGCAGTGGATGGAGGAAGGAATTACATCGCAGCACACATATGCGCCATGTACCTGTTGCACGTATGATTAGCGATCATGTTTTCGTCCGGCTGACGGTGTGGCATACATCACCTCATCTACTTGGCCATCGGGTCGAAGCGGGTCCTTCTTACAAGCTGGCAGCATCGCCGACCAAATCGCCAATTTCATGTCGCAGTTCTCGGTCATCGTTTCGCTAAATGTAGCAGTGTCGATAAAGGACTTCATGGCTGGAACTGTTAGACACCATACGAAGTAGATAACGGCTCTCATTGAGTACTTCCACCTGTGGTCTGTACTTACTGCAAGCGATGATCATTCCGATATCATAAAGATATACGATCGAAGAGTAAACGATCTCAATTTCTGCGAATTCACGGGCCTGGTACTCAGCCCAAGTCATCAAAGGCGGAATGTTCTGCTCGTGTCAGCTATTATCTCTATCTGCGCACTATCTCGACATACACCTGACTCAAAGTACTCATCATCGCATGGCAAATCAACGTTGTTCGATGTGAGAAGTAGTGTGTAGAAGGGCGTGTTGGTGACAAGGGCGAAGTTTTGATCCACAATATAAAGTACGTAAAACGTTCGCCTCCAACACTCTTCCAGTACAGCGCTACCTTCACCATACGCTCGAGCAAAGTCTCTTTCATTCATACGCAATTCTAATGCGATTGTGATAGCTTTGTCCAGGTGCTTACGAGCCTCGGCTCTGGAAATGCTGTGAAACTCAGCAAGAGCAAATAGCAGCAGTGCTTGAACGTTGAATGATGTATGCGCAAGGTCGGGTGACGTGACAGCTTCTAATGCTATCATCCGGTAGGGTTCAGATGAAGTCCAAGGGGCATAAATTGATCCAATCCATTCCAAGACGGACAGTAGTGCGGTCATTCCATGGTTCTCGTGTAGGCGCCTGGCTTGCAGATAGTGGAGAGGCAGTACAACTGGCCATGAAGACCAAAAATATTCGAAGTACAAATCGATGAGTCGTTCATTGTCGACTTGGAAGATCATTCGATTTCGCTGGCTCTCGTTCCGTCCACGAAGAAGTATGGAAGAACCTGATGAACCGCTCTCAAAGGACCCCAGGCTAGATTGGTCGGATGGGGATGGCGCTGGTAACTGGAGTTTTCCGCTGGTCAAGTTTTTGGGTTCTTGTTGCAGTCGTAGATGTCGCTCCGCAAGTGCAGCTTTGCTGAGACCTCCTCTTCTAGATTTTTGATAGATGCATTCTTTCCCGTCGCGCCTGCATCTGTTGCAGGCGGGTTGTGTGGAGTCACACTTTACGTGTCTATTGCGACACTGGATACAGGCCAGCACTACTCGTTCAATCCGTTTCGGATCCGACGATGGCTCCATGGTTGAAGAAAAACGAGAGGAAGACCGTAGGTTGCGATGGGATCACGGCCGTAACTGGGGGCACCGCCAAAGGAGATCTTACGCGTCAACCGTGGAAGGTCAAAGTCAAGATCATCCAAAAATAGTCATACATTCCGGTGAGTGGAAGACGAGCACGACGCGTAGGGCTGATCTGACTGGTTACACAGCGTGTCAAGGTGGGCGCCTGCCGAGTCGGCAAGAGTCGGATGAGCATCAGCATTGGGGGCCGCTCCCTCTTCATTAAGATGTTACGTTGAAAACCACAAATTCTCAACACGGTTTAGGCATGAACAGAAAGTGCTCGGGTGCGACACATTTCAGAGTTCAACTGACACACATAGTGTCACTATTAATCCCGTACATTCGCAAGCCCTTCTACCCTACTACCATAAACTAGAAATAATCGCACTATAAACCCACAATCAGCCTTCGTGATACGACAGGCCAACGTAGCAACATCCAAGTCTCTGGTCTCAATGCACAAAACATGTAATCATATGCGTTCCAGACCTGACGGCCAATAAACCGTACCAGCTGGGGTTGTCGCTTTTCGGTCGTATATCTATAATCGAAGGCGATGAAGCAGAATGAAGAAGCCGCGAGCTTAACGCAGCTTGCCGTGATCTTGAGCCTCTTTGACCTGTTCAAAGACCTGCAATACAATGTTAGTTATCGGGTTCCGTACATTAGAAGAATGGCGTTGCATACCTTGAGCATCTTCCTACGTGCACCAAGAGCATTGACTCCACGCTTCTCCAAGCCTTCGTCATCGAGCTCGATAAGCTCCTGCCACTTGAGATCCTTCAGGTTGTCTGTGTACTTGTGCAGACGGAGACTCCGAAGCCAGTTGGGAATGTCCGAAAGCAGACCAGGGTCGGTAGGATCCTCCGGGGGCTTGGAGCTGCCGCGACGGCCTCGGGGAGATCGACCGCGATCAATGTTGTCGCCGAGGAAGCCATGACCTTCATTGCTGCCGCCGGCAAGACCAAACTGAGCAAGGTTGAGAGCGCCCATACCGTTGTTCATCATGCCGCCGCCGTAGTCAGCAGCCAAGAACCCGTTAGCTTGAGGCGATGTGAAGTTGCCCATGGCACCCATGCCCTGACCCTGCATTGCGAAGCCGGGGGAGCTGGGGCGAGATCGGCGGCCTTGCATAGCAGCCAATTGCTGGGCCTGAAGAGCAGCCGCTTGCTGTGGTGTCAATACTTGGCCAAGCTCGTTTGTCATCAGGATGTTTCCGTTGCCCATCTGAGGCATGCCGGGGGACATGGGTCCGTTGTCAGAAGATCGGGCGCGGCGGAATTTGCGTACATCGTCCAGCTGGATGCGGTTGTTGACTGTAGACAACGCGGCCAGTTTCATAGCAGTAGCGTTCGCGACCATATCGGCCTGGTTGTTCGACTGCTGGAAATTGGCGACCATGGGAGTGCTCAGCTGGGAAGCCCAGCTTCCACCTGGGTTGTAAGAAGGCGAAAGGAGCGGCATGTTGGAGGAGTTGGCCTCGAGAGCGTTCAAGGTGGTGGTCTGGACATTGTTGCTATCGTTCTGGAGAGGAAGACGTGGAGATCGAAGACCGGCGGATGGAGGTGGCTGAGTGAATTGGCCCATCGGTGGCTGCTGATGCTGCTGCTGGCCGGAAGACTTGGGACGGTTCGCGCCCTCGTTCCAGGGTGATGCTGGCGGAGCATTGTTCTCTCTCTTGCTGTCCTCAGGGGCGGAGATGGTGGGAGCCGCTAGAGAAGTACGATCTCCAACGGTGCTATTGCGGTTGGACGCCGGCGCAACACCGACAACGTCGGTGAACTCAGCCTTCTGCTTGGCGATGGCAGCCGCGGCGTCCGGGAACATGCGGTTGATCTGGGATGTCTCCAAGCCCGAGTTGCGTTTTCCAGCACCCGGGGATGGCGGCGGACGGCCGAGGCCCATGGAATGACGGTTTTCGCCAGTGCCGAGCTTGCTCATGGCATCGCTCAGTTTCTGCGTCATGGGATCTAGCGCTCGTCAGCATGAAAAGTAGCCTGTGAGTGTTGTCAAGCTCACCTTTCTCTCCAAAGTTGGCAGGGGACAGAACGCCCGACATGGGCACGTTCTTGGACATCTGCTGCAAGACTTGGATGAAGAAGCGAATCTGCACCTGTGTCGTCTGCTGGAGGAGAGCGTAGAGGGCTGCAGTTCTCTCGGCCTCACTAAGGACGCGGAACCACTGCTCAATAGCGCTCAGCTCGTCTTTGAAGTCCTGGTCAAGAGTGGCTGTCGCCATCTCTTCGAGTGTGTTCTCATATTGATCGATGTCGGCGAGCCACTGCTGAGCAGCGCGCTCCATCTCATCCGGGTTGCCCGACTGCGTGTTGTTGCGCCCGAAGTAGATTTCGGACGCGGGACGAATGCCACGGTTGGCAAGCGGGGAGGGGAAGCCACCTAGATCAGCTGAGGCACGGAGGTGGTGGTTGGCGCCGAGGGAGGTTCGGGCTTGCGGGGGACGGAGCGAGCTGGAACCCTCGGGGGTGCTGTTCCTGTTGGCGGCGATGTGGCTGGCAGACATGGCGGCGGTGAAAGTGGTCGACGGCGGGTTGAAGTGTAGAGGGTGAAATTCTGGCAACTTGTCAGTACGGCCGGCCCAAGTGCTCGCAGACCGGATGCTGGCACACGTACAGTGTAGACTGGGCGGGAGCACGAAGGAAGGTATTGATGCTTGCACACGAGTCTTCTCCTGCAGTCCCAGCTGCCCAAAGTCAGTATAACGTCGGACGCTCGTGGGAGCGCGAACTTGCCTGTGCCTCAAAGGAGAGCTCGATGAGTTTCGCGGGAGGCTGACACTTGTGCAGGGATGCGGTCTGCTGCGATGCTCAGGCAGGCCGGGCAATAAGAAGAGACAGCGTAATATATCAAGGTACAAAGAAGGGAAGCTCAGCGACAGGAGGTCGAGTGTGAAGACGGCCAGAGGAGTGTTCGCTGCCAGGAGTCCGTCGAAAAGCCCGCGGCGTTGGGTTAGCGCGCCCAATCACGGAACCCTGCGCAAGGCTGAAGCAACGGCTCGCCAGATCTAGCCTGGTCCTCAGCTGTTACAGATAGTCGCGGCATACGTGACCACAAGCCTTCTGTTTGGATGGCTTGCATGGCTATCTCCGATTGTGTCAAGGGCGGTCACGGCTGCAGCTGCCTGTGAATCCCTCGCCTCTCCCCATGGTACACCTCCACACGCCCACCCACCAGTTGACCGACTGTGGCACTGTGGCCGTTTCGAGTCGAGCAAACGCGTCGACAGCGTGCTAGCCACACGATAGCATAGACGGTCAGAAGCGCACCGTTTCTGTAACAGCTTCTGCGGTGCCGTGCTTCTTATTGGCGAGCCGCGCCGTCAAACGCTCCGAGAAACAAAAGGAATTCTTCCCGAGACGTGTTCATGCACTGCCCGCTGCTAACACTAGTCGTTCGGGTCCACGGATACAAAAGTTGTGCCTCTCCAGGTCGTGTTCTATCATTGCAGGAGCGTCTGAGACGACCCACTGTTGCCTGATCCGATCTGATGCCCCAGGTGCATGCGCTAACCTTAAGTGGTTAGATAGGTGCCATCAAACGTGCATTGATAGCGCTCCAACGCTCCGTGAACAGGTGAATGTAGGAACGATCCATTCTGAAGTGAATGAGGGTGAGTGACAGACATGATCTGGTGGCGATTGGTAGTGTGAAGAGGAGGCGCGACTACCTATAGGCAACATGGTCGACAACGATCTGTTTAACCTGCAGTTCACATGGTTCTAGCAAATACTCGCGAACAAGAGGTTCTTTAGAATAATGAGTTATACACAAAGTCTAGTTTCTCTATCCCCTTGTAGGCTACAGGCATGTCGCTATTAATAACGATAAGCAGCTTTCATTTCCGCGAGATACCAGTATCTGAAAAAGCTAAGAATGCTACAGTCCCTGAACAACCTACAAATTGGATATCTTGAGGCAATGTTAACTTCGGGGCACCTGCCTAGTTTTCTCTTGAATGGGGTGATTGATATGTCGGAAAGTAGCGATGAGGTGGATGACTATAGTCTTTGAGGAGTGTTGTAAGGTTAGGGTGTTAAAGTTTTAGAATGCTGGGCTGCGGCTGGATGCTCTCGCTCCTAGTGGCAAGACCGAGTTCTAGCCACGCACAGAGAAGTTCTTTCACACACCTTTGAGTCCCAAATGCCCAGACGCTCTGGTGTTGGATGCGTTCCTCCCTTAGATACTGAATGTAAGGGTCGGCGGCAGCGTGGCCGACAATAGTGCCACACGCCAGTCACCACGGAGCAGAAGAGAGCCTCACTGTAGAAGAATTTTGTACGAAGATGAAAGTGTTTCTCCGTGGAAATGGGTATCTTGTTGTTTTACATCTGCCGTGCTCAAATTTTCATGATGATGCCGCTGCTTGCTGTGATTGCTGTGCTGCCGACTGGATTTGGATAATCTGATTTGGGAATTAGCAATCCGCGTAACGAGACACGTTCGAAAAACATACCTCGCCCTTGATCTTCTCACTCTTGTCCTGTATACCCTGTATCTGTTTCTCGATATCCTTGCTACATCCAGTCAGAAGAGACTCGTCACGCCAACTGGCCCACTCACATCTGTTTGTCGATGAACTCGAGACGACCGTTGACCGACATGACTGCCTCCGTCTTGTCCTGCTTCAGCAGTACTGGGCCAATTTGTTTATAGATGTTTGCATCGTCGTCGAGAATGTCAAACTCCTGAGATAACGTCTTTCAGTATGTGATCCGAGACCAAGCGCAATCTCCGCATACCTTTTTGACGGTACTATTCTCCTGTTGTTGCGATTCGAGCTTCTGGCGAGCCTCTACTGCAGTTCCGAGCTCTGTTCCGAGATTAGCTAGGGATTGGCCATCTTTGGGCGCGGCTTACCAGCCTGGAGGCCTTGATAGCTGTCAGACAGCGCCTGCAGCTTCTTTTGCACGTCTGCCATGGCTTTGGTGATGCTGAGTGACGCGTGCTGCAAAGTTTGGTGCAGTCTCGTTCGGAAGTCGCGAGTGGGATGCTGAACTCCCTCAATCCGGTTAGAAGCAACGCGGGGCTAGGTGCCTTGGCCGTACCTGGAGCGACGGGCACCTCTCGTGTACGACCGCAAAGCCCATTCACGCGGAACAATCTCGAGCGCACCCTCGCCTAAACATCGTCGATCCAAGCTGCGAATCCTTCCCTTGCCTCACATACTCGCCCTGGCCCCGCGAACCACAGCCAGCCTGCACGCGATTGCCCCACTCAGATCGCCCTCCGCCGCCCATACATCGATCAATCAACACACCAGCCGACGCGCGCTCCGGGAATCACGCTCGCTGAAGCCTCCACCGACCTTCGGCCTTCAAAATGAGCAACGCCGACTTCCTCGGCCGGGCCATCGAGACGGTCAAAAAGGCAATTGAGACGGACACGGCGGGCGAATATGAGAAGGCGTATCAGCTGTACTACAGTGCTCGTCAGTGCCACGAGATATAGACCATGTAAACCTGGATGCTAACCTCATGCGCAGTCGAACTGTTCATGCTCGCTCTCAAATGTACGTTGGTCGGATTTTGTAGATTGGCAAACATGCTGACGCTCAGTAGGGGAGAAGAACCAGAAGTCCAAGGATATGATCCGCGGCAAGGTAGCCGAATACATGGAGCGCGCCGAGAAGCTCAAACAACACCTGAACCAAAATGACGCCTCGAATCGCAAGAAGCCAGCAGCCATGGGCTCAAACGGCAAAGCAGCAGGTGGAAGTGGAAAGGGCGGAGGGTACATATCAAGTCTACGCCTGCCGAGAATTCGCAACTGACCTACAACAGCGACGAGGACGAAGGCGAACAAGACGCCGACTCGAAAAAGCTCCGCGGTGCGCTCGCTGGCGCCATTCTATCCGAGAAGCCCAACATCCGATGGGAAGACGTAGCAGGTCTGGAGATGGCAAAAGAAGCACTCAAGGAGGCCGTTATATTACCCATCAAGTTTCCTCACTTGTTTACCGGAAAGCGACAACCATGGAAGGGTATTCTTCTCTACGGGCCACCTGGTACCGGTAAGAGTTACCTGGCAAAGGCGGTCGCTACCGAGGCGAACAGCACATTCTTCAGTGTCTCCAGTTCCGATTTGGTCAGCAAGTGGATGGGTGAATCAGAACGGTAGGTGAAACAGTCCATTTCGGCGCGACGCGGCAACTGACATGATGTTAGACTCGTAAAACAGCTCTTCGGCATGGCTCGCGAGAACAAACCCTCGATTATCTTCATCGACGAGATCGACGCGCTCTGCGGACCTCGAGGTGAGGGCGAGTCGGAAGCATCACGACGTATCAAGACAGAACTGCTAGTGCAGATGGACGGTGTCGGTAAAGATTCGAAGGGCGTACTCATTCTCGGTGCGACGAACATCCCATGGCAACTCGACTCTGCCATCCGACGACGATTCCAGCGAAGAGTTCACATAAGTCTGCCAGATCAACCCTCCAGGATGAGGATGTTCGAGCTCGCGGTTGGCAACACACCTTGCGAGCTGAGCCAGGCCGACTACAAGAAGCTAGCCGAGCTTAGTGAGGGATACTCTGGGTCTGATATTTCGATTGCGGTACAAGACGCGCTCATGCAGCCCGTGCGACTTATCCAGACAGCAACACACTACAAACCCGTCGAGGTAGACGGCCAAACAAAGTGGACGCCGTGCTCACCTGGTGATCCACAAGCAGAGGAGAAGTCATGGACAGACCTAGACGGCGATCAGCTGCTCGAGCCACCTCTAAAGGTCAAGGACTTTGTCAAGGCGATCAAGGCTTCAAGACCGACTGTGAGTAGGGAGGATTTGGACCGCAGCGCCGAGTGGACAAAGGAGTTTGGTAGTGAGGGCGCGTAGACGAACCGTTTGTTGTCGTTTGAGGCGGTGCTGTATATCTTCGAGGCGCTTTTGGTGTTTATATCCCCTTCTAGCATAGCGAATCCAGGCCGTACATGGACCGGCCGGCGTTGATGCTTCGAATACATAAGCAATTTGAGGCTTTTTCGTTCCATGATGCTACAAAGGCGATACTGCATATACGTTCATGTCTCGCTTTTAGATTCTCAGGATTGAGGTAAAGATGTCATTGCGACTCGTGGCGCTTGCAGAGTGAAGGTTCTTGAATAATGGTGGCTCATTTCTCTACACTAAGCTGGTCCAGCGTAGTCCATTCCATGGCACGATCGAAGTGGGTGAGGGGACGAAGGGGAAACTTGGGGGGAATATGTGTAAAACCGCGGACCGGACCTGACCTAACCGCCTAACCTAACCTGTCCTAACCAAAACAAGCACTCCGCCGTGATAAAGATGCTTCTCTATACTTCGCCAGCCTTGTTACCAATGACGAGGCCCAGAGACCCTCACGTCATGCTCTTTCATCGTGTCTTCGTGCTGATGTCATGTCACAATTCCGAATCGAACGCCGCTCATGCATCGTGTCCCATGTGGATTTCCTTCCACAAGTCCATAAAGTTGACCATTTACGAACGGCCTAGTCAGCCTCTAGCTGAAGTAGGCTTGCGCAGTACGCTGCTGCTCTGGTGTCAAAGTCGCGGCAGCCTGGCCAAGATCGGTGCTGGTCGCCTGGATCAGAGCCTTCACGGATGCGACAACGCGGTTCGCGGTCTGTCCTTGCAGAGTTTCGGCCTCCAGGGCTTGCACAACGTAGTTAAAGACCTTTGCGGGTTGAGAGAACACAGCTTGGTTTTGTCTGAAAGATGTCAGTGTGGATCTCATGCATACGCGGCGTGGCGCTAGAATAACTTACTGTTCAATCAGCTGAGCTAGGAACGCATAGGCGTATGGTGTAGCCTCCTCGTCGTTGGTGATGGGAAGCGTATCCATCCAGGCAGCGGCGACACTGTCCCAGTTTGCGACCTTGCTTGCATTGTAGTGTAGGATCTTGGCAATTGCAGCCGAAGCATTCTCTGTCGCGAAAATGTCGTCGTCCGCGCGAGCGTTTGGTCTCTGTGTAACCTGGAAGAGCGTCTCCAGGGACGCCGCAACAAATTCGGACCAGTTCTCTCCACCCTTGTGAGCTGCAACACCAATTCCGTATACTGCTGCCTGGCGATTGGCAGGGACGTCATCTTGCATACCATCGATGAGAGGTTGGATAATCTGGTCCTTGTATTGCCACGACTCTGGACCACAGAACTCGAGCACATCGTCGTAGATGCAAATCGCCCACTGGCGTTGAGTGGGGTCTGGGTTAGCAGCGGACAAGCTATAGAATTGGGTTAGTTCAGCCCAGTAAGGCAAGAACGCTGTGCCCATGGTCTTGAAAATGCTGTGGAACGCCTTGTTCATGTCTGAGAGGAGCGTCTGGTCGTCTTCTATGGCAAACAACAGATCTTCCGAAGCTTCTTCGCCATCATCATTCTCGGCCTGCTCCTCTAGACGTTCCTTTACGCGTACGTGGTAGTCTTGAAGCACGCTTCTAGCGGACTCAATGAAGGTCGTCATGTGTGCGTTGGTGAGGCAGTTGCGGCCAATGCACTCTAGACACTCGTAGAAGCATTGGTACATCTCGGCGAGGGTATCAATGGCGGGCTCAGTGCTGAGCACTTCGAGGACACGCTCGACGGTGCGTCCCCACAGCTCGCTCAGTTGTGTAGATTCCGGACCGTGGGCCTTCTTGTACGCATTCAGCAGCGCTGGAACACACTTGGCTGATGCCACTCGCACGGGGTCGTGGAAGAAGAAGGCTAGGCCTGGGAGCGCGATCTTCTCCATGATGTCGTTGACGTAGGGCTCGAAAGCGTCCTCTAGAACTTGCGCGTAGATGACAATGAGCTCAATAGCCATGTGTTTGTCGTCAAGGATGCTGGTCTTGATTCCAATAACCTTGCCCTTGAGCGGGACCAACTCCCAGCCTTCTTCATCTTGGATCTGGGCAACTTGTTCCTCGTCGTCAAGAAGTTGGATATCAGCCTTGGCTCCAGCAAGCTCTGTCAGTGGTGGGATGACACCAGCAAGGAAAGGAACGAACTCCCGTCCTAGAACACGGCACATGCGACCCCAGCAGTGGAGGAGATAGGATGCTTGCGGGTCATCGGCCTCGGAAACGCTGTTCTGGATCCGTCCGAGCAGCTGTACAAGGTTGAGTGCGTCTTGGCCCATACGGTCCTTGCCGACAGCGAGAGCGATAAGCGTCGCGCACTCCATGGCCTTGGCACGGAGAAGTCGGTATTCTTTGGATTGCTCTTCTTGTAGGACATTGAAGAGAAGAGGCATAAGCGTGTCGTAATACTTGGAGAAGGCAGCCTCTGCGGAATCCGCAACGGTGGCAATAGTAGACAGGGCCTGTTCCTGTACGAAACGCTTGGGGCTCTGCAGGAGCATGAGCAAGTGGTTAAGCAGCTGGTCCAGGTATGGCTCAAGGATGTTCTTCTCAGCCTCCTCGCAGAAGTTGACTAGAGCAGCAGCAGCGTGCGCCTGCACGCGAGGCTCCGAAGACTCCAGGACGGGGATGATGTTGGGTAGAACGACCTGGTGGTACGTCTCTTGCATGGTACCGGCAAAGTCAGTCGACATCTGTCCGACAGCATTGCAAGCGGCCCATCGCACTCGTGGATGGGGGTCTCGGAGCGCAGGCAATACGAGATCCAGGACTTTGTCAAGCTCGCCAACCATCAGCTCGCGACAACCCTCGGAGATGGCTGATATCGCCATAAGAGCAGCGTGCCTGTCGCGCCACGCCGAAGAAGTCATCATGCGCGGAAGCCAGTTGAACGTTGGGGGCAGAATGGCTTGTCCACCGAGCTTGTTTGCCAGGCGATCCATACACTGCTCACCAGCCACATGGTTCGAGTCGCTTTCTTCATCCAAGTCTTCTGACACGTTCCACTCCTCAGCATCGTCATCGTCAGCTCCAACGTCGGTCATCAAAGACAGACATTGAGTAACCATGTCGTTGGTGAAGTTGGCATCCTTCTTGCACATCAGAGGTGCGTTGTCCGCGAAGGTCGCCATGAGTTCCAACGCGTTCTGCCGAGCCGTCTCTCCTAGATCCTTGTCCTGGATAACGGAAATGCTGAACTGAACGAGGTCGTTGAACGGAGGCTTGAACATCTTCGGCGCAACTTCGGCAAGGTCGATGAGCGAGATGAGGGCCTTCGTGAGGAGCTCTGCATCGCCAGACTCCTTGATCGGGGGTAGAATGCTGAGGATCTCCCCGACGAGGGAATAGTATTTGGACTGGGCCTTCTTGGTGATTGAGCGGAAGAAGGACGCGAAGGCTTCGACGGATGCGATTTTGACCTGTGAGATGTAAGTCGAGGACTTCCAGGTGCATGCGGAAGACGAACCGATGTCTCGCTGTCGGCAAAGCCGCCCTTGAAAGCAGTCAAGACTACGTCCTCATGCTGCTTCTCGATGATCTGCGGGGTCGTCGAGAATATCCTGAAGGCGTTCTCGCGCTGCGCGGGGTCTGCGGACTGGCTTGCCTGGAACAACGCGCCCAGAAGCTCCGGCCATGCAACGCCTAGATGAATTTAGATATGTTTCTGTAGTGTGTCCCGTTCCCTCGTACCTTCATCTGTGTGCTGACGTGCGAGTTCGGCAACAGCATCTCCAACCTTGGTGCGCACTGAGTTGTCCGTCTCGTTGGCGAGGCAATGGAGCAGCTTCGCGCGTATGGCTTCGCGCTCGGGGGCGTTGAGGGTCAAGAAGAGGTCGGCGGTCTGGCCTGAGGGCGCCTTTCGCGGTTTCGACGACTGTCGCCTGAAGATGACGGCGGCGAACGTCCGTGTCTAACACAGCCTGTAAGCTAGAACCCAGGGTTTCTACCGAGCGGGACCCTTACTGAGGTATCCTGCGCCAACTCGATCTGCTCCGAGAGGCCCATCAAGAGCACCTCGGGCCTCTGAGCAACCCACTCGTCATTCAACTGCTGCTCGGCAGCCGTGCGCTGAATGTTATCCGGCGACTGGAGGCCCTGCAGCAGGGTCGCCAGCGCCGTGTGAACCTCGGCGGGGAGGACAGACATGTCGTATGCGTAGATTGGTAGTGGAGGGCAGCGGCCCAGGAAGCGTGGTGTTGTTCACAGGCAACAAGGGAATACGGTCGCTTGGTCCCTGGTAGTGCTGCTTGCGGAGCGCGTGTGACGTGTTGGAGCGCCTCTGCTGCAGTGGAACTATGCAGGACGAGGCAGCGTATATCTCGGTGCAGACACGATCTTTCGGCGGCAGAGACTGGTGCTTTGTGTGGTTTCGCCTCAAGTCATTGATCGATGTTTTGGTGGGGGAGAGTGTTGGCCCAAAAAAGTGTGTCACTCCACTCATTGGCCAGCTAGCGTATCCTTGAAGGCTACGGAGCCCTGGAGTACACCGACTCACGGAGCATTCACTGTATGGACCCTGTTGAAACCACCCAGCTGGCTCATATATACTTGAAAACACGATCGACACTGCAAATTCGGCGTAATATCGTGTATACTCTTAGTGAAAGGAAAGATGAATCAATACACGGCTGGGTGCATCGCCAGCCATCCTGTTCATGGGAGATACCACGCGCGTGACCTGTCACGATAGGAGTAGGAAAGCCTTGATCTAGCTTCAAGTACGGAACCCCGAAACCTACAGCAATGCTAGATCCTTGAATCTGGTTACCTTGTTGTAGTAGGCTGTATAGGCGCTGTCTAGGTACAGCCGTCTTCAGAGTAAGCTCCTCCGAGGTTAGAAACACAGGCCATGCAGTAGGACAGACCAGATGGAGCCCGCGCCCGAGCTAAAATTCTGGTCTTTTGCAGGCAGTCGCCCGTAGGCCGAGCAGGCGCATGTGCAATGGCAGCAGGCCAGGGGAAGAGCGGTCTAGCTAGCCTCGTCGCTTGCGCCTTCTGCGTCTACCCTGGCAACCACGACTTTGCTTCTATTGACCCCTCACCAACAACCCGACTTCCACGTCTCGGTCAAAAGCAACATGTCGCATACGGGGACTATGCGCGGTACGCCCAAGCCCAAGAACCAGCACCCGCCCCAGCAATTCCCCCACAGCCCCTCGGGAATCCCGCGACCAGCAGCTCTCGAGACGCATGCTTCTCATGTTGCCCAGAGCGATGCGGGCGGCTCTTCGCTCAGCGCCAGTCGTGCCAAAATGTCGAAGCGCGACGACGTAAGCTGCCCTGCTCGCCATGGACTGCCACATACTCATGATGCCTAGGCCATCCGCCGCAAGATCGAAACCGACCTGAACAAAAAGAAGAACCCCAGCGGCCGCGTGCGACCCTCCAAGAAAGCCCCGCCCGGCACCGTCCTCGCTTTGAAGCCCTCCCCCGCGCTCCAGATCAAGCCCTCTACCTCAGTCGCCGAGGCTGCGCAGTTGATGGCAGCTAAGCGCGAGGATTGTGTCCTAGTTACCGACGACGATGACCGTATTGCGGGTATCTTCACGGCCAAGGATCTGGCCTTCCGCGTCGTTGGCGCCGGCATCAAGGCTCGCGATGTCACCATCGAAGAGATCATGACCAAGAACCCCCTCTGCGCAAAGACCGACACAAGTGCGACCGATGCTTTGGATCTCATGGTCAGGAAGGGCTTCCGCCACCTTCCCGTCATGGTATGTTGGGCTATAGATATGCGTCGCGGGTGAACTGACGTGGGACAGGACGAAAACCACGACATTTCCGGTATCTTGGACATCACCAAATGTTTCTACGACGCCATGGAGAAGTTGGAGCGCGCCTACGCTTCTTCGCGCAAGCTGTATGATGCGCTTGAGGGTGTGCAGGCCGAGATGGGCTCCAGCCAGCCGCAACAGATCATTCAGTATGTCGAGGCTATTCGTCAGAAGATGTCTGGTCCTACGCTCGAGTCTGTCTTGACTGGCCTGCCCCCAACAACCGTATCCGTGCGCACTTCTGTCAAGGAAGCTGCGTCACTCATGAAGGAGAACCACACAACCGCTGTTCTGGTGCAGGACAATGGCTCCATCACCGGTATCTTCACCAGCAAGGACGTCGTCTTGCGTGTGATTGCCGCGGGGCTCGACCCGATGACTTGCAGTGTCGTACGAGTGATGACTCCGCATCCCGACTTTGCGCCTATGGACATGAGCATCCAGTCCGCTCTGCGCAAGATGCATGGTAAGGGGTCTAGATCTACAGCTCTTCGAATAATTGCTGACTTTTGCAGATGGTCACTACCTCAACTTGCCTGTCATGAGCGACGCAGGGGAGATTGTTGGAATGGTCGATGTTCTCAAGCTGACTTACGCCACTCTTGATCAGGTACGCCCACTTCTGCTTGTCAAAGTATCATTGCTAACTCCTTGAAGATCAACAACATCAGCACGACCGACAGCGAAGGTCCCGCGTGGAACAAGTTCTGGCTGTCTCTGGACAATGAGACCGAGTCGATGATGTCGGGCGAGGGTGGGAGTCGCGTCCACGACCATCGCTCCTACGTCTCCCACCATGATCGCCCTGGCCTAATGGACCGTGGCGATAGCGTACTACCCAACGAGTCTGCCTCTCATCACGGGGACTCACCAGACGCATCTGCTGTCGCCAGTATTCCTCCCTCTCATATGGAGGATATGCCATTCCCTTTCAAGTTCAAAGCTCCAAGTGGTCGCGTTCACCGTCTGCAGGTCGTTGTATCTGCTGGTATTGAAGAGCTCATCCACAATGTAGCGAACAAGCTTGGTGGAGAGGTCGAGGCCATAGGAGGCGTACCGAGCTTTGATGACGGCAAGGTTTCCCGAGGTGGCTTCGCTTTGAGCTATCTCGACAACGAGGGAGACACAATCTCCATCACCACCAACGACGATCTCGTTGAGGCTGTCAGTCTATCCCGCATGGCGCATCGCGAGAAGGTAGATCTCTTTGTGCACCATCCTGAAAAGGCACCAATGTCTGCCGAGGTCAACCCACAACCTGCGCTGCCCAAGCCTGTCACACCGCCAGAGTCGTCTCTTCGCGAACGTAGACAGTACTTTGACGAAGAGGAAGAGAAGCCAAGATCACGAGGCCGTAATCAGCCAGTACCTATATCGCAACAGCCAGAGATCATTGCTGGTGTACCAAACGACCTTCTCCTTCCTGGAGCTATCGGTGTACTAGCTGTTGTCATCGTCGGTGTCTTTGTGCTTGGCCGCGCCAGTCGGTAAGATTTGGGTGGACGTTAGGTAATTTGTGTTGGAGTATGAGCGAGAATGCATTGTTTCCTTTGTTATAACCTGATATCCCATAGATCCCTGGGTGTTTCCTAGCAGTTTGGCAGTCAAGATTGAATACATTTTACTTCCACCTCCTACAAGGAAAATTCACGGGACTGCAGCCTACATTAAGATGGAAATATGCAAAGTAGGCAACCTGACGAGAACGTAGGCTCTAGGGTGTGCCAAGTTCAACTATAAGTAGTCAAACGTCCCGCAGAAATACGCTGTCGTTATGCTTCCTTTCGGGAACACTATTCAAGTCGTTGAAGAGAGAAAGAACAGTCACATCATTCTCATGATGTCCTCGAAGCTTTTATGACGGCGGGGAAAGAACTTCGGGTAATCAGTATAGTTGGTAGCGTAACATACTGGTCCTTGCATGACTGCCAAAGCGCCTTTTCAAGAGTGAAATCGTATTCCTACTTTCCGAGGACAACAATAGAAACAATAGTGAAATTTAGAATCCCTTCAGATTCTGTTTTCACTTGTACAGTGAAGCTGCGCGAAGGGTGCTTGGGTCGTTGCGGCTAGCGTGGTACGCCAAGAGATAAGATTAGATCCGCTTAAGCGAATTTCGTCGACACAGTGCGCGACGTCAGGAAGGAACGACTCTCACGACAACACCCCCACCGCTGACTTCTAGATACATCTTCAGTACGCTCCCCGTGTTCTCTCAACCCACAACTCCGCTCACACAACTCGATAGAATCAGCAGCCATGGTTAAGAAGCGAGCGTCCAACGGCCGAAACAAGAAGGGTCGCGGCCACGTCAAGCCCATCCGTTGCTCCAACTGCTCGCGATGCACACCCAAGGACAAGGCAATCAAGAGATTCACCATCCGCAACATGGTTGAGTCCGCTGCCATCCGTACGTCTCCCGGACACGCTCGCACCGCATCACACTACAAAACAGAAGGGGCGGCATTGGGGATTTGAAAACTAACGCCACGCAGGTGATATCTCCGATGCCTCCGTATTCCCCGAGTACACCGTCCCCAAGATGTACCTGAAGCTCCAGTACTGCGTCTCCTGCGCTATCCACGGCAAGATCGTCCGGTACGTTGAGCCCGCACGAGGATTCGGATGAGCCCATGTCTAACACACACGCAGTGTCCGCTCGCGCGAAGGCCGCCGCAACAGGGCCCCTCCCCCAAGGGTCAGGTACAACAAGGACGGAAAGAAGATCAACCCCAACCAGGCCGCTGCTAAGACTACCACTGCTTAAGTGGAGTGTGGTTCGAAAACGGAATGATCATGGCGCTTGGTGTGGGGTCTTAGGGTTCTTTCGGAATGTCATACTGGAAAATGCATGATTCCAGAAGGAAGGGCAGACTAAATGACGAATCATGGTTAATGCTCGCTCGGATTGCCTGCCTAAGCAGCACCGAGAGCTAGCTATGAACTTGTAAACGAATATCCAAGTCGACTTGCACCAACCCTACGTCTGCTGCGGTGATGTTACGTTGGGAACTGACTACGCACAAAGTCCTGATGATCGAGCTCACTCTGCATTCGCAGTGGGTATGTAACCTAGATGGCATTCCAAACGTGATGAGGAACTGCAATATCGCATGCTCCATTTCGCCAATTCAAGCCAGTTCGTTGTCCCAAACATCGTAGGATGCCATCATTTTAGTCGTTCCGCTTCTTGCCCTCGCCCAAATCACCCCCATCTTCGAGACTCTTTCCGTTCGACGGTTCGGGTTCGGTTGTTTCCCAGTCTTCCGCGTTCTCGTCCCATCTTTCAAGCTCCTCGTCCACTGTAGTTCTGACAACACCGGATTCCTGACCTTCGGGGTTCTCGCCCAACTCAATATCCCGCTCCTCGTCACCCGCGACGGCTGTATATCCGCGCGCAGCTCGTTTGCGCTCGAGCATGCGTTTGTGGTACCAATTACATAGGCCGAGGGCGAGGAGCGAACCGAGAACGTTGGCTACGATGTCGTAGTAATCGAAGTCGCGATGTATCTTGATATGTGTCAGCTTCTTGTACAATTGTTCCTCCCATATATTGACTCACAGGCAACAGCCCTTGTACGACCTCACTCGCGACTCCCAGACCAATCGTGCACACGGTAAAGGTGAGCTGCAAGACCTTCCTCCTACTCGTTTCTAGTATCCAGTAAAAGCATAGTGTGAGTAGGAAGAAGGCGATGAAGTGTAGGGCTTTATCCGATTGCTTATATGAGGGGATCTTGTAATCGGGTGGGGAGAAGCCGGCGCCGGCGCTGATGAAGATGAGGGCTACGAAGGCACCTATATAGACATTAGCTTGGTATGACACGGAAGCAGAGCGCCAGTTCGAGGAACACGTCCATTCCCAGGTTGATTGCTTGAGCGCTGTGCATCGAGCTCTCTGACGTATGAAACAGCAAGTGCGACCTACCAGCAAATGGCTTCCGGATGCGCATGGTGACTTTGTACAGCAGCGGCTATAAGCACTCGAGGAGCATTTCCAGCCCTAAAGATCGAAGAGTTGCAGTCAGCGGGCGGCAAGAGCTACCAAGCGTCGTTATGCGGCCACAAGCTGGCATTCTGGCGGAACTGGCTTGCAGAAAGCGACTAACGGCTTTTGGTATCTCCGCTGTCGATCACGTGTGGAACCTGTGAAAATCGACAACCTAGGAAGCTGCGGGTAGGGGCGGGTAGTTGATTGACCCCAGGTCTGTGATCTGTGTACCTGGCGCTATTTCTGCTTTTGAGGTTAGGTTTGGGATGGAGAGTCTCGGCTGCCAGGGCAAATGCGTGAGAAGCCTTCCTCGATGGTGCTGCATTGTTGATACGGTAGATGTACAGCTGTAAACCTGATCGCTCTGAATGATTACTCAATAATATACTGTATGCGACTATCAGGTAGCAAAGGTAGGGCTGTAGGTTTTCTGAGTTGCATATATGATGTACCCCAGAGGTACTCGGGTGTCGTACCGACGGCAAGCATACCTATGCAGCATCATGTCTAGCGAATACCTTCGGGCCACTCTTTAGGGACTTGCAAGGACAAGAACAACAAAAGTCATCGAAGTAGTTCTCTGTGCTGGCCCAGAAGGCGTGCGATACTTCAAAGTTGGCAAGTAAACGTAATCTAGGTACCCCCTAGGGACACCGTCGGAGCCAAGTCAGTGCGCGCAAGACGATCGAGGACAAATCGAAGACATTAGCGTAGATGTAATTGATATTGATGATAGAAACACTGCGACGCGTACATACAGCAGTCACAGCATTTTGATATTGGGAAGTAGGTAGGTGACGCGGGCCCTGGACTGCGCAGAACGCTAAGGCGGCTGGACGAGGAATAGCCCCCATCCACCTACAACCCTAACACCACGTTCGTTCATCAAAGGCCGTATCTGTGGCCATCAAGACGCGAGCCCCAATACCCTCTTCCATCTCGCAGTCATCGGCAAACCTTTCGCTCGACCGATAGCTCCTTCCATGCTTGATTTTATCGCGTTGCGACACCTGGACCAGTTGGGACGTCGCCCTCTGGTTGCGCCTTCCCCGTAGGTCGCGAACCGCCAAGACCCCCCACAGCCGACGACGACGATGTCCTTCAGCGCTTCCCCATATCCTCCATCATCGCGAGAACGCCCAAGCCATGCCCGCTACCTGCACCAACCGCCCAACGCGACTCGATTACGCACCCCCAATGCGACGCTGAATGATGAGGCGGCCATGTCAAACGCCTCCAACGCGATCAACATGGGGGATGGGGACATGGTGGGAGAGGAAGACCCCCGCGCGGCGCGATGGCGCGAACAGTTTCTACGCACAGAAGCGCGTCTCTCTGCAGTGATCGGTGGCACGTACGAGGGTGATGCTGTTGATGCCCTGGACAACGAGCCGCGCCCGTCATCCGGGGATGCGGCGGCGCATGACGCGCGACCGGCCGTCACCCCGAAGAAGTTAACCCGCACAATCGACGAAGACGACTATGGCGACGATGAAGACGACGAAGACGAAGACGATACCCGCACCTCGCCGCTACACTCAAAAGGCGCTGCCAATGGCGTTGCTGCTGCCGCTCCCAGCACGCCAAGCCTCCTCCGCGTTCCTTCCATATCGAACAAGTCAGGTCACGACCGGACCGGGACACCTTCGTCGGACCACACAAAGACATCAGACGATGTGCGCAAGAAGCTACAACAGGATAAGATTGCGACCGAGGATGCGGCCAGGCGGAGCTTCCAGACAATGTTCTACTCGTTGGAAAGTGATCGTGACGCCATGCTAGAGCAGCAGAAGCTTGACGAACTCGACCGTCAAGTAGAGATAGAAACTTCCGGAACGCCTGCGAATGCACCTCCCAACAGCGTCGTCGTCGCCCCCCAGCAAGGCACTCTCAGCACCACTAACCTTGGCGCGTCCAGTCTCACCCTCAAGCACCTCATCTCCCGTATCGACGCGCAAAGAGACAAAGTCCATGCGACTGATGCGCAGCTCCGAAGCCTTATTAGCGAAGTCCGTAAGAACAGGAGTAAATGGGCAAACGAAGAACGTGTTGGACAGGAGGAACTATACGAGAGCACAGAGAAGGTCCTCATGGAACTCAAGGCCAACGAGCATGCCCACCCCTTCCTTCAACGCGTCAACAAACGAGAGGCACCGGACTACTACAACGTGATTAAGCAGCCCATGGATATTGGCACGATGATGAAGAAGCTCAAGCAACTCCAATACAAGTCCAAGAAGGAATTCGTCGACGACCTTATGCTCATATGGTCAAACTGCTTAAAGTACAACGCGGACCCAAGTCACTTTCTCCGGAAAAAGGCACTACACATGAAGAAGGAAACCGAGAAGCTCGTACCCCTTATCCCGGACATCACTGTTCGCGATCGTGCAGAAGTCGAGGCAGAGGAACGGAGAATGCGTCATGGCGATGCAGATGCCGACGGCGCCGACGATAGTGAAGACGAAGAACCTATCATGGCTTCACGAGGACGAAAAGCACCAAGCAAGGGAGGCAAAGGCTCAAGTACAGCAAGAAAGGCCCCTCCAGCAGGTCTGGAGGACACACCGGGACCGGAAACAAAACCATCAGCTCCATCTCTCAATAACGCAGTGTCCAATCTTAAGAACGAGTTTCTTCGAGCAGACTCCGAAATGGAAGGCAGCGTCAACGGCTTTTCGACACCTCCCCCACCCGGTACATTGACACCGTTGGGACCGAACAGCATTTCGCGAAACGGCGTGAATGGTAGCCAAGCTGACGTTTCGGAGGCTGACGGCACTGGTATCTCGGTCAGTGATGTTCTGGAAGAGGATGCTGATCTGGATGATCTGGAATACAAAACATGGAAACAAGTGACGAAAAGAGATCGAGCAATCATTGCGTCAGAAAGGCATAGACTGTTCCGTGACGACCACCTACAGCCAGATGAACCTGCCATTCTACGCACAAAAGCTGGCATGAGAAGATGGCTACGACACCGAAAGCAAGCTATCGAGGAAGAAACCGCAAGCGGGGCCGTCTCCGCTCCGGACGGAAAAGACGGCGTTCAGGCCACTGCTGGTGAGTCACTCGCCGAGGGCATCGAAGGGGAAGAGGAGCGCCAGATTCCGGATTACTACGACCCTGTGTGCGCCATTCCCGACCTTTCTGAACGCCTGCAATGGGTTGAAGACGCCGAGGGCTATGTCATTCCTCAGGCTGAGGAGTACATGCGTATTCTGCCAAAGGGGCAGTTCGTATCGCCAGACAGTGCTTTGGTTCACAAGTTCGATGACAACAACCACATACTGCAAGAAACCAGGAAGATATGCGCAAAGATCGGCATCGTCAAACAGATGCAGATCCAATCGCAGGTAAGTTTTTATCCGAACTTCGAAGGAATATACCAACCGCTAATTCGTATAGCTATACCAAAACCAGTTTCAACGATACGAACCGCAACCTTTCCACGAGGCAGACATCGAGCCAACAGTCACATCCGAGGATGGGCCGATCATGGCCCCCTATGTCTGTCGCGCCGCCTTACAACGCAGCGTTGGCAAAGTCTTTTATCATGCTGGTTTCGAAGAGTTCCAGCCATCAGCTCTTGATGCCGTTACTGACATTGCGGCGAAATTCTTCCAGAATCTTGTTGCAAGTCTCGGGGTATATCGCGAAACACCGAAGATGAAGTCAGATGTCCCCATCACTCTTCCCAACGGACAGGCTACAAGTTGGACACCACGCTTTACTCAAGAAGAAGCTGTCCTTCACTCTTTGCACGCCAATGGTGTCGATCTTGAGTCTCTCGAGACTTATGTCAAGGACGATGTTGAGAGGCTTGGTACCAAGCTCGGTGGCATGCATGATAGGATGCGGTCATACTACGCTGAACTCCTGCGACCAGCTATGGATAACGCCGGTGCTGACGGGGCCGGTGCCTTCAACGACGGTAGCGAGCAATTCGTGGGTGGAGACTTCGCAGAAGACATTGGCGAAGACTTCTTCGGTTTCAAAGAGCTCGGTCTTGACATCGAGTTCGGACTTACTTCCAGCGTCCCGTTGCATCTACTACAGAACAGGGTGCACAATGCATATGCCAGGCAGGACAACAGGTGTGTTTCGCGATATGCTTTGATGAGGCTCTTACTAATGTTCACAGCAATATTACTACTACTGGTGTCATTATGCCTGAGCCACCGAAGTTCGAGCCTGTCACCGTCCAGACCGCTGAGAACCAGATTGGTCTTCTCCAAAGTTGGCTCTTGGGTAAACTCCATGACAACAACAGCCAGCCGCTGGTCGAGGATGATGATCTTCCTCCGAAGCAGCGATTCCCTAAGCCACGCTTGCCACCTACAGGCAAGATCTCCAGTCCTCGGAAACGCCCTCTCAGAGAGCAGCAACAAATGGCTCGTAAAAAGCGTAAGCTTGACGAGGAGAAGGATGAAAATGGCAACGATCAGGGTGGCTTCATGAAGGGCATTGGTAAACCCATCGGTAAGCTGAAGCTTGAACCGGTGCAAAGAGAGAATCATAGCGTTCAAGAGCCAGAGAAAGAGGATGGTAGCGCGCATGGCATGCCGAGCCCACCCGAATCTTTCTAGGAGCATTGCTTTGGAGGGTTAAACCGGCGGATCCTCTGCCGCTATGATCTCCAGTAATTTCGACTTTCCGGCACTCATTCTGGATTTTGAGAAGCAGTCGTTCGCATTCATTGTTTCATTTATCGACATATCTCTATCCTATCCGCTTTTTCGACGACTGCTTTCGGCCAACTCTGCGCCATTGGTATTCATTTCCGCAGATCGGACAAGTCCTTATGGCGTTTGTAATTTTTCCTTTACCTTGCTCATCATATCCTGGTGGGCGCAAATTTGTCTTATTACACGGGGAAGGCGGTAGGGCTCGTCCTTGTATACCCATCCTGCATTATGCGCAGTGGCCTTTTATGCATTTTTCCTGCTCGCGCGTTTGCGACGCCAGTTTGGTCTCATGATGGACTAGCTTTGGGCTTCGTTTTTTGCTCTTTGTATATACCAGGCCGACGAGATTGGGGATGGCATCACGTCATTCATGAGGCTTAAGATATCTCAATGCTACTCTTGTGGCATGATCACGTTATCTGTTTGGTGTGTGACTTGGATGACTTGTCGCTGACGAGGTGATGCAGTAGACGTAGAGTATAAATGCAATAACTAATACGACATGCAACAACGCAGCTAAAATCGCATTCAATCGCTATCGTACCCGCTGTAGTGTGTGATCGCCCACATGCTGAGATCGTACTACAGAATGGGACTGCGCAGACAATATAGGCGGCTGTCACATCATGAACAAGAAAAATCAAATGCATACGGGGAGCGAGCCAGCGGGTCTCGAAGCATGCGCTTGAACATGACTTCCTTTTACCACTGCTGTACCTATCGCGGAACTCGGCCGCAGTGTGACCCCCAAGCTTACAGCAGTAAGTACATAGTTCCTTCGAGATTTCATAGCAGGTACTCAGATCATGATAAAAGTTCCGATAGCGACGCTTACCTTCTTAAAACAAGTAGCAAGACAGGTCACAACATCAATAATCTCGTTAGAGCACTCCCAAGGAGCACGCAAGTGCTAAAAATGGTGTAGATGAACGTGAAAGGTCGTATGCACCAATGGTGCGCAGCCAAGCCTCCAATTTTCACGATGAATGCTGAGAAGGGAAACTGGTGTTGGTGATACACCTCGATTCCATCAGTGGTCGAGCTCAAATTTGAGGTCCGCGCGCTAATAACAAGCCCATCCCACTGTCCACACCTCCCTCCACTTTGAGCGACATCAGCATCATAATTCGACCCAGACTTCAATAATAGTCAGTTGCTTATCTTCGGTAAGTAGTTGCCGCGGGCCGCTTTATCGCCTGGCGACTTTGAGAATTCTAAGCTAAGGTGGCACCAGTTGACCAGACGTGGATCATCTCGGACTTGGATCTCTTCTGTAACTTAACTTCCTCACAACAACCATCAACCTCGCGCGCATCTTCCCGCGCCACTTCATTCCATACTTCTAGTCAACCCAATCTTTTATTGCGCATTTTTGCGTCCGCATCATCAACCCGCGTCAATTTCTGCAACCTGTTCTTGCGCTTGTCACGGCCGCCGCTCAACCTTGGCTGCCATTGTGTCTTTTTCTCGGTTCACCATGGCTCCCAACGGCCACGCGGCATCTGGAAGGAAGAGTACCCACAAGTCTAGCGACAGCTCTCCCGTTTTCTGGGAAGACAAGCATGGTCACCGGGAGTTCATGGATTGGAAAGAAGCAAATCAGAACGGTCCTTCCCCATCATACGAGGAATGGGTCGAGTCTCAAAAAATGACTGGTGGTCTCTCGCTATACTACACAGCGCTGAGCATGTTTGAGGAGTCTGATTCAACTGTAGGTCATTGTCATAATGAGCTAATTATACCGTATGCTAAAAGTTCCAGGACGAAGAGGCCCCACCTGTCAAGGCCAAACCTCAAGCCACCAAGGCTCGTGGCCAGGTCGGCCGGCCAAAGAAGACTGCGGCTGCCAACGGCAACGGAGCGTCACGGGCGGCAGAGTCTGCGACACCGTCGGCCGTGGCCAACTCGGAAGACCAGAGTCCGTCTGGCAAAAAGAAGCGCAAGGCGAGGAAGAAGCCACTCGTGAGTACTGTTCGCATACTCTCGTCCAGCTACTGACAAGTCTAGTCCGATGAAGTCATCGCCTCGGCGAGCGACGAAGGTGAAACCAGCAAGGACTTGGGGGCGTTGGTGCCCGGGGCAGAGACCGCGACGCCAACAGTACCAGCCATCGCCGTCAATGGCCAGCGCAAGTCTTCTGCTCGAAAGGCCAGGAAGAAGCCTATTGTGAGTTTCATTGTCTATTCGCTACCCAGTATGCACTAACCTGCCCATAGTCGGAAGAAACCATCTCGCCCGAAGATGAGCTAGAGGACCCGATGGAGACTACAATCGATGAGGTCGCCGCATCTGCAATCGTGTCTCCTCTTCCTGTTCGATCTGGTATGTGAATTTTGGACCCATTTTTGAACGTTGATTACCCCACCTGTGTAGTTTTTTCATATTTACCACATACTGGCCGTGCCGAACCTCTTTGTGCTTTGACATTTCACGCGAAACATTGCTTGCTAGTCTGTTGTGTTCTTGCTAAAACATGTCACAGCTCCGAAATCGTCAACCGCAGCAACAGCGTCAGAGACACCGAAGAAGAGCCACATCCTCAAATTGAGCACCAGAAAGACACCGAAGACGAAGACTGCCGTAAGTACTCGTCTTTAGGTTCACGGTTAATTTGCTAACCTGTTCAAGTCTGAAGATTCTGCTATTGAAGGCGGAGCCGCCGAGGCAGGTGCTCACACCGAAGTCACGCCCACCAATGTCGCAGAGGCAACCGAGTTGAATGCCACCTTCAACAGAACCGTCACACCCAGCGCTAGTAGTAAGATGGCTCAAGATGTTGACTCTGCTGCGGCTTCTCCAGATCCGACCACTGCGTCAGCAGGCTCCACTCGACGCGGACTGCGGACACGAAAGCCAGCACAGCAGAGGCCATACTACCACGACTCGCAGCTGTTTGAGGATGTAGAGCCCACAAACGGGGACGCTCAGGAATCAAATAACACATCACCGACTGCAGAGGGCAGGAGAGCGTCGGTGGCGTCGATCAGTAGGAATATAGATGACGCCCTTCTGGCTTCGCTAGATGAAGAAGCCATGGCTTTGCTTCAAGAGGAAACAGAGCCGGAGCCTGCAAAGCCCAAGCACTTCAAGGGCAAAGGTCGGGCGTGGAAGAAAGAAGGGTCCGACGAGGACGAGGAGTTCTCTTTGGCTGCCAAGAAGAAGGCTGCTAAAGCAGCGAAATTGAAGGCCAAAGGACAAATCCCAAAGAAGCGGGGCAGACCTAGGAAGAGCGGTCGGTCTGAGGAGCTCATCGATGAAGAGGACGAGGACAAGGAAGCGGTCAAGCGGAAGCGACCACCACCGCGCAAGAGCGCGTTGTCTGAGGAAGTCATCATCGAGAGTTCCGAAGACGAGGAAGTGAAGGAGATGGAGGTTGAGGAGTCTACAACACCCAAGTACACTCCAAACAAGTCCTACACCCCACAGGGCTTGCCGAATTCCATGTCCAAGGACGACATTGGCACCAACGGCGACGCAGAGCTCGGCACTGATGACGAGCCGGAACCCGTCAGTCCTTCCAAGAAAACCGCTTGAGGTAGATTTGAGGAGTTCAGTAAGCTACAACATCCTGATCAGCGGGTTCTCAGAAGCAAGCTAATGCGTTGATAGCAGACAGGCTTTACGATTGAGAGTCGAGATGGTTCCCACATTTCATTGTCTCTTCCCTGTGTAGCATATTCAGATGGGGTGTATCACGGTGTTTGGGTAGAGCTATGGGACTATCAGGATTGCATATGTGATAGGGAGAGGGGTATGATAATTGGGCCTGTGTAATGCTCGCCTAGAACGGGTGATAGATCGTGGTATCCAGAGGTTACATACATATTATGTAGTCTGATAATCGTATCACAAGATCCGGAAGCATACTCTGCACTATCCACTTGCCAATCAACTGACATTAAAATAGCTTAGCAGCACACGGAACCTGATCAGGAAGTCCTTTACTTCTACAGAACATATTGAGAACACCCCGGCTGTACTGTTACCCTCAGAACCTAAGACGATGCAACCTGGTGAAGTAGTACACGAGCCCAAACGCCAATCCTCCTAGATGCCCGGCATGACTTATTCGCGAGTTCGAGTCGTTGAGATAAAATCCATCGTAGACGGCATAAGCGGCAGTCATAGCCCAAAGTGGCATCGGTACGATGCCATAGATCAGCACTCTCGCGTGCGGGTTCATGCACGCTGCCACAGCGCCGATGCCCATGACGGCTCCGGAGAATCCAAGAGTCCTTGAATAGTCTCTGGCGTTAGGGCCTTCAGAACGCAACTTGTAATACCGATTGAACAAAGCGCCCACTCCTCCCGCAATCCCAGAGCCCAGAGCGATAGTCAGGTATCGCATTGGCGTTATCACAGGCGCTGCCGCTAAGAAAGAGCCCAAGAAATAAACGCTGACCATGTTCGACAATATGTGGAAGAGATCCACGTGCGTAAATGCCGCAGTGAGTAGCGACGTGTAGTTTCCGTTTCGAAATTTGTCGAGGTTCAATGTCATCGTGTCCATGAACTTTTGGTATGGCATCTGGAAGCCCTGTATAGCTTGGCTCTTAAGAAAGGCCGCGTACCCGAAGATGGCAATATTGGTACCCATGAGTCCATACAGAACAAGCTTGTTGGACTTTACTTGAGCGCTGTAGGCGTCGTATGCGCGGGAGGAGAAGAGGCGTGATCGTGGTAGACTGAGGTTTCGGGGTATGTGGGAAGGAGAGAAGAAGTGGGAGGTCATTTTTTTGGTAGTCTGGGGTGTCCTGAGCGTACGAAGGGCCCTTGAGAGGCCGAGCAAAGACGACATGGTGAGTTACGGGCTTTGAGTAGGCGTTTCGGCGGCTTCTTATGGAAGTGACGAAAGACAGAACCGATACGTATGACTGATATGGAGAGATTCCGGTATTGAATCAATTGTTTGGTCGATATGTTTCTGGCTAGAATGCTACATTCGTCGTCAATACTCATGTTGTCATGCAGCATAACACATGAAACGTACAGCTAGAGCGAACCTGGCGCGTGGTATCAAGACCGAAAGCGGCAATCAGAGAAGGTGCAATGAGGACACGCCGCTATCATTGCACAGAAATCCTCAAGTTGGATAGTCAAGAATTGGATGTCGCAGACGGGGACTGAGATAGTCGCCCTGGCACCGACGTCAGAAGGGCCAATGACAAGCACGCACGGACCCTTGCCCTCCACCAGCTTCAAGTTCCTTCTGCATAAAGCGGCCCGCCCAGCTACCACAACACCACACAGACCGACCTCACTGCACAAAATTACACCGTCTTCTCTGCGCTTACCCTCTCGAGGCATCTACTAACTCCTACTGTCCTCAGTAACCCCCGCGCGAACCTTCACTCGCAGACGACTCCACAAGGCGAAACCACGACATTGCGACTCTTTCGAGCCTCAATCAGCCTCTTCACAACGCACACCACCACGAGAAGCCGACACCCGAGTTGCTGCTAAACAGTCAGCACTCCCATTCCGCGCTTACCTAACCCCACCTTCTTCGGCATACACTATACGAGCCTCCACACCCAAACCCCTCACTTGCATCTGCTCTGCTCTGCCGCAAGCGTTGCACACACACCAATCGCGCCTCTATCCACACTACTAGACCTTGACGTTCCGACCAACAACCCCACCTTCGGTGGACCCACATACACAATGACTTCAGAAATCACCAACCAACTAGCGGCAACGCAGCTAAGGTGAGTTGATGTCCAACGAAGCAAGAGCTACGCGCTGACATATTCCCAGCGATGCTACACCATCAGGAGAGGCAAACTGGAAGGCCGGTTTGAATGCGCCAGCGAAGGATGCGCGACCGCAGACAGAGGTACGCTATGGGCTTGGAAACCACATATAATGGACGTGAGCTAATGCTAGGGTAGGATGTTACAGCGACAAAGGGCCTCGAGTTTGAAGACTTCTTCATCAAGCGCGAGCTCATGATGGGCATTTTCGAGGCTGGATTTGAGAAGCCGTCACCAATTCAAGAAGAGACGATCCCAGTAGCCCTCACCGGCCGAGACATCCTCGCGCGAGCGAAGAACGGTACCGGAAAGACTGCCGCCTTTGTTATCCCTACCCTCGAGCGCATAAACCCGAAGAGCCCCAAGACGCAAGCTCTGATCCTCGTTCCCACCCGAGAACTCGCACTACAAACATCCCAGGTGTGCAAGCAATTGGGACAGCACCTCGGTGTAAACGTCATGGTCTCGACTGGTGGTACAGGATTGAAGGACGATATTATGCGGTTGAGCGACCCCGTTCACATCATCGTTGGAACACCTGGTAGGATCCTGGATCTGGCTGGAAAGGGCGTAGCAGATCTGTCCGCCTGCCAAACATTTGTCATGGACGAGGCTGACAAGCTCTTGTCACCTGAGTTTACCCCCGTTGTAGAGCAGCTTCTTGGCTTCCATCCCAAGGACAGGCAAGTCATGCTGTTCAGCGCTACCTTTCCTATCGTAGTCAAGAGCTTCAAGGTACGTTTGACCAGCGTCTCTACGACGACAAGCTTGCTAATACGGTACAGGACAAACACATGAACTCTCCGTACGAAATCAACCTGATGGACGAGCTGACCCTTCGCGGTATCACACAATACTACGCCTTCGTTGAGGAGAAGCAGAAGGTCCACTGTTTGAACACCCTCTTCAACAAGCTGCAGATTAATCAGTCCATCATCTTCTGCAACTCCACAAACCGTGTAGAGCTTCTTGCGAAGAAGATCACCGAACTCGGATACTCCTGCTTCTACTCGCATGCGCGCATGCTCCAGCACAACCGTAACCGCGTCTTCCACGACTTCCGCAATGGTGTATGCCGAAACCTTGTCTGTTCAGATTTGCTCACCCGCGGTATCGATATTCAGGCTGTCAACGTCGTCATCAACTTTGATTTCCCGAAGAACGCCGAGACATATCTGCATAGGATCGGTCGATCCGGTCGTTTCGGACATCTGGGTCTAGCTATTAACCTGATCAACTGGGAAGATCGCTTCAATCTTTACAGGATCGAACAGGAGCTTGGTACCGAAATCCAGCCCATCCCGCAAGTCATCGAGAAGAACCTATACGTTTACGAATCCCCCGAATCAATCCCTCGCCCTATGTCCAGCGCCCAACGTGTTCCTGGTCAAGGTCAAGGTCAGCAACAAGAACAAGATGGTGCTGCGCGCGGTAACCCCAACGCGCGAGGCGGCTTCCGTGGCGGTCGTGGTGGCGGCGGCCAGTTCCAGGGACAGCGCCGAGGTCCTCCACAAAACCAACAGAACCGTCAGCCAAACGGTCAGAACCCTCAGCGAAATCCTAGGCCACAGCCTACAGGTCCACCTCCTGCCTCGTAGAAAAGTCTGGTGGTCCCGATCTCTGCAGTGTCTTGAACCTGACGTCTAGATTACGTCTTCATGTCACGACAATTCTCTGTCAAGAGGCTGCGATATCATTTGGTTGCCTTGCATCCATATGTGTTCATTACATTTCTTTCTTTTTTCATGACTATGCGATCAGTCGCGCCGACGACGCGGTACGGAATATCTGGACTTCTGCTATCAGGTTTAACGAATCGAATCATCGGCGCAATACGGTTCTAACGATCTCGACCTTTCTACATGTACTATATACCAAGGTCTACCAGGGTCGCGTCTAGTTTTTGCTTTGCGTCGGTTGGCTGGTTTCGCCGACTTGCGTTGCTGGAGCCTTTTGCCTCTGCAGCAGAGTGCACTGTCTCCAGTTCTGCGCGCTCTTAGTCTTCAGTTCTCACTTCCATCCTCTTTTCAACAGCATTTGGCGGTTAGGTATAGTCTTTTCAAAAGCCCAGTCCTCCTTGTATAGAGGATTGCGATTGGGGACGATCTTCTTCGGTACGACTATACCCTGTTCACGACGCTACTGGATATGTGTAGCTCCATCGAGCTATTCTACGTCTCCATTGACGGCACTTTATCACTTCCATGTCTGGTTCTTGACAGCAATTACTGTCTATGGCCATACAACTACATTCTCACCCTACTCAATGCGATGCTACACCTTGTCGCATGTCATTGCGCTATGGGCTCTAGCGGCCCTCCTCCCTCCCCTAGGGTACCGCACCTACTCGGCGCTACTATTGAGCTCCTTTCAAGCCTAGTCATCTTGTGCTTTGTACAGCAAGCCCAAGACCAGATCAGACTGGATCCATACTTCCGATGCAGTCACACGAATACCTTGGGATATGCAACAAATCGTCCATGTTTGCGACGATTTGCTGTCGACTCTGCGGGTTTCGTGCGGTGGAAGTATTCCCAACAAGAAGAGATAACAAGACACGTTATCGCAACAAGAAAAGAAGAAAAAGCCTTTGAGGACATGATTGAAGGACTCATGGATTACGGTCGCGGTTCGCGATGAGCAGTGCATTTATTGCTCTCTCGTTGCCGCGACTACCGTTACTGATCATGCGGTACTGTTCTGGCATCGTGTTGAAGCTGCGTTAAGATAGCCCCAGATCCTCTCAATGCAAATTTACTCTCCTCAAGCCTTATTTCCCTGATGTGTTGTAGCTGATCCCCTTCCAGGTAGCAAGCTTGTTTGTCGTAAAGTGAATCCGAGCCATGTGACACATACTGCTTAGACATACCGGCTTGACAACAAGCAGTCTCGATCAGCATAGATCAGATCTCCTGGTAGTCTACGTTGCATTGTAATGTTGTGAAGCTTCAGTTTTTATACCAACGTAGACGATGGAACATTCATTGACTTGTTTCCTCGGACTTACTAACCCCATACATGCCCATGTCATGTATTCTACGATCTACGAATAGTTTGCTCAACATCAAATGACGTCTTCTGCTTGTCGTCAGAACGCATATATGGCTGTTTCCTAGACCAACCTATAACTGTTCTCGATAGACTCCACAATGGTCAGCCACTTTGAACGCTACCACATACTTTCCCTCATCAAAGACAATGCACGCCTACTCTACGGCCCTGGATATACTTACTACATTACTACCTCCCGCGACAGCACTAACACTGCTCAGGCAAAGCTGTTTGGATATAACGTTAATGGGATTGGTGGACAAGTGTTACGTGTCGGGAATGCTGCGAATAGAGATATGGAACAAGCACTGGTGAATCTGCACGTGCAGTTGATGACACAAGTCTCTGTGATAACTGGTAAGTCAATCAAATGTTGAGTCGTCAGAACACAACGCTAACATCTTTTTTCAAGCACGCTATCCCGAGGGGACGACGTTTAAGGTTGAGCTCTACGAGCCTCAGCTGAAGAAGCCTCCAAGTGCTGTAGAACAGTAACCGGACACCAAACATAGTTTGGGGGCGGAGCAATATTTGGACATTATCAAAGGAAATAACTTATAGATATTGTCTCGCATCTGGAGTTTGATACCAAGCAAGTAGCTTAGCTAGCTTGTTACTCAAGATAATTTCTGTACTCTAGAAACCCACAGCCACACCGGGCCTTCTCTTCTCGATCCCCAAAACCATATCCACATACTTCTTGTTCAGAACTTCCTTCTTCCGCCCAGCAAGCAGCGACGCGCTCTTGAGTACGTTCTTGATCTGACGACCGTTGAGCTCTACGCTTGCCAGCTCCTCCAGATCCTGATCCTTCCAGCCCTCCAAGCCACCCAAGCTCTTCAAGAAGTTTTGCCAGATGCTCTTTCGCGAAGCAGACGTGAGATCAGGGTATGCCATGCTGATGTGAATACGGGACTGGAAGGCAGCATCGATGTTATCAACACGGTTGGTGGTCAAGAACAACATGCCTTCGTAGTACTCCAACACACGCAAGAAGATGGACACGAGCTTGTTCCGCTCTAGGTCGTGCGTGCTGCGCGCCTCGAGGAAGACGTCGCATTCATCGAGAAGAAGGACGGCGTTCCATTTGGATATCATCTCGAGGATGTTGGTGAGCTTGCTCTCGACTTGGTCGGGGTCGATACCCAAGTCGCCGGCGGACATCATAAACAAGGGAGCGCGCATGTGCTCGGCTACAGACTCTGCTGTAAGGGTCTGGAAGGTGTCAGTACCTTGGAACCATTGTGTTTCGTTCAAAAAGCGGGGAGATTTGTAGGGCGACTTACCTTGCCAACTCCGGGAGGGCCGCTGAGCAGAGTAATATGGCCACGGCCTTTTCCGCTGATAATGTCGTCGAATTTGCACTGGCTCATGGCTTGCGATTCGGCAAACGCAAGAATGAGCTCCTTCTGGTCTTGAGGGAGAACGAGCGAAGCAAAGGCATTGTCATTGAACTTGATGTCTTCGATGAGATCAAGGTAGAAAAACAGCCACTGCTTCTTCTTGAGCGAGTAGCCCCGGACTCTAGGCAAGCATAGAAGGTGGTGGTCCTCGGTGAGGCGTAGACGTTCTTCCTTGTCTTGCTTGCCAAACACGTACGTCATCTCCGTCGGGTCTTGGATTTCGAGCTTCTCAGCGACGGCTTCAGGACCAGAGGCGCATTCTTTTGCGCTGAGAGGATCGACTCGGTTGATGGAGCGGGGAGAGAAGCGTTGGAAGCTGTCCGAGTCAATAATGATACGGCCGGTGCACATGTACGGTGCCTCATTGCCCTCCCTGTCCCATCCAATCGCGAAGCCATCGTATGCCTTGTAGTGACTGCCAGCAAGTGCTTCAAACTTCTTACCACGGCTGATCAGCGCTTCTCTGACTTTGGCTTCATGAGGATGGAATGACAATGGGAAGGCTGTCAAGCCCAGTATAGAAGCAGTGCCATAAAACTCTCGAACTCGTATAGTCTGGGCAGTACGACCGAAAGTGCTGCCGTTCCAGTCGATGGCCTCAAGGTTGATCTGGTAAATCCTACCGCACTGGGTATTGGCGTAGGAGCCTGACTTCAATTTGTAGACCCCATACGCTCCATTGTGAGAGTTGGAGTAGATGAGGGCGCCGGGCTGATACATGATCCAGATGTGGTCGAATGTTACGATACCATGGCTGATATAGTCCTCGAATGTCTTGATGACGTCCTTGAGCTCAGAGGAAAGAACTTCGTAGAGTAGCTCAATGTGTTCAGCAGTTGTGGCATCGAGATCTTTTCTGCTTTTGTACTCAAGTAGCTGAGCCCATCGATGAACGAAAGGAGTGAATGGCGCCTCGAACTCCAGGCGTTTCAATTCACAATGGATGGCTGGGTAATCCTTCAGAACTTCAGCAAGAGCAGTCTTGAGCCAAGGCGACTGGATGATGATTGAGTGGATCTTGTATTTCCTGCGGGAGTCGTCTGACTTGAGCAGACGAGTGATGAGAGCGTGTTGGGCCGTCTCTTCGTTCTCAGCAGGGTCTGCAACATCCTCAGGTTCCTGCTCAGTCCAGCTCCACTGTTTGTTCTTGTCCCGCGGGCCTTGATAGAAGTTCTTGAAAGATGCAAGAGAACCTTCTGGCGCGAATTCCGTAGTGCCATTCGTGTCCTTGACACCGTTGGTGGGAGTTTCGCCGGGCATGATGATAGTCTTAATGAAGACAAAACAAAGCGCGTAGATGAAGTGAAAAGAGTTATGAGTTACGAGACTGAAGATATTGCTTCTGTACTCGACATACCAATAGACATGGTGAGAGGTACCTACTTTATACACCAAACCGGCTTGCAGGCACCAGCTTTACCTGCAAGAATCATGCTATTCATCCTTTTCAGGCGTTCCAACTCAACGTGAATACAGCAGCTGTTACAGCCTTGACTGTGCTACCCCACGGACGATGGACAATTCTGAGTGGCCATGATAGCGATACTAGGTAACCATGAGGGAGGTGGCGCAAGGCGTACAATGGCCGGACCCCAGCAGCGGTGCCTAGATGTGGCGAAGTGCTGATATCCGGTGAAGTCGCGAGTCTTGTCTCAGATGGAGTCATAGGTGACTCAGGCAGGTGCAGTCCTCAAGTCATACCTGCAGCGGATGGGATGCTTGGCGCGGAGAAGATGCGGAGGTGCAAGGACGCGCTAAGACAGCGAGCATTGCGCAAGTGCGCCAGGCCATGATTCGAGCCACCTCCCACCATGTCCAAAGAAGATGAGCCTTCATACATCGACTATGAGGCCTTCCTCAATCCAGACTTCTCGGCGACGTCATTCGCCAACACGCTCGTCCTCTCGACCAACAACCCCTCCGACACCCCGCTAGATCTGTCAACACCGCTGTCGCGCGTCCTCTTCGATGTCCAGGAAGTCGACACACACATCGATACCCTGACCACCAAGTCGGCACTGCCGCTGCTGGAACACACGCGAGACCATGCCGAATCGAGCGGACGCATACTGCACGAGGTGGAAGGACAGGTTGCCAGCTTGACCGAGTCGTACAAGACACTAGAGAAGGAGGTCATTGAGCGCTACGAGGTCGCTGAGCAGGTGCGACTGACAGCAGAGAGGCTCTGCGAGACTGTCAAGCTTGGCAGGGCCGTCGCGCGATGTCTCATGCTAGGTAGACAGCTCGAAGTGCGCATGTCGGAGCTGGGCGGCGTCGGCAGCGCAAAGAGGGAGGATCACAGAGCCATGGTGCGCTCGGCAGATACCATACTGTCATTGCGCCAGCTCCTTGCAGCTTCCAAGCCAGGCGAGGAGGGTGAGGGCCTGGACAGGGTCAACGTGGTGAACACGCTCAAGAGCGAGCTCGTCAACCCAGGCGAGCGCAGCATATCGTCGCGCGCTCAGCAGGTAGTCAAGGAGTTCTCCATGTCCTCGCTACTATCCTCATCAGGTCAAACATCGGCATCCACCTTTTCGCAAACCGAAGACACCAAGTCGAGAACCACGTCCGCGCTGCTCACCCTCTACCTCCTCTCGCCGGTATCGACCAAAACCACGACCGAGACCTTCGAACCGACCCTCATGCTCAATGCGTTACAAGACTACCTCCAGACCCAGCTAAAGTCATCCCTCGCATCGCTCGCGCGCGCCTTGGGCCAGCTCCCTACGTTAGACCGCACCCTCCTCGAGATATCCGCGCGGTGCCAAAACATCGTCGCACTACAATCTCTCCTCGAAAGCATCAAGACACCCGTACACCCCCTTCTCGTCGCCTCGCGTACCCCGAACTTTTCCAACTTCCTGCAACCCCTCCTCCAAGCCCTCGACACTTCGTCATTACCCAGCTACTTCTGGAGGACGCTCGCCTCCAACATGGCGCCGAGAGTGCAGGAGCTCATGAACAAGGGCGGTGTGTCTGCAAGGACGCTGAGGAGTAACAAGACTGCTGTTGGGGATTCGGTGAAGGAATGCGTGAGTCGTGGTAGTCAGTTACCCGGGGCGTTATCGAACAAGGGTGTCGCTGTGACTTGGGAGAGAGAGGCTGCTGTAATGGTTAGGAGTGTGACGGGGCCGATTAAATGAATAGACACATGAATGCTATGAGAAACTCCCTGTGCGTAGTATCTGGACGCATTGACGCATGGGACTCACGACATGATCATATCATTAACATCACATATTGTTGTAATCAGTTTCACATCACACACGATCGAAAGTAGACTCAACAATAATGATGAAGATAAAACCGGAACTCCATTAGCTAACGCTACCCATGGTCCCAAGAAAGAAAACGAGAACCGTGTCATTCCCCCATGTAATCATAACCATTTTGTACGCATATACCTCAGCATGTATGAAAAGTGATCAAATGCTGAAAGGGGTACTGGTACACGTGAAAGCGCCGACATAACCAAAGAAACTCAAGAAGCGAGTCATTTACAACTCGTCCTTGACGCTCGAGGCAGAGGCCGAAGCCTCAGATGCCGCCGATGAGACAGAGTCGGTGACCTCAGAGGCAGCAGACTTGACAGACTTGGTAGCCTCAGAGGCGGCTGAGGAGGCTGAGTCGGAAGCGACAGAGGCGCCAGACTTGACGGTCTCGGTACCCTCTGAAGCAGCGGAGGCAGCAGAGTCGGTAGCGGAAGAGGCACTGGCCTTGGCGGATTCGGTAGCATCTGCGGCGGACTTAGCGGCAACTTCGGAGGCGGCCATGGCCTGTTCAGCGAGCTTTTCAGTCGTACCTTCGACGGCCTCGCCAATGCTGGCCTCGGCCTTGTGTGATCCGTTCTCCTGTATGAACTGGACGAGGTCCTCGACGGTGCGGGAACCAGAGTAGTCAACTGGGGAGTCCTTCTTGCCAGCGGGGAAGAGCTTGATGGTGGGGAAACCCTGGATCTCATCGGGAACGTCGTTGGCGGTGGCGTCAACCTTGGCGATGGTCACAAGCTTGGAGAGCTCATCGGAAGCGTAGAGCTGGCCGAGCTCCTCGTACTTGGGTGCAAGAGCCTTGCAGTGACCGCACCAGGGAGCGTAGAACTCAACGAGGACGTCCTTGTCGTTATTGAGGACGACATCCTTGTAGTTGTGGGCAACGATGGTGGTGACGGGGCCGTCGTTGGACTCGGGAATGGGCTCAGACTTGATGCTGGGCTCGACCTTGCCAGCGAGGAAGTCGTCGACGAACTTGCCAATCTCCTTCTCTGTGATCTTGGCCTCCTGGTCGTAGGGGAACTTCTCGTTCTTCTCAGTGCGCTGAATAGCGAAAGCGGGCCAGGTGCCGACCTTCAGGTTGAGGTTACCAGCGTGCTGGCCGAAGGACTTGGCGTCGATGGTGGCGAAGTTGATCTCGCCCTTGTGCTTCAGAGCGAGGGGCTTCAGCTCCTTGGCGAACTCCTCGCGCTCCTCGGGAGTCTCAGCGAAGATGTATGCGAGGGGAAGGCCAGCGGCCATGTATCCGGCGTAGGTCTCGGGGCCGACCTCACCAATGAGAGGGGTAGAGGCGACCTTGGCGAAGTCGCGGATAGCGTCGGCGTCGAAGGTCTCGGTGAAGACGTCCTTGCCGTCGTCGAAAGACTTGTAGAGGACGAGGCCGGGCTGCTTGACACCCTCAGCCTTGGCAAGGGCGGCGTCGTTGGTGGCTCCGAAGAGGAAGTTGTCGCGGAGACCGTTGGCGACCGAGGTGAAGGTCTCGTTGGAGGCCTTGTCGTCGGCGGCGAAGTAGGCGACAAGGACGACCTTGTCGGCGGTCTTGAACTCCTCGAGAGTGTCCTTTGTGACGTCGGAGACGGCGGGGAGAGCCTGCTTGGTCATGTACGAGATCAAGCTGTCGGCCTTGCGCTGTCCACCGTAGGGCGAGACATTCTCGGGGCCGCGGAAGACCTTGAGGGTGGGGTAGCCCTCAACGCCGTACTCCTGGCACAGATCCTGCTCCTCTGTGCAGTCGACCTTGACGAGGGCGATGTCCTTCTCCTTAAGTGTGGTAGCCGCCGTCTCGTACTCGGGAGCAAGTGCTTTGCAGTGGCCGCACCATGGCGCGAAGACTGTAGGAATTGTTAGCTCTGCGATTGTTTGATTGAGCGCTTGCGTAATTCAGGAAAGCTTACACTCTGCAAGGACGAGGTCGTTCTCCTCGATGAAGCTCTTGAAGTTGTCGGTCTTCAGTTGCTTGACATCAGATGCGGCGGCGACGGCCGCAAAGAACGCAGCGCAGACAGTCGTGTACTTCATTTTGCTGTGCTTGTATGTGGTTGAAGTTGGGTAGGCACGACGAATTGGGGTAGAAGTAAGAGAGGACAGCGGTAGAGGGGCGCTTTATATTCCAAGTGGATGGCTGTGACTTTCGAGCAACTGTGTTCACACCAGCTTAGCGCTAGAGCGGCATGGTCCCTGCGCCTCCACCTATTTTCACCGCATTGAGAGACCACGTTGAACTTACCACCCACTGCACTTACCCGCCGCATGCCTGTACCCACCTTTGTCCAGCATTTCCCTAGCACTTTCGCCGCCGCCCCTCTACATCTCACTCACATCGCTTGGTCTCCCGACCGCTTGCAGTTAGCTTGCAGTTCCTGCCGATCCCAGTGCATATTATTAATCTGTGTTCACTTTCTACTTGCCATTCCCAACCGCGGCGAGTGTCAGCTTCTGAGGACAGGTGTTCCTTCACTCGGGTCATTCCAAACTGATTCACTCGGTGTGGCTCGTATTATCTCAATCGGCCCTCAACTAGTGGTGTACCCAGGTAGTCCTGGTAATGCCGACCGACCCGTGGGCAATCGCTTCCCTACTTGGCAAAAGTTCTAAAATGGGTTCGCTGGGTACTCACCAAATGTTCAAGGTCTGAATGGCGCGCTTTTTATCAATTCTGGTATATGGGGTACTCGCAATGTGTGTCGAGAGGAAACGTGGTTGTGTGAGATCTTACCGCGGAACACTTCCGTTCTTATCTTATCTAAAAAAGCACCTCCCCATCACTCAACGCGAGATGTGTTCTTAGAACCGTGATCAACAACGATACCAAAGTCAATTGATGCTTACAAACCTACGCAGCAGTAGCGACCGTTTGACTTGCATCCTTCGCTTCATCTATCCCCGCTCCTTCCTTCAACTTGCGCATCCTCTCCTCCTCTTTCCTCTTCATCTCTTCTTGAATTCGCAATCGCTCGGGGATAACTGGTTGCCTCTTTCCAGTAATCTTGAACCCCTCAATCCGGTCCTTGCCCAACGCCTTCATGGTCTTGCGCTCCACCGCACTGTAGTTTCCATCGACACGATCAAACACAAAAGGCTCCTTGACGGACACCGGTGGGTTGGTAATGACGCGGACTTGACGAAGTTGGTTGTTGGACGCTGAGTGCAGCATCAGCGGATGCAAAAGGTAGACGTCGCCAACTACACCGGTGGCTTCCACGAAAGCCTCATCGGGCATACTGGCAGCTAGGTCGTTGAACCACTTCAGTCCTTGCTCTTGTACAAACTCCGGGTTTTGCGCTCTTGGCGTCATCCTTGGGCTGACTCCGTCAGGATTCTCGTATAGATGTTTCGCCACAGTGGGAATGGCGGCAGGACAAATGTAGGTTCCACCACCGCCTGGAGCGATGTCTGACCATAGCGGGATGACCAGAAGCGCTTGCTCAGGTGAATCGAGGTAGTGAACAAAGAAGTCTCCGTCGACGTGCCAGCCACGTAGCTCTTGAGGGCGTACCACTTTGTTGTGACCCTCTGGCGTTCCGAGGTTTACGATGAAGCCATCTTTCCAAGTCGATGCGTTAGAATCAACGCGGTCGCTGCCACCCACAAGGTTGCAAATTCCAGCCCAGGCTTTTGGTGCAAACTCTTCGACAGAGAATTCGTTGAAGAAGGGCATGTTTGTTCGCTCGGTGTGCCTGTATCCGTCATGTCAATGTCTGTTGATGGCTGTACGTAAGAGACTTATAATTGAAGAAGAAAAGCGTACCATGTCGACTTGTCTTTGGGATCCATACCCAATCGTGTCCAGAGCGTTTCCTGCAGTCCTTCTGCTTGCTCTCTTGTGAAGCAGTTGCTCAACTTCAACCATCCGTTCTCCAGAAAGAAGTCGATTTGCTCTTGCGAGAGCTTGTATTGCTCCTCTGCGTCGGCCATTGTGTTGTATAATAGTTTATTCGAGTATCGTATGTACTGCGATGTTGTTTTCGTTTGGTCGATACGGGAGACAAAGTCAAGCTTATATGTCGTAAGTGAACATTCAAGAACGTATTTATGCACCTGGGAATGGATATCCTATTACCGCCCTCATGCGATTCTTAACGCCACCGACGGTAGGCGTAATGCTGCTAACGGCAGTAATGCCAATTTATCCGGTGGACGATTAGCCATGTGCCCGTTCAGGGTGCTACACGTGCCGTCCCCAGAAGTGCAAGCCCTGGAGATATCCTGCGGGGCAAGCTGTTTGGGGAAGCCGGCGGGGAATCCTCTCGTACTAACGAGAACATCGGAAATCCTAAGGCCCGCTGTTACCACGACCTAGACCGAGTAGGAGAAAAAGTTAGGCCGCTGCGAAGACTAGGTTATTTCCGGGTATTTGAACTATCCGAGAGGCACCAGCAACGGCCCCGTTGCTCTCCCCCGCGGACGCGCACTTCTTGGTTTATTGGCTACAAAGATCGCGGCAGGATTTTGAGAACGGGTAACGCGCTGCACTACGGCACGACGGATATTCTCTTTCGATGGCAGATGACTAATGCATGGGACTTG
This sequence comes from Alternaria viburni, assembly GCF_023758015.1. NCBI lineage: Eukaryota > Fungi > Ascomycota > Dothideomycetes > Pleosporales > Pleosporaceae > Alternaria > Alternaria viburni. Next base: position 736,409 of record NW_026055774.1, read on the forward strand.
GAAGATGATTGCGATGGTTGGTATGCATATTATTACATTCTACATACAATATTTACCCTTACATCAGCATCGTCCGTCGCGGAATAGAGCGCCGTTATTCATGTCATTACCGCGTCGCGCGCATTCAGGTCGCAGTCCCCCTAGTTTCCAGGCCACCAGATGTAGTTGTTGGTCTCCTCTGGCGTATCGAAGACAAGCTCACTGCTCGAGTCGGTGGGCCGATCAGGGAATGCGTTGGTCTCAATGTTCCAGACCTTCATGGCGGAAGCCTTGACAGTAGAGTTGCTGCCAGTCCAGATGCTGAATCCAGTGCTGTCGGTACGAGCAGGGTAGATACGAGTCGTAAGCCAGAAGCGGTCGTTGACAAGGACTTCTACGAGAGATCCGTCAACGAAGATGTCCATATGAAGAGACTCGGTGGTACCGTTGGAGAACGTGTAGGGGTAGAAATATCCCAGCATAGTGTAGTTGGCAAACTCAACGATGGAAGATGAGTGCGAGCGGTCAACGTTGATGGTGTAGTTCTCTGGACTGTACCAGACGATGGTCTTTTCCTCGTGTCCGGGTGATTGGGCAATGACAACACCGGCAGGTCCAGTGAAGTCAGAAAGCGAAACCTGGAGATGCATGTGACTGGTTCCATTGCCGGAGATCGCGCCGGAGACACAGGCATTGTCGCCAGTCTCGATGACATGGGGCTCAGCTCCAGCGTGGAAGCCTTCCACAACCTCAGGTAGAGGACGGGCTCCTAGAGTGTATCCAGTGAAGGTACCATCGCTGTGTTCTTCAACACGAGTGTTGCCCTTTGTAGTCAGACCGCCATTGGTGTTGACCAGGTCCTTGGTCTTGATGACGTACATCTCTCGAGGGATGGCCATGGCACCTTGGTAACCCATCTGGTTGATCGCAAAGTTGTTGCTCTCCTCGTTGGCCCAACCCCACTGGACGCGACGGTCGTTCTTTGAATCCCAGAAGCTGGTAACCGCGTAGAGAAGACCGGAGTCGATGGCGCCGCCCGACAGAGGGGTGAACTCAACAGAGCCGTTGTCCCTTCTGTTGACCTGGCCTTCATTCCACAGGCCCCATTGTGCACGTGGATGCCAGGTAAGGTTGCCGCCTTCAGTACCCTGTAGGAAGCACGAAGTCAGTACATCCGTCACATGTAGCCGCCACGGCCGGAACTTACCATTAGAACGTAGTAATGAACGTCGTCATCTTCATCGGTCAAAGAGAAAAAGTTCGATCTGTAAAATCAGTACACGAGCGATTGCAGCGAACGGATACTGGCTTACACTTCGAAATTGAAGCCATAGGTTCCGGTCTCGATCAAAGAGCCAAGAGTCTCGTTCCTCTCGGGCTCCCACAGGGCACCCAGAAAAGTCCAGTCTGTCAAGTTGCTGGCGGGAGCACTGTAGAAAGGGATACGGCCACCGCCACCCTCGCCCTTGATGCCAGAACCAAGAACCATATACCAGTGGGGCTCCTCTTGTCCTAGAAGAGCATCCATCTCCGGCCAAGGCTCGACGAAAGGATCGCGCCATCCGGTAATATTCCATCCGCTGGGTGGCTCAGTCATAATAGGGTTGCCAGCATACTGCTCCCAGGTTTCGCCGCCATCGTTAGAGATGACGATGCTCTGGCTCTCAGTTCCCTTGATATAAGGTAAGGCCCAGTTTGTGGGGAGATACTGGACGGAGGTGTAGAAGGCGATGAGAGTACCGTCCTGCTGCCCTTGGAGATTGTAGGGCTGTGCCGAGCCTGAGAAGATGCCAAGACCATAGTAACTGCTGTTGTCGGAATCAGGGAAAGGACCGGTGCCAACAGACTGAGCCTGATCATCTTCCCAGCCTCCAACATCTGTCCAAGTAATCATGTCTTTGGAGGTTGCATGACCCCAAGAGATGTTACCCCAGTTGACATGGTTGGGATGCCACTGGTAATGGAGGTGATATCTCTCCGTGGCAGGATCGTACATCATTCCACATGCTACAGAATTAGAGGTACGAAGTCAGTATTTGTCTCACATGCACTTCGTAGAGCCAAAACTTACGATCGTTGAGCCATCCTGCCGGTGCGGAGAAGTGGTACGTAGGGCGCCATCTTGTGAAGAGAGTGTTGTTGCCCAAGCCCTCGAGGATATCGGCAGTCAGTACAGCTGGCACCTCCTGTGCGCCGACGGCGGAGAGGCTGCCAAGCGCAATGCTCAGGAGAGGAAGAGATCGAAACATGATGAGCTTGCAGATCGATACTCAAACCTAACAGCAGCCATGGGAGGTTTATGTACTTTTCCGCAGTAAACAAGCAGGGTCCACCAAGATCATTTGTGATCAAGATATTTGAGTCCAAGAGCTTGCGCCCCGAGCCTATGGTCTGGGCTGGCGCAATCCCGAAGCTGGGTGCAGTAGCTTGTTGACGATCCCCGCAAATTCGGCACCAGCTCTCCATGTTCCCCACAATCGGTACTGGAAAGAAGAAAGTGTCGTTCTCGAACATGCATGGAGAGGCTGGTATGCGCCACTCGGTCATCTCTTGCACGTTTGCTAACGTGATGTGACATAGCAGCGAGTCTCGAAGTCCGGGAGACTCTCCGATGAAGCTCGTGATACCTGCGCCTGGTCCAAGTCGAGGAAGACTTTTCTTGTATACACGACGTGGCTTGGCTGGAAATTACCGACAACGGTCCTTAGTAAGTAGATGGGTTGTTGTGCTACCGAGTATTCTCCCGAGATCCAAGTCTTACTGCGGGGATACCCAAGGGCTTGACTATGGAGAATCCGGACGACATCGGACTCTTTGGAGTAGCTTCGGAGCGTGCGGCCCTTGCGCAGGAACGCTCGTGCGGAGGAACGAGCAGTCCCATGGGAAGGCGGCATGGAATGGGGTACCATAGATGTCGAACGCATACGCGCTATTGCGTGCCACGATACGTGGGCATGGTGCATGCACTCCCCAGCATTTTGTATCTTCTGGATGTAGTAGTGCAGAGTAGTATCATCTGAGATATAATGATGAGCGATGCATGTCAAGGGCATTATACGCGAGTGTATGGGTGAATGAGGTGGAAGTCGCGATCTCGGGAGACCGTGGCGGGCCCGCGAGACGTCATTGCTGGCGGGCGAATCAGGAAGCTCCCCTCGGAGCCTCCACGTTTCCTTTCTCCCAGCACCGCCGCATCACGCGAACGCGACTCTTCCCCGGTTGTGTTCGCTCTCATCAACCTCAGATGGGGACACGCATTCCTTTCTAGTCGCCTTGCACCCTCACCACCGCACCATGAGTCGACTCAAGCTCTACGTCGCGGGCTCGGCCGCCATGGCCAACATTGTGCTGATGCGCGCATACTACGAGCGCCCCAACTTCTACTCGGCCGCCGTCTACATCTCCCAGAGCACCGGCTCGCTCATGTTCCTCGTCAACCTGATGCTCATCGTCGCCGCGAGCTTCGGCTATGGACTCCAACGCCTCTTCTACGGCCCCCTCCGCCCCATCGAGACCGAGCAGCTGTACGACAAGGCCTGGTTTGCTGTGAGCGAGACTCTGCTGGCCATGACCATCTTTAGGGATGACCTCGGCATGTGGTTCTTCGCAATGTTCCTCTGCTTGCTGGCAGGCAAGGTCTGGCAGTGGATCGGAGAGGGGAGAGTCGAATTCCTCGAGCAACAGCCTCCCGCAAACCCAAAGCTCTTCCACACGCGCCTCATGAGCTCCCTGCTATTATCCGTTGCCTTCGATATCTTCATGATGCAGTACTGCATCGATTCGATCCTGTCGGAGGCACGGCCGGGTGTCATGGTCATGTTTGGCTTCGAATACGTCCTCCTAGCCACCGCATCGATATCGACCCTACTACGATACGCACTCTCGCTCGTCGAACTATACATTACACACCGCCAAGAGAAAGTACGAGAGGAGGCTCGTCGTATCGCAAGGGAACAAGCACGCCTGCAGGCTACAGCAGAAGGGACTGAAGCGCCTGCTGAGGCAGACGACGATGAAGACGAGGGCGACGTGCCTGGATGGGAAGAGAAGGGTCGCTGGGTATTCTACTTGGATCTCGCGACCGACTTTGTCAAGTCCTTCGTCTACCTGGGCTTCTTCGTCATTTTGATGACTTTCTACGGCATACCAATCCACATCATGAGAGACTTGTTCATGACCATCCGATCTCTCCTCAAGCGTATCCACGACTTCATCCAGTACCGAAACGCGACCCGCGACATGAACACACGCTATCCAGATGCGACGGCAGAAGAACTCGAACGGGAGAACACATGTATCGTCTGTCGCGAAGAGATGCGGCCGTGGACACAACCAGGCGCAGATGGTGCACAGCCAGGTCGAAGAATGGACGAGCGACAACGGCCGAAGAAGCTCCCCTGCGGCCACATCCTACATTTCGGATGTCTCCGTAGTTGGCTTGAGCGACAGCAGGTCTGTCCCACGTGCCGAAGGCCAGTACTCTCATCGGCGACGACACAAACTACGCAACGCAACAACCAAGCCAACCCGGGCGAGCAAAACCTCCAGAACCGAGAGGCACTGCGAGCAATGTTTGGAGGGAATGCGCAGCAAGGTGCTGTCGGAGGGCAACAAGGACAAGGCCAGGGCCAGGGTCAGCAGGCTGCACCGCAAGGTGCACAAGCAAATCCTCCAGCAGGTAACATGCGCGTGTTCAACTTCGGGCCATTTCGGATCGCTCTCGGGAACATTCGCGTACCACCAGGACAACAGGACAATGTCGCTGTGCAGAACGCGATTCAGCGACTGCGCGAGCAAGCCAACGGAAACAACGCGGCGCAGAATCAAGATCATCAAAACCAAGCACAGGGCCACACGGGCTTCACGCCATGGGCTACTCCCAACCTTCCCACCGGCCCCATCCCCGGAGCGGTCGCGCTGCATCCGTCAGATATTCAGTCCGACATATTGCGCATACAACAGAACATCATTGAGTCGATGCGGCATCTCAACGCACAACACGAGCAACTTGAGGTTGTCCATAGACTTCTTGCTGAGCTCAACAGACTTCAGCAGGCTTCAGGCGTGGCTGCCGCGACAGGCCAAGAGCCACCACCTATTGCCCCATTGAACCCACCTAACATGAACTCGTTCGTACCGCAAGCCTACTTCGCCAGAGGGTCCGTTCTGCGACAGGGCGATCCCGGTGTACCTGAGGGCTTGACGCTACCGGAAGGGTGGACATTGAGGCCGATGGCCCTAGCGCCACGGAATAGCCAAGAAAGCGCGACACGTCCATCCTCGCAACCTGGACATCCGGCGCCAGAGAGTGGCTCGATACCGCCTCAACTTCAGACAACACCGCCAGTAGCGGAACCTGACGCAGGGCCTTCGACGTCCGCTCCCGCGGCCTCACAAAACCAGCCAGCTTCGTCGACTCCAAACCCGACTACATCCGATGAGCCCTCCAATCGTTCGCCGAAGCCTGCAGAGCCTAGCTCTCTCGAGTCAAGCTGGAGCTTTGGTAACGTAGGAGAGAGGACTGAGGCCGAAGGCTCAAGCTCTGCGGTCGCTGGAAGCAGCTCTGAGGGCCAGACTGCAACAAGGCGGACTGTTACTGTTGAAGATGTCGAAGACGGTGAGCAGTAGCTGGACGATGGGCGATGACACTGTTACGGTTCTGTATTGCATAGCGAGGCGTTCGGGTTTGTTGATTATTCTTGAGCGACAGGGAGTCGCATGTGTCAATGGAGCACGACAGGGAATCCCTGCGAATGCCAATTCATCACACCGGTCGGTGCTCCACCGCGTTTCTCGAGTGTGTATTTGATTGTATCACCATCATTGAACAAAATAATGAAGCATGCCGTGTTAACCATTCATCTTGTATGCACCCCGCACGCACATGCTCTTCAACTCGCAGGAATCCAGCCCCCGAGACGACACTGGACGATGGTTTGATGCACATTCGAATGCACATGTACATGCACGCACTCGGCCCTCCACTACCAGACCCACAAAGCTTATCGATGCCGGCCTAGCCTGCCCCATCCCGTCTTCGCTTGCCGCTAGCGCGAAACACGTGTCCAGTCAAACCTCGACTGCCTCCCAAGACACCATATCGAGGCGGCTACGTGCAGGTCGTGAACAGCACCAGGTTGAAACGGCGGCCTAGGCGGTGCGAGGACGGTGGGTAGCACCCAGTAACAGCTGCAGGAACGCAAGCCCTGCGACACACTTGCAAGCCTTCGAGGGCGTGTGCAGACCAGGGTCGGGCTGCCAACGGAATAAGTGTAAGGGCCCCCGTCTTGGGCGAGCGTGTTAACGGCGACTTGACTCGACTTAACACGACTTGAGGTTAACGTTGTGATTTGGCTTTTTGGATGACTCTTCATTCACTCTCGCTAATGGATGCTTAGACCGCACTTTGTTTATTGCAATTTTGTATACCTATCGTCCTTTTCTCTTCCCTTCTCTTCAGTTCCATTTTGCTTTGCATCTTTTCCTTGTTCGTTGTCTTGCGTTTTAGCGATGGCGGTCAAGTTAGACCATGCGCATGTTGCGCGTAGGCCTGAAGAGGCCGAGGTATCTACATGCGTCTCAGGCATCATAGAAGCTTTTCAAAATGGACTGGATATTTTCAAAAGCTTGCGCGAAAGAAGAAGAAAGCGCAGATCAAAGAGAGATACCGACACGCCTGATTCAACAAGTACTGCCGAGCACCAACTCTCTAAAAGCTTGCGCAGAGGGCCAGAGGAGGTAGCCGGGAAGTATACTGAATGCTACTACAGCGGCATCGGGCCGCGATTCGCAAAGGGCGATGGTAAGTATAAAGTCCACCTAACACATAAGCCGTACTAACGTAATGCAGCTATCGCGCACCAGTCACTCGCAGAGACATTGATCAAATTAAACACGGGCCTCGTTGCCATCATCGCAGCGTTCCTGAACCATGACGCGCAAAAAAGCGGAAAGGGTCACCTAGACATAGACTACAAGTCGTTGACCCACCTGTCCGACGCATCGCGGCGTGAAGCAATACAAAGCCTTACCCAGTTATATCAGCGACTAAGCCAATCTCAACTCCAGCTGCATAACATTGGCGCTCCACCGTGCCCGCGATGTGGCACAAGCAAACACCACGACTGCTCCTCTCGCAGCACTAGCCCTGAGAAGGAGAAGAAGAAGTCGAGCTCCACTCGTCAACGTTCCTCGGGTCATGTAGTCACACGCATGCCCATGAAGAACCGAAGCTCGAATGAACCCCGGCTCGTCGTCATGCGACCTAAGACCACCCGCAAGGGCAGCTCGTCGAGTAAGGAATCTTCTTCAGTGAAATCGCCGTCAAGTTCATCTCGCAGCTCTTCACCGCTGGCATCCCCTCAGCCAAAGAAGATCCAGATGGCTCCACAGCTACCCTTGTACGTACCTGTCGACCCATTCGAGCTTGAGACATCTGGTGTCATCAGAGGCACTCTAGGTGGCGCAGCACCAAAGGCCAGTAGTGGTGGTGTCAAAAAGCGCGTTGATTCCTTCGACGACCCGCGCGAACCATGGCCTCAAGAGAACGCCCACACAACTACCAAATCGCCCTCCCCAAAGCACCATAACGAGCCCACCCCCAAGCTCCCCACCTTTACCCCTACATCCCGCCGCTCACCATCTCCTGCTCACTCCAAACCTGCAGTCTCTTCCAAGCCTCCCCCAGTCCCGGAGAAACCCTCCTACCTATCCCCTCCACCACTCCTCGACCAGGCTCCAGCAACCCTTCACTTCCGCCGCCGCCTGGACAAAGCCACACCATCGAGCTATACGTTTGCTTCCGGCAGCACGAGACTGGGAGAGATACCCGAGAGACGCTGGAACATGCCCTTTGATTACCAGGAAGCCGAACGCCTCAACACTGAGGCTGCTTTGAATGGATACCCCAATGCGCCCACGGCAGATGCCAAGGACGCGAAGAAAAAGAAGCGTTTTGGCTTCATGCGACGAGGTGATTAGAGAATCATCTCGTCAATGTTTGTTCTATTTTTGTACAACTGTTTGTTCCTCCCTTTTCATGTTTTGTTTACTGCGGGTTTGCTATTCCCTCTTGCTTACTGGTGTTGGCGTTCCTGCTGGTTGACTTTTCTCTCTACTCTGTTGTGTTCATGGCGTTGGTCGGCATCTCTTTTCCTCTCTCTCTCTCCACTCTTGGCATCCGGCCCTGGGGGCCCGGTAATCACGGCTACGATTACGATTCTTTACGCTTTAACGACTTTGACGAGGATATACCCCTTTCTTTATTGGTTATACCCTTTTCTTTATTTGGTTGTTAACGGCGGCATCTATATACCCATATCTTGTTTTTGTTAGCGATGTCTGCATATAGCAGATGCTTTTTGGATTACTTGGTAGTATGATTAATTTGGATATGGTTTTCGGCTTCTACAATTGAATTTTGTTTGGATTGACTATGATGTACGACTTCTGATGGTGATGCTGAAGTAAAGTTCGATCTTCAAGAGGGCGTTTGTGGTTTCATTCACTATATCGCCACCCTCCTCTACCCCTGCCTCTGCCCCTGCCCCTACTAGACGCTACGTGTACTGGCGGAGGTTTTTCCCGCACGAGTCCGTCCTCTCCGAAAATCCAGCTATGTGCGTCGTTCACGATGTCTACCATAGTCTTACCCTCAGTATTCCTTGCGGTTCTCTCCGCACCTTTCTCTAACAGCAGATTGCATACTGCAGGACTAAATCCCACTGGGCGGTTAATTTCTGAAACGGACACGAGCAATGGGGTTTCCCCCTCCTGATTCAGTGCGTTCAGTTCAACACCGTGTTCAAGGAGTACATCGATGATTGATGTAATCCTGACTTCATCTCCTGGTTCGATGGATTTACTTGCGCAGTGTAAGGTGTTTATGCCAGACGTTGTTTTGGCGCACGCATCGGCGCCAGAGTCGATCAGATAGCGGACAAGCTTCTCGTTGCCGAATTGAGCGGCGCCATGCAGCGCTGTCGAGCCATCTGCAGCAGTGGTGTGCAGATATTCACCATGGTTATGAAGCAGTTGTACTAGCTGTAAGCGCTCTTCATTACTGTTGGAATAGTGAGAGAAGAATTCGACTGCGAAGCGAAGCGGTGTCCACCCAATCTCGGTACGATCAGTCTTTCCCGAAGTGACATCATGAACATTCGCGCCGTTATCAAGTAGCAACTTTACTATTGATATGTTGCCATACTCGCATGCTGTGTGAAGTGGTGTCTCTCCTTGAAGCGCCCGAGCAGAAACATCCGCGCCGTTCGCGATGAGAACTTTTGCGAATGAGGCATTTGCTACCAAATGCAATGGAGTGTAGCCGTCCTCGTCCGTACCGGATACGCTTGCTCCCGCCTTGATGAGATCCTCAACAAGACTCGGGTCATCGTCCGCGTCTCGAATGATGCCGCAAAGCGGCGAAGTCTCATCAGGCGCAACGTGATCGACGCGCAGGCCGTTGGCCAGAAGAAATCGTACAACATCTCGCGGCACGTGCGACATGTGCAGGCAAGCCCAAAAAGCTGTAGAGTGTCGACCTTGATCGTCACGCGTATTGACATCAGCACCAGCTTTGACAAGACTATCCATGATGCTAGAAACGCTTTTGTCCAGAGGGCAGCATAAGACTGGTGGTCGGCATCGGTCGTCACAGTCGTAGTCGTAAAGGGCGCAAATGAGGGCTTTTCCTAGGGCTGTCCCATTTCCATTGAGGCGTACGGGATCTGAAAACCTTGCCTGGTAGTAGTGGAGAAGTAGCTCAAAAGCCTCCACATGCCAACACAAGGCCGCTCTTTCTATGGCTAGCCGTACAGCCTCTAGCCTGGACATATCAGAGAAGTCGCGAGTTCCCTGCTTCTCTAGAATCAAGGCAAGGCAGTCCACGTGATTCTTGGATGCGGCGAAAAATAGCGCGGATGGCGATATACTGACATCGTGGTCGAGGAGCGCGGCTAATGCATTTGATTGTCCCAGCCAAGCTGCAAGGTCAAGTGCAGACAGCGAAACTTGGTAGGCTGGCTCGATGTCGTCTTTGAGTGTAGGATCTGCACCAGCTTCCAAGAGAAGCTGTACAACCGATCCGTGATCGGCGCGTATAGCGAGGTGTAAAGGGGTACAATCGTTCCCGTTACGAGCGTCGATGTTCGTGGTGGCGGTTGTGTTGTTCTCTAGTATAGATGTGACCAGAGCAACATGGCCTTTGTAAGCCGCCGTGTGGATTTCGCAATCGCTATCGTGAAGTGGATATTGCTCCATCCACTTCCGGTTCTCCTCAAGTATAAGGGCATATACTTCGGCATCTTCGTTCGGCATGCTGACTGATGACGAAGAGGTACGTGATGGAAGGAAGCAAGGTGAGATGTCGTATCCGAAGATAAATCCATGAGAGGAAGTCATATATCAAGAATCCATAAATAAACAGTTTGTCGCCCTTTGTCGCAAAAGGGCGCGAACATCTCGAATTCTGCATCTTTCAGGGCGTTCCATTGCGCAAATGGTTAGTGAAGGATTTCGGTAGATTACGTAGCGGAACCCATGGCCTGAGCGCGGTCGTTGCATGTCCTTCCATCAGGACAATTCGCACATCTGCAGATGGATTTGTGCCGTGGTTCTTTCCATGCTGAAGGTTCCTTCGTCATCTGAGTGCGTGCGTTGTGGCTCGTGCGGGGCTCTGACTCGGGGTGTCTCACAGTCTCGCGGCAACAACCTCACTGCAACTCATCACTTTATCCAACCGAGCACTCACGTCACTGGCTCTGAACATACCACCAACCTCTTGGGACTTCTCACAAGCAGGTACTGTGCAACAATGTGTTGGTGTCGCGTCAACTGATACCAGCGCCTTACGCCCTTGGTTCCGGCTGGTGGGTTCTGTACGAGATTGCGAACTTTCTCGCGACGAACATCAAGGCCGGATACATGATGAAGCACTTCATTTCAGAGCGCATGCGATCTTTGTCGCCCATATTCGCGATCCGATGGCTGCAAGGTACCCTCATGTACCCGTTCATGCACGTGAAAAGCCGCAGGAAACTGCGTTTCAGATCTCCTAAGCCCCTTCAGGTCTGTATTGTGTTGACCCGACACGAACATCCCCTGCGACAGAGTTGAAAACTAGATCTCGCTTGCAGTCTGCATTCAGGGCGAATATGCGCGTTTCATCCATGGCAACGGCCAATGTATCCTCCACTCACACACATGCCTCGGATATCTCTTCAATGCTTCGAAAGGTCAACCGGCTGCTACGAAGTGATGGCCCATCCAACACCAACAACAAAAGGTAATCAGCACTGCTGACGACGAATCAAGAATAGTTCTGCTTTGTCGTAATCGGTTCTATCGAGTTAGTGAGCGCAAAGCTATGCGTTCGTCCAACGTCATACCAACGACAGGCCCATAAGCTTATTTACATATACCCCAGAAACTCGGAAGAAAACCCATCTGCCAACTTGGGATTGCAGGTACCAACATGCGACCTGTCACAATGCATCAGCCTATGTGGCCTTCCCAAACACGTCTGATATCCCCATTATCCATTATGGCGCGTTCCCCAGAGCTATCTCAATGGTTCAGATCTCCTCGACCAAGGTACATGCCTCGAGGTTAGCACAGACACGCTAGGTGCTTCTGCATCTCTGATACACTGGCCAGCCAGATCCCATGAACACATACCGCGCCGCAAAGATGACTTGTGGCGATAGTATTTGATGCTTGCCCCACCCACAGGATATGCGCTCGGTCGGCTCGTGGCCGTTCTTTCTACTTTCAGATTGCCGAATACGTGACTCTGGTAGTCATTTTGGCAGCTGAAGGTTCTCTAGTTTTGTTATGAGTCTATCGCAATATACCTCGCCAGAGTTTCTGGCCGAGGATCGAGGCCCAACTATCAAAGCGACAGCCTGCCTGCTGATCTTTTTCTGCACATCTTTTGTTGCCTTACGTTACTACTCACGCTATCTCACGAGTACCGCGTTGAACATCGAAGATGTTCTCGTTCCTTTTGCATGGCTAGCTGAGGTGGGCCTTTGCATTGTTGGTATCGGTAAGCATGCAACGCCTTGAAGACTGCTTGCGCCAGCTAACATATCAATCAGTCATGGTCGAAAAAGCCAGCACTGGACGACATATGGCCTACATTGCGTCCACAGATCCGGCAAAGATATCCGAGCACTTCAAAGGCATTATGATACAAGAGGTCCTGCATCCAGCAGCTGTCGCATTCCCAAAGCTCACCGTTGTACTGCTCTACTTGCATATCCTTACCAACAAGTACGAGCGCCTGGCTGCTAAGACGCTACTCGTTCTCATTCTTTCTACGTGGATCTCTTTTACCGTAGCTGTCGGGTTCCAGTGCATGCCTTTCAGGTTCAATTGGGACAAGAACATTCCGAACGGAAGATGCTTCAACGTTCAAGTCTTCGCGAACAGCTCTAGCGTGCCTAACATCGCAACCGATTTGGCCGTCTTGATACTACCTCTAAGAACAGTGTGGTGTCTGAAGATCAGTGTTGGAAGAAGAATTGGGCTGTTACTCATTTTCCTGACCGGAAGCGTGTAAGTTGCCAGTTGTACTTCCCAGGCCTTATTCGTAGCTGACCGATATATAGTGGTATCGTCGCATCCATAATCCGCACCGTCGTATTCGCCCAGACCCTCGCAGAAGCCGGTCCTCTTACAGATGTAACATGGAACCATGTTGCGCTCATAAACTGGACAATGATAGAGCCCGGCATGTATCTTCTCAGCGCTTGTGCCCTCTCATTCAAACCTCTTCTTCGGATGTTTGCCAAGGCCCTCCATCTTCAGGGCTTTGTTACACATACAAAGTCTACTGTCGGTGTGACTAGAAGTCATGTCAAAAGAACATTCACATCGACCCACACGCAGCCTGAAGTCTTCGAGCTCGGGAACGTCTCCGAGTTTGGCAAGTTTCACCGATTGAGCGACGATAATGCGAGCAGTAGTACTGGTGGGATTGACGAGGGAAGGATCGAAATGACCGCACCGAAGACCGTTGAACTGAATACAGAGAGAAGACTCGACGATGAGCGTTGGGACCGCAGTGATGTCGCGAGCGACCACTTCGGGAGGGCGGTCTGATGTGTTAGCCAGATCCTCTTTCTACGACTAGATGTTTAGATGAATGAATGTACTTTACATATCCTACTCATCAAGATGAAGCGACATCTTCGATGTGTGAGCCTTCACGTCAACCTATGAAAAAAACTAAACAGGCCTGCAGCCTACATCAACATGAAAACGTGCAAAGTAAGTAGCCTAACGTCGATGTAGGCTCTAGATCTGTTCATTCTTTTTCTTGTATAGAGTGCCTTTGTTCCGGACATGCGTAGTGGCTGCAGTACGGAACAGGACCGCTACCGATGCTGAGACCCACCCACCCTTTCGTACCTGGCACGGAACAAACACCATCGGCAAGACGGCATCTTCTCACATGGAATGCGTGTATGCGAGTGCCTCTCGGACTCTGTGCACACCGGCCCCGAAGGCAGCTACCGGGAGAGATCGATCGGGCGCGTCTTAGCGTGCCGCGCACCTAACGCGAATTAACAACATCGTCATGCATATGTCTAGAATGCCTCCACCTCCACCCAGTGTGCCACCAGCCCACCGAACGCGCTCCATCACGACGTCATGCTGCTTATGAGGCGCCCCTCGACCAGCCACATGGGCTCGCGTCGGCGTGGAATATCCGCTGTTACTTGACCCTCTGATCTCACCGTTACGTCCACGTACATATCACGAGCAGCCTATACCAAGATGTCTGCTGGTCCTCGACTACTTGTACGCTCCGCACGAACAGCTCTACCCAGAATTCAACTTGCAACTCGCATTTCGACACCCATTAAAACAACTACTCCTCGATACTTCTCCACTACACACATCTCCAGAATGCCGGACCAACTCAAGGCTAGCGAGGTCAACTCCAAGACCGACCCCTCTGTCGCGAAGCAGTACGACGATGAGACTCCCAAGGACCAGCAGATCAAGCAGTTCTTTGAGATGGTAGACGGCAAGAAGATTTGCATGCTCAACACATACCGCAATGGTGTTGGTATGTTTACCCCTACATCCCTCCACTTTCAAGCTCCATGCCCTCAGTTCCATCCCACGTAGCTCTAGACTAACCATTGTCAGGCCCCGTCGGTCGCTCCATGGCCCTCGCCCGCCGCGACGGTCCCGACTTCCTCTTCCTCGCCAACAACCACTCGCAAAAGTTCAACGACTTGAACCAAAACAAAGAAGTCCAGATCTCGTTCCAGGACCTGAAGACACAAGAGTGGGCCTCCATCACAGGAACTGCCACAACAACAGACAACAGCGACCCCCGCATCAAGGAGGTATGGAGCCGTGGCGCTGCAGCATGGTTCGGTGATCTCGGTGATGGCAAGCACACTGGTGGCCCCGAAGACCCCCGCATGACTCTGATTGAGATCAAGAGCAAGTACGTCTCGTACTACGTCACAGATGTCGGCCTCTTGGGTTACGCAAAGGAGATCATCAGCGCGAACGTCACAGGTGGCGTTGCCAACACCGGCAAGCTGAGGGAACTCAAGGAGGCGGATTTGGAGAAGGCCAGGTCGATGTAAGTGCACATAAGCACTGTTAATGTAATGGGAATATGTTGAGATCTTGGTAGATCTCCATCGAAGCTATGAAGGCTTGCAGATTTACAATAATAACCATATTCAATGACACATGCGCGATGCAATGTACTTCGAAAATGTATGTGTAAAAAGCGTGATGTGCAAAGCAGAACATACATTGAAAAGCCTGGAAGCAATCACCGTCCATACATGCATGTGCGCTTGACGGAATGTGTCAACGAGCTTCCGAAGGTGGATAGCTGCGATTGGAGGCTACCCCACTTTCGTCATGGCCACGACGTTTGATGATGATGTGATCAATCCATGTATATGGCGTCGAAGTCCGCAAAGATGGCGATCGCTGCTATATAGCTTTTGAGGGGTCGCCGTATGCGTAAGAGCACACATTCTGTCAACAGCTACATTATACTTGTACAACTCTGATAACTACCATCACTACTACCATGGGCAAAGATCATCCTGACGCAGACCTTCATCCTGAAGCGACAGGACTTGCAGCAGCGACAGTCAAAGTAAGCAAACGCACACCTATAGTATCTTCTTCGTTGCTAATATTCGAAGGCTCACTCAGCCGAATGCCCCCTGAAACTGTACTCGGGATGGTTCTGTCCCTTTGTGCAGCGCGTATGGATAGCACTGGAGGAGAAGGGTATACAGTACCAGTATATTGAGGTCAACCCGTACCACAAGCCACAGTCTCTGTTGGATCTCAACCCCCGTGGTCTAGTCCCAACGCTGCAATACCAGAACAAGCCACTTTATGAGAGTACTGTTCTCTGCGAGTTCCTGGAAGAGGCATTCCCTCAGCACACACCGCACCTGATGCCGACGGATCCCTATCAGAGAGCTAGAACGAGGATCTGGACAGACTATGTAGGCAGTCGCATTATCCCTGCCTACCACCGTTTTCTGCAACATCAGGGCGATGGCTTGGAGGAGAAGCAGAAGGAATTCTTGAACCATCTCAAGGAATTCACACGTGAGATGGATGCTGAGGGGCCATACTTCTCAGGCAAGGACTTTGGACTTATTGACATTGTCCTGGCCCCATGGGGAAATAGGCTGTGGGTGTTCGACCACTTCAAGGGTGGGTCGGGCATTCCTGATGAAGGAAAAGGCGGGGAGGATGAAGAGGTCTGGAAGCGCTTCAGGAAATGGCTGTCTGCTGTGGAGAACAGGAAGAGCGTCAAAGAAACGCTGAGTGAGAGGGAGCATTACTTGCCGATCTATCAGCGGTATGCAGAGGACAGAGCACAGTCGGAAGCGGCCAAGGCCATCAGAGCGGGTCGGGGCATTCCTTAGATGTACAGTATTCTATGGTATGCTATGGTAGCGCGTCATGCCTAGTGACGTCAAGTTCGCGATGGCCGTTCGGATGTTTGGCAGGGCTGCTGTTGCCCGGTCGACGCTGTTGATAGTGTTGATAAACGGGACCCGCTTGCCGCGCCACAACGGGCTAAGCGTGCGCCCACGCAACTGATCCTGAACGCTCTTGGACGAGGATCCCTCACAACCTATATGCGCCGGCGCGACAACACATTGCCAGCAGACCGACTCAACTACCCGCCACCATGTACGGATACACGGCAGGCACTCCCTGCCCGGCGCCCTATTCCTCCACGGGCAGCTATTACAGCGGCTACGGCAGCCACTACGCGCCTTCCTACTTCGACGACAACAACACGACGGCAAACCTCGAATACACGACCGAACTGAAGCCCCGCCAGGCCAAGCCGCGACGACCGATGCGTGCCACACACAAGCCTGCCTTCAACCCCTCGCTGGACATCTTCGAGGATGTCGCGCAGGAGGAAGAGCAGCAGCAAGCCGAGTTTGCGGTCAAGAGGAGGAGCCGCGCCAGCGTTGTTCCCGCCGCTGCGAGGACAAAGAAGAGCACCATACTTGCGCACCCCGCGCAGAGAATACCCAAGGCAGTCGCGCCTGCCCAGGAACCACAACTGGAGAAGCCGCATCGGAGACGTGTCTCGCACGCACCTAGCGACAGGCATGCGACGGATGTCAATGCGACTGTACGGCTACAAGAAGACGTTTTGGAGAGGAAGGAGCTCAAGAAGCAGGCCCCTAAGAAAGACCTGCGACGGAGGACCATCTACATACCGTCTGATGACACGTCAGTCTTCACCATCCATCCGGGACAGCCTACACACGCGTCGCGCAACGTTCGGGAGCCGTCACCAGATATCGGACTGGATTTGGTCACACTTTCCGAGGAGGAAGGAAACAACCTCATGCCAGCGTTGAAGAGGGAGAAGAAGCTACCGCGCAAGTCTCTGGCTGCACCACCGAAGCGAGGTCCTCTGAGTACCGCATCGCGCTCGTCACAGGGTTCGTCCTTCTCGAGTGACGTCGTGGGCTCAGGAGGAGGAAAAGAGAACCTTCCACCGGGAATGGAGGCTGTCGAGAAGAAGAAGAACGGAGTACACATCGAGATCAACTTCACCAAGGCCGATGCAAAGAAGCCCGACGCAAAAGCACCCAAAGTACATTTCAACGCCCCGAAAGAGCCCGAACGGATATTACACACCAAGAAGAGGCCCGAGGGATCCCAGAAACGACCACGGTCGCACGTGGCGCAAGACGATGCACCAGCAAAGGCGCTCAAGGCAAGAGCAGACGGCACTGCCTCTGCCGCAACAAGCAGGGCATCTTTGAGGACGACTATAAAGACGGAACGAGCGAAACTGGCCAAAGCGAAGCGCGCACCACTATCTTCCTCGCCCTTTCACACCGACAAGTCTCCACCCACAGCTCTGCGTCGTCAGAAGACTGGAAGTGTCGCGAGCAGTATCACCATGCTGCACGAAGTGGGCCAGCGACCGCAATCAAGAGAGAAGTACCCAGTACTGCAAGAGGATCTGGCTCAGCCGGAACTGTACGAGGACAACTGGCTCACCTATCAGGAAGTCGCCATTACGCAGCTTCTCAACTCCGTGTTTGACTCGGCGGCCAAGGACCCGAACGCGGAACAGAGCCCGGAGGAGATGCGCAAGAAGATGATTGCCATTTACCACGATCCCGCAATGCCATCACTCCATAAGCGACTACAGGCTTCGCTTCAGTTCGGCGCACTGAGCATACCGAAGGACTTCCTCGCTCAGACACTTAGACTCAAGGACGACGTCGGACTGCGCAAGAAGTTCCTCAACCTATGGACGAAGTCATACGATTTGAACGCGCTACGTGCTGCAGCTGAAACTATCGTTGGTCGCCAAATTACGACACCCTGCCGGCTGTCCACAGGCTCAACGTGCTCAGATGACGGGTCTCGTCAGTATCGCGCAGAGCGCCGGGCGATCGAAAGCTTCCTGTCCGCTTTTCTCATCAAGAACGAGGACGCCGTCAGGGTCAAATCTGGGGGCGGCAGCATTGCAAGCCTTACACGTGGTGATGATGACTTTGGCTCCCAAGGCTGGTCGTGGCGGCGTACTGCACTGCGAAGTCTGATGCTGGTTCTCATCCTCGACCAAGCGAAGACAACGGACGCTTTGCCAGGCTGCCTTTTCCAAACAACGTCTTCATACAAGACGTCTGTGGAGGTCCTCCATCAGCTATCGAAGATGCTGCTACCTTCGCACGGCGACATTACTCGGCCCCTACACCACCTCAACTACAAGGTCGAACATGTCCAGTATCCACTACAGGAGTACACCTATCAGATCGACAACATCGCCATCGACCTCCGTGATGGCATCGTACTCACTCGTCTTGTGGAGCTACTACTCTACCCGTCTACTACCCTTGGAACACAGCAGGACGACACCGTCACTCTTAGCCTGCCAAGCGGTGAGCTTCTCAACAGCTCCCTCGACCCTTCGCAGAAGGACACCTGGATCCTTTCCCAACACCTCAAATACCCGGCCATTGGCCGTCCCCAGAAGGTCTACAACGTTCAGATCGCCCTGGCTGCATTGAGCAATGTGCCAGGCATGCCTAGCGCAGCGGTCAGCGGCATCCGAGCCGAAGACATCGTTGACGGACATCGCGAGAAGACGCTTTCGCTTCTGTGGTCCCTTGTCGGCAAGTGTGGCCTTGGAAGTCTTGTCGACTGGCCGCAGCTGGTCAAAGAGACGGAGCGCTTCCGCAACCAGTGGTACAGAGCCCGAGACAGCTACGAGGGACGAGTCCTCGATTCTGAGAACGAAGAGGAAGAGACATCTGAGCTGGACGGTATGGCATACCACAAGCGTCTTCTTCTTTCTTGGTCCCGCTCCATTGCTCGTCTCCATGGCTTGCGCGTCGCAAACTTGACAACCAGCTTCGCGGACCCCAAGGTCCTAGAGGTCATTGTCGATACTTACTTGCCCTCAAACCTGACCATCTCCACTGAAGGAAACGGACGTCTGGGTCTGGCAGCAAAGCTCAAGGCCATCGGCTGCTCAACTTCATTCATTGCGCTCTTCACGCCGCAGCACAACACCGCTCGTTCCATCCCAAGCCGAGACTTCACCCTCCTCACACTATCCTTCCTGGCTAGTCGCTTGTTGCCACTTGCTCGTACACACCGCGCCGCGTCTACTATTCAGGCAGCTGTTCGTCGTTTCCTTCTCCGTCGTCAGATCAGCACTCGCATCCAAGCCATGAAGATAGCGCATGACTGCGCTGTCGTAGCACAGGCTCGACAAAAGATGGTCGATGCCGCCACAATCATTCAGCGACGTTGGAAAGCAATTCAAGATGCCCGTCGTCAACAACTGGAAAGCGATGTCCTGGCTTTCCAGGCCTTGGCCAGAGGCTGGGCTATCAGGCGATGGGTACGCCGCATCACTGCAGGTCGCGTTGGCGGAAAGGAGAAGGTTAGGAGGGTCAGGGGTGGATGGTAGTCTGTAGGATGCTGTATACTGATGTTCACAAGCTCTCAAAGGGGTGAGGAGAGGAGATGACAAAGTTGGATACGAACCTGATTACGACGGCGTTGACGAGTTAGTGTATTGTTTTGCGCGAGGCGTTCTCGTTATACCTATGCACGGCGTTGCAAGCATGCTTTCCATCATTCATCGCGCTCGCTATATACCACTTACAGATTGTCTGTTTCGTTTGAATGTCGATATTTGTGCCGCTTTAGCACTCTACTTTTGATGTTCCTTTGCACATGTCACAGTGAATGTAGCTATATGTGCCGGATTCTGAGTCGTTGCTGAATGGGATGTAATCTTCTCGGCTGACCACAATATTCGTTTGGGCAAACCACGGCATCTGACTCTCTCAGGATACTGAGCATAGCGGGCAACAGGTATCGCTCAAACATACTTCATTCGAGATCATTCATGCGATGATATAGCTGTGGTCAACTTCTGGTCCATATTGTAACCGACACTGAAGGTCCATAAGCACTCCACTACCTTTTTCCACCTTCATCAAATCGTATCTTCATACCTCGTACGCCTTCCCATGCATCTTGCTGATATATCTTACCACCTAGAATTTAGACCTTGTTCTCGATGTTGCGCTCATCCCTCAACTTGACCAGCTTCTCTATCGCCTCATCAAGCGGTACGATGACACCACGCTGCTGTGTCTCCTGGTCGTCGCGGTTTCTCCAGTTCACAGCCCTTGCTTGCTGTTCCTCGGCACCAACGACCATGATGAAGTTGTAGAGTGCGAGTTGTGCTGTGCGGATCTTCTTTTGCATGGTGTTGCCGCTGATGTCAATGTCGGCGTGGAGGTGGTGTTTGCGGAGCGCTGTCTGTACTTCCTTGACGTAGTCGTTCGCGCCAGGCATGACGGGAATGACCATGACCTGACGAGGTGAGAGCCAGAAAGGCCATCGTCCGGCAAAGTGCTCTGTGAGGATACTACTCTTGTCAGTGAACATGTTCGAGCAATTCGTAGGGACTGAAGCTTACGCGATGAATCGCTCGAAGGATCCGTAGATAGCACGGTGAATCATAACAGGGCGAGCGTAACCTGGTTGCGGCTCCTTGATCTTCTTGGGGATTGTGACGTCGGCGCCTTCCAGCTTCTCCTTCTTCTGCTCAATGTGTCCGCCTTCCTGAGCCTGAGGCTGGTCCTTGGACTTTGTGGGAATGACTTCGGACGTCATGTATTCGAGCTCAAACTGGTTGGGCAGTTGGAAGTCGAGCTGAATGGTAGCACACTGGAACTCTCGCTTCAAAGCATCAGAGATGGTGATGTCGATCTTGGGACCGTAGAAGGCACCATCTCCAGGGTTCAGCTCCCAAGCGCCACCACCGGCAGCTGTGAACTCGTTCAAGGCGTCCGTCAGCTTGGCCTCTGCCTTGTTCCAGGTATCGATGTCACCAAGGAAACCCTCCGGGCGTGTACTTAGCTTCAGCTTGAATGTGAAGCCGAACTTTCCGTATACCGCCTTGAGGAAGTCGAAAAGTGCAAAGATTTCCTCTGTGATTTGGTCTTGGGTACAGAATACGTGAGTGTCGTCCTGCTGGAAACGACGGACTCGCGTGAGACCTGTGAGCGCACCGCTAGCCTCGTTTCGATGTAAGATACCAAAGTCGGCCATGCGAATGGGCAGTTCCCTGTAACTTCGCTCGCGGTGCTTGAATATCAGGCAATGTCCAGGGCAGTTCATGGGCTTCAGCGCCCATTTCTCTTTCTCAACATCAAAGGTGAACATGTCTTCCGCATAATGCTGCCAGTGACCAGAGATCTTCCACAGCGCTGAGTTGTACATGTTTGGTGATGCCACCTCTTGGTACCCACGGTTCCAGTACTCCTCACGCAGGAAGGCCTGTAGTGTGTTGTAGATAATTTGACCGTGCGGGAGGAAGAAGCATGAACCCGGGCTGTATTCGTGGAAGAAGAAGAGTTCCTGTTCCTTTCCAATCTTGCGATGATCTCGCTTTGCGGCCTCTTCGAGGAACTTGAGATGGGCCTGCATTGCGTCTTTATCGGGGAATGAGACACCATAGATACGTTGTAAGCTGTCGTTCTTGGCGTCACCCAAGAAGTATGACGCGGAGTTCTTCATGACCTTGAACTGCTTTATCCGCCCTGTGTGTGGTACGTGTGGTCCTCGGCACAGATCGATCAGCGGTCCGTTTCGGTACACGGTGGTGAAGGTACCGTCGGCGATCTTGTCCTTGATGATGTGCTGCTTGTACTTGTTCGACTTGAACATCTCGAGTCTGGAAACTTTTAGCATTCTTCTTATGCGTGGGATGACAATCTTACAGGTCGTCCTTGGAGAGGGTCAAGCGCTGGAATGGCTGCTTCTCCTTGACAATAGTGTTGACGATGGTCTCGAGAGGCTTGTGGTCGGCAGGATCCACTGCAGCGTTGTCTGGAAGAGCCATCTCGTAGTAGAAGCCGTCCTCAATTGGAGGACCGATGCAGAGGTCGCAGCCAAATCTACGTTCCGATGCTTCTCCTAGGATATGTGCGCTCGAGTGCCAGAAGACCTTCTTGCCCTCGGGGTCGTCGAATGGTAGGAGTTCAAGCTTGCAGCTCTTCTCCAAAGGTCGCTCGAGATCCCACAAGGTCTCATCCGGTGTGCCCTTGTCCAGACGCGCAACGACGGTGCGCTCGAATAAGCTCTTCGCGATGTTTCGCGCAATGTCGGCGGGACTGGTAACCCATGACTCTCCTTCGATGTTCTTGCCGTCTTCGAGGGTAATGGTGATCTTCTCTGCAAGGCGTGATGTGTCAGTACTGGGAATCGGCGGCATTATGGGAGGAGCGTACCGCGGGGCTTTTGGGCTATCTCTTCGTCGTATTTCGCCTTGAGCTTCTCGAAGATCTGGATGCGGTGGTCGATGAAGGCCGGCGCAGGGTCGAGCATCAATGGACGACCATCACCAGCATCGCCCTTGGCCTTCTTCTCTTTCTTGGGCTTTGGGGCCTTGTTTTCCTTCTGCTCGACCTTCTTCTCGGCATCTACGGCCAAGTTCTTGACGCCCTCGACAGCCGAGTTGACTGCATCCTTGACTGCGTCCGCCATGTTGTTGGTGTTGTCGAGTCTCGGGCGCGTTGGGCGGGGTTGTATGAGCTGTGACTCAGGCGTATGCGAGGTGCTGCAACTCGGGGGTGTGCTGGGAGTGCAGTGGATCTATAATAGATGAGGGCGCTATGGTGACTCCTGCTCGGTGTGCAGAGTCCGGTCCGAAAGCAAAGTAACGTCAGACTCAGTCACAATGCCAAAAAGATGCGCGCGCACGACAGCCCACTTAGCCCTTTAGGAGGCGCATTTGGTGGGGTTGCATGCGGCGGAAGGAGCCACCGGCGAAACGTGGTACCGATTGGCCGCGCTATCTGCAACTTCATTTTCAGTCGAACTTTTCGCGAAGCTCTAGACCAAGCTCACCTTTCGCGCACCGATCCACATTCAACATCACCAACAACATGGCATTTCGCGGAACTCCTCGTGGCGGTCGCGGCGGCGGCTTCGGCGGACGTGGTGGATTTACTCCTCGTGGAGGTGTGTAGCATGTCTGGAGCTCTACACGACTTTTAGCTAATGCGCGACAGGACGCGGCGGTGGTTTCGGAGGAGGCTCTTTCGGACCCCCAGACACTGTCATCGGTACGTGCCGCGATCACACGGTCAAGCAAAGCGCTAATGACCATGCTAGAAATGGGCAAATTCGTTCACGACTGCGAAAACGAGATGTTCTGCGAATCGATAAACACAAAGATCCCCTACTTCAACGCGCCCATCTACCTGGAGAACAAGGTACATATACCGCGACGGGAAAAGACAAGGATGACCGGCTGACCCAGCTACAGACACCCATCGGCAAAGTCGACGAAATCCTCGGCCCGTTGAACCAGGTCTACTTCACCATCAAGCCTCAAGAGGGCATACAAGCCAAGTCTTTCAAGGCTGGCGACAAATTCTACATTGGAGGCGACAAGCTGCTCCCTCTTGACAGGTGAGCCGGTTCAGATGCATTTGGGATTTTTGCGCTAATTCCCTTAGATTCCTTCCCAAGCCTAAGCCCGTCGGTGGTGTTACGAAACCCAAGAGGGCCGCCGGTGCCGGTCGTGGAGCTCCTCGTGGCGCAGCTCGTGGCTTCGGAGGTCGTGGTCGTGGAGCACCCCGGGGACGTGGTGGACCTCCTGGACGTGGCGGCGGTTTCGGTGGCCGTGGAGGAAGTGGATTCGGCGGTCGCGGCGGCGGTGGTGGTGGTTTCTCAAGAGGTGGACGCGGCGGTGGTGGTTTTGGTGGACGTGGCCGAGGAGGATACTAAGTGCCTCGATCCGGGACGGTCACCACTTCATTCGGAACACGCTGGCAATGCGCAACCGTTTGCGCTGCCGTTTCGGCTCGATCCTACGATTACCTACCGATACCATGATCATTTGAGGCGTTTTGGAGTTGATGGGGCCAATGTATCATGTCTAGACATGGCGCCATGCTATGGACATCTTGTAAAGGATGTGCGCGTTATATTTTCTAGTCAAATTACTCTGAAGTCCAACCTGCCCGATGCATTTGGGCGACTGAAACATTTCCTAGAGCAGAGTTCGACGCCAGCGACCGTGCGGGAAACGCTCGCAAGACGCCGCAAGCCAGGCTTATCGATTACACGGCAACCTTGGAAAGATCACAGGAATGCACTCGGTGCGCTACGCTAGTATGAGCTGTTGTTTTGGAAATCGCTAGACTACGGTCTGTTCGTCAGACTGGTAGTTGTTCACTGCAGCCATGAAAGAGCGCTTCCAAAAGTGTTGCACATCTGGAAGGTCTGCCAAACGCGAACTTGCTATATACAGCTGTATGGATGTATACCATGAGTGATCCGTACCTAGATGCCTGTTTGCATTGGGTGGCTCTGTAGTATAGTTTACGCGCTGCTGCAGTGAGCCGCATGGCTTATTATCAACATGAAAAACATCCGCAGACCAGTCAATGCTAATTTCGAAGAAACTAACAGTAGACAATAAATCAGACGTCACAACTGTCAAACACTGGAGCCATGTCAACATGCCAGGTTTGTAGCAAAGGGATGTTTGCGCCGGTCCAATAGTCTCGTTCCCAGCCCCATCCCAGCTTGGGAGGCTGGGCTGCCATGAAGGTTCCTCGGACCACAACAACAGGGGCTTTGGCAATTTCAGCATCGTGCATTCGCAATTTCCATCATTCTATTCCCCGCGTCTCCGCAAACATCTTTCCTGATTCTCCCGTCCACGATAACATCACGCTGAAGGAAGTGTTCACTGTTGAGGCACCTCCGAGACCTCCGCATCCGCCCCGCAACACCCTCGCACGTTGCTGAGGTTACCTGTAACGTCATCCATCATCGCACGCACTACACGACCGCGAGCGCAAAGACTCGTGATACTTTCGCGACAAAAGCAATTGAGAACGGGAGCGAAAAAGCACCCCGATTTTCGCGGTATAGGAGAAGGGAAACGTTGCGACAGCGCCAAGTCCCAAGCCTAATCTGCGGATAGGCGGCATAGCAAATCAACGACACGAGGCTCTGTAGCTCAAAGCGCAAGAACTCTGGACTCGAAGAACCGTTGCACCGGCGAACTACCACCGTTGCGCATATCGAACGCCACAGCAAGAACACTCTAGCGCAAGCCTGCCCGCAATCGCATTCACCAGAACCCTCCCGACTTAGCCGCCGAGGCGCGACAGAAAGATACAATGGCTCGCGCAGGACATTCAGGCACAGTTGTGGGCTCAGCGGTAGTAGTACGGGAGAAGTACTACTGGCCCGACCTACAGCTGAACATCTGGACGATTGTCATGCTTGCAACAGCCGGAACAATATTGGGAGTGAATGCGCAGTTTATGGCGATACAAGATCGGATGGGACTGGGGACGCCATGGTATGTACACTCTACAACCTCCTATGCGGCCAGCATAGTGAGCGAGGTATACATATGAATGCTTTGCTAATTCCTTTAACAGGATAATGCCCTACGGCGTCACAGTTGGCACTCTGGCCATAATCTTCATCATTATCGAGATCGTCTTCATCGCGCAACGGAAACTCCTCCCAGGCACTATGATGCTCCTCTCCTTCATCCTCCTCGTCCTTTTCATCGCCGGAATCATCGGAACCGCGATACAACTTTTCGCCGGACCCAACATCAACAACCAGTGCAATACATACGTCTTCAACAACGACGTGGATGGGCCGAACATGGATACATTGGCATTCCTGCAGCAGAGGAATATCTGTAAGTATTCTTGGTGTTTGAAACCACTCGGACAAGTGAAGAGACATATGGCTAACAGTAGACAGGCCAATGCTGGCAAGCCGAGTTCGCTTTCTGGATCATCGGAAGCATATTCCTCGTGTGGATGATGGTCATGGCGAGCCAAGTCAACTCAAACACATATGCCAGGTAATCTAATGGCTCAGACCCACCAACTTCCTGCTCTTCTTAGGACTCTTGTCCATCTTCTTTGTGTCTTATTCTCTGCTTTCTGACAACGGCCATGTGTATATGAAAGAAGCGCGTATTGCGTGATTTCTAGCAAGAGCGGCGGCGTTAGGGCAATGTTCTTTTTCTTCATTACGAGATACCGATGGGACGCATAGTATGGAAAGATGGGTGAATGTAAGGAAACGTAGCAGGAATGACGGATCTTCCGGCTATCAGATCTGTATGATGAATAATAGCAAGATGCATTTTCCACAATAATCGATTGAAACAGAAGAAGTTACTCATGCCCTGATAACTGCCAACATGCTGTCAGGCTACCATGGGACGATTGCAGGCTGCTAGCCATCTGCAGGGCATACACCCATTTCTTCCCATGGGAATCGTAATCTTTCAGGCACGAAGAGCCTCATCCACCATGGAACTCGCGGTGTGATTACGACTGGTACCGCGACTCGACCTGCATTTCACATTTCACCCTGCATCTGATTCCCAATCTGACCCTCTCTCTCCGCGGAAGCTAGGAACGCCATCATAAGCACCAATCCTAATTCCCTCATAGCCAGGATGGAATACGAACACAGACAATGCACCACCGAAAGCAGGTTTGGTAGAACCCCCATTTCGCACCGACAAAAAGAGTCCCGGGTCTTGGTCTTACCCGGAGATGGAGCCGCGGGTCCTCTGGGTTCGAGGCTAATACGTGGACCTGGGCAAAAGAAGTACGAAGGGCGAGAAAAGGAACTCCAATCTTTAGCCCTGGAAATGGAATAGCAGTCATCTATGCCTTTGCTTCTTTAAGATCAACATTAAGTGGTCATCTTGACAATGCATGCGTGACCCGTCCCGTCCTCCGCCGTCACCCAGCCGACGCATTTATCAGAAGTGAGGTGTATTAATCCCGTTCGTTACCCAAGCCGCCCGCGCCCATGCACCACCAGCCACGGGCCTAACATCCACTAAATCGGCGATCATCCCGTCACGAATCCACACCGTATAGATAGATTTCCCAGCCGCGCATTCTTACATCATCACGTTTCAATACCAGCCACGCTTCCAGATTGGGGCTTAATGGTTACCCTTGGCGACAAGGGCTGGCCTCGCCTTTTACCAGCGCCGTGACCAATCAAGACGCTGCGACTCGGACACGAAGTTGGCACGAAACGCGTCGGCGACTT
Source organism: Alternaria viburni (assembly GCF_023758015.1). Taxonomy (NCBI): domain Eukaryota; kingdom Fungi; phylum Ascomycota; class Dothideomycetes; order Pleosporales; family Pleosporaceae; genus Alternaria; species Alternaria viburni. The sequence goes on from NW_026055774.1 coordinate 763,529, forward strand.
CTGGAGCGCGTCGGTTTTGGCAGACTTCATTGGCTGTGAGGATATGCGGAGGTTAGGAGGAGGGGTGTGTGGCTGGCTGCTCCTTGTAGAGCTTTATGACTCTTACCTGGGGTGCAGTGGTTCGAGATCTTTTGAATTGATGTGTTGTTCTGTGTATGTAGGGTACATGCAGGTAAAACGTGATGGTGTGATGGGAAGGGCGGCGTGGTCGTTGTAATACCCAGGTGTTGCCGCTCGTGAAGGGTGCATAGGATCTTTAGTGTACTTCATTCTGCTGCAAACCGTTGATCATGTTCGCATTTGCCGCACAGCTTTCAGACAAGTGGTGGTAGTGGTTGGAAATGCAGACGTGTGGCGTAGCGATGATTCGCTGTCGTACACAGCCTTCCCACAGTGCATTAGCGAGGCCAGGAAACAAGTATGTACGGCACTTTATCATTCAATGCATCTTATTATTCGCCTACATGACCAAACCCCAAAATGCAGTTGCATTTCGGAGGTGCCTGGCTAGGCCGTCGGTCCCATTCTACCGCTCGCGTAATGTGATACTGCTATACTATGCTGTGCTGAGCTGATAGCAAACAAATGAACAGAAAATTGCTTAGAGTACAGTCGCTGGAAAAAGTGTTCAAACGGGGATATGCGTGAAGGGTGATACAAAGCGCTTGCGTTGTTGCTAGCTCGATTTTGCCGCCAAGGGGCGGTTGGGCGGTACTTGCGAAAGATAACGTAGGAAACGTATGCAGTTATGCATGGGTTGTGTTGATGATGCCTTCCATAACCAAAGAGGTCTTGCCTCTGTAAACGCCATGCTTATCAAGGAATCAAAAGTAAGTGAAGAAAGGAGACGCCATTCGATAGCGGCATTGGGTGGATTGGTGGCGGGGCGATGCACTGCGCATGCTTAATGTCGCCCTGGTGTCGTTGCGTCGTGCCCACATGAGTGCTGGGCTGTGTGTGAAAGATAATGTGAGGATCACGAGATGAGCTCTCCGCCAAGGTCCATTGGACCGTCTATTCTTCCAACATGAGCGTTCATATGGGAAGCGTCACCAGGAGGACCAATGTTATCGAAGTTGAGGTGACGGCGTGCTTCTCGGACGGCAGCAGGTGTTCGTGTGGCCACAGGGGTGCGGTTCCATGACGATGCATTGGCCTGCGCAGGACTCGGCGACATGTTGAGGAATTCGGCAAAATTGAGGTTTGTTGACGGTGTCGCAAGCCCGAAACCCATGTAGTGAGAGCCGCCACCGCCGGGCGTGGACATCATCGACGAGGGAAGAGGTGTCGCTTTGGGTGGTGGAGTCGATGGCGCAAGCATCTGCGGCTTCTGGTGACCTGGACGGACTGGTGTCGGTGATGTAGCCAGGTACATCAAGAGGTTTGCATCGTCATCTCCTTGCTTTCCTTCCCGAGCTGCGCCGGCAGCATTGAATCCACGTTGTCGAAGACGTGCTGAGCGAGCGACATCAGGGGGCGGCGTGCGTGGGGCCCTCTGCGGCGGCGGCGATGACTGGAAGTGCGATCGGTCGAGGGAGAAGTGCGATCTGTTGATAGAGAAGGATGTGATGGGTAGGTCTTCGTCGTCGTCTTCGGAGAGTAGGGGCGAGTGTGGATCGGGAACGGTCGAGGTTTCGGAGACGAAAGACAGGCTAGGGACATGTTGACGACCAAAACGTGCGTGCCGGCGATGGTATACAGGCGAAGACTCGGGCAGTTGGAAGCTGTTCTTCCATGAGGTAGCAGCGCTGGTGGCTGTCCTCACCTTGACACGGGCGTGGTTGCTCGATGCTGGGTACATTGTCCGGTCTTGACGGGGCCGCTTGTTTTGGAGGTAACTGCCTGTGCTGACGGACCGGCTGACGGATCGTCGGACATCGTCGGAGAATATGGGGGCTTGTAGTGGGGAGGAGTCGAGGACGCTGGGTTGATAGAAGCGCTCGGAGACGCTCGAAACATCCGACATGGCTTCGTTGCTGGAGCCGGGGCGCTTACGTTTGCGCTCAGCGCCGTCGAGGACGGGTTCAATGGCATCCAGGCTGAGGCTCTCCCAGCCGTTCTTCATCTTGACGTTGGCCAGGGCGAGGCGGTTCTGCAGCGTTCGGGTCATCTGTAGTGCACCTGGTTAGCAAACAAAGGGCGAGGGGCTGCAGACGGAGAGATGGACCTTTGAGACTTGGGCCCTTCGCAGGACCTTGCTCGCGACTTCATCCTGTTCAGCCATGGCAGAGCAATTGGGTTGGACGACGGGGTAGGGAGATCCAGCAGTGATATGGCCCGCTGAACGTCTCGATAGGGCTGCTACAGACGAAACGTGGGCGGAGCTGAGGTGACGGTCCGGCAAGGAATGTGAGGAGCTGGCGATGCAAGCGGACTAGCCTCAAAGTCTGCGGCAGCACAGGCCTCGTACTTGCCAGGGCGTTGTAGGAGTGATGATGAAGTCAAGGTGCTAGGAGTCGCAAGCGGCACGAAAGCCTTAGTGACCCCATAGCGGGCTCCTATCCGGCGCTGGAGCCTTGTCCGAGTGCGCCTGCAACAAAGAAAACCTATGCTGCTGAGGGTTTGGCGAGCGGCAGGGGTCGCGCATCTGGTGGCTGCGGTAACGTGCTGAGTAAGACAGGAGAGGTACCGTATGGTATCGGTAACGCTGGACCGTGGGAATGTTTCAGACACGCCTTGCCTTATCGCTGCAGGCCATGCTCGGGGAACGGGCGAGGTCCGTTGCTTCTCGAGCTACACCACATGGATGCGCGGATGACGACGCGCAGAATCGGTGACGGGGCCGGCCACCACATATGCCTCGACGCCGCATGCGCATCACATGCGTGTGTCAATGGCGGACAGCCTGCCATGCCATTGTCGCTCACGGCGCTGATGGACATGACACTGGATGGCATACACATGTCAGATCACGACCTGCCGTCCCAAAGCGGCTAGAGGACGTTGCGCACCAACGTCATTCGTTGAGTCGCTAGGAAGTCGCGAACGCCTGCTCACCATGCGCTCGCGCTCGACTCCACAGTCGCAACTCTTACTAGTTGTCCTCCCGCAGTTGCGCAACAAGGCCAATTCCTGCCAACTGGCCTGCTTTGGCGCTAGAGCCTTCCCAATTGAACAACTACCTGTTCGGTCCTGCTAGCTTGGATCGACGGAGCTGCAGCACTTCACGTCGGCTGCCTCTCCACCTCGACAGCGCTGCCACTTTCTTCACCACCAGCTTTCTTTGCCCTCTCCCGTCATACTGCATATCCTGCTTTCACTCGCTTCCCGCATAGTACATAGCTATTGCCAGTACACTCTCCCGCTCGCTTGTTCCCACCCTATCAGTGATTATCACGCTCGCCGTATTACGCGTCCTCACAGCTCCACAACCGCGCCCTCCTTGTCGCTCGTTACCTACCTGCGCTGTACCTCACTGAGACGACACTGAACATATCCACTTTGGACCTTGGACGATACCTACGCCTATGATTTCATAATTCGACCCGTATACCAGCGCCGTAGTTGTCACCATGCCGTCTTTCCTCAGAAGCCTTGGTAGGAAGAGCAGCCGCATGTCCAAGAATGGCGACAAGCAAGCAAATGGTGCCGATGCCCAGAACGGCAAAGGCTTAGCCCATCGCGTATCCGCCTCTACCTTGAACTCCTCTCAAGTTGGCTCGTCGACGCCCTCTACTACGCCAGCCACCTCTACCACCGACGAAGTCAACACTCAAACCAAAGACCTCACCAATGGCCCTACACCTGCGCCTGCGCGACCTCAGCGACCGACTGTCGACCCCGTGAAGCGTTATAGCATGAATGTAAGAAACCGTAGCCATCTTCACAAGACGTTGCTCTAACAGCACCTCCAGGGTTTAGCATCGCCTACCTCGACCGGCTCCAACAGCTCGTTTAATAGATCTTCGCTACTCGCGCCGCGCATCCTATCGGTCTCGGATAACTCCTGGGTACACCAGCAAGTGCTGCTCATATTCGGGCAGATCGGTGAAGCACAAAGCAAACCGCTGGACGGCACACTTACGGTTAATCACCATCAGGGCCGCTTCCCATCTACTTGCTGGCCAGTACATGACTCCTACTTCAAGGCCTTGGTGCACCTGGAGCCTGGCTGGAACAGGATCCGACTTGACTTTGCCTCGCCCAAGGTTTCCTCACCAAACACCTCCGTCCCTTCACATGCCTCCTTCATCAATATTAATTACCTCCCATTGTCGCACTCGCCACCTCTCCAGCTTGCGATCATACTAGGTCATGATTCCCCTGGCACTTACGACGCCCCACCAGAGCGCATCGAGCGAGAAGGTAACGGCCTCGAACTTGCGACCAAGAAATTCCGTATGGCTGCGTATCTTTGGCAAGCCTTTACTGGCGAGCAAATGAAACGTTACGGATTCGGTCGACGCTGCTTCCGATTTGAAGATGCCTGGGAACCTGGAACGCTAAGCTACCAGGATTGGGAGCACAACCAATACCGAACGCAAGCCAAAATCCACGTTATACGCTCAAGAAGGTCTGTCGCTGAAATACGCGACCTAGAACGCGCACAGCAGTACGGGCCAGGAACCAAGAAGAACGAACTTTTCGACATCGCGATAGAAGCATGTAGAGACTACTTCCCCATGGTACCAGGCCAGAAACACTACGTCTCTTGTCTGTTCCTCGACACACGTTGGGACACGCAAGAGAACACAGTTCGAGGACATGCGGCTCTAGGCGGGGGTACTGGAGATCTACAGCTAGCCATCTTTGGCTCGCATGCGCTCCACAGCTATCCGTCGAGCATCGAAGAGGTTTTCCAGGCTTTCCAAGACTGTACGCAAACTAACACTGCCTTCGTCGCCAATGATTGCAACGAATCTGGAAGCAACTGGGAAGCTGCCAACATAGGCATCGGTGCCCATCTGCATGAAACGGGTCATCTCTTTGGTTGTCCTCATCAGGAGTCGGGTGTAATGTTACGCGACTACGTTACATTGAACCGAACCTTCACATGCCGAGAACCCTACTCAACCCGCACCAAGTCAACCGGTCAGCGACTAGTCCTGCCAAACGACGAGTGCAGATGGCACAAGCTCGATGTCCTCCGTTTCCGTTTTCACCCCTGTTTCCGCATACCTATCGATAGCCCAAACATCAACGGGGATGGCAGTGTCCAAGTGTGGACAGTCGATGTTAGCCAAGGCGGTGTCATCGCAACCTCGAAATCAGGCATCGCATGGGTGGAGCTGTACACCGAAGGAGAGGAGGTTTGTCACTACTGGAAAGAGTTTCCTGAACAGGACAACCAGTATCCACGACAGGTTGCACTGGAAGAAAACTCGCTTCGTTCTTTGTTACCCAAAGAGAAGCAAAAGATGCGCCTGAAGCTCGAAGTCTACTCTGCCGGTGGAGGCAAGCACGTGGTGGAGGATTTCAGTCAGCTTTCCAACCAGAAGAACTCCCGTGTCAAGATACCGGACGGGCGATGGGGCTACCGCGGTGGCAAGCTTGGCTACTCACAGATGCAGGGTTCACAGCCTCATGAAGTCATCTTCGATTACGTCCACATTCAAACCAAGCTTTTGCTTAGCATCAAAGTGTACCATGGTTCCGCGGTGGATGGATTGGAATTTGTGTATGAAGACACATACACCCAACTTTTCGGCAAGCGAGGAGGTAGCATGACTGAGTTCGCCTTGGATACCCGGAAAGGAGAGCTGCTGCTGGGCTTTTCTCTGCGCGCTGGCCTTTGGATCGATGGTCTACAAATACTAACAAGCCTGGGGAGGAAGAGCGAGTGGTATGGAAACGCGAATGGTGGCAGCGGGTATGTACGAGATCCATGGCTTGACAAATACTAGCTAACCCTAATATGCAGACACACGCTCATCCCTCCTCGTGGCTACACCATCGGCGGCATATCAGGCTCCTGCGCACAATGGCTCGACGGTTTCTCTTTGATCATCACGCGGTGATTGTAACACTGCACAACTTGACATACTTTCCTTGTTCCCGTTTGCGACAATGTCGTCGCCTACACCCAAATAGACGTCATGATCGTCGAGCAGTTGCCACAAGACACGATCATACTGCGTTACCATCGCCCTGGTGGAGGTTCCAGACAAGCTATCTTGTACCTTTTCGGCATGTTTGCATACTCCATCTCTGGAGAGCTTGGCTCCTTGCAGCATTTAGGTCGGCATCAGGTGTACCGGGTTAGAAACTGTTTTGACCCTGTTTGATGGAACTTTCCTCTTCCTGTTGCTGGTTCAGGAAGGCTTGAATCGCAGATTTAGAACCATGATACCACAGTCATTGAACTTGACTTTCTTTGTAATAGTAACAATTCGAATAGACTTCTTAATTCACAGGGACTTGCAGTGACATGGTAATTGCCTTTCAATGCTGCTTCCTCTAGAGATGGTGCAGTTTCTGTCGAGTCTCTTTTAGATGATTTTGATAATAGGGTATCATTGTATTTTGTATGCCCGCTAATCGATCATAGCATCGTCATGCGTCTCACTAACAGGACAAAAGTAGCCGACTATCCTCTCTATAGGCCAAAGATCCATTACTTCCATCGTCCCAATCGCAGCGGCTCACATACAAAATGCTGAGCTTTTCTCCTCTGCTCCAGCAATCTAGGGCTTGGGAATATGGACGCTCTTGCTAACCATCAAACATCCGTGAAGAATGAACATGGCAACAACAGGGTGGAACTCAAACGCCGTGCCCTCAAGCCAAAGACCCATGGGAATCTGCTCCAGCGTCCAGCCCTTGTAAACCCAGTATGCCATGACCTGCACAATACCCAGCGACATGGGAATCGGCGTGCCCTCGAAGTACTTGCTCTTGCCCGTTGCATCCTTTGGCACCATAGCAACCGTAACATTGAACCTCGCGAGACGCGTAAGACCGCAGAGTACGAAGAAGCTGAGGAAGAGATGGTCGACGGGGGTGCGCAGACCGAGACAGAAGGCGGCAGCGGCGGGGCTAACACCGAAGGAGACGAGGTCGGCCAAGGAATCGAGTTCCTGGCCCATGAGCGACGCCTTCTTGCGCCAGCGGGCGACTTTGCCGTCCATGAAGTCGAAGAAGAGGCCGAGGGGGATGAAGCCGAGGGCCCAGTACAGGTTCGTGTAGTTGAAGGGGTCTGACTGCGTGCAGTAGCGGAGGGAGGACATGATGGACATTACGCCGCAGAAGCCTGGATGTCTTGTTAGTAGAGGTTCTCGTTCTTTCGCGTTGTAATTGGCGGAAATGCGTGTCGGAATGGACATTGAGAAACGTACCATTGAGCTCGGTAATGTAGTCAGCGGCGTGCAGAGCTCTCACGAGAGAGAAATGTCCAGCATCCTGCGAGAGGAGCCTTTTTTGCTTGTCCTGCACTGTTCTCCCTGTTAGCCCCTTCATGTCTCTATATCGCGTTGGGTTCTTTCGCCAACATACCCTCACCCTTCGCCGGGGGCATCTCGTCCTTGGGCTGCGGCTCTCCGCCGTTCCGTCGTTGCGACATGGTTTTGATGTTGTTGCGGGTGTGTGTGTACTGTGCAATAGGCCGCTTCCGCTTGCTTCAAAGCAAGAATCAAGACTGAGATATCGAAGTGTCTTGTGTTGCGCAAAAGCAGAAACTAGAGGGGGGGAGCGGGAAAGTTAAGGGTCTGGGTAGGGTTGTTGCGTGGAGAAAGCTTGTTGTTGGTGTGCGCAGGTAGGCAGTGACGTGCCCTGGGCAATTTGGGCCTAGATCAAGGCGGCTGGGGACCAACGTCATTTTCGTCCTACGCAAACTTCCGTGCTGCTGTTGCACTGCCCGGCTCAGCCATGTGATTCGCACGTGCCTGCGGCAATTGTTTCTCTACATCGGCAGTTCTTCGTTCAGCATATCCAAGTATGTGGCTGTGTCCTGAACAGAGGGGTTAGGATCTGCCTACTCAGCACTGTGCGCCGAAATTGAGAAATGTCTTGCCTCAGCGCGTTGCACAGTTAGCACAAAAGCCCTTCTACTATTGCAGTCGCTCTAAACAAGATATTATCTATTACGAGATATACATGGCAAGGAAATTATACAAGAAGTATATCATACATATACACAGGCCATCAGCAAATGCTCGAAGCCCAAACGCCGCCTTCATGCTGGCAATGCCCAAAACCCAATGCCCATCAGCTTCATGATCTACTTCCGTCGGCTTACAATCTTGGTGACGGCATGCCTTATGATTGTGCCGGCCTTCTCTGTCTCCTTCTTTGTCAGACCACTGGTGACGCACACCTTCAGTGCAGGTGTAGGTTGCCAGCCTGCATCGCGGGGGTTCAATCCAAGACCGAGTGGGAACGACTTGAGTCGTGTGATGAGGACGCCGTTTGCGAGACACTGTGGCTGTTAGCAACTTGCCTAAAGATAAGATCGGGAACGCAACGGAGAGAACGTACCTCGTCAACAACTTCCCTAAAGATCTGGTTTTGATCGTCGATGCTTAGTTTCTTGTTTTCAATAACCTCATCTTTGAGAACAAGGAGCATGATGGGGTTATCTCCTGAGCTACTGCACTTAACCCAATCACTCCTGGGGTCCAGCTGTCCCCGCATCGCCTTGACATTGTCCCTGAGTCCCGCGAGGATATCCGGTTGCTGTTGCAACAGACTGATTGTTTCACTCGCTGTTGTACTCAACAAAGCAGGAAGCGCAGCGGAATAAGTGTATGACGCGGACGAGATGCGCTGATGCTCAACAACTTCCTCGTTACCAGCACAGAATCCTCCTGCCGCGCAGAGAGGGCCAGAAAGTGAGCCGATGATCATGTCTACTTCTGCAGCGTCGACGTTCTGCGCTTCGGTGACGCCGCCGCCGGTGCGACCAAGGACGCCGTAGGACCAGGTTTCGTCGAGGATTAGACGGAATTTATACTTGAGTTTGAGTTCAACCTACACAAGCTGTTAGCCGATTCGTCCACCTTGGTAATTAGCATGAACACGCGATAGACGTACGATCTTTGGCAGGTTCACCACATCCCCAATGTTCTCAAACAGGCCCTCGGTGATGATGAAGCGTCTGGTGAGCGGCTTCTTGGCCTGCTCCTTGACAACCTTCTTGAGGACGCTCTCCAAATCCTCCATATCATTGTGTTCAAACCACCTGACAGTACTGCGACTGATTTGAATGCCCTTGCGCGCAGCGAAGTTGAGCGCCTTGTCCGCCACGATGATATCTCCTCTCTTGCTGAAACTGGGAATCACACTGCTTATGGTCGAGAAGGACTGCGCGTAGATGATGCAGGCGGGGACACCGAGGTGTGCAGCGACGTCGGCTTCGGTCTTCATGTGAACATCCTGTGTGCCGTAGAAACCAGGGGGACCACAGGGGCCGACACCGTATGTGCGCAGGGTCTGAATGGCCTTGTCTTTGAGGACATCGTTGGAGAGGAAGTTGTAGAAGTTGTACGAGGCAAGGTTTGTGACGGTGCGGCCATTGGAGAGCTTCGACTTGGGGCCCGTAGGTCTGCGCGGTGCTCATTAGCATTGGTTCGGAACACTGAGGAGGGCATTTGCTATACCCAACAATGATGGGTCGCTTCTCGTTGTCCAATTCCTCGAGGGCAGTAGTGGGCGCGACAAGCGGTTCTGGCGTCCAGTCTTCGACCAATTCATCGATCTCCTATTTCCTCGTTAGCCCGCCATGTCTGTCAGCCTGTCTGCAAAGCGCAAAACATACCTCATCCGTAAGTTGGACCTTTTTCTTCGTGCTGTACTTGGGTGCAAGTAGGTAGCGCACGGCGAAGAGGAACAGGAACAGCTCTACCGCGCTGCGAACGGGGTCGTTCTGGTAACTCGACTTGATGTAGCGAACAGCGATGGCGGAGCCGGGTATGCGATTGAACTGCGTATTGGCGTCGGCGATGAAGCGCGCAGTAACATTCTGTATCTCATGCAGGTCCATATTGCTGGTCGTGTTATCAATGGTACCTCCTTGTTGTTTGGGGGTTCACCTGGGCAATGTTGCGGCGACGCCGGGAATGCCGTCCCAAAGCGGTTAGCTCCGTGTGTACACCCGGGCAGCGCGTGTGTCTGTTGACCAACCTTCCAGGTAGCCCTCGAGTCCTCTCTATAGCCTCCCAATAGTAACATTTTCTACGCATTTGGGACGAGTCGATTTCAGAAGCAGTTAGAGACATGCTCCACTACCAATCATCAAGCTCGAATACTTTCTCGTACACTGCTCTGGACTTCATTAATCCTACACCCTTGTAGTACTTTAAACCCTTGCAGGGTGTCAGGCAACCAGTTGAGCCTTTTTCTTGCACCGGCCGAGGCCACGATGCATACTGATCCTACCTAGGCGGGGCGTAATGCTCGGTAAGAGAAATGGTTACATAACGGGCAGGAGACTTCGTCTCGGTTAGTAGTCTCTCGTATGATGCTTCTAATGTAATTTACAGCCACTTCGACGGTGCAGAAGGAGTGGTGTATAAAGACTTGTCCCTTGCCTCGCAAAATAAAATATCTCTTCCACTACCTCCAAGGCTCTCACTTGTGAGCCTGTTCTCCTTTTATCGTGAAGTTAACTACTGTTGTCATTACCCTATTGGCCTCTATAGCTTCAGCATGCAACAAGGGTCGATCCTTCACCTTTGCATGACAACGCAAACTATCGAGGCGCAACGCATGAGGACGCACGATGGAACGACCGAGTATGCTGTACGTGATTTCAATGTCCGAGCCTTGCCTATGGTAACTAACTGGATTAGGGAATCTTAATGGCAAAGGTGACAAAGCCAGCTCTGTTTCGAAGCCTGGTGACCATTGCACTATCTTCTACCGGTAAGTTGGCAGCATCTTCTCTTCATGAGCATTGGAAACTTATGTCAAACTCAGGGAACGCGATTGCAAAGGTACTAGCTGGTTTAGTAGAGGTGACGCTCCCACCGTCCCGGATTTCCTCAATGACCATATCTGGTCATACCGCAACCCTTGCAGCTGCGAATACCCTTGGTGGCTCAATAGGAGGGCAAAACTCCTTAGGATAACTAGGTAGTCCATATCAGATGAGTGTGCTTAGTAGTACTATGCGTCGAAAGTTGAAGTCACAGCTTGGGCAGCGTCTTATATACAAAATAGTAGATATACGATTGAACCAACGATAACAGGTAACTTAGCCAACCATCTTACTTCACTGAGCTGGATAACAAGTAGAGTCATCCACACGCAAGAGCAACGCCAACATGACATCACGCAGGCTAGGTATATCCCGTTAATGAATTCGAACTAGTCGATGAGCCCGAGCTCAGCCTACCATATATGGGTGCATCGCAATCTACCATGCCCTCTATGACTGATCGCTAACAAACACGGTGTCTACCCGAGAAGAGCAACTTCTTACGTAGATGTAATGATGAACTGTAAGGTTCATTCAAAGGACGGAGTTGGACCAGTGCAAAGTGGAAGAGGCCCTGTACTTCGCTTGGCCAGAGTAGCGACGGTAAAAAACAGTGACCAAGGCGGCCACCTTGAGCAATATAAAGTGGGCCTGCCATACCAGAACGACAACAATAGGGAATGCACGGGAGCATAAAGTCACAAGAGAGAAGATCGTAGTTGTTAAGACATCAATATATCTATGTAATGAATTCACTTTCTAACATATTCGCCTTCCATGATGAACCAAAACAGCCCCTTCGTGTGTATGTGCAGTCAAGTCCGCGCCATAGGCGGACACCAATGTGTTCAGAAAGAGAGAAAGCAGGTCGATGTAGCCCGCCGTAGAACGCCTAAAACGAAGGAAATGCTGTAGTGGATATTACAATCATTATGGGACCAAGCCATGTCGCCACGCTCATGATTTGCCAATATTGTACAATGCAGGCTGCGAAAGCAGTAAACAACGATTCGCGCTATGTGCTTTTAGTATGCCATGTACCGACGGAATCGGCGAGCGGCATCGTCGGTCGCAGCGGCACCACCGGCATCACCTCCACCTGTGGCAGCACCATCGTTCCATAATGGACACTTCATGCCGTTGACACATGATCCGGTAGGGGTGTTTGTGGTGTCGTTGTTGCTGTATCCAGTAGGCTGCAAGATTGACAGAGGCAGGCCGACGTCCAGCTTGATGTACTTGCCGGCGACGATTGGGCCAACGATCAAGCACAAGAAGACGACTAGGAGGACAAAGTACAGGATAGCGTAGCGGATGACACGACGCTTGCGAAGCTTGGTCTGCTTGAGCGAGTAGATCGGAGGACGAATTTGACGACTGTTACGTGTTAGCGGATGTCAATCGAAGGAGTAATGAGGGAACATACCTAGGTCGCAGCCAGAACAGCATGACAGAGTGGCCCTTGTCGGCGTATGGGATCAACAAGATCGGAAGCATGAAGAAGAGGAGCACGTGGCCGAGAATGAAGTCGGCGGCGAACATGCCCAACTCTGTGATCTTGCAGAGGAATTCACGACCGGGCTGAGAGATTGTGTGCCATCCCATCGTGTACCACTTTCCTGTCCACCAGGCAATGTTGGCGGTGTCAGCCTTGAACTCACGAGTGAGAGCAAGCGTGATGATCAGCTTGAAGAAGAATCGCTGGATAGCGACAACGGCGATCATACCAGACAAAGCTCTGGGGAAGCTGAAGCCCTCAAGGAACATGAGAACAACAAAGAAGATGAGGAGGACGAGAACAGCAATGGCGTGCGCAATAGCAGCCAGAACGGCTCCGAATTTCTTGCAGCACATGCTGAGCAGAGGACCCGCGCAACAAGCCAAAGCGAAGAAGCCCAGAAGAGCACCAGCGTTGATGGCGATGGGACCGAATGCAATGAGTCCGATACGGACCAGAGCACCGGACGCCTCGGGATCCTTCAGGTCTGTCTTTTCATCTTCCTTGTGGCGGTTGTCATTGACACCAGTCTGAGCGTTGATGAACAAGTAGGGGATGATGGTAATGGCGACCAAGACAAGGGGTCCGAATACCTCGCTCATGAAGATGTTCGTGAAGTGAGCACGAGGGACATCACCGGAAAGTTTGGCGGACGGGTCACCGAGAGCCTTGCGCTTGAAACCAGTGATACGCGTACGCGAGAGACGGCAGTATCCGATCCAGGAGGCACTGTGCGAGCGGGTGTTTCCGCGAGACAGCCAGCGAAGGTACTCCCTGTAGTCGATGAAGAAGTCGTCCCATGAGAATTGATGGGGGTTGAAGAGGAACGGTGCCAAGCACAGGGACAACAGGGATGCCCAGAAGTAGATGAGCCATGGACCCCAAACTGTGATGGTGGCAAACAGCAGCATCATCAACGAACGGGCTCCAATGTAGATGGAAGGACCGGCGAATCGTGAGAACAAGATACCGAAGGGGATACGAGCTGTCGCGAAACCACGTCCGGTACCAATGTAACGAGCACCACCATAGGACAAGTTGGTGTGGAGAGCGTTGGCATAGATCTGAGTGACGAAAACCTCGAAGAAGGGCGATCCGGAGGAGAAGTGCTTTGCGAGACGAGTCGCGGCACGCCAGAAACCACGCTCAGTCAACTCTTGGACCACAAGGGGAACGAAAGAGATGAAGAACACGATGAAGATGGAAACGATACAACGCGAGACCCAGTCGAATACGGGTACCAAGTTGGCGCAACCGTTGGGCCACTGAGGATCGGTGATGGGAAGGTCCTTGTTGAAGTGGCAGAGAATCGTCTCGTGGTTGAGCGCGCCGAGGTGGATGAGTACGAACATGAAGCACTGGACCGACAACATAATGAACATGTTGTTGATGTGGAAACCGGGATGGGCGTAGTAGAAGGACAGGAATCGGTCGAGAGGAAGTTGAGTACCCATGTAGTAGTACTCGCGAGACAACATCTGCTCTCCCATACCTGTACCAATCTTGGTGGTGAAGTTGAGGACGGAACCAAAACCAAGATCACGACCCTTACCACACTGGTAGTACTCGCAGTGCTTTATGCGACCACCGCGGAGAAGAGCGTTCATACCAGCGTAAATATCCTCGTTGAGATGGAGACCCTTCTGCGCCTTGGAGACACCACCACGTGTTGTCATGAAGATACCGTTGAGGAAATCAGGATGACCGTAATGGAGCTTACCACCGATCTGGGCCAATGTACGAGCAAACATAGTACCGAACGTCTGTTCCTTTCCGGCAGCGATGTCACCAAGGATACCAATGTTCTCGGAGAAAATGTATTCACGGGCTCCGAGAATGGCGACAGGGTTGAAGTTGGAGCTGGGAAGGCCAGGAGTGTAAGGTGAGACATTGTCAGTGGTCATCTCTTCGAACTCAGCGAGGACGCTGCGAATCTTCAGGCACTCTTCAAGGTAGTTGTCTTGGTTGGCGTCGATGAGCTGGATGTACTCTCCACGGTAGAAGATGATGGAGTGGTTCTGGTTGTCGGACTTGCCATCACCAAGAATTGGGTTACCGGAGAGTTGAATGCGGAACTTGGGACGACGCATGCCGTTGTCCATGAGCTCAGAGTGACCGTCGATAAGAGCAGAGTAGATACGCGGTTCTTCGCCCTCGTTCATAGGAGGCTCCTCATCCAGGTACGCAATTTGAAGGTCGGGGTATGCACGGAGGAGGAACTCGGTGTTCTCGCGTTCTTCCTTGCTGAACTTGGCGTAACGTTGCATAGATACACAGATCTTGTACTTGCGCCTAGCCATACGCTCGAGTTCACGCTCAAGCTTGTCAGAGTTGCCACCGAACATTTGGACGACTTCAGGGTTCTCTACGCGGTAGAGAAGCTTGATAGCACGGCTGTAGTTCATGAAACCAGAGATGGTACGGTAGAGAGTCTGCGAGCGAAGAGAAGCCCAGATACGAGTGCGGAGGGTGTACTCAGGCGCGGCGGACTTGAAACCAATGCAGTAGAAAGGAAGATCGTCAATCTTGCTCTTAGCGGTGTCCTTTTCGCCCTTTTCGTCGTCGCCGTTGAATTGAGAAGTCTCATCGGCAAGGATCTTAGTGTCCTTGACAAAGCAGTCCCATTCGTGAGGGTGAAGCTGCTTGAGGTACTCAAGAAGAGTGACACGAGAGTAAGGCTCGTCCTCGCGAATGATCTCACGGAGAGACAACAGGATCTTTTCACCGTAGTGAGGAATCAAGACCGTGAATGTGGGCATGTTGTCGACTGGTAGAGGCTCGGGGATGGGAGTCGACAGCGACTGGGCGAAGAAGGAGATACGGCGTTCGGCTTCGCTCTGAGCAGGGAAGAACTCAGTCTTGAAGGAGTGATCTTCCTGAGAGACGAAGAAAGTAGGAGCACGCAGAGTGCGCTTGCCCTCTTGCTCGGAAGGGACCTGGTGGTAAAGCAGCTTCTGGACGTGGTCGATGGCAAGGAGATGCTCGCGGTACATAGAGATGACCACAGCGTTCCAAATCTGAGAAATAAGGACCTTGGGCTTGTACTTGATCTCCATGTCGGTGGTGGCGAGAACCTTTGAGTAGATACGCTTGGGCAGACGAGAGAAGATGTTCCTCCATGGTGTCCAGATCGAAACACCCAAGTAGAACGACCGAGAGACGGAGAACAACATGTTCGCAATGATGTACCACAGGTAAGAGTCCAAGAAGAACAAGATCAAGTCCATGAAGTACATGAGACCGAGCAAGATTCGAGGCTGGTACTTGCAGAGGATGTTACCAATGATGGCGTCTCCAAGGCAAGAGGGCTTCTTCATGTGTGACAGGATGCGAATAGGGTCCTTGATCGACAGAGTCAGGAAGAAGTACGACTCAGCAAGCTTGGCAGCGAAGACCAAGACCCAGAGGCCATAAGACATCCACATGTCGTTGCCGGCGAGGCGAGGGTAGCTGGCAGTGAACGTTTGACTTGCAACATACTTGCGGGAGTTGCGTGTCAGGTAGCTGCCGAACAGACCTCCGATAGGCATGAGCGAGAAGAACACGAAGGTGGCCAAAGCGATAGCGAACTGAACACCACCGAGAACGTTGGCGATAGTACCGGTGCGCTTGTCCATACCAAGAATGTAGACACTAGGGGCAATGTTGACGACGAAGCACAGGATGAGGAACAAGAGACGCTTCGTAAGATGCTGAGCACCAGCCCATCGTCGAGGAACGTAGCACCACTCGCAGATAGTAGCGAAGATCTGGATGAAGCAGGCAATGGTGCCACCGAGAGCGACTACGGACAAGGTAGCGGCCTTCTCGGGTTTCTGGTCTCGTTGTTGTTCGTAGCCCTTGGTGTAGAGAGGTTGCGAGTTGAAAGCCGTGTAGAACCAGAAGGATGTCAGATGAATGACCCAGATACGGTTGAAGTTGATAACCATGTGGAACCACGAACGGCGCTCGTAGTACGTCTTGAAGAAGACCTTCTTCCAGAGGACATCCTTCAACTTTGCGTAACGCTCAGCCGGTGGGATGTCGACAAGACGAGACTTGTCCTCGAACACGATGCGCTCGAGACCCTCTGGGTACCAGAAGAGTTGGTTCATGTCATCATATCCAATGATGGCAGCGTGATCGCGTTCGCGACGGACATATTTGCCATCTTGGATCTCGTAACCTTGATCACGGCAGTACTGGTACAACGGCGTGATGACATTGTTGAGGTAGGTGAACTCCTCGATTGGCTCTGTCTGAGCTTGTCCAGCAGGCGAGTTTAGCCAGTCGTCGGCGCACTTGAAAATGAAGCACATCAACTCAGGCATGAAACGGACCTGGTTGGCCTCTCCCCAACAGAGAAGGTATAGGGCGACTTGACGAACACGGTCGTGTTGCGACATGCGGTTCATGCGGGTCTTCCAGCGGTATTCAGCCGCCTCCAGACTGTTGTCGCCCTCGTAAGCGTCGAGAGTCTCTTGCTCGTTGCCTGGGTTCTCGCTGGCCTTCTTCTTGGCGGCCTTGCGAGCCTTGCGGGTACGGCGGTTGGCCTTTCCGAGGTTCATGTTGGCGAAGCCGACGGCATCATCCAGATCGAGATGAGCCGCGAAGTACCATCGACGGTAGTTGGCGTTCTCTCCACCGATGTAATCGGCGTGCAACGACAAGAGCGCTTGGTTGGGCGACATGCGGGACGCACGCGAATCGAGCAGGGTCATGAAGTGGTCGTACATGTTGCGCATGCTGTCACGCTGGAAACCGAACTTAGCGGTCAAGTCGAGAAAGATGTCCTCAATCTCCTCCTTGGTGCAGGGAATCTGGGCTTCGGCAGTCCATGCCGGGTAAGGCTCGCGAGAGCGCTGTCCAGCGGGAAGGGCGTTGGAGTAGTCCATGCCGTAGATTGGCGTTGAAGCACCTGACGAGCGGTTGCCACCATATGAAACTTGAGACGAAGGGGGACGGTAGCCGCGGTTGCCCTCGGCGTAGCTGTTGTACCTCTCGTCCCCGCGACCGTAGTAGTCCATGTCGGTGGCACGAGCCATGTCGGAACGCATGGTGAAGTCGCTGAAAGTTTCAGAGTCTTCCTCAGAGTCGTGCTGACGGCGACGGGGCTGCTGGCCGTTGGCTGCGTAGCCATCTTGGGCACCACCCTGGTCGTAGTACTGGTCGTTGTAATACTCGTCTTGGTAGCCCTGCTGGCCGCGCTCGTCGTAGTAGCCGTTTTGTTGGTACTGACCGCCCTGCTGGCCATCATAGTAACCTCTGCGTCATTGTTAGCAATCGATCAGGCACATCGCCAAAAGTCTATACGCACTGCTCGTCATAGTAGGAATCGGTGTGCTGGCCCTGCTGCGGGTACTGGGCGCCGTGGGCGTCGTCGTGATACTGGCCGTACTGGTCGTCGTGGTAGTAGGCGTCCTGGCCTTGAGGCTGGCCCTGGGCGTGGCCTTGAGTCTGGCCGTAGCCGTCGTCGTAGTGGCCTCCCTGTGGATGTCCGGACATCGTGGGAAGCTATTAGAGTGGGATGTAAATCTGCGAGGCGAGCTGTCAATAACTGTCGCGCAAGGGGCCGCCAATGCTGAAACGGTGGGCGTCGGAGGGGCGGTCGTACCTCAAACAATGGGCATTAGGAGCGGCAGAGTCGAATTGCTCGTAGTCGTGCTGCCGCGAAATACGGTTGACGTCGGTGCACTAGGTGCAGATGGGGTGGTTGAACGAGTGTGTTGTTGTGGAAGTGGCTCGCTGTTTATCGCGGGGGCGGCGATGTCTCAGTAGCACAGCGGGCTGCTCGTGCCTGCTGCAGTGCAAGAGAGTCTGGTGTTGTGGTCGGGCGTAGCGAGTGGAAAGCTGAGTATGCAGCCGGTCGTGGTTGCCAGGAGAGACGCGCGGCGAATCGGCGCTTGTCTGCTGCTGGGGCGAAAGTGGGAATTAGGCTGGGTGGAAGTGGCGGGTAGCGGCTCTCCTCCTCAAGGCGGGTGAGGGAGCAGTCGGGGCGGGTCGTCCAAGCTACACAACCTCAACGCAATGAAACGAGAGGCAATGTAGAAGAAAACGGACACGTGAAGAAGAAGGTGGTGAGTGAGCGACAGTGGTGAATGCGGAAGGGCAGGCAAAGAGCTTTTTAGCAGCTTCCCCTGAAAATGAAAGGCACGACCGCCAAGCTAGCCTAACGCCGTCAGAGACGCTGCGCATGGGTCCCCTTCGCTAGCATTCACGTCCCGATATTGAGTCGCCCCTCTAAAAAAGGCACCGGAGATCATGGACGTATGCACACTACAAAGCTGCTCCGCTGCGCTCACTCGAGCAAGAGGAGCTGCGATCTGCTGCGCGCCCTCTGCGCGCTGCTCTGGCCGAGGCCGCACGGCGCTGGCCAGGAAACCAGCTACCATGGAATCTCCGATCTGCTTGCATATCGATACTACCGGTTCCCGAATACACCAACAACAAAGACGACACCACCGCCCTGCTTGCCGTCACCCGGCGCCGACGCAGCGCGCTCTGGGTGACTCGGCTGACAGCTCGAGACTGCAGTACCGCTTTTTGCCTCTGCTCCCCCGCTGCTGTCGCCCTCCCTCACGTCACGACTGCTCGCAGCCATGGGCCAACAAAGACTGCTCTGCACGGTTGCGAGGCCCGCGCTGATCAAACCACGACTAGCGACCCGGCAGACCAAGGCAGTCCCGCCTGCTTCGCCCGCTGCTCGACCGGCCGCGATAGCGACGATAAGTTTCTTATCTGACGGCCAATCGCGACGTGGCGCGCTTCCGCAACGCCCTAGCCCTAGCTCATCAAAGGCCAACGGTGCTTGGTGTCGCAATCCAAAGGGGGCTGACGGCCGCCAGTCGCTGCTAGTGCTTCTGTTGAGCCTGATCACACCCGAACACACCGCACCTCAACATGCCCCAGTCCTTTTGCCGCCTGCATGTTTACTTCCCTCCCAAAAGCCGCTGTCTCGTTGCGCGTGAATCTCCTGAGTCGTGCATGAATCAAAAGCGATCGCATGATGACGGAATCCCTCACCGCACCCCAATTCAACCGACCAGGGCCCCAGCTGCTGAGCTATATTAGGCCGCCCGGTTCCCAACGTCGACACTATGGCAAATGAGCCGGCTACTGAGCGTCTAAGTCGTCCTGACACCAGTGTAGCAAGTCTGATCATGACTACGTCCGTATGCAAACTCTCTACATGCACTTCTCTTAGCCCGTAACCGCTTCATCTATACATAATTGCGCACACTCCTTGACCAGCTATCTTTGTATGCAAGCATTACTCTCAAACGCTCTCGGGCGTGCCTGAAGCCTCGCCATGCCCCTCCCTTGTGATGACCAATGGTTGTCTGGAGCCGAGTCGCAGACGTGCGAACACCAGCGTCAGCGGCATCTGCCTGTGAACGCATCATAATCCATTGGCCGCCTCACGGCGCGAGCGACTTCGCCACACCAACGACTAGGTTTCAGCTGCACAATCTGCGTGTCGTGTGCCTCCGAACCTAAAGTGCCGCGGTCACGCCGGGGCTTCACGAGGCTGCACGAGGCTGTGCACTCCAGCGTCGACGACCATCGCAATCGCCGACATCCATCCCCAAGATCCACAGTCTCGACTTCCCGCCTTCTCTCGTATAATCCAACACGGCGCACCGGGACTGCTCGGGACACATACCGTGACATCTGCAGAGACGCCATTCAATTTAGCAACATGATCCGCAGTGGGGCTCAGGCGGCTCTCAGTGGGGTGCGAAATTGGGTGTACGTACGCGTCGAGATCGCGACTCTTGACTACGAGCCGCGCTGACAGTCTCAAAATGCGACAATAACATTGGCAACATTTTGGTGAAAGAAGCTGACTACCATACCGCGAAGCTGGACGTGTAGTCTCCAGCATCCAACATTCATATTACCTGCGGTGTTGGTGCAATAGAAGAATAGATGATGGTCTCGAAGGCGCTCGGGCCATGAATGCGAAACAAGCCTAGTATCAGGGGCACAGGTGAACCCTCGCTGATCCCTCTTGGAATGCTTGATTGACCCTACATTTCTTCACTCGTTGTGCCTCAGAGTCGTTTCTACACTCACTTTTCTGTTTTACCAGTCCGTCTTTACGTCCTTGAATAATTCATTTTTCGCATACAGCCTCATTCGCTGTTGCGCCACACTCCTTCATCTCATTGTTCCTTCCTAAACACATTCTCTACAGCCTTTAAACACAATTCTCGGCGATTCAACCCAAGCTCTCGCCAACACCACCACTACTCTTGGAACTCGTCTTATACTATTATTACCAAGATGCGTGGAATCTTCGCTACTGCGGCCCTACTCGCGGGCGTCCAAGCCGCCGTTGACCCCATTGTCATCAAGGTATGATGTCGTGCGACAGGTGCGACTGGCGTGTCTAACAATGCCTAGGGTCAGAAGTTTTTCCAGAAGAACAGTGGTGAACAATTGTAAGAGACCCAAGAACTCAAGAAGAAAGTCAAGAAAAGCCAAGCTAACCATCGCACAGTTTCATGAAGGGTGTCGCATACCAACAAGAAATCAACTCCAACTCCACCGCTGCCTCAACCGACGACCTGGACATCACCGACCCTCTTGCCGACTCATCAGCATGCAAGCGTGACATTGAGCAGCTCAAGAAGCTCCAGACCAACACTATCCGTGTGTACGCCATTGATCCCAAGAAGGACCATGAGGACTGCATGACCCAGCTTGCCGATGCGGGCATCTACGTTGTAGCCGATCTGTCTGAGCCAGGACTGTCGATCAACCGTGACGACCCCGGCTGGACTGTCGAGCTATACGAGCGCTACACCAGCGTCGTTGACGAGATGATGAAGTACGACAACACTCTCGGTTTCTTCGCCGGAAACGAGGTCAGCAACCAGCCCAACAACACCGTTGCAAGCGCTTTCGTCAAGGCAGCTGTCCGTGACACCAAGGCCTACATCAAGAGCAAGAACTACCGTGAGATTGGTGTCGGATACGCCACCAACGACGATGCCGACATCCGTGAGAACATGGCCAACTACTTCGACTGCGGCGACGCCGACAGTGCTATTGACTTCTGGGGTTACAACATCTACTCGTGGTGCGGTGACTCCTCCTTCACCGAGTCCGGTTTCGATGTCCAGACCAAGAACTTTGAGAAGTACAACGTTCCCGTCTTCTTCGCCGAGTACGGTTGCAACACTCCTCGCCCCCGCAAGTTCACTGAGGTCGGTGCTCTCTACGGCAAGCAAATGACTGGTGTCTGGTCTGGAGGTATCGTCTACATGTACTTCGAGGAGGAGAACAAGTTCGGTAAGTATCCCATATTTCGATCCTTGGAATCGCCTCTAATGTCTATCAGGTCTCGCTTCCATCAAGGGCGGCAAGGTCGAGACCAACGACGACTTTGACAACCTGTCCAAGCAGATCGCCAAGGCCACTCCCGTCGGTGTCAAGATGTCCGAGTACAAGCCCAGCAACACCGCCGCTGCCTCGTGCCCCAAGGTCACTTCTGGCAAGTGGGAGGCCGAGTCTGACCCCCTCCCACCTGTCGCCAACGCCAACCTCTGCTCGTGCATGATGGAGACTCTCAGCTGCCAAGTCGCCGATGACACCGAGGAGGACGACTTCGGCAAGATGTTCGGCTTCATCTGCGGTGAGAAGGACGGCGAGTACTGCCAGGGTATCAACAAGAACGCCACTGCCGGCCCCTACGGTGTCTACGGCATGTGCTCCAGCCGCGAGCAGCTCTCTTTCGCTCTCAACGCCTACGCTAAGAAGGTCAGCGATGGCTGCGACTTCAAGGGTCAAGCCACTTCCAAGAAGGCTGTTGCCAGCCCCACCGCTTCCGGCTGCTCTTCCCTTCTTAAGGACGCTGGTGTTGACGGCACTGGCTCCGTCAAGGGCGCTGCTGCCAAGGCTACCGGTGCTTCCAGCTCTGGTGACGCATCTGGCTCCGGCAGCGCTGCCGCCGGTCTCTCCGCTCCCCAGTTCACCAACGGTGCCTTCGGCATGGGTCTGTACGTTGTTGCTGCCGTTGCCTCAGGCATGGCTATGATCCTGTTGTAAGATATCGGTCAACTTTGTATTTATCCTGCATGGTTTGCGTGGGTTTGCGCTTATTCCCCTTGGGCTCATCGGCACCGTCTTGGACGCGTGGCCTGGAAGAGTAGTGTGGTTTTCTTTGGCTTAGGTGAAATTCTAATAGTTTTGCTATACTGTTGTATGTATGGTGCGCAATGAAACGAGACCTTGAATTGTCTAAGTATGCTAAGTCTTCAATTGTGAATGCATGTAATGTTGTGCAATAAGGGCGCCTTGTGTAACCTAGGTGGTAGCAGAGAAGTAGTCCTCCACAAAGTTCGACGAATCTGCATCTCCGAAATGCCAACGTGAATACTTGAGCATCGACACGCAATGCAGCATAGAGTCATCTTACTCTGTCTCAACCATAAAACTTAAACTATTCCAAGACACCCTTACTCAATCTTCTTCGAAACTCACTTGTGTAGCTTATAGCCTGCCATGGCGACTATATTGATAAATTGCCCAAGTAAGATAAAGTGAAGCAACAATGTGTTTGACAAAAGTTCATATCGCGGTAGGACATCTTCTAACATTAACCATTCACTCGCACCGTTCAAGCCCGAGGCTAACGTTTTGAACTGGTCTAGGACGCCACAACATACAAAGCAAAGAACATCAATTGCATATCAAACACACGTGGTCAACTACGAACTAGCCATCAATATCTCTCCACCAGAAACGCCCTCCGCTCAATCTCCCCCATCTCCCCCAACATCTTCGCTTCCTCACGCTTCATCTCCAGATACGCCCTCACAAACTTCTGATCCAACGCCTCATTAAGCGGGCCGTCTTCTCTCAGTGCCTCCACAGCCTCCTTCATGCTTCTAGGCATTTTCTTCGTCATACCAACCGCAGCGCGCATCTGCTCGTCCATGGTCGCAGGATTGGCCTGAATGTCCTGTTCCGGGAAGATGAGGTCGTTTGCAGCGAGACCGAGGAGGCCGGCGGCGAGAACGGCAGAGAGGGCGAAGTACATGTTTGCGAGACCGTCGATACAACGGAGTTCCCAGCGGCCGGGGGAGATGCGTCGAAGTGGTGTTTCGCGGTTTTGAGTGCCCCATGCTACCTGTGTACGCGTGTCAGTATGCATGTATTTAGTTTTGAGAGCGAGAAAAGGTGATTTACCCATGATCCGCCTGTCCAAGAGTTATCTGCTACACGTTCATAGCTGACCTCCTCTGGCATGGTGAATGCGCAAATAGCAGGGAGATGCTTCAACACGCCCCCGACGAAGAACTGCATGTCCCTCTCTGGCGGGTGCAAACTAACATGCGCGTGGGCAGCCGTGCCCATACCCTCGAAAGGCTTAGGGTGCAACGTGGCGCGCAGTCCATGCAGACTAGCTATCTGAGCAATGACCTGTCTGGCCTGGATAAGCGTGTCGATAGCGAGTAGAGGAGGATGAGGCGGAAGTACGAATTCGTACTGTCCCGGTCCGGATTCAGCATGGAATTGTTGCACTTCGATGCCCATTTCCTCGAGTGCAAGGACGATTTCGCTGAGGAAGGGGAGTTGCAGCCATTGTTCCGGTGTAAGGGTTCCCCACGCATGGGTCTTGGTCAAGGGTGAGTAGGGCTCAGTTTGGAAAGGGTTGGTGGAAGTGGAAGGGGGGTTTCGCGAGAGGAATGTGACTTCTATTTCGAAGCCGATGAGAAGGGATGTCGCGTAGTTGTATTGGAGATCGTTGATTAGCGTTTCCAGGTTGTTTCGTGGGTCTTCTGGAAGGGCAGATCCGTCTTCTGTGCGCCAGTAGCTGAGTACTGTTGCAGCGGGAAGGGGGTCTTTGTTGTGGGTTACACGGAGGGAACGTAGATCGGGTTCGACGTAGACTTGGCCCGTGGTGTTTACAACTGGGGTAAGGCGATCGTTCTGAAGAGTGCCCGTGTTTCCCTGTGATATGCCAATGCGTTCTCCTTCGATTATCATGCGTGTAAATCCCTTGATGGGAACAATGCGACTACGGATCGTGGCCATGTAATCAAGCCATTGCACGTAAATGAACTTCACTGCAGGGTTCCTTTCTCTAAAGTCTTCGAACAGCTGAACGTCGTATACGTGCGGCACCTTTGGCGGTGGAGGGAACGCCGGTTGCGTGTACGGAGAGACTGACCGACTGGCTGGTGTGTTGGAAGCTGAGAATCGGTTGGGAATGCCCATAGCGGGTGCTGGCGTCACCGCTGGAGACTGATAAGGTGAAGCTGTGGCAGGCTTTGGGTTGTAGGTAAGTTGTTTTGGATCCGCTTGTACTGTCTCATCGAATATAGCCTCGTAGCGCAGATCATACAGTACGTTGGAGTTGTTGAACATGATATCTTTCGTCATGCCAATAGCTTGGTGTGGGGTTATGTCGCCTTTTTGGATATACTCGCTGAGTAGCTGCAATTGTTAGCGTATAGGAATAGGCGTTTCGTCATCCCAGCGAACTCACCTGGAACCAAACTTCGCGAAACTGTAGATTGGCAAGCCAAAATGTCTCAGGGAACCAATGGCCATCAGATGAATATAACAGCTTGCTGCCAGGGACAAGCTCCATGGCTTGACGCAAGATCGCGGTCTGACCATCTCTACTGACCATTGGAAAGACCTCGCCGATGTCCAGGTACACATGTCGGTATACGGTTGCGAGGTAGCCGGCTTCGCGCGTATATGGATACGCTGAATGAAGGAGTACGAACGGCACCTGGGGGTAGTTCTCGATCAATGGCTGCAGGAAGGCTGGGTTTGACTCTAGGAGGCTGATATCATTGTCTCCAAGACCAGTATGGAGCTGAAATGGCTTCGCAAGAGAGTCACCATGTGGCAATTGCTCAGACAGGATTTCCAGTGTGCGCAACACGAGATAATCGTTCAGATGCTTCTTTTCGATACGGTAGTTGCGTTTGCGAATGCAACTCTTGACGTATCGTTCGAAAGGGTGTCCAACTGTCTTTGCAGCTTCTTCGTACTCTGGTTCGATATCAAGACCTGTTCGGTAACAGATGACAGATTTGAATCCGGCAACGTTTTCGTCCTCAACCGCATCTTGGATCTCACGCTCGAAGTCTTCGGTAAAATTCGTCCAGACCTGCGGCAGAAAC
Organism: Alternaria viburni; assembly: GCF_023758015.1. NCBI lineage: Eukaryota > Fungi > Ascomycota > Dothideomycetes > Pleosporales > Pleosporaceae > Alternaria > Alternaria viburni. The sequence continues at coordinate 789,006 of NW_026055774.1, forward strand.
TTGGTCTTGCCCAGATCGTCTTCTGATGCATCTCGCACAAGATTCTCCATCAAGCGCTCAGCGACCGTCTCGATGCGCACAATGCGCTTACTGGGTGCCTGGGTCCAACGATCATGGTCGTCGTAAGGAAAGACCTTCTCCGGTCCAGCGAGTCCATCATCGATGAGGAGTGCGTGAACGTTTTCGAAGCATCGTTGATGCAATCGTTCGGAGTTGCTCCGGATCCACTCAACTCTCTGTTCCAGAATGTCCTCCCAGTCCGCGTCCTCACCACATTCGTAAAGTCGGCGCAGCTGCTTAGCTGCTCGTAAATGGGGCAGTGATTTGAAGGTGTCTCGCAAAGCTCTTCCTTGAGCTTCCGTGGTTATGGTTTCAAAGGGAATCGTATCGGCCTGGTGAGGTAAAATGAGGTTGTGGGCATGATTGTCGATGATGGGATAGTTGTTGACGACATGTCGTAGTTGTTCAATAGTAGGCCTAGGTGGGGAGATAGTTCGGTCCATATCGACACAAGGCGCTAGCGGATCGCTTCAACTGTGAGTCGCTGTTTAGGTGCTGTAAATAGGTACTCAGATGCAGTTAATCTCGCGTTTGCGTGGAGGGGAGACTGCTTTGTATCGAGCGATGACGACAATCCGATGACGACCAATATAATATCACCAGAAAGAAGTCTGGAAAGTTGATGTCTTCGTGCTTTTGCGCATTACAGGCATGATCCAAGTCGAATGCGTTGTTCGTGAAGATGTGTTCCAAGGCCCGTCCGATGACGTCGGTGCAAGCGGAAACGCGAAATCTCGGACTCCAAGATTAGTACTCAGCGCATCGCAAAATGTTTACATAGGATATTGCTGTACTCAGCGTTGATGAGCGCGACAATGGAGGGCTGGGAGGAGGAGAGAAGAGTGATCCAATGAAAGTTATGACGAAGTGGGGCATATTTCCAAGGTTTGATCTCGTGAGCATCAGCAGCCGACCTCCAACGATGTGCTTCCTGCACTGACTAAACGGCCGCGACTATCACCTGAGCCCAAGTCAGAGTTTAGTAAAATCTAGATGCATGGGATGTAACTGTATAATTTCGCGTTGATGCCGCTTGCTGGTACAGAATTTGTACCAGCACCAAGCGTATCTCCGTCGTCTGTAACAACGTGCTTTCTATGGGGTATAAGTAATCAACTAGGCTTTTATTCCACAACAGGTTCTAATCCTCCTTGGATCCCAATAGATTCAACTGTTTCAACCTTCCCACCATGGCCTTCGCACCCCGATCACCACCAGCAGCATCATGAACCTCCTTGGCATGCTTGATCAGGTCCCCTCTCCAGCGATGGAAAGCACCTTCAATCTGCCTTGCTACTGTTTCACCTTCAACCCTGGCAACGAGTTGGCACACCCAAATCATTCTCCTTGCACTGACGAACCTGTGCTCCATCATGGGCCGGATAATAGCAGCTCGGACTACAGCTTTGGTAAACAGAGGACCGATTGGCAGAGAATGCGACTCAAGATAGTTGTATAGTTGGTTGATGGAGCGCCAGGTTGCGTTATGTGAACGGGTAGTAGCGATAGAGTAATGATGAGCTAATTGATGGACAAGCGCCGTGCGCTGAGAGAACGGTATGTCAGCAGTGAGGTTGGCGTAGGCTGGCGGCAGCGCATGGTAGTCCGAGGCGCGGTCCAGAATTGCGACAAATTCCCGACGGGCCTGTAGAGTTTCCATCTCTTCTTGATCGCTGACAAGCGTAGTCGAGATCGCTGGTCCGGCGAATTTGTTAAGAGAATCGGAGATGTATTGGCATGCACGTAATGTAGAGGCGTGCTGTTCGCGCTCCTGGACTGTCTGCAGGTTTGGTTGCTGTCGGAGAGTGGGCAACTCAGCGGCGAGACGGGTTTGTATGGCCTCTGGGTTATGTAGTGGAAATCGATACTTTTGTACAAGGTATTGAAATCGGCGCAGAGACCGAAGGCTGGCGTGGGATGTGAACGTATGGACAGCCATACTCATCATCGGCCCATATTGAATGGAAGCCTTCCGCATGCGCTTAAAGACCTTTATCACTTCGTCTTCCATTCTCAGTATGCCTTGCTGCTCCAGTGCAGAGGCCGCGTAGGCGTGTACGCACTGTAACCAACTGTCCTTGTACACACCATAGCCTGGCTGCTGTGCCGTACGGAACGCGAGAGCATAGAGTAATAGAAGTGGCCGCTTAGTACCCGTACGTTCGCTCTTGAATACATCCGCAGCCACCTCGGTGAAGGCGATTTGTGTGTAGGTGCTATTGGAACGGGTTGCATCGAATCGGGCGTCAAGGTTTCCAAGGACTGTCATCCACGCACGCGCACGGTGCCAGTACGTCTCAGCCGACAATCTTGTCTTCCTGACGCCTTGTATGAGGGACAGAGTCACCGATGAAACTAGCGACTGGAGTCGTTCTTCAGGCAGGAAGAAAAGTATTTCCTCGACAGCGTGGAGATAATTGTGAGAAGCGCGTGCAATCATCGACACGATGACTTGTTCTGCGTTGTCGAAATCGGCCAGCAGAGAACGTATCGCCTTTCGCAAGTTCGAAGCCTCGATCTTGTCCGCAAGTAAGCAAAGATCGCCTACAGCACTTTGGCCGGCTTCAGTAACGTAGGAACAGCTGCGAAGGGCTGACCGGATCAGTGTGAGTAGTTGGGTATCCTGTAATGAGCTTGTTGAATCTGCAGCTGATGTAGCGGCTTCTATCATCTTGGAATATACGCGGCGGTGGACACGGAAGGCATGCGGTAGATACGCGCCGGACGTTTCCAGACACTTGAGGAGGTCGAGACTCTCGGGTGTGTACGTGGGAGGTAGATTGAAAAACTTAAGGCCGGAAAGGATGCGCGTGTGATCCCAGCGGTTTTCGGTCAGATGCTTGACTACCATGACGTTGTAGACCCAATCGATATTGGTGGCTGGGCGACATGATATCCAGCTCTGATGTAGTAATCGGCCGCGTTCGGTACTGGACATAGTTCCAGCGTTTGCGATCTTTGTCTTGAAGTCGTCAAAATGCGCCTCAGGATCCAGCGCATCGACTGTGCATTCCCCTGGTCTGCTCAGATGTTTCTGCGGTTCATCTTGCGAAGTGTTCTGCGAGAAAGGGTATGGGGCACCGAATGCAGAAGCGGTAGTCGTCGAAGCTGCGTGCTCCGTGGATGTACGGTCGGGTTGCGTTATTGGTAAACTTGGAACATGCTGAGCTGCTGTCGATATTAGCTGAGTGTATGTGGAGAATGCGCTGCGCAACGTACGCGAAGTCAATGGCTCTGCATGGGTTTGTAAAGACGGTGCTTCGTATCTCCAAGTGGGCGGATCATCTTTGCGGAAGCCAAAAAGCGCACCGAGATTGAACAGTGGCGCAAAGTTTCCCTGAGGGTAGAAGCCCGCCGAGACAGTCATTCGGCGCTTTGCTGCCCTCCTCCTGGCCTCCAATGGCCCCGGAACGTGGCTGCCATGGCGCTTCTGTTGCGGGCACGAACTGGGGAAAAATCGATTGAGGGCGCCGGTGAGGAGGTCGTCAGAGATCCATATGTGCTGGGAGGAGGAAGACTGGAGCGATTGCACTGCTCGGCGACAGGCAACGGGCGGACGGCGCATTAAGCGTGGCTGGTCATCGGAGGCCCTGGTGAAGCTTGGTTCGATGCTGAGCACGCGTCCCGATCGGGAAGTGGAAGATGCACGTGACGTGGGTGACTAAGCGCATCATCACGAAATCGGAGGGGCCTTGGAATCCGGTAGCACTGCAGTCCGGCGGCGACTTGGCGCGACTTGCTACAAACCTGGGGAATCTTGACACGAGCATGAATCTTAGGACGAGCTTGCACGATGCGGCTGCGTCCCGCTCGTGTCTCAGGTCACCCAAGCATTTTGACATGTGTCTAACTCAGCCGTTGGAGGTTCTGTGTATGTGGCGCTGTATGGAGAGGCACAACGGTCACTGTTGAGATACTGGCCGCTTAATCACGATGCAGATGTCGTGCATGTTGCTTTTTCTCGGGCCAGAGTGCGTGCAACCTCCGCTATGCTCACCTCACATTTTTAAACTTTCATCGCGATTGTGTCGGGCCGCGCATGTCTAGACTGTGGTGTTCGCATTTCGGATAGAGCGGACAACGGCTTCCATGCTCCAGATTCCGGATGTTAGTTAAATGAGATTCCACATGGGAGACGCGACTCGACCGTGGCCGCGTCCCACTCCCGCCTTCCACGATGGTAGGCAGTCCCAACAGCGCAGTAGTGGAGCGCGAGAACGTTCTCGACCTGGCATCCATCGCAAAAAAGCATCGTGCGCGTCCTGAGTATCGCAACGTCAGCGACACCCTCTGGCCGAGCGCTTGAGTCGCTTTAGTGCCTGACCGCGCGGTCCTGGGTTAGCCTGCGACCACCCCTGCCGCCCCCCGGCAAGCATGAAACGCCGTGCGGCCAATGGCGGCGCTGTTCCTGGCACTAGTGGGCCGGCGCCTTGCCCAGCTAGGCCGACGTCGTGACAGGCTGTCGCGCACACGAGGCCCTGGGTGCATGCCGTGAAGGCAGGCGTGAAGACCGCGAGGATAGACTTTGGCGCAGGAGATGCGAGGGGAGCTGGAGGGCGCGCTGCAATTTAGAGGCATGCGCTGTCCAAAGTTACAGGGCGGGTGGGCTAAAGATGGCGGCAGTCAGACGCAGGCACAGGCTAATTGCCAAGGCTGGCTCCTGCTCCTGGCTGCATGCCTGCCTGTCCTAACTGGGGCGCACTCTCCTGTCCTCTCTTCACTGCGATCCACTCTCAGGGCCCGAGCCTCCTCTCGTTTGTCTGCTTCACGTTGTCAATCGTCGACACCCACAATCGTTTTATCGCATCACTACACTCTCTTTACCCAGAACCCATCTCCCGTCGATTCATTCCTTTTGCGTCACTCTACGGGGGTTCTCTCCAAGGGGCAGCCGACAAGTTTCATCGCCTCGACTTCTGCCACGACGCCCCCCGTTTCAACACCACCAGACGGCCCTGGGCATCGTTGATCGAGCCTCCAGTCCCAGTCCATCGCGCCTGTTGACGACTCCATCTCCGCCGCCATCCCCATATCCACTCAGCCTTACCTCCACGCCGAACCCCAACAACTCGCTCTCTCACCACCATCACCACCGCCGCCGACTCGGACCGCCCGACCCATCCACGCCCACAGGGCCTTGCATGTGTCGACGCCTCTGCATATAGCCCTCCGTGCGACACGCTGTCACCGCCGACCGACGCGCACCACTAACTAACCAAGCACATCACCACAATGGTCTACATCAGACTCGCCTCCGCCCTGGCCGCGGCCTCGATGGTCATGATGGCCGCTGCGGAAGAGAAGCCAACGCCAACATGGGCGACCGTCACGGACCCTATCACCACACCAACAAAGACCTTAGGAGCAAGTGCCATGGTGAGCATCGGTTGCTTCGAGACCGGAATCCCACTCGAGAACCACGGCTCTTTCAACTTCCAGTCGCCTGGTAACTGTCAACTCGTTTGCATTGAGCAAAACAAGCCCGTTATGGGTCTGTCGAACGGCGAGGAATGCTGGTGTGGTGACGAGATTCCCGCCAAAGAGTGGCAGATCAAGAACGAGACATGTGGCACCACGTGTAGCGGCGACAAGACATGGACCTGTAAGCTGACAACCTTCCCTTATTTCGCTCCCGACTGACAGCGCTTAGGTGGTGGAAAGGACAAATTATGGGTCGTTCTCACCGGAACAACTAGGAACCCAGTCGACTTTTACGAGCCCGAAGTAGAGAGCAGCAGCTCAGTAGCACCAAAGCCGTCGTCCGCTGCTCCGACATCAACCGGTGCCGCCCAGGCTTCGGCCACTCCATCTGCGGCGCCCGAAGAAGACAGCAAACCAAACACAATCGCCATCGCAGTGGGCGTAGTCGTCGGCATACTAGCCCTTGCCTCGATCATGTTCGGTGTATGGTTCTTGCTCCGCCGGAGACGTCAGCATCAAGCAGAAGAAGACTACCGTCGCAATGCCGCCAACGTAAATGCTTTCGTCAACGGCGGCAAGCTACACACCAGCAACTCGTCCATGAACGACTCGCGTCTGGACCCGAGCTTCGTCGACCGAAGGCAGAGCAACGGCAGTATTGCAGACAACGAGGACTACTCGAGGCGGATATTGAAGGTATGCGATCCACGATGCCGCCTGACGAAACGCCACTCACTGACACTCCATTAGGTTACCAACGTATAAGTGCCTCAAACAGGGCAATTGGCGCAACACGTGCGCTCTTCACGTCGACCCTCTCTCACGACTGGCGTCGCTGACGAACACCTCCATACCCTGACTACGCAACTACCTAATCTCCTTCACTACCATGTCTCGCACCACGGTGCGCGCAATCACGCTTTGACGACGAGAGTAAGAATCATCTTGCGATTTAGCCCGTTACTATTCAGTACACGACGGAACCACCATACCGTTGTGCAGACCAGCATTTGACGAGGATAAAGAAAGATTTGTGGCGGCTGCACCGAAGAATCTTTTCACCTCTCTTGTGTTATATCCAACCTTTTCTTGTTTCCTCAACTGGGCGTTTGTGGGGTGTTAGATACCGGGCAATTGAATGGGTCACTTATAACTCCATCCGGCGCACAAGAGCACCACGGTCGCTCTCTTGTCTTTGTTCTTTGTTTACGGACGGTAATTTCGTCCAAGCCATTCCTTTACCTGAGGGCATTAGTTCCTGTCCTGCCGCTCCCTATCCCCATGTGTGCTCCTCTTGCCTGTCGCCATGTAGCCACCCTGCCAACAAGCACCCCCCATTTTCTAGCTACTCTATCTACCACCTCCGCCAATCAAAATCAGTCACATTACATGATATGTCTACTGTGACACTCAAAGCAGACTTGCAAATACTCCTACAAACTTGGTGACTAACCGCCATTACGAGCATTATCCCCACAGCCACACAACCAACGTCATCAACATACCATGCTATTCAAGCTCTGTGCACCAGTTATTGCACATGGTTGTGTGTCACGCGAGCCCTCGCGATGCCCCAGCCTCCCCTAGCCACACTAGCCACACTAGCCCAACATTTTCAGCCTCAGCCTTGCACATCACCATTAAAGCGCTGTACAACTGCCACCAATGAAGAACCATCTCCCTTCCCCTCCCCATACTTTTGCGTCGATCACCCAGTTAATCACCACCCTTTTCGAGAAAGGCTCGAGGTCACGCGAATTGGGATTGAAACGCACCTACAACGCAGCGCAATGTTACCCAAGGCAAAATTGAAACCAAAGTGACCCAGACGAACTTGACCGCCTTTTTTCTCCGCACTTTGATGCGTGAAATTGCCTCGTGAAAGAGCCGACTCCGAGGTGCCCGTAGTCCAAGTGGCTGGGTACGGCAAAAGGTGGGGAAAGACTTCGGCGATTTCGGCCTCCCTTCTTGTTTCACCACCCCTCCTCCGTCCTTGCTCGTTTCCCTTTCGCTGTCGCCGTGAGGCTGAGAGTGCGGACCCGTGATCTCCCCGAGGGTATCGACAAATTTCCCGACCAGAGAGGGAAAGAAGGGTCGGTTTGTCTTGATGTTTTGACATGCGTGCTTTTTTGTTCTCGCACTTGCTTTGGCCTTGCAACGGGGATTGTGTGCGTCGGTGCGTTTGTTACATGTTGTGGGAAATGAAGGGCTTCGGCATTTGGAGAGCATGTGCGAAGGTCATGGCATCTGGGCGTTTGTGGGCTGAGAGCGAGGGTTCGTTATGCCGTTGATGCCGTTGCGGTTGATACTGACTCTCTCGTGCATATTGTGGCTCTCTTGTAAAGCCGAGGTGAGGATTCGGTGGTTTTTCTTTTTCCTTCGCTGCTTTGATGTGTCCTGGGGTCTGAAACGAAACTCAAGGCGCGGCGTTATGTGGTAGGCATTTTGGGAATTGGAAACGCGAATCCGAGCTTTCTAGATGTTTGGTATTGTTCGCTACCAGAGAGTTCGCTGGGTCGAAGCTAGGCTTGAAGTTGTACCCTGGAGGTGTTCGCTGGGTTTACGGTGACGGATTAGTACGGCAGACTATACTGTATGCTCCAAGGCTTGGTGTGGCTAAGAGTTGGAGAAGGAAAGCGTTGTTGTAGTCACCGGCAGCAGTGCCGACAGCTAAACCAGTGATGAAGGTCCGCAACAACGGCACCATGTATTGATGGTCTATTGCAGATAAAGGGTTGTTTAGTGAGCTATCATTCGATGAGGTGAGTACGATCGTAGAGCGTATACATCTAGTGTTGTCCAGTCAGGAAAGCTTTCATGTAGAGATTCGCTCATACGCAGAGCTTTGTTCGCTCTTCCTCATCTTATCCTAGGGTAGACAGCTAACTACCTAACCTTCTTTCGATGATTATGAAACAAACAGACTTTGCCATATGGTTGTGCAAGGAGAACAGGATGTTGAACTCCTCGCCGGTATCGACATGCCCTCCAGACTCGACATGCCGGTGAAAACGCTCGTCGAGTTTGCAGGAAGCGACAAGGATACCCTACTATTCGTTTCCTCACACCACACTGCTCCCCCGATCAACACTGTTCGTCACGAGTACAGCACCACGCTTACTCTCCGTAACATAAGTCAATACGTCTTGACGTCATACTAAGACGATTTGATCGTAACCTGGTAATAGGTGACGAGGGCTTAGTTCGGTCTTACTATCAGGCACGCAGGGATTGATGTCTATATAAAGCACCTACCTAGGAAGAGGAGTACCACCTACCCTACCGGGCCATATGACCGCACACCTCCGAGTGCTATCAAGCGGAGGTAATCACGGGGTGGATTGAATGTACAACAATAGAGCAGAGAGACCATATGACGCGCGTCTCTTTCTCTGTCGCGCATCCCTAGTACTTCGACCGAACCAGAGGATCAGTTATCGCTGTCTGGGTAACGAGATGCGTGGCACCACTATCGAGAAGCGCCTGGTTCACTACCTCGATATATCGCTCCATCAAACGCTTGACCTTTCCTTTGCTTCGGCTCTCGCTTTACTCATGCCTGCTATCTTGACCATCGCCCCTGATACAATGAGAACCCAAACAGGTCTGCAGCCCACATTAAGATAACAATGTGCAAAGTAGGTATTCTGACGCTGATGTGCCTCTTACCAACATATTCGGGATGCATGAGAGGCCCAATCAGACATTCTGATTATGACACCTGTTGCACAACTACTTCTTACAACTCGTCTTTGGCGTTCTCCTTGTCCTCACCCTCCATTTCAGCTGCTCGCCTCTTCTTCTCTCGTGCGCAGGCTTTCTGTTTGTTCGACTCTACTAATGCTTTCTTGTCGTCTTCTGGTAGACTAGCAGACTTGTCATTGGTCTTGGCCCTTGACTTCTTCTTGCTGTCTTGGTAGCGCTTCGCCATCAACTTGAATGTGAATGCGTGAGGACCGTATTTTGAAATGACGTCCGCTCGGTCCCACCATAAGTGAGATTCCGCCACCTTGATATTGACTTCGTTTCGCATCTTCTTGATACTCTTGATCTGTTCTTCGTTCATGCTTTTGCTGCGGGACATGAAGTTATCAATGGTAGAGTTGTTTAACGTCGGGATACTCAGAATCTTGCGAAGTGTGTTGTTGTCTGCGCCGTACTCCTCGATATCTTGAACTCGCACTATCAGCCCATTGGCGATCTGGAAAAGGTGTTTCGCTGAGCTAAGAAAGCCTTGCAGGTGTGCCGTTCCCCAGACCTTCACCATCGCGTAATCAATGGAACGCCCTTTAAGCGCATTGGCTCTCATCTTGTGGGTGACTACCCTGCCGCGGATACGGTTGAAATACTCAGGGTGCGGAACTGAGAACGCGATGCGTTTGATATTGTTGTCCTTGTTGTATTCGATCCAACACGGTGGCTTCTTGCTTGATTGGTACTCCTGTAGAAGTACGAAGTCAGTATGTGTCTCATGTGCAGTTCATACAGTTATAGCTTACATTGTTACCACCAGCAAACCATATTTGTTGGTGTTGAACATGGTCCGCGTCTAGATATGACAGATAGGTGTTGACCGCAGCTGCTCCGACAACTAGGGCGATCTTTGCCTGCGATCTTGCCAGCCATTCCTGGGCGACACACTGCCAGAACAATCTCAGGTTGGTGGGGATCTCGTCGACAACGTTGCCTAGCCCGTCGATGTTGTCTCGGTTGATGCGACGCGGGAATACGTCGACATGGAGGGCGCCGGTCGGTCGGACGGACTTGAGGTGCAGCCCCAACTTTGAACAAAGCATATTCATACACTGATTGGATAGGTCCATCGTCGTGCCGTAGGAGGCGTGTACCGTACTGCCATCTTTCGCTGTCGGATAGGATGACACTACGACCAGGCTGTCTTGGATGCTCCCTGTGTACTTGACTGCAAGGGCACAGTTAGTTCAGCCGCCTTTTAGATCCCAAGTACCAAAGAAAATTTACCTAGCTGATCCTCTGACATGTCCAACCACTTCGGCATATTGGTTCCGACAGGCAGCTTGATTGCTCGCTCAGCCTTGGCTCCCTCTTCCCACAACAGGTCCGACTCTTCGTACGTCGAGGGCCAACTCTTAGGCTCGCGCTCGTGGCGTGGTATGGTAAAGGGCGGCGAATTGTGTGTAGTAATCTGGGCTAAGAAGTCTTGGACATCTGCAAGCATAAAGTCAGTATGCCGGAGTACATCACATTTTGTACGAGTACGTGTAGCTTACCTTGCTGGCAAATGCCAGGGAGAAGCCGCTGGACGAGCGCCTCGATGTCGGTAGGGCTCAGGTCATCAAGTAGATCGTTGTCACTAACGGCACACCCCTTGAGTATACTAGGCACATGCTTCTCTTCTATGCCTGCGGTGATGTCGTCTTCTATAAGACTGGCATAGACGTTGATGCTAAAGTCGTTCTCTTCCTCGTCGTAAACTTCGGTAGGCGTCAATGTGTTGCTCTGCCGACGCGGTGTTCGAGCAGGTGTCCGAGCAGATGTCCGAGCAGGTGTCCGAGCGGGTGTTTGGGCAGGTGTTTGAGCGGGTGTTTGAGCAAGCTTCTTCTTTGGTGCCATTGTTGGACGTGTGATCGAGAGAGCGATGGAGCGGGGGCGTCAATGGGAAATGAGAGCTTGGTGATGCTTCACTGTCGGACGTGTGCTCGAGGGAGCGAGGGAGCGGGGGCGTCAATGGGAAATAAGAGCTTGGTGATGCTTCACTGTCGGACGTGTGTTCGAGGGAGCGAGGGAGCGGGGGCGTTGACAGGAAGTGAGACGCTCTCTTTGATAAGTGGGAGCTTGGTGAGGCTTGGTTGGTCAGACCCATGAGGCATGAGGAAGGAGCGCTGTCATCGAGCCCAACCATTTACCTCAGCATCCCGAGGTCCAGTTGGTCAGAACCGTGAGGCACGAGGAAGGAGCGCTGTTGTCGTGGCCTAACCATTTACCTCAGCATCCCGAGGTCCGGTTCGTTAGGACCGTGAGGCACGAGGAAGAAGCGCTGTTATCGTGGCCTAACTACTTACCTCAGCATTTAGTCAGTGAGTAGTATAATGCAGTCGCGATAGAACGTACACGCGGTACAATTCGAGACTTTGTAAATGTTCCCGCGCTAGCCTCGCCACTTGTGTTAGTAAGTTTGAGGCTGGCAGTAGCCGCGCCACAAATAAATAATGTTATAAGTTAAAACAATAGACTTACATTCATTAATATAAGACAAGACACTGTGCCAGAGTGGTTTAATAGGTGTGACTCGAAAGAGCTTGTCTCCATAAGATATCACAAATTGCAAATGCGCGCAGCACGGTTTCCACAAACGTAGTAATATAAGGAAGGAGAGACGAACGCTGCAGCAATAAGAGACTGTGGTAGTGAGTGGCTGCAGGCCTGCCAGACTGACGAAGGCTGCGGAGGCTATGCACTAAAAGCGAGAAGTGCGGAGGTGAGACACTGAAGACGGTAGAAGGAGGATGTGACGTTGGTGAGGTGTGGTTGGAGTGCGCTTGTTGATGGTATCCAATCTGTGGTTTTGGTAAGAGGCAGGAGGTAGGAGCGATGGCACCCACCATGGGTGGCTAGGATTTGTCTCGCGTTTGCTGCATACAAACTCGTGAAAGTTAACAACTAGGTAGTTCTCAAGTTGATGTATACGTCCACCTGAAGTGTTCTCAATAGTACTTTGGGCTTTTTGTCGTAATGCGACACGAATTGTAGCTACTCCCAGTGCTCCATTGTTCGTTTTTGGATCTGTTCCTAATAAGCAATGAAATCACGGCCGGGCAATGTTGACGAAAATTTTTGACAAGTCAAGGCGCTAGGAAGAGGTGCCGTGATGCGACAGAGGTGATTGGCTAGTAATCCGAGTGAGGGCTTATTTATTTGGTCATATCCATATCCTATAGTCAGCCGATCTGACAGGGCGTATGGGTCAAGCATCTCGCTAGGCGGCTAAGCATGTTGGCGAACCAGCTTGTCTATACCTTCTCTCGTCAGCTCGCAATTGAATGATGCTTGGGCGCCGCTCGTGGAGCAATATACGCTTCGAGCGATGGGCGAAGATCGCCTGGAGACTGGATCATCTGGCTGGATGACGCCCATGTCGACACTAGGTATGGCGTGTCTCTCCTGCACGACCTCGTTCACCGACTGGCCCAACAAGATCACTGCTGTGAAGCCATACGGCCGTAAGGAATTCCAGAGGATCATATATCAGGCGACAGTTGATGCGGTGAGTCTTGCAAACTACCTTCCCACTTCTCAAGAACTTTCATCTTCATACTATCCATACATCTGAATTCGCTTTCGAGACTTTCAATCCTGTAAGAGCACATCGTTCTTTGGGAAATAGTCGACAACCAGACGCGACGCAAACAGCATGAAGCTCGCCGCTACTGGGGCCATTGTGCTCTTCATTCGTTCGATCATGGGCGCAGGCTGTCCAGACGGCCAAGTTGGTGTTGGTACCGTACAGAGCTGCTTGATCGTCAAGTTCGTCCTTATCCATCCCAATCGCCAGGGTGCCTGGGCGAGACTACGAGCTGACTTGTATCTCTAGCAACATGTCGACTGAGTGCGGGGCGACACAGGGTGTCGTCTTTGGAGAAGGCAACTGCGACCAAGCCGATATCGAGAACATGTTCCAGGATGACGGATATTGTCAGCCTAGAACTTTCCTTCATGGCGCCAAGGTTTTCTGCGAAGACGATGACATGACCGTCACGTCTGTTGCATACAATCTAGCGACTTGGGGGAATTGCAAGAAGCAACATGTCGATTGTTCTGCTGGACCACTTCAGTACTTATATATTGATTACTGTTGCGAGAAGATGTAGGGCTGAATACCTCACTCAACTGTTGCCGTGGCCAAGGTACGGAAATTATGTACGCTAGCAAAGTGGCATCTGCCCACACAAGAAAATTGTACGAAGCTGACCTCGGGATGGTTTCTGTGGGTGTCGTCTGCTTGTTCATTCCCTTGGTCTTGTTAGCATAATGCAATCATATTCCCTTCATACAAAATTACCGAGATGTTTGATGATGCACCGGCTGTAACTAGCAATGGCGGTACATCACCCAAAACGAGGGTCGTGGTAAGTCTGTCGGGTACAGGGTGTTCTATGTCTTAGGCCCCCGCTATGAGCAGCTTACTGTAGGTAAGAGGCTTCGCCGTTGGCAAAGTTTGCGACAGTTGCACTCTCCCCGTAGGTCGCAAGCCTGTGCTAAGATCACCTGCCTCGCTCAACACGCGCGTATGTCTCCTCAAGCGTGTTGCAATGACTTCGTCAGCGAGCGATCCAAGCAGGCCTACTGTACCACTCGTGCGTCGCGTCGTCCTCCCTTTCGATAAAGATCAAAGCATGCGTTGTTGTGTTGACGCACCCGGCGAGGAGCTCGTGAGTAGCATGTGAATGCCGATCGCCCTCGCAAGGGACCAGGCTTACACCCCCGGAGTCTGGAAATCAGCATGCGATGACCCGAGGCAAAGAGAAGACGATGCGCATCAAAATCCTAGAGCATTAGCGGTGTGAAGAGATGGATGGTTGTGTTTGAACGCTGTGGAAGGATTGAAGTTGCGCACTGCGTGCGTCGGCCGAAGTGGGGTCTGTGAGCCCTCCAAGTCTCACATGACCAAAAATTGTGTTTTACCCCCACACCTAGGTATGAGCATTTGTTTGTGCTGGAATGAATGTTTTTGTATTGTAGAAGTGTTTGCATGTCTCAGATTCAAAATCGGTCAAGAAATGGTGGTTTTGTGCGCAAAAAATACCAATCCACTCCTTTTTCTCCACCACAACTATTACTACGCTTCAGTAGACTTTACAGGACCTTAAAAAGGGCAAAAAGAATGCGAAGCCGGCAGGATTCGAACTGAAAACGCTGTTAGTTGCTTGTCTTGTGGATGTGTAGTTGTGGAGAAGTGATTTCTTACCCTGCGCGCCCGAAGGCATATGATATCTATTCAAGCTGCTCTAAACGAACAGCTTATTCGAGTCATACCCATTAACCACTCTGGCACGACTCCTGTGGTTGTGATGATTGATGGAAGATAGCTCAGCAGCAAGATTTATATCCTTGTTCAAAAGTTGGTCACTGGGGACTTACTTGGGCAAATGGGACCACAGCGCAGCAAATACAACCTCACCTGGACTTGTCTAGACCACCAGACACATCCGAACGAACGGCTTCATTCATTGGCTAAGTGGTTCTTCAAACGCAGAATTTTGTTGGGTGGTGGGGCCGGCGCCCACCACGACCATGTCCGCTAACCGCCCATCTACCGGTGGAATGCGGCACAAGAAACCATCGTCACAACCATACACTGTCTTACATTCATAGACTACGGCGAACGCAACGCTGTTCAGAATGCTGCGAAAAGCGCAAGACTTTTAGATGCATGTAGCTCAGACATAGTTACAACTGTTTCAAACTCCTACCTAGGTATTAACTCTATCTCTTTGTGCTTTTGCATTTTCCTCCGTGAACGCGCCTAAAGTGGGGTACATGCAAGCCTCACTCACCGTTTACCGTTGTGCGACCAGCCCGTACATTTGCACAGCCCAGGCACGAGCGCATGACTGTAACGACTCATCACATCACGATCGCATACCAATTTTGTTCTCGGCGACACATTGATTGGATATTGCTACTCGGCCACCAGCGTTTTATCTCCCAATTTTACCCTTACAGTATGTACATAGAAGGTCGTAAAGATGCTCGCGAAAAGCCCCAAAGCCCAAGAATTACCTCCGACTGCGCACGCCCATCCAAATCACTCAGCGTCTTCTATCACCTCGTACAAGAAAAAAACTCGAACAGGCCTGCAGACTACATCAGGGTAAAATAAGCAAACTGTAAAACTTTGTGGCAATGTAGGCTCCACGGTGTTCAGTTTTTTTCTGGGTTGACGTGCTATTTCTCTAGCATTGGAGCTTCGCCGGACCAGGAATCTTGTAAGGCGTTCCGTTGCCCTTGGGCTGACCCTGGGCGTTGTAGATGCTGAGCTTGATACCCGCATCGTCCGCCCTGTAGGCACCAGGGAAGCTGACGGTACTGCCAATCTTGGATCCAGATCCCGAGACATTGATCTGCGCGCAGCCCATGTAGAATTGCGCACCGCCGGTCGAGCTCGCGCTGTGCAGGGCGATGAGTTCAGCCCTGAGAAGATATTGACCCGGAGCGACACAGGATGGCATCGTCATCTCCGTCCATCCGCCGCTGTTGATCATGCGGTCGACGCCCCAATTTCCAGAGCTGTCGAGACCGTCTTCGGCGACTTTGAACCATTGGAGACCAGAGGGGGACGCATTCGCGGCATTAGAGACCTTTGCCATGTAAAAGATGGCAGGCCCCTTGTGGGACTTCGCGATCGGATGGTCGGGGTCGTTTGAGCCTCTTCAAAAAGTTAGTGGTTTGCTGATGAAAAGATGGAGAATGGGACGACGTACTGTGCTCCGCCGACAATGTGGCCCCAGTTCACGCCGACTTTGTCTCCAGGCTTGACATCAATGACTTTGCCGGTAGAGGAAGCACCAGAGTTACAAGCAATATTTCCGTCATTGACATTGGTGATGGGGTTGTTGGAAGGGGCGACGCGGATACCGTTGCCTTGGCCCAAGTCCTGGCCGTTGATACGGACGCGCTGAGCGATAGTATGCGCTGACCCAAGAGCGGGTAGCAGGGCAACAGCAGCGGCGAAGAACCTCATCTTGAACGAAAGACTGATAGTGTAGATGTATTGGTCGAGTATCGAGGTGTAGATGCGGATGAGGTGCTGTCACTGGGTGTCGTGCCACTCCTTATATATCCCATCCTACTCCTACGCCCATTCCCGCGCGACCCTGGAGTATCAGCAGCATGACGCTCCTACCTGTCTATCATCCATCTCAGTCGCTGGGCTGCAATATAACAACGCCACACGCAAGCCTTCGCTAAAGAGCCTCCAAGATTTCTCCGTGCGCCCCAGACTTGTTTTCCACCACGGCAGAGGTGGCTGCTGTCGGTAGTCATGCAATGACACCAATGAGACCAGAGAGTTTTCCATTTACTCTACCGGTCATATATGCTGTTTCGCAATAGATGGTCTTGTGCAACCACGTACCCGAAATCAGTGCTTGGCAGTAGGTGTTTGTGTGTGGCCGGTTAATATACTCTTCGCGATTGAGGCCCGTGAGTAAAAAGACACATGACCGGTTCTTGGAAGCGAGATATCCGCTAGCGATGATCGTATCGAGCCTTGCGTTGGAGATGTAGTAGAGTGTAGTCGCGTGTAGAGCTTACCTGTTTTGAATGTAGAATCATATTATGACCTGAACATTCACTCTGCTACTCACATAGAAGTAAGGTAAACAAAAGCACGGAGAACATCCACAACCTTCCTCAAACGCCTGACCTTAGGGCTCTGGTTATCATTGCTTCCATGGCGCACCGCACTGTTGTTGTGACTGACGCCCCTTCGCGACAAGCAAATGATCTTGTGACACCTCGCGACCGCTTTCACTTTATTTATTTCATGCCTACTCAATGTAGCGTATTGGCCACACCCGTGTCTTACCTCTTCAACCCTTCTCTTTACAAGACTAGGGGCTTCCGCCTCTTACAAGAAGGAACTAAACAGTTGCACTGCAGAATACATAAGTGTGAAAAACGAAAGTTGAGAACATCCTGAAGCAATGTAGACTTCTGGGCTATCTGCTAAGATGGGTGTACCATTTCCCTTCGAAAGCATGCTTCAATGCCTGGCATCCAACTCTTATTGTAGCTGTCGATCGACCGGAGTGAAATAAAGAGCTGCGGACCCGAGTACTGGACATGTCGTCAATGAAATAGTGCGGCACCGGACTGGATATCTCTCTCTCTCGTTGTCGCATTGCCCTGGTCTTGATTGGGCTGGGCATTGAAGTTGTACTTGAGTACTCGGGACAACTGTGATACATCACTACCGACATACTGCATCTTGCTCGCCCTTCAGAGAATACCGGAGATAACCAATGACGGCAAAGGGGCAGTGCAGCCCGCAATACTGCCCGCTGGGTTACTTCGTGGTAGGCTAGTGCTGCTACGGGGTCCAACTAGTGTTAGAGGGTTGGATACGAGAGGACCCCTGGAAAAAATGGGATAGGTCCCACGAGAGACGCGCAGCTCGCAGCAAGACGAAGGGAGAAAGGATTTCGGCATTGCCGCCGTGCTGCATTGATCTGCGGAAGGATGAATGCAAATCGCTGGGCAGACTTGGGTCGGCACGTTCGGCTGTGCTCTCCCCACATTGAATCTCCACGTGTTTGGCCAGCGGCGATGGAAGTGGCGACGGACGATGCGGCTGCAAAGTCACCGAGAAGCTTTATCGAGACCAAGATTGTCAAAGTGAAGAAGTTGGCAGGCCACGAAGCCCCTCTTGTGTCGCCTACGTGTTCCGCGAGCCTGCATGTGACAGCTGCTAGGACAATCGATGTGACGGGCGCAAGTAACGGCGCAATGGATGGAAATGCAAGCAAGTCATGATAGGCCGAAGTGTAACAGCCGCGCCACAGGCTAAGACGATTCAAGGGTCGGGCACTGCTGCACGATGACGATCATGTCCGGATGGTGTTGAGGGCGTAGCATTGAAGGGAACATGACATCACCTAAGCATCTTTGTGAGCCTCTTCAGTGCCGCGAAGCCGCCGCGGATGGCCATGGTTTTATTCTTCACATCCGGCATCTGCCTCTCGACATTGCAAGCACCCTCAGGCACACATTAAATCCATCAAATTGAGCAGTTTGCGACACAATTGCACTCCGAGCAGTAAGTATTGATTGATCTGCGGCGCCATGTCGGTTCGGGCTCTCGCAATCTGCGCCTCGACCCCTCCGAGGCATCTCACCCCCTAGCGCGACTCCACACGTCATCGCCAGCCACAGCGAACGCGGCTCAGGGTTGCAGTTGTTTGCGAACGTCTTCTTACATATATTCGTCAGGGTCTACCTTACCGTCGCCGCAGCCAATATCCACGACCAGGCAGCTCCCACCATGGCGACCCAGCGCCCAGTCACCCCGTCGGCCTCTTACGACCCCGTACCGCACATCGACGACCCAGCCCATCTCAGCCGCGGCTACGGCACCTCCGCTGTGAATGACTTTGGAAACTCACCACTAAGCGCGCCAAATGAGCGTTCGCGCCTGGGGCGGTTCGAGGAGGACTTCGATGCGCGCACACGAGGCTCCTCCGTCATCGAGGGTGATATGCACCAGCGCTCGTCCTCGCGCTCCTCCACCTTGAACCAGGGCGCAACCCCTTCGCGAAGTGGCACTCTCAAGAAGAAGAACTCTGTCAAGAGGGCAAGCAGCATGAAGCGTAGTGGGAGCAGGAGATCCATGCACGCGGGCTCGATACGTGGCGTGACAATTGACGACCAGGAGCACGGCTATGACCGCGAGGACAGTGTCTTCTACACTCCTGTACCAACCAAGGGCACCCCCACCGAGATACTAGCAGAACGCTTCCAGAGTATGTTGGGCACGTGACAGATCTGTGAAACATACTGACGCCTGACAGCTTGGCGAAAGTTTCTCAAGGACCTCATCACCTACTTCCGCGAGGTGGCATCCTCGTACGAACACCGCGCCAAATCGCTGTTGAAGGTCTCGAATGTCATCAACAACACGAACGCCCCCGCCGCTCTCCTCATAGAAGGAGGCCTGAACGACGCCAACCGCATCCTCCGCGATTTCCACAAGCAAGCCATCCTCGAGGCCAACAAGGCGAGGGACGTTGAAGCCGACGTCATCAACCAGCTCAGCGGCCTCAGGGCTGACCTCGCGCAAAAGATCAAAGAGATCAAGTCACTGTCTGGCGACTTCAAGAACAACGTCGAGAAGGAAAAGGAGACCACAAGGAAGTGTGTAACAGCACTTGAAGAGGCGCTGGCTTTGGCCGACTCCGACCCCACGGCAGTCGCAGGCAAGGGAGATCCCTATGTCGTTCGTCTGGGTGTCGAGCGCCAGGTGGAGAGGCAGATTGATGAGGAGAACTATCTCCACAGGGTCAGTTGTTGCACGCGTAGAAGCGACTCAACTAACGTATATAGGCTTACCTAAACCTTGAAAACTCCGGCCGCGAACTCGAGTCGATCGTCGTTGGCGAAGTCCAGAAAGCCTACAACGCTCTTGCTACCATCTTGAAGCGCGATGCCGATGAGCAGTACAATACGGTAGAGCGGTTGCGCAATGGCCCGATCGCCATGCCGCGCGATCTCGAATGGAGCAGGTTTGTGCGAAGCGACCCTCACTTCGTCAACCCAGACATGCCGCTGCGCAGACTGGAGGATATCCAGTACCCTGGCAAGCACCACCCTGCTACTACCGAAGTCAGAGCGGGCATGCTCGAGCGGAAGAGCAAGTATCTCAAGTCCTACACACCAGGATGGTAAGCAACTTAGTCTTGACAGCCTTCCCAGTCTAACACTTTCTAGGTACGTCTTGTCGCCAACGCATCTCCACGAGTTCAAATCGGCCGACCGCATCTACACTCAGCCTCCAGTCATGTCCCTTTATCTGCCAGACCAGAAGCTTGGTTCTCGCTCCCAGCCCGGAAGTTCCTCCCACAAGTTCGTTATCAAAGGCCGTCAGGCTGGATCCATGCATCGTGGCCATACTTGGGTGTTCCGGGCGGAGACGTACGACACCATGGTCGCATGGTTTGAAGATATCAAGGCCTTGACTGAGAAGAGTGGAGAAGAGCGCAACGCCTTTGTCCGTCGCCATGCAAGCGTCAGGAGTACCAGCGCCGGCAGCGCCCGTTCAGCCAGCTCGGATGGCGGACTAGAGGAAGACGAGGCAGACGCGGTTCCTTTCTCAGCCAACCAGTCCATGAAGGAACAGGCCTACCGGGATCAGTCTGAGCGACCTTCCCGACCTTCTCCAGGTGGGCGATTCCCGTCTGATTTGATGGTCAACCGTAACTTACAAGCGCCTTTATCGCCATCTAGCGGAAGTTCAGAGGTCGGCAATGATCTAAACACCATGTCTGGAGGTCCGACACAGGATGTGCATCCGATGTATCTTGCCCAAACCTCAGCCTACCAGCCCGAACCAGCTCAGCCCGTCCAGCCCGTCCAGTACACCCAACCCGCTCAATACCAACAGCAGGCCAGCTTCGCAAATCCATACACACCAGCCCAGCAGTCATACGCCCCTCAGACTGTCGACAACCCTTCATACGCCCCTGTTTCTCAGGCTTACCCTGTCCAGCCAACTTCGGTCGACCAGTACAACCAGCCATCCCTGGCACATGCTGAGCCTATCCAACGCAAAGATAGTACCCATTACGGCAACTGGTTGGCGCCTGCTGTTGGGGGTGCAGCCACCGGAGCCCTTGCAAACGAAGCATTGCGGAAAAAACAATTGGCGCAACAACACTACGAGGCCCAGCAGATCAACCAAGAGCAGCAATATCCAGTCGAACAATCTCGCGTGGTAGACTTCCCAGATGCCACCCCTACGCAAGTCCCCGAGCGGCATCCTGACCATATCCTCCCCGACCAAATCGACGACACAGGCTACGTCGCCCCTGCTGTGCAGCCAACCCCTGCTCCGATCGTTGCGCCGGTCTTTGATGGCCACACTCAATCCCAGCATGTAAGTGGGTTGGATACACCAGGAGCTACTTCGTCTTTTTTAGGCGAGTCTGAGGTAGGGGCACCTGCCTTCGGCGAGACTGTCAACGGCGGGCCCGTCCCAGTGGGCCTCGTGGATACTGCAGAGGAGATGGCGCACCCTGGCATGGGCAAGCGGATGAACACCGACATCAGCGTTAGCGACCTGCATGTCCCGGGCGAATATCCCAAGACAACCGTTGGTGACGCCAGGATTCCTGCTGCAGCCGCCACATCGCAGGAGCCCACGACTTTCCTGAAGTACAACTGATTGTCTCACGGCAACGACTGAACGGCCTGGGTTATGGGAGCTCTACGGTAACGACTCGGACGACTGGAGTATGCATTCACGAAAAACAGCTGGGTAGGGGCTAGCTGCGGGCTGGAGTTTTCTGGCAAGGAGCAAGGTTTATATCTGCGTCGCCTTTCTGTGAGGATCTCCTGATGGATCTGTCAACATCTTTTCCTTTACAGTTCTTTCCCTCGTTATAACGTCTGAGCATACGTGCTCAAGCGTCTCATTACCCCCCCTTGATACCCGGCGTGATACACCCAATAGTACATAGATGGTAATTTGCTTTAATTGATCGTTACCTTCGTTCGCTAGTCTGGTGTGCTGGTCATAAAACCTACGCAACATCAACAACAATCTTCCCCCTAACTCTTCCTTCGACCATATACCCCTTGACCTTCTCCCACCCCTCCTTACATCCTTCCTCTGTCAAGATCCCCTTAACGACATCCTGCACCACAACCTTTACCTCGCCCTTCTCCGCCAGCTCCCTGACCTGCTCCAACAACTCACTCTTCTGATACAAAATAACATTCGCATACCTCGGCCCAAAGAAGTACCCCCAAACATGCCTCATCACCTGCGACGGATACGTAAAATACGTCAACGGCCCACCCATCGCCGTCCTCGAAGTCTTATCCCCCACAATAGTAATATACGCGCCTGACGGATGAAGAAGCTCATTCCAATGCGCAAACATGTCCGTGCCGCCCACACAGTCAATGTACAAATCGTATTTTGTGCCGCCGGGCCGTTTGGAAAGAAGCGAGTTAGGCACGTCTTGGGTGCGGTAATCGATGACTTCGTCTGCTCCTAGGGATTGCACGAAATCGACGTTGGAGCCGGAGCAGATGCCGGTTACGTGGCAGGAATACAGCTTTTTGGCTAGTTGCACGCACCACATTCCTACGCCTCCGCTTGCGCCGGAGACGATGACGCGGCGTTGGGAGGGGGAGGGGGAGCTGGATGCGGAGGGGAGCCAGTCGAGGCAGGCGAAGGCTGTTAGGACTACGAGAGGGATGGCGGCGGCTTCGTGGTGGGAAAGGGTAGTAGGTTTCTTTGCGATGGGCTCGGAGGTTGGGTTGATGGAGAGATATTGTGTGAATGTCCCTTCTGCCATCTAATTTACGTTAGTCCCAACGTATTTCTTCTCGATCCGAAAGCCGTGCCAGGCGAAAGATTGACTTACAGGTCGATTACACAATCCAAAGACTTGGTCGCCAACCTCCCATTTTCCGCTCTTACTTGCTTCTTCGCCCATTGACACGATTTCGCCAGAGTAGTCGCGTCCTATTCCTTTCTCTTTCTTGCCTGCTAGCCAGCCGATCACGGGGTTTCCCCATAGTTGGATGTCAACGGGGTTGATCGCTGCGGCTTTGATCTTCACCAGAACGTCTTGGGGGCCTAGCTTCGGTAGAGGTGTATGTGTAAGATGTGGTTGGGATGAAGGTTGCGTATATGTGAGAGATGTGTTGGACTCTGGTAGTGAGGATGGCATGGTGAAGTAGCTCTTACTTTCGGTGAGCGGCGGAGCGAGTCGCGTGTTGATGTAGGAGACTAAGGTTCAATCAGAGCGATTGATAGAACAATTGCGGAACCAATGTTTACTTCCGGGTTTCTACTTATGGCAAGACGCGGCCAGGGTTCTGTTGACGTCGTATTTCCAATGTTGCTCAGCAAGACCTTGGGTGGGGCTTCGGAGTACACACCGAGGCTGCATATAGCCTATACGAGTCATGTAGCGGGAATCGTGGATCATGACCGAATCGCAGCCCTTTGTCAAGACCAAGGCATGGAATTTGGTTTGCTATTGTATGTGGGTCTATCTAAGTCTATAGTCCATGGCATGTGCTCATAGTTTAACTGTACTTCTAGCACGAATCTTCTCTCCGTACCTGATGAACAAGAATGGTATCGGGATCAGTAACGTAGCGATGAACCCCAGCATAGTGTTACCCCAACCGTAGCCCATTTGCGCATACATCGTCTGACTACTTAGTGGGATAAAGGCTGCTGCGACACTACGCAACACTGTACTCGCCGCCATGGCACTCGCGGCATGGACTGTAAACACGTCGACCAAGTACGTAGTCGCAGGCATGAACGTCATCAGCAGACCAAACCCGATGATGCCTGTTGCTACGATAGGCACCATGAAGTGCGTCTGGTATTGCACGCTCCAGCCGTAGATAAAGAGACCGCAAGGAATGAAGAAGCCGCCGATGCACATCATTTTCAGCCGGTGTTCAGGGCGGAAGTCGCCGCGCGCCATGTGCTTGTGTACCACTTTGTTGCCATAGTGGATGTAGGTGAATTGTCCGATGAGGGAGCCAATGCCGAGTCCCAGAAATGAGAGACCAGTTATGCCGCCATGCCAGCCATATTGTCCTTTAAACACCGCAGTGAAGGTGGTGAATAGAATGTAGAGATAGGCGTATGTAATCGCAATGTAGAGCGAGATGGCGAAGCAGATAGTTGAGCGGAACAACATCTTGGCTGGTCGGATGATCGAAAATTTGAAGAGCTGGCGTGGAGTGAGGCCACTGTCCAGCTTAGATCGTAGTTTCGTGTTCCCGGTCTCGGCTTTGAGACGATTGACTTTCCGTTGTAGGATGATAATGCCAGATGTCTCGCTCATCAGAATGAGTGACATGATGAAGAATGCTCCACCCACTATAGCGACGAACCAGAAATTCCATCGCCAGCCTTTTGCTACTGTCAAAAAGCCACCGATGATTGGGCCGACACATGGTCCTACCGTTGGCCCCATCATCCAGACAGCCATGGCAGTTCCACGCTGTTCTCGTGGGATTAGATCGGCGATAGTCCCTCCACCGAGTACCATGGGCGCTCCTCCAAAGCAGCCCATGAGGAATCGAAACACAACAAACTGCGCCATATTGTTCGCCACTGCAGCCGCAATCGTGAACACAATGAACAGCAAATTGCAGCTATGGTACAATGGAAGTCGACCGTACATTTCCGAAAGCGGTGCGATGATCAATGGCCCAAAAGCGAAGCCCAAAACGTAAACGGACACCATGAAGCCTTCCAGCAGATCACTCGTCGAATTGAAGTCGCGCATAACCTCCGGCACACCGGGTGCGAATTGCGAACTCGCAAGAGGCGTTAGGAACGTGATAGCTGAGATCAGCGCGACCATGCCCCATTTCTTCGAAGCTTTCCAGTTCATTGGGTTCTCTGGGTCGTTAGGACCGTCAAAGTCGACAACGTTCGGATCGCGTTCGGGTTCCTCTTCTGCATCGGGTTGGTCTGCACTGGAGATCGAGCCTGTGTCGTTTCCCTTTTCAACGTCTCTTTCGCCGGTCGTGTATTCGCCCTTCTTCTCATCTAGCGAGTGCCGTCTTTCCGATGTATGACTAGGCACTTGGTGTATCGAGCCGAAGTTGCTTGGGATATCTGCATCGTGACCTTCTGCTGCGGCGAGGTCGATGATCTCGCTTCTTGTGGGATGGCGATACAATCCTGGTGGTTCTGGTCGCGGCATGTTGATGGCTCGTAGAGATTGCATGAGCTCAGAGGGTAACGAATTCGCTATGTGTTATGCGTCACCGCTGAGTTGTGCGTCACTTAGTTGCACAAAGCAATTATAACGTATTTGTCGGAAACAGCGAAGCGAATGCTGTCAAGCTAATAATGTTGGCATGTGGAGGTCTCGTCCACATGGGTGTCCGGGGATAACGGGCTGCCTCGAATGGCTTGAATCCGGGGGAGGGTATAATACAACAGCGCCATGGATGGCAGCTACGGAGGCCAACGTTAAGTAAGAACAAGTAAAATGCAGCTAGCCGTAGTGAGAGGTGTCATCGGTTGCGGCTACCTGCTTGCCGAATGTTCTGTGGCTTGCTCGGTGAAGATCTTGAGCGTTAATTCCGTTGGGTGCAACGCGGCAAGGGTCCAACACAGGCGCAGCGCTTCGAATTAACTCTATGTCATACCAAGGAAACATGATTCGATTGAATATTGTCCGCTTACTCCACTGCAGTATGACTGTGAACAGTCTCGTTCGTGAGCACAGTAACGGGGCACCAAGACGCGGAAGACTACCGTGAGGCCTAACCGAGATAGTGCGTCATCCCCACTCACAACTTTGCACCTTGCTTCTTGGAGGGTATCACTGAGAAGAACAACAGAGACATCAGAACACGATGTTGTCACAGCAATCATGCGATTATTACTCCAGCTTGAATTCAGCAGTCTCAAATCGATATCTTTGCCAGATTCCGTCCCTCTCCATCTTCCCCGCGTTTGCTTAGCAACAAATTGAATGGCCTCGGCCGAGCCCCATGGCCTAGTGTAGATTGTACGCCACAACTCGGGATGTGATACCCCTCTGGTGGGTCTAGCATCGCCAAGGTCATGCTACTGCCCTTACTGGCGGATTCGTGACCTCAGTCCCTGCTCACTATACGGTGGAGAGCTTGTGCAACGAAGTTCATCATGCACTCGCATTCGTGAAAATTAAACCATTCTGACCAGCTTGTGTGCTGAGAACGTCGTACAAGCGCTGCGCATACAGCGGTTATTGCACTAAGTCTGGTATTGTAGGTGGTGGTGTTTTTCGCGTTGTGGTAGCGTTGATAATCAGATTGTGGTACTGCGTGCGAAGCAGGTGCTGTAAGACCGGGACTCGTGTGCCAGAAGTGCCGTCGTTTGGCAGAGTCTGGTATTCTTCGACCAAAGGCCAATAATGTTCCTTTCATGAAACAAAATACTCCTATGAAGCTTTCACCTCATATCATGGCACCATGCCGATAACAAGGCTGAGGCAAAGGCTCTGTGACTTCGTAGTTGCCGAAAAAGTCAACACTGCTCTTTCTTCTCTCCTCCATTGCATCTTCCAGATCACGGCTGATGCAAATTTCCATGCCTCCACTCTGTTCTGTACCCTTCTTCTCCGTCGACATCTTGTAGCCCACACCCGCCGAAGAGTTCGTCGTTGCCGAAGTCGGGCTGAGGTAGGTAGAAGTAGTCGTCTTCTTCTTCCCAGGTACGTCATTTTCGCCGAGTAAACCAAGCCAGGGCAGCTCTGCGCAGCGCTTGAACACGTCCTCGAGGTCAAAGAGGTCCTGCATGGAAAGACTGTACATTTTTCCGCTCCGGAATTTCCAGAAGAAGAGTACCGATAGCTCGATCGTCTCGATGCATTGGAGTGACAGGGCGATCTTGTCCATGGAGGCAAGGAGATTCTTCGTCATACGTGTCTGGTCTTTCATCATCCGATCCCTCCCTCCGTTTTTCAGCGTCGTGTAGTTCCATTCAACGTAGAAGCGTATATGTGTTACATGCTTCAACATGGGCAGTTGCAGGATGTGCTGCGAGAACTCGAAATAGTCGTTGTTCGTCCGCGTATTCCGTAGTTCAGCATGTAGAGTGATCTTGCTGCGGCGAAAGTAGTTGTGCAGCAGCTCGTCCCGGATTTGTTTGTTGATCAAGAGAAGCTCAGGCCGTAGTCGTGATGCTTTGGCTACGGAGGATCCATATCCAAAGATGTCGTGTCTCCAGGGTTCTCCGTTGGACATCTCAGCACCCCAGAGGCAAGTGTGAAGTTCCGGACGAATCCTTGTGGGATCAGGTAACACATAGTTGAATATTTGGTCGCGGATCTCTCTTGGAAGGGCCAGAAGTGGTGAGCTGAAGGTGCTCGGTGTGAGTTCGAGCAGAATTTCCAGTTCTCGGAAGAGCATGCTCTGACGATGCTTGTAGAGACCATCAGAGCTTCTGTTTGAAGAGACTGAGAGCTTATTGCTCGATCGCTGCTGTATGGTAGCCATGGCGTATGCAGGGTCCGTTAGTTCCAAATGGAAGGAACGCTGTCGTTTAGTTCCCGAAGATGTGATAGTGGTTGCAGGTTGGTATCCCGGAGTATTAGAAGGTTCAATATACGGGGTTCGCCGCAGGCTTTCCAGAGCTCGAAGACGGGCAATGTCCCTGTGTGAGCATGGGAAGTTGGTCGGCTAGGTACAAAACGTCGCCGCGAGTGATCTTATGGAACGTTTCGAGAGAAAGGAGAGTATCTGCGACGCCATGGCTGTGCAATGCGGCCGAGTCATGTGTGAGTGGTGGCTCGCCTGTGCGCAAGGATCGATTGCGGCACCCGTGCGAGCATTGAAAGTGGGGTGTCTGTATCACGTGTCAAACGGGAACGCGAGATCTGGCCGGCACAGAGTGTTTCAGCTTGGCGCTTCGAACCTCCTGCATTCGCAGCCCTTGGATGCATGAAGACCTCAAACGCTTTGGGATGACATTTTCTGCGTGCCATGGTCGTCCGCGGGCTCCACGGCCATGCTGTTCCGCTCGGCAGGAAAAAGCATGCTCGCGTGTATGGCATTCTGACGGGAATCATGATCGTTCCCAGGTTGTGCGCACTGAATCTGAGGAAACTATTATTATTCCGCCTTATTGCGCGTCATCTATATTTAACAACAAGCGACCGAAATTCGCGTCATCGCGTTGCGCCTTTCGACGTCTAGGGGTATCACAACAAACAAACAAAAAATGCTCAGACGCTACGCATGCTTCTCCACCTACTTAGCCGATTCTGAATCAAAGCACTGGCAGTCGGCAATGCTACCACCAGGTCTCCACCCGCTCAACAGAGTCGGGCATCGCCATGCGACATCCATGTCTGAGCACTGAAACAGCACATTCCATATCCTCTCCATTGTGTATCCGAACCAGGGTTGGCTCATCGAATCGGGTCGTTCTTGAAGGTAGGGCTCTTGGTGTGCCCAGCTGTGCTCGTCGACAAAGAGCTGCCACAAGTCATCGTAGATGGACTTGTCGATACCGCGAATGCGCGCAGCAGTGACAACGAACTGGCCTTTGTAGCTGAGCAGCACGTTCTCACGAGTGGATCCGTCGATCCGGGATTGTACGTCCGCGAACAGCGATGTCTCATCACGCCAGCCGCGCTTGTCCCCACAGTCTTCGCCATTGCATAATATCCCCGCCCAACCCAGGTTGAGGAAGCCTGTCTGATTTGCCTGGAAATATCGCTCGAAGAATGGGTAGAATTCTCGTGGGTTGTGAACGTCGGCTTGGAGGAAAATCGTTCGTTCCGCGAGGCTGTCCCAGCGGTTGACAATGTGGTTCAGGTAAGTTTCGGCTTCGCGTCCTATGTTTGGTAGCTTGATGACTTCGTGCGCGTTCGTTTCCGCTTTGATCTTTCTTTCGTCTGCTTCGCCATCCTTCAAGTAAATCGTGACAAGAGCCTCTGTCATTTGTGGCATGCTCTCCAACTTCTTGATGAGCGCAGCAACATCCTCGGTGCGCTCTTTGTACATGCTGATCACAACTTCCAAAGGCCCAATGGGTTCGTATTGTAGATCCAGGCGCGGCTCCTCCCGAGGGTATTGTCGTTGTCCAAAGTTCAGGCTCACGAATGCTGTCCACAGCACGATCAAGACCAAGCTGACCAAAGAAGAGCGAGCACTGCTGGCCTGCGATCTTGGTCGTGATGCTCGTTGTGCTTTGGTATCAAAATCTTCTTCGTCGTCGATCGGTGCATTCGGGGAGCGTGAGACGAGATCGTAACTTCCGCGTGAGCCATCGTGACGACTGGACTGATTCCAAACTGTGTCGTAGATGTCTTTTCCGCAGGCGCACATGATGGCGAGGAAAAAGCATGATAGTTGGTAAAAGCTGGTGTAGGATCGGCGCGTTGACAGAACGGTGAAAGAGCCGGTGATGGCTGCCATGGCTAGAATTGTCGTGGCGCTGCGGACGCGTTGTGTTGCGGCAAAGCTGCTTCCAGGTAGTTGGCCTCCTGACTGCATATCCACTGGGAAGAGTATTGAGCCCCCACTCAACAATGCCGCTGCTGTTGAGAAGGCATTGAGACCGCGGAGAGGCAGGCTGCTGGTGTCGAATGAGTCCCAGTGCTCGCCCGGGAAGTTACTGACAAGACAGAACAATGCAAGCAGACCGCCCATGACCACGAGCAACATTACGTTCATGCTTCGGGTAGCATATTCTCCCGGATAGTGTCTAGCAGCGAGCTTCTTCAACGCACTTGCTGCACCAACGAGGAGCATTGCCAAGATCGATGCGATCAAGCTTGGTACCATTAGTCGGTATTCCATGAACAGGACACCAGCACAAGCTGTGGCAAGCAGGCTCAAAGACAGGGTTTCTGCGTTTGAGCGAGGTGTGTAGTTGAACACATAGAGAACTACACCTTCAGCGAAGAAGGCTATGGTCTGATATGATCAGCGGAACGCATGTCAAGCTTGCTCTAGAGAACATACCGTGATCATACATAGTAGCGGTAGATTCGAAGTATGCAGGACTGCTTGCACTATGCAGAATGCAGATACCGCTTGTAGGAGATTCGAAGCGGCCAATAATAGTCCACCTTGAACTGGTCGCTTCCTACGTTGGTCTTGCTCGCTGGCATGTTGAGCGCTCGGTCTCCATGGGTGGAAAAGGAAAGCGACTAGGGCCGTAGCCGCAATCTGGGTAATGTACAGTTGCAAGGGATAATGCAGATTTCTTTCAATCAACAAATGCCGTGTGGTGAGCAGCGAGGTCGTAGCGCATGCTAGCCAGCCAAGCTGGCGATAGTCCTGGAGTCGGTCGCATACGGTCCGGCGTTGGAAGGGAGACTCTTGGTCTTCATCGATACGTTCGAGACGGCCACGCGCGGTCATAGTGGCGTTGATTCGAAACCAGGTGTGGTGTGAAGGAAGTGCAGAGGGAGACCGAGTTCGATCGTGATTTGCACCAAAACCTTGCTCGGACGCCTGATCGACGTGCAGGCCATGGGTGGAAGCGAGTCTATAAAGAGTTGTATGCTGCGGGCAAGACGTGTGATAACGGGGGTGTGGGCCAGCTTAAACGGGCCTGGTGGACCTGAGTGAAAGGTAGAAGGCTGTGGAGTACCGACAGGCAGGGACAGTAAGGTTAGTCTGCGGTCATGGCCTGACAAGATCAACGTTAAAAGTCTTTCAGAGACAAAAGGATCCTTTTCATGTCAGAATTGGCATCGACAACAGGCCCAGGTCCAGACCCGAGCAGCGGTTGGAACGCTTGTGTGTATTTCAGCCACATGGGCTCACCGACGCATCAATTTCAGAATGCGCATCTAGTCACAGTGGGGGGATGGAGAGGCGCAGCCTGTACAGTACACGCATCGCGCGCCATGAGGCATACCGCCCTTGTCGACGGGTGCGTGACAGCTTTAGGCCCCCGTGTGCCAAGGGGAGGCCTTATGTAGATCGTCTCATCCCCTGTAAACTCCATGGTAAATTTCTTGTAGGAAGTCGACAGCAGTTGACTCTGACATACGCCGCACATTTCTCAGATTCCGCTCTATTTGACTCTTGATCTCCATATATTGCTTCCGTTCATGTCGTGTCAATTGCATCTCAAGAGCCCTGAGAAAAGGGGCGCTGCGGATGAGACCCGCTTGGAGCCAAGCCGGGATGGGGCGAGCGAGAAAACGTCAGCCTTGGTCCAATCAGCCTCAGCATGGCTAATTGCGAAACTCGGGTCCGCCTAGTATGGAACATTGGGGCTTGAGCTTGGTGGAAACGCGTGCGCCGGCGTGGAATTGTGAGAGGAAGACGAGAGGTTTCCAGGGTCTATCGTGGGGAAAGACAAGACGTTGCTCAAGTTCTACGAGGCTGTCGTCGCACCTGCCATGCGACGAATTGGTACCTGGGTAACCACCAGCAACCTAGACTCAGCCTCGCACTTTGTGTTGAGCAGTCCCACATGCGAATTTACTTTGCTAAACACTTCGAGCTGCAAAGCCGTGTTGCGCGCCTCGCCTGCAATCCTTCTGTCGTATCCTCCTTCCTTTAGCGGAGCAGGGAGAGGCGCCTGCTGGGTCTCGCCAAGACGGGTGCTTTCCGAGGTATTGGGGTCTAGAAAGCCCCTCCCCAGCAGCCGCAATTCGACATCTTAATCCTCGAGATGCGATTTTATCGAGAGAGCATGCCCTGCAATGATGCGGATTTCCCCAGAAGCGTGTCCTGCGCAATCACCGCACCGCAGTGTCGCCGAGAGCAACGTCGCCGACCACAAGTCGACCACGTCCGCTACTTTGCTGATGCATTCCACATTCCACGATCTCATCAGCACGACCCGACTCCAAGGTTGCCAACTCTTCGCATGACTCTTTCCGCATCAGCGACAACACCAGTTTCATCGTCAGAGAACCCTACAGATTCTGAGCCCAGTTTCAGAATCAGACCTCGGGATCACGTGTTTTCTTGTCGACCCAAGGCGAGACCTCTGGAAATGCGATTGGTTCATCACCATAGTGGAGAGAACTTCCTGAACTGGGACGATCACTGTTGATGTGTTTACATTAGGATTAACTATGGAAGCTGCTAAGGTCTCATGATAGCCTTCCGGGTGCTTATGTATTCGTTATTCTAGTTTCCGATGATGCCCTCTACCATGTCCATGACACCGGAGAGTACGCTCTGGATAACAGGGTACTTTGGTAGAAATGGGTTGTATACCTTTTGACATCTGCCATTATAATCGGCTGTGTTGCCAATTTCAACAGTAAGCTCGTCCCCAGGCACACCAAGCTTCGCAATCGGGCCGCTGCGAGGAGTGGCCTTTTCCCATCCAGGACCAGCGGCGGGGTTCTTGATGAACTCGACGAACCAGTCGTTCTGGAAGTCAGCAAGCGCCTGTTCCTCGGCAGTCACTCCCTCAACACCAGCAAAGGCACCGTTGCCTCCGAAGAAGAAAGGAATCTCAGCGCCGTGTGTTGGGTAGTCGACAGGCAGAGACAAGAGGTTGGAGTAGTTGCCGAGGAAGCGGTATGACCAAGTGTCTTGGGTCTCGCTGCGCAAGTCGATGAAGTGGTCGACAGGGCAGAAGAAGCGTGCATCACCGTACTGGGCGCCGCTCATTTCCGAGACACTGGAGTAGTCGGCGATGTCGTACGCGGCCTCGATGATGTTGTTTGGGATCTCGGCGACGTCAGCATCGAAGGTCTTGAGCCACGCCGAAAAGTCCGTGTTCTCGCTGCCATACACCAGACCAAAAAGGGCGCCCTCTTTGTCGGAGTTACCCGTCAGGAGGGGTACATGGGAAGCGTAGTTGCCGGCAGCGAATCGCGCAGCATAGTCTTGGTAGCGTGTCTTCTCGTCTACGACAGGCGTGAAGTACGTGTTCAAGGTGGCATTGAAGGCCTCGGTTTGGAAGGCGTACATGTCCACCTTGCGCAGGCACTCGAGCTGTCCTGCACCAGTTGCGCAGCCAACCTCTTTGGCAACGAGGTCGAGCGCTTGGTTGGTAGGGCCGACGGCAGGACCAGACTTTGCGTTGGCAGCCATCTGAACGGCCCCGACGAGTGGTGTGTTGGGGTGGTTCCAGAGGTAGTGGTCAACCTGAACAGAGCCAGATGAATGACCTCCGAACACGACACGGTTCGGGTCACCGCCAAACTGGGCGATGTTGTCGAAGACCCATTGCAAAGCCTTGTCGACATCGAGGATGCCAAAGTTCTGCGACTCCTCGCCATCGACCAGCTCGGCAGAGTTGGGGTATGCCCAAAGACTCTCGCGAGTGTTGAAGCTCACGAAGACAACTCCCTTGCGAGCGAAATTCTCTCCGACGTAGGCTGGATTGCTGCTTGAGCCAGTCACCATCGCGCCGCCGTACCTACGGGAAATTCTCGTCAGCATTCGCTCATTCAGTTCGTATAGGAAAATCACGTACATGTAGACGAATACTGGAAGACCGCCGGGTGCGTCTAAGCCTGGTGGGGAACCCGGTGGACCTGGTGGGCCTGATGGAGGGCCTGGTAGATGGTGAGGTCCATTCGGTTTATGAGGCATCGGCGGCGCCCGTGGCAGCTTACTGTTCGAAGATGGCGCCCAGATGTTGAGGTTCAGGCAATCTTCATCTTGCTGGGAGTATGTTGTACCGGTAATGGCCTGTGGACATGTTGCACCGTACTTTGTGGCATCGAGCACCTCACCCTTCTTCAGCTTCTTGACGTCCTTAGGAGCCTTCCATCTACGCAATGATCAGTAAACCGGAGGCGATGCATGACCGCCACCACATACCGGTTTTGTCCCCCAGTTGTCTGCGCAAATGGAATGCCTAGGAAAACTGAGTTTCCATAGTCATCAGTGAAACCCTTCACAGTTCCCTGATCGAGAGCCGCCGTTCCATCCGCGACGGTTGCTCTTGAAGGTTTCGGAGGTAGCGGCGTGGCAGCCACCTGTCCGAGGAAAACGCCTAGCGAGAGGCTTTGCAAGCCAATCAGAGCCGAGGGAACCTTCATGACGCAGGACAGGGAAACACGATGTTGGGTAAGAGATAGAGTTTGGCGGGAGGCTGTAGATCGTGTTTGGGCTTACACATGGCTATATAGGGCACCACTTTGGCGGGCTGCCACCAGCTGGAACGAGTTCTCGCCGCCAACAGCACAGCAACACCATGTAACGTACAACTGCCGAAGATTGCCCGGCGTGGAGCCTGGAGGAGCCGCGAGGGAAAATAGGGCATTTTCATCTCCGTCTCTGCAGATTCCGCAGGATCCGAGGTCCGATCAGATTCAGGGACCGCAAAATTGGAAAGCTAAGCGAGTCGAACCAATCGCAGCTACCGTGCGGCATCCATGCTAGAAGCCCGGCTGAGACACCAAAAGCGCTAGAAGGTGACGGTACCAAGGTAGAACCTGTCGGCCTCGTGCGCCATGTGTCTAGTTCTCGCCTTCCAGACCGGTGCTCCCTGTCGTTCATCGCCATGCGAGCTAGGATGCTTGCTTCCTCATCGGACCGAACCATGGAACCTCGATACGGATCTGAGCACAACCCTTCTCACCCTCGCACCCATGACCCCGAGGCCAACGACGATTTTTTGCCATCCATTACTCGGTAGTCTCTTCACATGCGAGCAGTGGCGTTCACTTTCCCACTGCCCCGTTCGGCGGACACGATGCTATACATGTAGTTTTGTCGTCTCGAGTCAGATTCTTCCAACCAGCGTAGCTGAACCTGCTCTAACGCATGAAAACGTTGCCACTCAGTAGCGGCCGTAGAAGGGTTTCGCAGCTCAATTTTGGCTACCGACTCTAGCGGCCGAGACCTCTCAGATGCTTGCCAGCTTACGGTTGGTTGGGCTTTGGGAGGTCCCCTGATGCTATCATGCCACAACGCTACGGGACGGCATACTAGTTGCACAACCCGCAACATCCTGTAAAGTTACTTTAGGGGGTCGTTTGCCCGTGGAGTAGAGAAAAATGGTACTTGTTGCGGCAGCCCCGCTGTCAATCGACGTTCTACTCACCCTCGTCACACTCTCCACACACTGTTCTTGGATCTCCAACTAGAGTGGAGCGAGCAGGCTCGAACTCCTCACGGCCTTTTTCTCGGTGACGGCCACACAGGCAAAGCAACATGGCCGACAGTGAGCTCGGGCAGGTGGTAAGTCCTCCTCTTCCTGCATGCTTCGTATACTATGTGCAGTGCTGATTCAGTTGACAGGTGTCATGGTATATCTGTACCGTAGCCACGGTGCCTTTTGTCGCGCTACGCATGTATGCGCGATGGTCGAGACTGGGCAACCTAGGAATCGACGACTACCTCATCCTACTCTCTCTGACATGTCTGATCGGGGACCTCATCATCCAGCAACACATGTGGAACCTAGGGCTGGGCGACATGGCATCAATAACCCCAGAAAACTTCAAGGGCATAATGCAGATGATCATCCCCGGATCGACGCTCTACGTTTCCTCACTATGGGCGATCAAGTTTGCCCTGGTCTTTTTCTACAAGAGCCTGGCTGCTCCCGGCTCCCGTCTGGTCCTTGTGTATAACTTCACGCTTGCCGGATTAGCTGTCACCTACCTCGTCATCTTTTTCGACATCATCTTTCAGTGCTTCCCCCACGACAAGCGATGGTCGAATAACCCAGCCTGTGAGCAAAAGCAAACCCTGACCCACATGTATGCGAACGGTGGAGACTGACCATGCGCAGATCAATGCAGTCCCAAAGCCGCCGAGATCAACTACTGGATCACCATTTGCTTCAACATCGCAACCGACGTGTTCATCATCTGTCTGCCCATCACCATGGTCTCCCGGCTGCAGATGAAGCTGAAGCAAAAGCTCGGTGTAGCCGGAATCTTCGCCTTGGGTTTCTTCGTCGTTATTGCCAGCAGTACATTCCCATCAGATTCGAGATGAACCAGAATCAGACTAACATATCGCCAGTCGTCCGAGCCTACTACTCGCACAGGAACGAAACGATGCTAACCTGCACCGTCTCCATGATCGAAACCGCCATCGCCATCATCGCCACCTGTCTCCCCGCGCTCCGCTCCATGATCCTCGGCACAAACAACACCACCAAAGACTCTGCCAACAGCTACGGCCGCCACTACGAACTCTCGTCCGCGCGGCGAAAAGCCAGCGGAAACCGTCTGACGGCCTCGAACCAAATCTCCGGCGGTCTGCACTCCACACACGACACCCGAAATCGAGCAAACGGATCAGAAGACTCGCTCTTTACGGATCCGCCGTCGGATCAAATAGGCGGCGTTGAGCAGTTTGTGAGCGGCAAGGGGATAACGGTTAATACCCAGATCGAAACCATGTTTGAGGATTCCAGCTCAAGGAGCAATATTTCTTCGAGTTCGACAAAGGCCAAATCGCCGTTCAATTAGTACATGAAGTAAAAAATAATAAAGTCGAATGGTCATTCTGCGAGGCAGCGATACCTTAATATATGTAGTCAACGAAGTACTGAATCATTGAACGATAGCAGATATATTGCATGAGTGGGGTGGCTACTGCAAGAGGTTGTGATGAGCGGTGTAAAGCCACCGGTTGTGCCTGCTTGCGGGCAAAATAGGTGCTGCTCAGATCGCTTTTTGCCCTACGAAGTATGCGTTGAAACGGCGCGTTTGTGTGTGTGCGGCGGTATTGGGCGCGGCAAAGTTTCCCGAGTGGAGAGGTCGTGATAGCATGAATCGGGCGGTCGGCCTGATTGGGAATGGGGATGATGAACACCAATGCGTTCGAAGAAAGTCAGGATGGTCCACTGCGTAGTGAGGCTGGTGGAAGTTTGTGGAAGAAAACTTGTAATGTATTGAGAAAGTGATAATGTTGAAGCCCGTATGCCAGATAATCCTAAGATAAAGAGGGCTTCTCAACTGCCCTCACAAACGCCGGGTGCCTCTAAACGCCAATCATGCAGCTCATGGGCCTGTAACATGCCCGAGCAGAGATACTGTACACCAAACTGCCGGAACTCCACCTTCTTCCAAGGAAGCTCTTATACCTCTAGTCCGCCAACCATGTAGAATAGCAGATAGGCCTCTGCAGCAAGGACCTCTGCCTCGCTGACCAGCACTACCTTGCTGTCGTCGAACATGAACCAGTCGTTGCCCTCCCTGCTGTAACTGACGTAGTGTCCAGAGTCGATTTTGCCTTTGTGTACGATGACACTGCTCAGTTCGTATACGAGGGCGTTCGCCGGGCTGTTGACGTTGTGGTTCGAGAGCGGTGCGCCGGAGGTCTTCACGGCGCGCATGGCGGCTTTGTGGGCGGTCGTATAGGGATATATGTCTAGTTTGACTGGGAAGCGAACGGGGGTTTCGATCTTGGAGGACGTGGATTTTGTGTGCTCGAAGCGCTGAGTAATTGTCAGTATAGGGACGCTGCGGACGGCTCTTGGTACGTACCTTGAGGTGAATGGAGAGAACGGGTGGTAACCTCTTGATGCTCAGCTGCTTGGTCGCATTCTGCGGACTGTCGCAATTTCGACATGTGTACTCTGCTGAGCCCAGCTTCTCCTTTACCGTGAAGCGTTCGAGACAGTCCCTCAAATCCAGAGGAGTCTCTTCACCCTTTTCCTCCTTGATCTTCCGTTTCTTGCCTTGTATCCGTACGTCCAAACTAAGGTCCATATACGGGTCTTGCGCCGTGGTCACATTGCGGCAATTGTCGCATGTCACCGTACTTGAGAGCTTCCCGCAGAATGCCTGATGTACCACGCACTTGCAATCCTCCGAGTCGTCTGTCGATCCGCCGTTCGCCTGGTGCAGCGTGTTGAGTATGAACTGCATGTACTCGTGCGCATCCTGCTGCTGGTATCCCGCGAGAGCCTCTCCTGCCAGCCAGCTGCCCATGAGCATGCTGACAGCGCCAAAGCCCTCCGTCTTCTCAGCTGAGTGGAATTCGACAAACATCTCGTCCAGCGCACAGCTCACACATGAGTCCCTCTCGCACTCTGTCTGCTTATGACCTTCGGAAAGATAGAAGTTTCGTATGAACGGGTTGTGGACGAGGGTTTGTAGGATGACGCTCATGAAGCATGTCTGACCCATATTATAGAGCCCACGCAGGCCTATCGCGCGGCAGGGGAGGAAGGTCGAGTTGCTGATTACGAGCTTGTGGTCTTCGGTCGTGGTATTATCTTCGTACTTTCGCTTCTTGCCTGTGTTGTAGTCAGCCAATCTGATGTCTTGGAGCATGAGCATGCCGCCACACACCCTTCTGTACTCTCAGCACGTCCAACGTCTCGTCGTAGATGAAGTCCTGGCAATTGCCACAGTATATGTTGCCGTCTCGTGACTCGACAGCTGCTTCCTGTTAGCCCTTTGTATTCCTATGACATTGTCTGACCCACAGAAACAGTGCGACTTGGTCTCAAAGTGCAAATCGCGATCCACCTCGGTCATGATGCTCGGGCACTGCAGGCATAGATACAGCGGCCTCAGCGACACAACGTTGCGCGCATCCGCCGGCGCAGTGTACGTCTGCGCTATTATGCTCGGTTTCTCGTGGATATTCTGGAGGATGGCCCGGTAGTGCTGGAGCGTCTGCTTGCGCGCCTTCTCGAACATCTCGCCCATGTGCTCTGCCATGTGTTAGCAGCCTCCTCTGACAGTCTGAATGGCAGAGCGCTTACCGCATCCATACGCGATATGCGCCATCTGGCTGCTCGGCACAATGTTGCCCTTTGCATTCTTAACAATCTTGGGCGACGCCAGCGCCGACGCCTTGGGGGCCACTGCCATCGTGTCCATGGTGCCGGAGGTTTCGAGCCTTGGTATAATAGACGTGCTCGCGCTCTACATAGTGCAGGATTAGAAGGTTATCGGAAGCGCTCGCCAGCAGCACGGGCGCAACACTTTGGTGGCAGCGGCGCTCACGATGCGCGGCTTGGGGAGTTATTTCTGGGGTTGAAGCGGACCTGCATGAAACCAATCAGCAGTGCGCCGCTAGCGGATCTCCCGCCCACGCATCGTGCCGAGCCCGATGAGAAGACATCACCATCACACTGCAACTTTGATGTAATCCTCCCAAGTCCCACTTCTTGTATTCAACCCGTTTATCCTTCGATTGTGATTACAGGCCTACCCTCTACAGTATATCTCGCGATTTCAAAACTTACTCACTCCTCCCTTTTTCGATATTCCCTCCGCTTCAGCGCCTTTCCCTTGCTCTTTGGGGTCTGCATCTTCAACTTGTAGAACAAGAAAAAGCTTAGTCAAGGTTGATGACAGCGAAAGTGGATACGAAGGCGGAGGAGGTATGAAGGGCAGAGAGGGTCGCAATAGCGGGAGTGGGGGTGTAAGAGGGCGCACGGGAGCGACAAACTTGGGCGGGGAGGGAACGTTGTCTATATTCTCGTTGGCGAACTTAGGGAGCTTCAGCGGGATGCGGCTGCTCGCGCAGGTCAGACACATTTCGGTTCTACACGCAAATGAGTTTCACTATACCTACCTATTGCGCTCCAAAATGACACGAACTGGCTGATAATTACTTTAACTCAAAGGTACCTACGTATTACGGTGAGATGTTGATGCAGAGCAGAGTAACAGAGCGCGGCCAGGGAACTGTTGCCCAGGTATGCGAAGTTGTATTGATCTCTATGGAAAAGAAAGAAGATTCCGCTCAAAGTTGTATGCGCGTAACACGACTGCACTGTTATATGAAGAGAAGTGTGACTGGTAAGTGCAACACGTGGGAGAAACCATTACTAACAAGCTGCCGTCTGAACACTTCGACGCGTCTCTCCATACCCTGCCCTACGTTTTCCGCGACATAAGAGAACACCGAATCACAAAGTGCAGCAACACGAAATGGCGATTGTTCTGATAAGATGCTTCAAGTAAGGGCGCGGAAAATGTGGTTTGTAGAATACGCATGCCAAGATACAGCCAATGTGCTATGCTACAAGAATACGTAGGCGCCAGACAGCTGTATCAACAGACCGCAGCCGGTTTTTCTGCTGCCTCTTTATCTTTCTCTAACCATTGCCGCGTGACATACCTTATGGATTAAACAACCTTAGTGGATAGTAGAGGTACTTGGGAATGGATACTCGTCGCAGTACTGGGTACAAAGTGTGTAGCTTACTGTAAGCTCTTCGGTATTCTGCCATCCTTCCGCCCTTTTGGAGCCTCACCTTCACTCTTCTTTTGCGCTTCTCTCTCCATCTGCAATCTGTTCTACTCCGTGATGAATCTCTTTCCGGTAGCGTTGTACGCTTTTGTTCGATGGCCAAATATTTGATGGCGAATGTTGTTTTGTTTGAGATAGTCGACGTACGTGGCAACGCCTGCGGACTCACGAGGAGGGCGAGCTTGGATTGTGATTTGTCCTCTAGCTCGTGGGCAAACGACGTCCAATATTCTCGGAGTTGAGCTGGTAGCTTTTCTAGTACTCCTTGACCAGTTGGTACTAGCTTTCGGTTGATCCTCCTGGGGTATAGGTTCAGGTGGAGGGCGCCGTGGTGCCTGATCGAGGATACGTTGTGCCCAAGTTTGGCGTAGAGCATAAATAGCGAAACGTTGAACATGTCCATAGTTGTACCATACGATCGATGAACTGTGCTCCCAACGCGCGCAGTCGGGTATGAGCTGACAATGAGAAGGGTATCGCGGAGGCTTCCAGTAGGTTTAACTGCGTGAGCGTAATTAGCTTGGAGGCTATCCAACGTACTTCACGTTGACAACTTACCCAAATTGCTCTCGCTCATGTCAATCCAATTGTCCATTGTGTCCGGGAGCTCAATAGCATGTTCGCCTTCCACTGCCTGTCCCCATGCGAAGTCCATGTCCGGATACGTAAGCGGCCAGGTGGACGGATCTCGCTCTCGGCGGGGTATAACGAAAGGCGGCGATGTGCATGCATGGTCATAGACGGTCGCAAGGAACTCTTGAACTCCTGGTAAGGTTAGTACATATGCGCCTTACGTGCTGTAGAGTAGATCTTACCATCTTCTTGGAGGTCTGGCAACAATCGTTCTACCAAACTGCGGATTTCGTCGGCGGTTAGCTCACTGAACAGGTCGTTATCTGTTAGGGAGCATCGGTCAACGATGTCAGGTACTGTGCATTCGTCAATGATGCTAGTTGTGGGATCCGCGTCGTCTAGTATTTGCTCTGTCGCTCCGGTGTTGTCGGTGAATACCGTAAACGCAGGGGGTCGTTTTGCTTTCGTTGTTGATGATCGAGTCCGCGCTGTCTGGTGTCCTGGTGGCGGTTCAGGTAGTTGGGACGGTAATTCCGACAGTGCTCCAGTCAAAGGCGCGTTGCGAGCTCTTGAGGCTGCTGCCGACAGTACTGTATTCTTGGGTCTCTTCGCAGGTGGGGAGTTTTCTTTGTTGGATGAGCGCGGTGGCGGCAAGGTAATCGAGGTCTTGAGGATGCAATGCGTTTACTGGCACACGTAAAGGACAGATGGAAAACGTAAAGGACAGATAGAAAACGCTCAAAGCACGAGAGATTTGAATATCACATACCCTGAGTGCTGTGTGCCAGAAGCGAGTGAAATGAGGCAGTCGTGAGAGGCATGAGGCAGTTGGTAGGGGACCCACATCCAGCGCATCATCGATGGCCAACCATCTTCCCCGCGTCTCCTGGGTGAGTCGCATGAGGCAGTCACGAAAGAACCTATACCCAGCGCATCATTGATGGCCAACTATCTTCCCCGCGTCTCCTGGGTGACTGGCATGAGGCAGTCACGAAAGCACCCACACCCAGCGCATTATCAATAGCCAACTATCCTCCCCGCGTCTTCTTAGTAAGTAGCATAAGACAGTCGCGACATAACTCTAATCCAGCGCATCAGAGGTTAGGTATCTTCTCTAGGATACTTTTAATAAGTGGCATAGAGTAGTTATAATAGAACCTTTATCCAGCTCATTAGGGGTTAGCTATCTTCCCCAGGATCCTCTCATTCAGTAGCATGAGGCGGGGACCACAGAATTTTAAATCTGAAAGTTGTCCGATTGTCTAGCTAATCACACACTAGCCCTACTTGTTGTGAACATGCCTGAATCTCATCTACCTAGGTAGTTAGCATAGTAGCTACACACATCCCGCTCTACCTAGATAATTTCGAATAATTTATTGTACTTTATTAATACCAGCATACGACACTGTGCCAGAGTGGTTTAATGAGTGTGATTTGAAAGAGCTTGTCTCCATCAGATCCTGGTATCAGATTCTGGCCGAGGCATCGAGCCATGATGTCAATGTGCATGACCCCATGAGATCGTATGTCCGCGACGTGGAATCCGAATTTTGCATATAGCATCCACATACAAACGTTACTCATATCATCAACAGTGCCGTAGCGGTTGTGCACACTCCCTTCGTCTGATGCTGTCGGGTAGCTGGATATCAGTGGTAGCGTGTCGGTGAACGATCCAACTGGCTTTACAAGACCGTCTTCTGACATGTTAAGCCATTTAGGTAATAGACTTGCGTCACCGAGGTCTAGAGCCCGCTCGCCGTCGACCGCGTGCTTCCATAGTAAATCGAAGTCAGGGTTAACTAACGACCAGGTTGTGGGGTGTCGAGAGCGCGCCGGGATCCTAAATGGAGGAGACTTCTCAAGATGGCCGGCGATAGTCCTGTAGAAATTCTTCATCTTTCTTGATGAAAGTGCAGGTAACACTTTCTCCACCATAGATGTAACCTCATTGGAGGTAACATCAATGTTGAACAGGTCCTTATCGCGCAGTGGAATGTTGAGGGAGTACTGTGCCTCCCTCATGTCATCATCGTCCGCGTGGTGGATGTCGGCATCGTCGTCGGTCTGGTCGACATCGTCAAACTGGCTGGCATCGTCGTCGGTCTGAACGGCATCGTCAAACTGGCTGTCCTCGTCCTCGTTGTCTTCGTCAGGTTGGCTGGCCTCTTCCTCGTTGTCTTCGTCAGGCTGGTCGGCATCGTCCTCGTTGTCGTCTGAACTCAGGAACATATCCTCTTCGTCGCCCTCAGGATCGCTGTAATTCTCTAACTCAAAAACACTACCTGTGTCATCGTCTGTTGCTCCTGCTGTGTAGGACTCGTGCAGGCTAGCATCATCTTCATCTGCGTGTCGACTGGACCCTGCATCTAGTCGCTTTTTAGCACTTCTCGTAAGCCTGGCGTCCTGTGCGGTGGAGCGCGCCGCATCTGTGTCGTCGTCGTCGTCTTCTCGTTGACGTTTCCGCTGAGTCTTAGTGGGCTTAGGTGGTTGGGCGACTTCCTTGCCCTTTGGTGTAGTCTTGCTACGACTGGGCCGGGCGGTGCGCGAGATGTAACCGTCTATGCTCTTTTGCTTGTACGGGTCATGTTGAACCTTTCGTTTGGCCATAGTAGACACTCCTAGGGGAGTGTGGCTGAGCGTTGATGTTACGTATCTACACCGAGGCGATGCTGCAAGTGAGGGGGTACGGCAAGAACGTATGACGGCGGGCGGACCTTTGGTAGCCTGAGCGTTGATGCTATGTACCTACACTGAGGCGATGCTGCAAGTGAGGGGGTGCTGCTGGGTAATGTAGCGGCGCGAGGGCGTTCGACAGAGGCAAGGACGGACGAACGAATAGTGTTGACGAGAGGTGGCTTCGCCGCCTAACAAGCATAGCAGGAGCGAGCTTGACGTAGCTAGGCGGCGGGTGTAAGACGTCTTTCTGGGAAGGAGCGAGCGCACTGGAGGCAAGCGCGCTGAACTTGGTTGTAGCCATTGTAGTGCGCGAAGCAGGAGCGACATACTAGTTGGTAAGAGTAGTAGAAGAGAGGCCAACATCGCGAGATAGTTAGATTAATAGATTGCAATGTCAAACAGTGAGCGCGCTAGGGGTATGCGCGCTGGAGGGAAGTGTAACAGGTGCAGTGCGCGAAGCAGAAGCGAAGTACTAGTCAGCAAGAGTAGTAGGAGAGAGGCCGATATAGAGAAATAGTAGAAACAATTGATTGCCATGATGAAATCTTAACAACATTCCTCATTTATTTCTTCTCCTTCCTCCTCTTGACTAACAGAATCCCATTACTTCCCCGTACTCCAAACCCCGTCCTTGCGAACGGCTTGGTATTGTGGCTTTACTAGACTCCGGTTTGGTTGTCTTGGTAGCTCCCATACCCCAGCGCTCAAGTTCTTCTTGACTTTCCGTCCACTCATCCTCACTTGCCCGTGGGGTAAAGATGATGGGTTTCGGGTGCTTCTTTAGCAGCTTGGGTGTGCCAAGATCGGTGTGGGAATAGAGTGCCTGTCGTTGCGCGCGACAATGACCGATGGTGAGGTTGTGTCGGTCCGGTGTCAGCATGGTAGCGGCGGTTGTACTGGGTGCAGCCATTGGATGGTAGTATGTTGATGACTAGAGTGGTTGCTGGCTAACGCCGAAGACGCTTAAGCTGCGATGGTGACTTGTAGGTCGAAGTGATGGTTTGAATGATGATGTTGATGTGCGCGTATCCTCGTAGGGAAGCTTCGACTTTATACCACACTGCAAATGATCAGCGGAACGTGATGATCAAGGTATCACGCAGCAACCGGGATAGATGAGAATCTTCGATGTAGTTCTCTGTATTTTGCTACGTGTCTAGCGCTATCATGCTGTATTGTCGAAGCTTAACGTGATGATGATGGTGGTGAGACCAAAAGGTGGCGCCGCCTGTTTGGGCAACCTCCGAGTAGAAGCCGATGGAAATGCTTGGCCGCAACGAACCAAGTGCAATCTGAGTTGCGAATACATTAGATACATAGAGCTTCGAAGGGAACCAGGAAAAAATAGACTATGGCTTAGTTAAGGATATAGAAAGAAAAGCGTGCCGATTGAGCCAAT
The DNA here is from genome assembly GCF_023758015.1 of Alternaria viburni. NCBI lineage: Eukaryota > Fungi > Ascomycota > Dothideomycetes > Pleosporales > Pleosporaceae > Alternaria > Alternaria viburni. The sequence goes on from NW_026055774.1 coordinate 833,491, forward strand.
GGATGGGTATCCTAGAAACAAGCAAATACGTCGCTGATAGTCATCGTCGGTCCAAAGGAAAGAAAGCCTCCATACACATGGTTTAGTCAATGCGCGAAGATTCCGAGACAGGTGGTGAAGGAGGAGGCTGCGAGGTGTCTAGGTACCGGCGCTTCGCTTCCGGAAGATCATCTGCATCTTCGTTTGTGCGCTTCTGTGACGCACCCACCGAACCAGTCTTCGGAACAAGCGGAGAACCTCTCATCTTTTTGTTCTTCTCAACAACTCTCCTCCACTGTGCTATGGCGCGATAGGTGAACGTTACACGTTCAAAGTCCGTCGTGGGTGGAGCAAGCTCGATGTCTACCCAATCGACCCTTCTGAGACCTACGAGCGCCTTGTTGCCGAAGGCTTTGGCAAGATTTTTGGTCATGAAGTCGATCTGCTCTGGGCTCAGTGTCGAGTCCCGTAAACCGAACCGCAGCGTCAAATAGCCTTTTGGCTTGGGCCGCCAGTTAGACGTGTTAACCGTTCCTAGCTTGAGCGGAGCCAGGACGATATGTTGGTCACTGTGCTGTGTGCTTTTGCCGCGAGACCATATTTGCGAGGGTGTATCTTTGCGTCGTTCGTCCATGTTGATGCGCTGATGTAGACGAAAGGTCGATATTGCTCCCTCCGTGTCTGTCGTGTGGAGTTCTTTCAAAGCGTCAATGAGCGCACGGGTATATGACTTGTCGCCAGGGGGCTCGGCCAATTGATCAATTGCGCAAGCGCTGAGGAGCTCAAACTTCTTTTGGCCTTCTCTGCCAGACTTTGCAAAGTTGCTCGCATAGCAGGTGTCTAGGATGGTCAAGACATCGCTCTCTACATCTTCGCTGCGTAGCCGGTCCTCTGCTTTGGTCCAGTTCGCACGGGCGTTCTTCCGGAATCCTCTGCCGAGTAGGACATTGTTGGGCCTGAGGCTGCCCGTGAGCTCCAAGCACTTTCTCTCCTCGCTGTAATCGCCGTGCCCGGTGTAGTATACGATGAGCAGATTTTCCGGTCCATCGTTGTCGCGTATGAAGTTGATAACGGAGCTTTCGAGCTGATGTTGAGGTTTTGTTTGGACGTCGAGCTCGACGATGTTTGACTTGTAGTGGTAGCGTTCGCGGAAGAGGGCGTTGAGTTCTCGAGCCTAGTTTTGGTCAGACGACGTGCGCCCAACGCGTTTTCTGGGTACAACATACCTCTACTCCGGTCTTAAGGTCGTCCAGCGCATCTGCCCACCTGATTATCAACACGGCAGCGCTGGAGTAGCCCTCGGGCAGGTCCATGTTCTTGGCGATAGCTTTGGACCAGCATTCCCGCATATCAGCGGCCTTTTCCTGGTAGACGACATCTGCTATGCTTGGTTTGCTCTCCCCTAGGCGCTCGTCGCTCTGAATAGCTGGGCCGCTCGGTCCCGACTCGTCGTCAATCGATTGTATCCGTATGTCGGCATGGATGACTTTGTTCGGGTAGGGATTCGCAACGTGCGAGGTTATCTCAGTCGCCATGGCGTCCATGGCATGCGCCGTTGCGCTTGAGGAAAGAGCCATTGGGTAGAAGAGCTGTGAACCTGCGGGGCTCGACGTTCGCGGCGACGGGCCATAATGAGTGCCATAGTTCGCTGCAGCTTTCAGCCCCCATATTGGTGGGACATGCACCACGGCTCGACGAGTGCGGAGATGGTAGATGCAGCCACGCCCCCGCCAATCAGCGCTCCGCCAACTTCATCACCGAGCGTTGGGGTCCAAAGCTGAGCCTCCACCACCCCCAATTACAAAGAACCAGCCTGCCAGGATTGACTGCCTGCATTTACCGCTTATGGCCAGAGGTCTGGTGCGATGACATGAGCTCACCACTACTGTACCCGCAGAGTGCACTGTCATGCGATGGGTATGCAATCATCTGCATGCAACATGGCTAAGCCGCGGCTGTGCAGGCAATATGGGCCCCCAACCATGCTCTGCACCGGTCACGACCCTCTGTTGCCTGGGGCTGCAGTAGGCAAACTGTCAAGAGGCCAGCAACAAGGACTTCTATAATAGCAGACGCTGCTACCATACTTCAGGGCATCATCCACAAGGCTCCCTGCCTCACTTCCCAACTACTCAATCACCATGGCTACCACATTCGATGAACAGCCTCTTCAGGCAGTCGAGGTTAGATCCCACGCTGCGTGGTTCCCGCTCCACGGCTGACTGTTAGCCACAGAACGAATACGTGGACGCCGCACCGGAAGATGCAGCTCCCCAGACCAAAGCGAGTGTAAACCCTGACCCGAACGCTGCTGAAGTAAGTCTTTCTCCAAAGGTTCAGGCGGTACACTCTAACTTTGTCTCAGCCAGTCGCGCGCTTCAGCAAGGGCGAAGTTGTGCGCAAACCAGTGTTTACGAATGGCGAACGAACGACAGGCGTCTTTACCGTTTACGACCGCAAATTCAACCGTGCCAGGGGATACCATGAGTATCAGCTCCGGGATGTCTATTCCCTGGAGATGGCAAGTGGCTGGACCCGCGAGAAGGATCTGAAGCCTCGCAGCTGAGCTGTGCTACATTGCCTGAGGCTGAGTTCACCGGAAGTCACCAGGCAGCTGTGATTCAGATGCGCACAGCCAATTGTGCAAGGGGAGTCTAAGGCGTTGGGGCTGAGTCTTACGGATACGGCGATCGCACCCCTCAATTTCATGTCTTCAATACTACATACACTGCGTTCTTGCCACAGTTTGTTGAGCCACAGACAGCTCACTTTTAATGTTCACCTGATCGATTATTGCTGGTGTTCAAAGGCTCCCGTCTTCTTCTTCTCGCTTCTTCGCTTGTGTGCGGGCCGCGCCTTCCTTCTTGCATCACCATGGCCCCTCTTCGTACCATGACCGGCGATACTTTCACCGATGACAAGACACCCCAATCGCCAGTATCGCCAGTGTCTCCCACAAATACCGACGCGACCTTGACGGGGGACTTCATTGAGGGTGCTGAAGATAGCCATTCTACCATTCAGCCCCCAACGCGGAGAGACTCAGTTGACGTTGAGAGCGCACAGCCTGGTAAGCGATCCCACAAGATCCTTTTTGGCCCCCAAAACAAACTGACCCCGCTATGTATGGGGCCAGAAAGGTAAGGTCAGCGACGCAAAGCTCCTGCCTGAAGGAGCTTGCCACCGTCAGCTTACGCGTGCCCGATATGGTGGCCATGAGATGCCATATCAAATTGATTGCATCGGCAGCTGGAAACTTACTGTGAGTCATCAAAGACTAACAAATCTTCAGAGAACAAAAAGAAGCGACCGAATTTCTTGCGACGAATCACAGTCCCTTTTCGCTCCGAGCCTGAGGCCGAATATGTGACTGAGAACGTTACGCGAACTTGTGAGTTATTATCACAATTGAGTCCGACTAAACACTCATGAAAGTCAGTGGAAAAAACTCCCAATGGCTTCCCAAAACTCGCAGCATTCCAATCGAGTGAACAAAACTTCTCACTTTATCGCGCCTTCTCATATCTGCACTCACGTATCCTCCTTGATTTGCAGGATGAGATCACATCACTAGAACAGGAGCTGGACGAGATTGACTGGGATGACCACGACGAAGACCGTACTCGTTTGATGTCGAGGGATTTCGACAAAGCCCAGCCTGATGGCGAGGGGGCGCCTCGCAGCCGACGAGTTGTACTGCGAGAAATCAAAGCCAAGCTAATGGAATATGGTATGCATTCCTATAGTAGCACATCGTAGATGTGAGCCCATCAGTCAACGACTAACTGCTGCATAGATGATGTCCTCATCAAGGCAAGGACAGTGGGTTCCTTCCAGAAGCCATCAGATCGAAATTACCGTAGTGTGCGACGCTACTGTTACAACAGAAAGCCGCTCATGGACGCTGAGATGGAAGCTATTCGCAGCAAAGAAGACATTGTATCCTTGCACAACGGTCGTGAGTGGGCGACCTTCGACGGCGGTGTCGAGAGTCTTATCGGCCAAACCGACATACTCCTGCAAAAGGTCTTTGGCACCAAGAAACTTCCACTACAGGTAAGCAGAAGAGAGAGTGATGCTATGGGCAGTCATACTAACGAGCCATTAGAAGTACTTCCGTACCCCAGAAGCTCAGGAAAAGACAACAGATCCTTACGTCTCCCTCTACAGCAGCTCCCGCATCGACAAAGTTGTCAACATGCTCATCACATTCGTCATATTCTGTCTCCTTGTCGTTCCCGTCATCACCATGTATCAGTTAACCAACACTGCTGCACATGTGGTGACGGATGCTTCTGGCAACACGTCCACAACCAGCCAAGTGGATATTGACAGTAGAGACACTTTCAACGCTGTCGGCGTGCTGATCGTATTCACGTTGCTCTTCAGCGCTGCAATGAGTCTTTTGACCAAGGCGGCGAGACACGAACTGTTTGCGGCATCGGCAGCCTATTGTGCGATCTTGGTGGTTTTCATTGGTAATTTCACAGGGCCTGGCAATTGACGCCGCTCTATCAACGATACTTACGAAATTATGATGATCATGATGACCCCTTGATATTTCATATTGCCGGTGCTTCTCGTTCTCAAGCTATAACAAGGCTGCAGGCGACGGCGACTGTCGCCCCGTGAGGCGGTCTGTAGAAATTCTCGGACTTTTTTAATCCGCCACGACCCTCGTATCTTCGTATATTTCTACTTGCCGGAAATTCGGGGATTGGACTCTCCCGAGATCCCGCTGACCGGTATGCGAGGCTTGGCGTATAGTCAGCCTTAATGCGAAGCTACCCAGTAGGCTTCATAATCCAAGCCCTTTACTACACCAAGCCACATATGATTGGCACCCCTACTGCTAGTAGACACACATCTGAACGCCATTTAGTGCGATGTAAGGTTTACAAGCCCTGGGCAATCGACTATCCGATACCTCTCACGTGAGATACCGCCCGGGCGTACCCAAGTATCGCTTGTGGCACATGCATTTGGTTTCGCGTCGCTTAGACGCAAGACATATATTTGAAGTATCTGCCCGCACCAAAATTGATACGACATCGGTAAATCACCTTCTCCTTCTTCTGTGAGGCACCCAGTGATAGCTTTCGCTTTCTTAAACATGTCCTTCCTATCGAACTACTTCACTGGGCAGCGAGTCGCTCCTCCTAGCATACTCACGGATACCATCATACCCCTCCACAGCCGCGACGACACGCATCAGAACAGAAACGTTTCAGTCGAATTCACCATGTGTTTTGACGATGTTCTTGATGAGCGGAATCTTGTCGAAGCATTATGGAGGTTGCTGGAGAAACCGGGTTGGAGAAAGTTGGGAGCGCGACTGCGCCTCAACACGAGCAACGACAAACTTGAATACCACATACCAGCACATTACACCAAAGAACGCCCGCCAGTCAACTTCACGCATGTTACTTATGACAGCAAATTGAAGGACCATCCTCTTGGCTGCCAAATTCCTACTGCAAACGAGCGTAACGACAGTGTCCAGGTCTTCGGCGTTTTAGAGTCGCAACGTGGGGTTATAAGTGCGAAGGGCAATACTTCAGTCCTTGATGACTGGCTTTTTTCAGACGAAGCGCAGTTACACTTACATGTAGCGAGCTTCAAGGATGCGACACTCGTCACCCTGACTTGGCTACATACGCTTCTTGATGCGATGGGACGACAAACTCTACTAAGAGCCTGGACGGCAGTGTTGGAAGGAAGAGACGAAGATGTACCGGAGTTTTGGGGTTACGATTTCGACCCATTGACGCGGCTTGGAGCTTCTCCCGATGAGGGCGACCAGGATGCAGAGGGTTTGAGTGCCGGCACTACGCAAGTGCAAGAGAAAGCGCAATCTCAGATCTGGATGGTGATGTCAAACTTCAAGACCTGGCTTCCAAGCAGGCTAGACCCCAGAACGACGCTCGCATACCTCTACTCTCGGTTCTTTAGACCGACAACAACGCAGAACGGCCGTATGCTCTACATGCCCCCGGCCTACATGGCTCGCTTGCGAACTGAAGCAATGCACGATCTTGAATCTCTCGATGCCTCACAAATAACCTACAATACCTCAACGTCTTCCGCACCAAAGCCCTTCCTCTCAGACGGCGACATCTTCTCAGCATGGTTAATCCGCCATCTCGTTTCCTCCGACACGTCTCTGCTCAACTCACCACCTGCTCGGCCCATCATAATCCTCAATGTCTTGGGCATGCGAGACGTATTATCTACCTCGACATCCAAATACGAGGTCTTGATTCCAAAAGGAAAAGCGTATGTTGCAAACTGCACAGGTGGAATCGTTTCGGCGTTCAGTGTACAGCAGTTTGTCGGTATGCCGTTGGGTCACGTTGCGGCTCGTATTCGCAAAGATCTTGTTGAGCAGGCGAATAGAGAGGCGGTGGAAGCTTCGCAGCGTGCCAGCCGCAACGGACAGCAAAACCTTACGCCTCCTTCGGATCCGCAAATGGGGCCGGCAGCCTACGTGTTCTCAAACTGGGCAAAGGCAACGTTGTTTGATACAGATTTCAGCGCTGCTGTCGTCTCTGATGATGGTGATGAGGGTGGGCTGACTAGTAGGCCGACCAGAGGCAAGCCTGTGTATATCAGTGTTAACGGTCACGATAGACGGGTGGACGGTTGGGGTAAAAGCTCAGGGGGCATTGGTATGTGTGTTGGTAAGGATGCTAGGGGTGGGTATTGGCTTGGAGCGATCACCCCAGCAAAAGAGTATGCGGAGGAGTTTGAGAAGACTGTGTTGAGCGATTTCTAGGCCGGTGCGCAGGTCACCGAGATGGATAGCGTCACCAGCCTTGTTACTTCAGAATTGGCATCACGATCTGATAGACATTTTCGAGTAGAATATACGGTAGGTGTTGCATTGGTTGAACGCAGAATTATTTCGCTCAATGACTACAGAAACTCCGGCCCAGTTGCGCCATTCGCTAAAGTGAAAAGTCGTGAGAAAATATAATGCATCAAGGGCTGGGCTGATGCACTATGGGTATACGTGTGTGTTCTTCGTAGGGCTTGGATGGTACGTATGTGTGCGACACACCTTCGTGCTTCACAACCTCCCATGCCCTGTTTTCTAACGGAACATCGAGCGGTTTGAGAATCTAGTAGCGGACGCCATCAGCGGCGGCCTCGGTGTGTGGCTGAACGGCCTTCTCTTGTTCGAGCCTGGCCTTTCGGCGGTGGTCCCTAATCTCGTGGAAGGAGGCGGTGATGGCATGGAGGAGTCTGGTAGCCAGTTAGCAGATAATTCAGGGATTTGGGCAGCGGAGAACATACGTGCTGATAATTGCCAAAATGAAGGTGCCCCACGGCAGGTTACAGCTGTCATCACGGCTCGCAGTCGCGCCAGTAACAACACCAGTATTGCCGTTAGCAATACGCTCCGGGCTGTAGCAGTGACGAGCACCAGCAAGACCTCCGTTCGGTCGCGTAAGCACAGCCACTGCGATGAATGCTCCAACAAATGCAAGGTCGAGAAGTACCCAGACCCATCGGAGTACTCGACCGCCGGGGTTCGCTGACTTCTTGATGCAAGAAAGTAGGATCGTGATCAAGGTATACAGCACGGCGGCGGCAAGAATGCCCTCAACTGCACCATAGCTGCCGTTGACGCCGCGATAGGTCTTGACGCTGTTGACAAGGCGATACACCTTATATAAGCGTTGAGAAAAGATGCCGAGTGAGACCACAGAGCTGATGAATTGTAGGAGGCGTGTGAAACGTAAGAACCAACGGTAGAAGGAAGTGTTCTTGAGCTTGTCCGGCACGAAGCCTAAAGATGGGTGTACGCAGTCAGTATTCGTCTCACATCCAGTTCATGGGTAGTTACTGACGCGTGAGAAGACCTGTTTGCTCGCGCTTGTCGGTGACTGGGTAGTCGACCGGACCGTCAATGGGCTTCTGGGCGTGCACCATGTTGATATGCTGGGTGTCGACGTGGATGGTATTGATGGATTGGTGAATTCTGCTGAATGCTGAAAATGAGGGCAGCGCGAAGATGTACTATCTTATAGCTCTGAGGATGGGGTGACAGCGATGTGACACAAAGACCAGGCCCCTCTTGCCCGTTTGACACGGTCGTCACTCACCGTCACCGTCAGCTTCGGTACCACCCCCCCGCATCCAAATTAAACCTGGAACCGCGGAGATTTTGCTTAGGCTTGATGCACGGCAGTGCCATGTTGCCTTTGCGCTTTCTCGGCGCATCATGAGATTGGATAGCTTTGAACGACAAGCCACGATACAGGCGTGATTGGTGGCTGAGAATCAACGCACGTGACACTGCTAACGCGGTGCTAACCTGTTGCAGGCAAGTACGTCACTGAAAATCCCTATGCTTTTTCCTGAACGTGATTTGGAAATCCCATGCATGGGAAACCAGTTCCATGCGCGTCACAGCCTCGTAGATCTCCAATGGCATATACGTCGTGGCTGCCGAATCGCTCGATTCCTGAGCTGATCATCGGAGAATGACGAGCCACATTCGCGGGCGCTTGCTTTTTAGAGGCGATCGCGGTGAAGCTTGTTTCTGTGGCTTCAAGCTATAGGCAAGCTAAGGTTCCGTTAACCGATTATCTCACGAAAACCAGATTGCGAGAGCATAGGGTGAACAGAATACGCTCCTTGATCCATACGCAATGCGTCCAGAAGCGGTTGTGCGACGAACTGCTGCATGCTCGCCCTGCCAAACTTGTTGAGCGCTACTCGCGTTCGGATCCAAATGCCAGCACTGCACTATTTGGTGCTGTCCCGATGGCGAGTGAAGCCTTGCGCCTGATACCGTCAAACATTTGGTATGCATCCTAGTTCCATCGTCTTGTCATGTTCGTCGTTGGTGACTTCAGATCCAACTCTTCCCAAGACCTCCACGATCCCCTCCTCAATTTCTCTGGCTCTGAATTGACATTCGAATGGATGCAGTGAAGGCAGTTTCCACGTCATATGAGGAATAAACTGAACAGGTACGGTAAAGTCTACTATGCTTCAGAAACACGATTTTGTGAAACGTCGAGGCAATGTAGCCTTATTAGCTTTTTCGAATATACTCCGTGGAGGTAGATGCCCAGCTCTTGCCTTGAATGGAGTGTTCTATACGCAATTTGCGCCACCTCAACGCGGCTTTGTATGCCGAGTAATAGTTATGTGTCGGGTGAAGAGGCCGTAACCACGACGTCGAAGATAAGCTAGTTGGGTTGATCTGATTGGCTGGGCATTGCTGGTGTTTGCGTTCAGGAGGGGTTGTGAGTTCCACATAGCGTCGCCTTGCGGTACAGCTTGGCCGTTGTGTCATACCACTGTATTCAATTCTCTTGATAACTTCCCATCAAGGTAAAATTGCATCTTTCCGATCTTTTTCGCTACTTTCCCCGTACCATACAGTCGCTCATCGATGTATCTGATCAATTCGCGAAGGTAGATTTCTGACTTTGCGAAGTCCATTGGGTACAGCTCCTTAAAGTCCAGATGTGCCAGACCTTCAATCTTGCGGAAAGGTATTTCTGCAAGACCGATCTCTTTGTTGCCGTTTCCATACCTCCACGTATCAATATTGATAGTCACAGTATCAATCCGAGTAACAGGTATGTTCCGGCCATCGTCTAAGTGCTCGTGCAACAGTGGGTCGACCCATGTTTCCAAACCCCGGTAAACTTGTGATCCATCGCGTTCCGTACTATCATCGAGGATTAAAAAGCGAGCCAGCGGGGACATCAGTCCTCCGGCGAGAAGCATCCAGAAACTGTGCAAGTCAATTGAACCCCGGTTTTCGTGAGCCCAGTTCGTCTGCAGATGCCGTCCATCTGTGGTACAGCACGGGATTATGTTGATGTTTAATCTCTCGATGGTGCCTTCAAGCTCACGCGTGGGTATAACGCGCCGTGTCGGCCACAACCAGTGCTCATCAACAACCGCGATATCGACCTCGAAGTTCCGCGGCGCTTTTGAGAGATATTCTTTGGTCTCGCGATACATTCGTTGACTAATTAGTAGAAGGCTTGAGACTCCCGAATCCTTCAAATAATCCAGACTCGGTACACAGCAAAGACTGCGAACGTCTGTTGGATAGCTGGGCCGATGACGCATGCCATTCTTCGGTAAAACGGTAGGTGTCGAGAGCACAAGGTCGATGATGTTGAAGACCAGTTCGCTCGGTAAATCCAGAAAGCCGACCATAGCTGCTTGCTGATAGAGGTCGCATCAATGTTGCGTGAGCGAAGGTTGGATGGGTTGTTCGCGATGCCTGCGCAGGTAGGTCCCGCAGCTCTGAGGCGCAGGCGCGGTTGACCCCACTTGAGCCTCGGACCGATGGAAGCTCTCCCGCACAGCCATCATCTCGCCATTGCATGAGAAACAGGCCCGACTTTGTTTGAGTCATATTGCGGTGCGCTCAATGCTGTTACACATACCATCGCATTACAGGTTCGACTGCGCGCGTTCACGCAGCATCGCACCCAGCCCTGAAGCCAGAGACCGCTTCGTTTTGGTTAGCGCGAATGACTCACTTTTGCTCACTCTGCCTGCGCCTCGTGCATGAGGCTCAACAGCCCCCGGAGTCATATGCATCGCCTGATTGGGAAGCATGCTGATTCACGGAGTGGAGTAAAGTGTTTGAGCGTGTCTCTTGTACAAGACATAAAGATCGCTGTACGCTTACAAGAGATCAGCATCATTATACATCAGAGTCCTTTCTGACGCACTCGACATACCCCTTTCAATCGTCTTCTCTGCATCTCGTTCTGCTTTTAGACATGGCGGCGACCGATCATACTTCTCCTCCAGCGCGGATATCAACGACTTCATACGATACAGCGTTGTGCATCATCCCACCCGCTTCTCAATGCGGCCACGTAGATCAGCTGCGGGAACTTTACGACAAGGCCTATGGGAAGGTGAGTGAGATCCCCTCTGGCATCAGAGAAAGCACACATTGACTAGGGTTTTTAAACTTTTTAGTGGCCACCTCACATCAACCTCGTGTACCCTTTCGTTGCACCAGAGCAGCTTCCAAAAGCACAGGAGCAGATTCAAGGGTACTTGGTACAGCATTTAACCCAAGAGACACCCATCGATGTTAAACTGGTTCAAGCCGGTGGTTTCGTGCAAAAGAACAACTTCACCGTATTTCTTGGTACCGATGACAGTGGTGAGGAAGGCTCGCCTCTCATCTCGCTGCGTACGACTGTACTGCAAGCATTAGGCCAAGCTCCTTCTCGATTTACTCCCCACCTCACTATCGGTCAAACACAGGGTAATCCTCTACTCTCGCAGTCATACCTCCTGCGCAAGGCTCAAAGATTGCCAAACATACACTTTCGCGTCGGCACGCTTGCTATCCTTATTCGTGAGAGAACGACTGGCGCGCTGTCAACTGATTACATGCGGTTGTATGGAACTATCGATATTGGGGGTCCAGGCGATGTTTGGAGACCTCACATTCCAGACTACTGGGTAAAGCTGCCCAAATCGAATCCGGCTGCACCCCGACCGGATATTGATGAAACTCAGCAAGAATCCTTACTTGAGGATTTCGAGGTGCGCGACGTGCCAGCCCTCTGCTTCGATTCGAACGAATCCAGATGGTCGCCGCACACATGCGAGAATAAGATCGAGGTTGGATTAGAAGAAATTACTGTTTCGAGTTACAATGTCCTGGTAGACACCGAGTATCCGCCGGACCATGACCGCGACCCGTTGATTGTGGATACCATCCTATCAGAACAATCGACGGCTGACATATTAGTACTGCAAGAGGTCTCCGACGACTTTCTTGACTATCTACTCTTCACTCGTCAGGACATTGCACACATATACCCATTTGTTTCGCATGGTCCGCCATGCCAAAACGATCTAGGTCCTCTCCCCAGTCTACGGAACGTCGTCATTCTGAGCCGCTATCCTTTTAGCTGGCATTCAGTACCCTTCCATCGCAAGCACAAGAGCGCTCTCGTTGCGCGATTGAGAGGCGTCACGGCATCTGGCACTAGGGGCTTGGGGAACTTAGTTGTCGCTGGAGTTCATTTGACTGCCAGTCTTACTGACGGCTCAGTCGCTACTAAGAAAGCCCAGATGGGGACTTTGACACGCCATCTAGAACAGCACTATGGAAGCGAGTCATGGGTCATCGCAGGGGATTTCAACCTGGTCACGTCGACTTACACCATTGAGACCTCCGTCAAAGACCAGTCCATATCCAGCGAGACTGTGTCCCTGTTAGCAACAGTTGAGGCCGAGATTCGGGAAGCTGGGTTATCTGATGCTTGGTCTGTTGCCCGTGTTGAAGGAGTGGACGAGACCAGTACAACTGCATCTGGAGATTTGTTCGAGGGCGAAGAGGGCGCGACATTCGATCCCCAGAACAACCGACTTGCCGCAGGAACGACTACGACTTCTAACGATCGGCCACAGCGTTACGATAGGATACTACTTCGGTCGCAGGATTCACTTCGCATAGACCGCTTCAACCATTTTGGCGTTCCGGAGATGATCGACGGTGCACAGGTCGCAGCCAGTGACCATTATGGAGTGAGAGCGAAGATTCAAGTGAACGAAGCGGTAGCGAGCACCGGAAATGAAGCAGCCTCCTCAAATCAGCCTGCCGTGGAACACAAGCGAGTGGATGGAACTTTGGCAGAGACCACGAGCCTCGTTTCAGTGCTCGAGACCCACGGCATGTTCCCGAACGAAGATCAAGCGAGCGATCGGCGCGACGCACTTGCAAGCCTCCAGCACATACTACTGGGTAAATCAGACGATGGAGATTCAGCGCAACCTGATATACCGTTGGTTATAGTGCCAGTTGGCTCGTACGCCTTGGGTGTATGGACTGCAGACTCGGACGTCGACTGCCTTTGTATCGGCACCATTAGCTCTAAGACCTTCTTCCGGCTCGCTAGGCAACGATTTGCCAAAGCAGAAGTCAAAGGTGTCAGGATCTTACGGAAGGTTGAGGCCAGCACCGGCACCATGCTCGAACTGTCCGTCAACGGCATATTCATGGATCTGCAGTATTGTCCTGCGCCCCAGGTCGTCGAGAGGTGAGTCTTATGTAACGATTGTGATATCGCAGCGCTAACATTCAGCTACTAGGTGGCATGAATTCCGGAGTATTCCAGCATCTGATCCCATCTTCAACCTTTCTATTCTCTCACTCCGCAAGCTCAAGCCTTACCGCGATTTGCTATACATTCAACGTACACTGCCGTCGCTCTCTGCATTCCGCCTAGCTTATCGTTCCATCAAGCTGTGGGCTGTGCAGCGCGGCATGTATAGTGCGAAGTTCGGGTTCCTTGGAGGCGTGCATATCACGCTCATGCTCTCCTGGGTCTGCAAAAGACTTGGGCATGATACCGGCCCAGTTACGGCTGCGGATATCATTGCGAGTTTCTTCCACCACTACGCTCAGTTTGATTGGACGAACGACATAGTCTACGACGCCATCTTCCACAAGAAGAGGCCCAGTTATTATCGCAGCGCAAGAGAGCCGATGGTTGTATTGGGTTACCACGCACCCAACTCGAATATCGCTCATACGGCTACGGTTCCCGGCTTACAGCTACTCGTCAAGGCTTTCAAGGCCGCTGAAAAGCAGCTTTGCGAGCCGGGAATGACGTGGGGGGCATTCTTCGGTGCACCATCTGCTCCAGAACCAGAGTCGCAACTTCCTCATGGAGCTGCAGAGTTCCTCCGCAACTACAACAACTTCGTCAAAGTCGACATCCAGTTTTGGGGCCGTACATTGGCGAAGGGTAAGAGCCTAGTCGGTTGGGTTGAGTCTCGATGTATCTCGCTCGTCATAGGTAAGCCGCCTGTCCCAAATACTTGTTGCGCAATCATTTTATTAAACATGATAGAAATCCACAAAGCCATACCCAAATCGGAAGTACAAATCTGGCCAGCTCGCTTTGTCGATAGCAATTCGTTCGACGTGGGAGAGGGCAAAGAGTACCAAGGCTGTTACCTGATCGGCATCTCGAAATCCGAGAAAGCCGTCTCAGCACATAGCGCGGACGACAAGCAAATCGCCAAACAAGCTCTGGAAAAGGTACTAGATCGTTTCTTGACGCAGCTGCGAACCGATGAGAAGAACTTCGATGCAAGCACTTCATGGATTGATGCTTCGCTAGTAAGATCTAGCGATGTCAGAGGCTTGCGACTGGACGATCGAGAATGGGGTATCTACGCCATGGACATAGATTCAGACTCCGACGACGAGGAATACGTTGATGAAGACCTTGAAGACGCCGAAGAGACCAAGCCTCAGCGTACCATACCACAGCGCCCCAAGCCCACCTCAGCACCTTTGTCGAGAACAAAACTACGTCCTGCATCCGATGTTCTCAATCGTCTTCGTTGGGACCCGAGTCTTGATCCGAGCGATTACATTATCGGATATGAAGACCGCTTCTTGGGCGCCAAGGAGACTGGTCTTGAGAAATGGAAGACTGAGCAGACGGATGAGGAGTTCATACCTCAGCATCGTATACTGTACTTCAAGAGGAAGGGTGGAGAAGACGGAATGGGAGAGGTCGTGTGGGAGAGAGCGACGAGGATAGACAAGATTTTTGGGAGTGGACTAGGTAGCGGTGAGTAGGTACGGGTCATGATCACGAGAATGGAGATTAGGTCTCAATATACCTATACACACAAAATGTGCTTGCACTTCCTCTTGCGCTTCATGGGGACGCGGCGTACTTGTGGGCGGCCTTTTCATTCGTGACTTAAACATGAGGAAGATGACACATCTGGTTCACCTCAGGTCATAGGCATCTTTGTGCCCTGTCTCCCTAGCACGCATGTTCCCTTCCCAACGGCGTTCGGCCCGGCCCGCTCAGAACATAAGCGGTCTACTCTGGTGTTGCCTTCGCGAATGCCTCGATAACTATCTCTTCGAATTGAAGTATATCCTCATGTTTGAAGATCGTTTGGAACGCCGTCTTAGCACAACCTTTGCACTTCAGCGATGCGAACCTCCTTCTTCTCCCCGGGCAGTCAGACTTCTAGAAGCGGTAGGTTGTCAATGTCTCGGCGCTTGGCGCCGCTTCAGACACACGAACCGCGGATAGGCGTGGTTTCAGACGAGTCGTGACAGCCCAGAACTCGAAGTTAGCACTATGTGATCCATGAACGCTCGTCTCAGCGGAGCTTATGTGGTGAAATGCGCAAGGAGTTCTACACCTCCAAACCTCCATGTCTAGGGCTTACCGCCGGTCTCTCCTCGGATATTAGATCTTGATCTCGACAAGGCGGCGACGGCTCAAGATGCGGCCCCATGGGGAAGTCTAATCGCGGCTTAGTTCCCACCGCGGTATCAACACCCCTCTCTTGATTGCGATCTTCCAATTTCCGCAGGAGGGTAGCTTTCAACCACATCGTCAGCGGATCCGCAGAACCACAATATTAACATCATCGGCTGTATAGCAATATTCGGGTCAAATGCTTAGAATCTCGGGTTGATTGCGAGGCTGGATTTTGTAACGCGCACGGAGTTCGGCGCCGAAACGTTAGCTGCCCGGGCATGGTGGGCGCAGGATGTGAGGCGCTGGTGGGAGGCTTGCGACAAGGCTTGCTAGGGCTTGGAAGTCTTGCATGGGGCGGAGCGGACTCGTGTTCGCATAATGACATGTGTCTTTGTTTGTCTTGGGGATTGTTCGCAATGGAAAGACGTTGAAGTGGCACTGGGAGAGCGGCGCGGCTGGGAGAGCCAAACGCTAGATCGCATTCAGACAAGTCTCCATCTGACATCAGCGTCGCCCGCGGGCGCGGCAGTTCGACAGCTCGGCGTTTTTGAGGAAAGTACAACCACATCACGAGCAACCAGGTACGCCGCAATTAAGAACACGTATCGTCAAGGAGAAAAATAAAGGATGAATTGGCTGAACGTGATATCTATAATGCCGGAGTCAGGCTCCTAACGCCGCTCATCCTGCTGCCGAAGCAGATGCTATTTATACATTCCAAAGAACACTTCGCTGATCTTTGGCATTGACCCAGACGTACTCCGTACATCTCGGGTTCGCCTTGCTCTTACCCAGGGTAACAGCAAAGAGGTTAATCTCCATCCACACGGGTCGCATGCCCATGCGCTCGAGCCTCTCCCACCATGACCTGAATCGGCCAAAGTCTATGCTGCCACCGCCGCCCGCGTTATCGAGGTTAATGCCGTCGCCGAGATGCAGTTCGATCATGACCTGGCCGATGGGCAGGACAGACTTGCCAGATGCAGTCTTCATGTTGTCGAAAGCACTCATCATCGTGTCGAGAGCATCGTATTCGCTGCCTTCGATATCAATTTTCAGAATATCAATGTAGGTGTGGTTGTTCTGCTTCATCAAGGCGGGCAGGGTCCAGAATGGTGGGTCGGATTCATGCTTGTCCTCCTTGCCGAGACCGACCTTCTTGAAGAAGGTGCGATGACGGTGCTTCTCGGCGATTTGGGGACCCCAGGAGTCGACGGAGAAGTCGTAGCCCCAGATGCGGGCGCTGGGGACGCGCTCGAGCATCTCAGCTTCGAAGGAGGACTCGCCGTTGATACCGAAACTGTACATGACCAAGCCATCTTGCGCGTCCACGAGGGGTTCTTGCGATCCGATGGTAGCGGAAGCGGACTTGGGTACGGGGAGACTCTCGTAGATGTTCATTCCGCATACCCATTTTCCTCCGTCGCCGAGTCTGCCGACGCGCTGGATGTCGTGGGGGCATGTCCATGTTGGTGGGAAGAAGTCCCAGATTGTGAAGGGGTATTTGAGGAAGTCCATTGGGAAGAATGGGATCTTCGGGTTGTCCGGATGCGACTTGGCCATCTGGTCTCGGAGCTCAACGCTCTTCTTCCATGACTTTTCCGAGAGCGCAGATCGGTCTTTTATCCATGCTTGCAGGATGGAGGAGGGTTGTGAAGACCCTGTCGATGGGAGGACGGGGAGGTAAGGAAGTAGTGCCGTGCCAGCGGATTCTTCATTATGGAAAATGACGATTAGGAAAACGACGACGAATATTCCAGCGAATATGCGGGCTGTACGATGTGTTAGTACGTGTTGAAAGGACAACGAAGGAGTTGAACCTACCACCGAAAGACCTGAACATCTTCGCAAGCGGAAAAGAGTGACGTGGGATTGGTGGGGAGAGTTGAGTCGAAGGAACGACCGTGATGTATGACCTCCGAGTTGAATCGGTGGAGGTAACAATCGCGTCAAGCGTACACAAAGAGAGAAAGGAGAGAGAAAGAAGGAGTAGACAATAGTGAAGCCAAGGGTTTGAAGATACACGACAAGTAGGCCCCAGACAACTCGACTCCTAGTGGCGGCATGGTGGACATCGGTCCTTTAGATATGCCAAGGATACGCGAAACAAGAACAGCGGAAAGGCCAACAGTGTTACGTGTACATCTGCCGAGCGCTTATCACAACCAAACATCAGGTAGACCCCCGTTACAGATTTAGCATTGATCGAACAAGAACACCCAAGACCCGTACGGGCTAGATGTTACGAAACCCCGCTCAAGCCGCAGGCCGCTATCTTCGCACCAGTCAGGATACCACTGCGACTAGTGGACGACGGGGAGGATGACTAGCCGCACGGCGGAAGATGAGGCGGCGGGGCAGATGTGGGTCGATTGATCATCATGAGCGGTTGTTTCGTCCATGTCTTTGTCTTGCTGCTCCTGCAGCTGAGGCACGGCGCACGCGTTTCAAGACGCACACTCCAGACGCGTCGCAAGCATGATGTCATAGGATGGATTGTATCTATCAATGGAATTGTGGGTATAATACATGTAAATCGCTATTTCGCGATGCGACTATCTTGGATGCTGCTCCGCTTCGCGCGAGGCTTTCTGATGATGGATGCGTACTCCCGAGGTTATGTTTAATTTTAGTGCCATGCAGGGGGACGGAAAAGGAAAGTGGAAACTGTAATGAGATCATGTGAGGGTCTTGTGAACGACAATGGCAGCCGCCACCAAGAGCACGCTGCACGTGGTGAATACGGTGTCGCGATGCGCTTCGCCTGGACTCATTGTTAGTTTTGGGCCTTTTGTACCGAACAAAGCGGCGATGCTTACCTTCTTTCGTAGTGCTCAAAGCAAGCACAACGAAAACGTTGAGCGGAATGCGAAGAATGCCGTAAATGCTGGCTCTTGAGCCGTCTTCGACGAGCTTGCTCTTCAAAGAGCCCATTGCGGGGTAGTAAACTCCGCAGCACAGCTCGAATATGCAGAAGCACCACAACGTGACGCGCTCATCCCGGAAATGTCCAGGAACAAAGAAGCAGGCAGATGAGACTGCGAGGATGCCTGTCAGCATCTTTTGTGCTGGCACAGGCGAGGCGGATGTAGAGAGATGTTTGTAAAGGAGCGAACCAAACATCATGGAACACATCAAGATGGCGAAGATGAGACCAAATGGTAGTTCTGGTTGGTGTCAGCCTGGTTGTGCTTGCATAGACTGGATAGAAGCCTGCTCACCATCTGTTGAACCCGCCAACTTGTGACTGAGCTTCAGCGCCGGGAACTTGAAGAAGATAAAGAGGAAAAGAGATCCTTCGAAGAATCCTGAGACCAACGCAAGCATCATGATGTTGCGATCTAAACGTCAATTAGTAAAGCAATCTGAGGTAACGAGGCTTCAACGTACCACGTAGAATAGTCCGGAGAGCAGAAGTAGCTGGAGGAGCTGGGGTGGCCTCTTCCTGCTGGAGCAGCCCCTCAGTCTCTGATGCTCTCCGACTGCTTGAACCGTAGTTCTCTCCCCAGAAGTTCGAGATGGCAAGGAAGGACAGGCTCAAGCACGCAATGGAGGCCATGAACGGCGCTTTCGCGGTGCCTGCCATCCTGACTGCCCACTCAGCGAAGATACCCGCACCAATGGCTACGCATGTGTTGGACGTGGTCATCGTGCTGAATATCGCGCTGAGGTGGGGTTCGCCGTCGGGCAGCATGAGATGGTTGAACTCAGCAACTAGCCAGCTTTCGAAGACGCTCCAAAGGACGGTACCGCAAACACCGCCGAGGATGCGACCGAAGAAGAGAACGTAGATGTTGTTGGTAAGGAGAGTGGCGCAGGACAGAGAGTAAAGGGCGCAGTAACCCAAGCATGCTGTCTTGCGCCCATATCGGTCTGCGAGTGCGCCTACGAAAGATGCGGAGATGCCGGCGGCGATGAACCCAGTAAGGAATAGGAATGCGACTGTTTCTTCCGAGAGTCCTTTCTCATCTACATATCCGTTAGCTGTCAGTCTGTAGAACAGTAGTTCGTCCAACATACCCTTGTAAATAGGATATATGTACGGCCCTTGGAGCCAGTCCGCGGCATTGACGAGCAAATAAATAGGGAAGAAGCGCTTCTTCAGCTTGCTCAAGCCCTCTAGATCAGGCTCTACATGTTGATGCTCGTCTTTCTTTTCCGTAGTCGCAGTCTCTACGACGGCCGCCTTGCGTGAGCGGTGCGACTGGTAGAAAGCAAGTGCATTGAGCACTAGCGATCCAGCGAATGTAGCTCGATAAAGGTCCATGTTGAATGTGGACTTGTATTGTTGAAATGAGCGAAGGGCGACGGTCGGTTGTGGATGAGTGTATGTCCAGCAAAACACAAAGGAATGTAGAAGGTCGAGGTCTCGATTCGTCAAGATGTTGTAAACAGCACTAGCTCTGAAATGGCCCAGTGAATCGAAGGGATTAGTATAGAATGAATTAGTGTCCTTGTCCCGTGCCACTGCTCACGTTCTTAGGACAAGGAGATACGAACACGGTATGCTAACTTGATGGTGTCCCGAATAGAATAGCCGCTTTGTGCACTCGGCCAAGCTGATCCCAATCATGGACCGCGGAGCTGCTCAGCGCCGGGCGTCATACATGGAGGTCCCCTCCCGGTACGGGCTGACGATAGGCTTGGGGGGCTTGCGCGTCAATAAGTGGAGTGACACACCACGGCGTTTCTAAAATGTGGGACGGCTGGGCGCGTCAATGATGCAAGGTCTTGGTTTGTGCGGGGTCAATGCGCCGTCAGGGGCGGCAGGAACAACCGACCGCGGCTTCGCGAGCAGCTGCCGCGTGAAACCAAGGGGGCTGGTTTCAGATATGACGGCACCCCATCGTGGATACATCCATCTTCACACCTCATTCAATGAAAGCATCCAACACCCTGGAGCCTACATTGACGTTAGGTCACCCACTTTGCACGTTTCTACATTGATGTAGGCGGCAAACCTGTTCAGTTTTCTTTTGTGTGAGATGTTCTCGCGAACGTGCTCTGGGTATCTGTGGGTGTAAACTGAGGGCGGTATTCACGATGAAGAGAAGCTTGGGAGTGCACATTGGTACATGAATATCTATTTCTTGGTAATTTGGAGCCTATTCAACCATCCTTGAACATCTTCCACCATCACTCATGCCTCTCACAACCCCAACTCTCGTTCAGCCACCAGATGAGCAGTACTGGGCCTTTGACCTCAGACCCTCGAAGGGGCTGCGCTCCAGCGCGCGAATCTTCTCCACACAAGCCTTGCATGCCAAGGCCTCACAACCGGGACATCTCATGCCGCCGGTGTGAGCGGCCATGCAAAACACACAATGGTCCTCACCGCCAACCTGAACGCGCCATGCTGTGCTCTTGTAGACGCACGTCTGTTGGCCGCAGGGGTGAGACATCTGCACGACCATGCCATGTGCCTTCGCGCCAGGCTTGGGAGTTGGAGGACCACCTTCGAACGGACTGAAAAGAATATTAGCAAAGATCAGGTTTGAACATGACGGATCCTACGTACCTCTCATAAGCCTCAGGGTGCCTCATGCGGTAGGCGGCGTCTTTCTCCTGCCATGCGGTATACTCCTTGCCCAGGTAGTACTGCCAGCTTGCCTCGTATGGCTTGCGGAACGGCTTCTGAGGCGGCGGGCTTGCTCTACCGGCCTCGTATGCTCTACCAGCCTTGTAGTTGGCGGGGCCTTTTCCACCGAAGTTCTCGTTACCGGAACCATGGTTAGTCTGCTCAGTGGGAGCGCCAGTCTGGTACTTGTTACTCATGTAGGTGCGGTCGTATTCGGTGCGGTACTCGGTGTTGGTGAGCTGCTCGAAAGCTTCGCGAACGCGGCGGAAGACATCGGCATCTGCTACACCGGACTTGTCGGGGTGATGTGTCTTGGCAAGTTCACGGAATGCCTTCTTGATGGCATCAGTGGAAGCGCCAAGCTGGAGACCGAGGTCCGCGTAGTAGTCTTTGAAGGTGTTAGTGGCCATCGCGAAAGGTATTAGCAAAGAAAAGAGGTTCAGCGAAGAGGTTCAGCAAAACGATGAGGCTCAGCGAAGCAGTGGGGTATCAAGAGCTTGGTCAAAGTAGAGAGATGAGGCTGAAGATCGATCGAGAGTGACCCGGATATCTGGTCTATCTCCCGCTGCGATGGTCCTTTTGGTCCGCTTGCCTCAATACGGATAGTTGCCTGTCAGGCACCTACGATTACAAACAGTTGCCTCTCTATTTCCGGCAGGTGCGCCATCTCTAGGTGACTGAGAATACCACGAAGGAGAATCTGAGGCTCTCATTGGCTGCGCGGCCGGAAATACAGGCTACGATGGTTGTACAGACGACGAGATTTGAGCAGAATGGCGCGATTTTGAAGCGGAGAGAAGCTCCGTGTAGGCGCTATTGTCTCAAGTGGGATAATGGTATTGTGGATATACAAACGGCCGTGTTGGCGAGGCATCGCGTAATCAGGTGATGCCGAGGCACTAACCGAAGGGTTCATGTCATACTGGCATGCCTCAACATATCGCGCGTCAACTACTCCAACATTGACATCTCTCAGGAAGCGGTATACCGACGGGTGCGTGTCCAATTGCTTGTGGCTACCCCTTTCTACTCCTGATCAGACTACCTGATCGCTCGCAGTCGCCGCATCATCCCCAAGGACTTCAATGTGAAGTCTCTATCAGCTCCCAAGCTATCTGAATAGCCACGTTGATTCGGACTGCGCTGCTCAGACTCCAGTCAGCATCACACGTCAGGCGACCCTTCCATCTGCGAGTCGAACATTTGTACTCGCATTTACTCCGCCCACATCACTTCGCGTCCTTCAACTTCATGCACCGCTCCTTATTGTTCATACTGCTAGCACAAAGGATGTCGGACTCGTGTTTGGCTGTTGTAGGCTGGACGCGATCAGGCCAGGGCTGCACAATATTATGGTCTTTCTTCATCTTCAGCCCAGAGGACTCCACACTCTGCACAACCCCCATAATCTCCTCGGACCGATCGAAGAATTAGGCACAGTCCTTGAGCATTGGGTAGTCCTGTCCATTCCTTAGGCCGAAGTCGCAGTAGATAATAACATCAGCGAGGCAATAGGTGAGTAGGCTTGCATTCGCGTCCTGTGTGAGCCACATCTGCTTTGCTCAATCTGATGTCTTGCTCGTGGTCGACTTGGTATCTCGCATTCACGAAGGGCATGAGAAGTGTGGCTATGGGTAATTGCGTCTTTGGCTTGGACAGTGGAGAGAAGATCTCGAGACATTCTTATGGGCCGACGTATTTCATACCGCGATAAGCAGCGACGATCACACAAGACGATGTATACTTTGGATTTGATCACTCGGCGTACAGTGAGAAGATTCCTTAGGGGCACAAGCCCTCTTTTGCGGCAATGAAGGTGCTCGTAGAAGATTCTAGAAATACGTTGAGTAGATTAGTCTTTACGTGAGAGTGATGCGGCGCGTAAGTAGGTATGTTTGTCGGTCTACAAACAGGTGATTTACGTCACTCTATTGTCTCTCGTGACTCTCATCAAACTTATTGGGCTTTATCAGTGGCGCTCTTAATCCTCCTGCACAATGTGTACCCATCGCTCGACTTTCCCATCTGATTTCCGCTAAGTGATCTTCTCCATGTCTTCACCTACTTCATTGACAAATGGTCGCTCCATGTCTGCACCTACTTTATTGACGAATGGCCACTTCATGCCTCTCGCAGTGCAACCATTGCCCGAACCGGCGGTACAAAAATGGGTTGTGTGTCGCCGCATACCCCCGTATCACTTTACTCTGGGTTTCACCGGCATACGATGCATCGATCAGCATGCCTTGATACATCAAAGTACGTTTACGGAATGTGTCTGCAACGATCTTGACACAGCGATAAACGAAGCGAATCGAAGGGCGGCAAATTACATCGCAAGTCAAAATGCGGGCTGGGTCAATGACGTCTCCCCAGATGGAACGCATTACTGGATATGGAATCACGCTCAGCTAAGGAACTTTGATAACTTCATAGCGGTATACTACGTTGAGGGCCCGGTCGATGAATTGTGACCGAAGATGCTGTTATGGGAATATCACACTCACTGGTAATCTTATACTCAGGCCTCTGAGACGAAGATCACTCCGGAGACTACGATTGCGATCTAGAATTTCGCTGGATACGGAAAGGACGGATATAGCAGTACTCTATCAGTAAAGCGAAAATATCATCTGGTGAGGTTCCCGCACACGGGTACTAGACTCAGACTCATACGTTGCAGTCTATGATTTTTGTCCTCGTTTCGTTTTGCGCATGTATCCTAGGTACCGTCGTGACTTGGAAACTGCCAAGTGAACATGTACTCAAGCCGCTCGCCGCTAATAGAGACGACGAATTACAGCACATCGACCCTGTAGCTCACAGCACCTGGAGCGCGGCGATTACTGAAAGAGCGTAGTTGTAGCGAATGACGTACTAGAAGAAAGGGAAAGAAAAGGTTCCGTGCGCCACAACGTGACTAAACCGGGCAAACGATTTTGAAGTTGTTCCCAAGATATTCCGCCCGTCCTCCTTGATCGCACACAGAACCCTTTTGATCAAACAGGACCAAACAAATATCTCCTTCGCCATGGCCGACAAGCGACTCCTCTTAGAATTCCTCAAGGCGCAGGATGCGTTGAGAGAGTAAAAGCCCCACTATCAAATTCTTCGTCTTTATCTAACACATATCCAACAGGCCACCTGCTATGATCACTTTCCTCCACCGCCTGCCAAACAGTGGAGATATCGCACAAGCAAAACTATGTCGAGATCTCGTTTTCGAACGCTCAGCAAAGATTGCCCAGCAGTGCAAGAAGATCCGCGAGGACAAGGTGGACATGAGAAGCCGGCCGCCAGGTCTCATCAGTGACTACATCGTCCTCCTTCGCGACAACAAGCCTCCCCGACGACAGTTTCCGACTGCTGGCGACCAGACCATGGAAGCTGTCGCCAGGCTTCGCTACATCACTTTGAGCAGTCTTTACCTCTTCTCCGTGGAAATGGAAGACTCTACCTCCGCTCAGATCGTGTTTCGCGCTATTGTAGACAACTTCCACTTTATCTGGCCGAATGGCTTCCGATACCACCCTGGACCTGACGTGATCAACCATGTCTATTACTACACTCGGGCTTGGGACCCCTTGCGCTATTTCCTAGCAGACTGCTACGTTGACTTCGCCAACATCAAGTGGTATATCCCCCACCGGAACTTCCACAAGGACTTCATGGCCAACGTCTCATTGGGCCATTCGAGGCGTCGTAGCCTTGCACATGGCCCTTCCAGAACTGCTGCCCCGCGGAACTACATCTTCCCCCAGCAGCTCACCCAGACCGCATCCAACTCCGCTAGGAAGTCTACAAGGTAAGCACTTGTGAGGCTTATAGAACGAATAGAGAGCTAACAAGACGACTAGGCGCGGTGGGAAGGGTCTTGGACGGCGCAGGGTGTCGATGTAATTGTCGCAGAAGCATGTCGGTCCGATTGAGGAACCTCAGCAGACCAGAGGTGGGTATCATGGGGTCTTGAGACTGACGGCTTGGGTCGGGAAGTAGATGTAGCGGTCAACAGAGGTACAGCATGTAGCCAGATGTGCATACACAAAGACACTGCTCCAATGTGCAATTGACTAGCGTCCATGTCTCTTTCCCAGGATACCTGGGTAGCAAGCTACGAGTTCCAGTTCCCCTATAGCAAGCATCAAAATCGCCTCATTTCTGTCGTCCTCGTACCCATTGGTCGTATTGCTGAATCCTTGGAATGTAGCTCGCCGTGTCGATATGGAAGCTTCTCGTGCACAGCGCAGTTCACGTGCGCGAAGGCGAGGTAGCAGCTCTGCATTTCCCACTTGAGCGAGCTCACGCCTTTCGTGAAAGTGAGGCAAGGATCCTGGAATGAAAGTTGATAGATGGAGATGATGGCTGTACACGCGCTGCTGCGATAAACGACAGCCTCGCGATGTTGTCACTGGGTGACGTCGCGGCTGATCAGGGAGATCTCGCCCGATCACGTTAGCGTGAAACTTCACTTGCGGACCCTTCAACCGGCGCAGTGCCATGCTTTCTTTTCTCACCTTATCGGCAGCCACGCAAAACCCTCAATCGTGACGAGACTACCTGCCCGAAAACATCGAGCGACTTGATATTCATTTGTCGCGACGCGCGAAGCGCATCGAAGTTCGACAGACGGCAGCACCCTCCGCCAGTCACGCTCCAGACGTGAGGCTTATCTACTTCTGTCGCGCTGCCGCAACCCCCGGAAGGACCCGCTCTTTTTTGTGCAGCCTGAGGAAACCTCACTACCGCTATTACTCAAGTCTCATATGTCAGGCCCAACATCAAACCCAGACTGGAACAGAAGCGGCAGTCCCGCCTACGGCACGTTCACTCGGCCACCGTTCAATCCGAATCCCACCAAAAGCCACGACAGTAATGACAGTGCTGTTGCACCCTCCAGCAATGGTGGTGAGGAGGTCTCACCGAAGCGTCGGCCTTCGCCTCAGCGGAAGCCATCGAAACACATCGAATTCAGAAAGTACCTGAAGCGCCCTCATATGATGGAGACGCAGAGAACGCTGAGCGATGCATTACGATCGGCAAAGAACAGGGAGGAGCAGGAGACTTTACTCCCCGAGGAGGACTACGCTGGATCTGATGGGTGCTTCAATGGACAGGGTGAGCCTATGATCCCTAGGACAGCCAGTACGCCTGGTTTGAACAACAACACAAGGACATATTTCAATATCCACAGGTAGGTCAGCACAGTTGATGTGAGTCGCATCGCGGAAGCTGACCATGTTCTAGGATACGACGTCTCGTCTTGGCTGTCATCGAAGACCCGTACACAGTGGATCAGCTGCGAGAGCCTCGTATGAACGTCCTCATTGTAAAACCACTGGTTGACCGTCTTTACGATGAAGACGACATATCCATCGTGTACTGTCTACTCGTCAATCGCATGCAGTTTCTTCGAGAGCAGCAATTTCAGCAACATCATCAAACTGTCGATTTGACGCGTGCCAACCTTTGCGAGCTGGTCGCCATGAAGGTGCTACGACGGCACGACGAAGAGTCTACGGGTAAAGCTGGTCTGCTACTCTTAGCACAGATCATGGTCGCTCCTTTCCAGCCGTTCCAAGGCGCACCCGAAGAGCGTTGTCCACCGCGACACATATCAGAGTACCAGGGCCAGGGTGACAATGAGGGTAAATTGACGGCGCTGGAAGTGGCTATCGTCTCCGAAAGTAAGGTACTACTAGCTGGCTCCGCGAGCCAAAAGGTCATTGACGCTATTTATCGGGGACGAATCGTATACACCCCGACCGTCTATATGGATATCATACCGGATCACTACAAGTATAAGCCCATATCGCTTTACGATCCACGCAAGGCACCGACACTCAACCAGTATCGCCTCATGGTACCGAGAACGCGCAACATCATCGAAGTTGTACAGTTCTTCATACTGCTCGCACTCTATTGCTGGTGTATGACCATGCGACAAGATCACTATCTGACTATTGCCGAGATCACGTTCTTACTCTACGGCAGCGGCTGGGTACTAGACGAACTCATATCATGCCTTGAGCACGGTTGGGAGGTACATACACAAGAACTTTGGGCTTTCCTGGACGTCACATTCGCCGGCATATTTCTAATCTATCTCGGCATGCGGTGCCATGGATGGATAACGAATCAAGACGAAACGGGTAGACAAGCCCTTGACGTTCTGGCTGTCGCGTCCCCAATATTGTTCCCACGTATCGCATTCAACCTTATGCCCGAGAACATGCTGTTCATTGCTCTGAGGGCGATGGTCAAGGAGTTCACAGCACTGAGTCTGATCGCTGTATGGTGCTTTGGCGGCTTCCTGTTGGCGCTCAAATGGCTGAGCATCAGCAACCCCGAAGTTGGCTACGAAGACTCACCAAACTCCATCACTATCTCCAAATGGATGCTCTGGATTTGGTTCGGTCTGGATGGCCAAGGCATCGATGAAGCTCCTGGGTTCCATGAGATTCTCGGTCCTACCCTAATGGTGATCTATGCTTTCCTGGGTAACACGCTATTCTTGACAGTCCTTGTCTCGATTCTGTCCAACACGTTCAGCAAGATCGCAGCAGATGCGACAGCCGAAATCCAATTCCGCCGCGCCGTGCTCACTTTCGAAGGTGTCAAGTCCGATTCGTTATTCGCCTACCGCCCACCCCTTAACCTATTGGCGTTCATCATTCTACTCCCTCTCAAGTTCATACTTTCGCCCCGTTGGTTCCACAAGATCAACGTCTCAGCAATACGTATCTCGAACTTCCCTATTCTCCTCGCCATCAACTACTATGAGCGTAGGTATCTGTGGAAGCCCCGTCGCCACCTCAGCATCAACGGCCCTGGACCCTCCAAACGCACAACATGGCTGCAAGACATCGGTTTCTGGAGGAGCTGGAAGCAATTGAGTCCGCACGCTGATTTGCAGGCCGTGTTTGAAGAGGAGCCACCGGAGGACGTAGTGCATAGAATCGAAGAGGAGGATGACCTTGAAGACGCTATCCTCGAAAACAGTTTCGCAGCGAATGCCATGGGTACTCGTAGTGTGAGTCCAGGAAGTGCAATGACGGGAAGAAGGAGGAGATTGAGTAGTGTGTGGCCAGGACCGGGCGCTTAGGAAGGGTTTCGGCGGTCTACACGCTAGGTCATGCCTTGGAGGTTTGCAGCTGTTTTTCCAGAACTATAACGACTTCCGGTACCTCGTATCACCCCATCAATTCAATCCGTCTATCCTCAATGAACATGTGTGTTGTCGCCTATCAGTCGCTTGTCTATCGGGCCCGTCGCGATGCAGCACCCCACTCCGTACTAACGCCGAGATCCGCACCCAACGTCAAGCTATTACCCCCAGCTTATTGCGCGTCGAACCCGTTCGAGATAGCATCGCGACGATAGTAGATTTCATTACCCCCAGAATACTATTCAGCTCACCCTCTGACCATCCGCGGCCTTGCAAGACCGTGCTCTTGTTCGACGAAGCTGCGCGGCCGATCCGCACCGCACATTCTTTCTCCGGCGGCTAACGCCTGCGGCCGATAAGCATCACCACAACAAACTCAGGCAAAGATTCTATCTGGTCTTGCGCCCAGAAGGAAGAGAGTGACTCACGACTGGATGCCTGATCTGGAAAATCTATGCGACGGTGTTGGTAGACGATATATAAAGCGCTTCGACAGCTTAATCAAAAGAGTAGCAACATCAACACCGACCACCTCGCTCTCGCATTTTAAACGCTGAACACCACCTCAAGTTTCAAGATGGCGGACATCAACCCGCTCCCCTTATACCCACTCCCTTCACGGGCCTCTCTACTATCACAGTTCTTGGGCCAAAAGCTCGAAGACCTCCCCACGCCAGCCATCGTGCTGGACCGCGCCATTATACGACGAAACTGCGATGCGATGCTCAACATCTGTGCGGAGCTCAAAGTAGGGTTCCGCGCCCACGTCAAGAGCCACAAGACGCTTGAGCTTTCGCAGATGCAAGTAGGCGCAGAGCAGAGCCAACCAGCGAATTTCATCGTTAGTACGATTGCGGAGGCAGAGAACTTGCTGCCGTACTTGTGCTATGCGCAGGGGGTGGGAAGGGAAGCCAGTGTATGTCCCAAATATCACCATCAAAAAAGCATCACTGACGTTTGCTCTCAAGGTACTTTACGGCGTACCGGTCCCTCAATCTGGAATTCCGCGCCTCATTTCTCTGGCCTCAAAATTGCAGCCGAGATCCGTCAGTGTCATCATCGACAACGAGGTGGCTTTTCTCAAGTTCCACGAGCGACTCGCTGCCTCTGACACGGAGCTGGAGATAGGAGTCTTCATCAAGATTGACACGGGCTATGAACGCGCTGGCATCAAGACTTCCTCTCCGGCTTTCCCATCGCTTGTGAAGACAGTAGTAGAGAAGAGCCAGGAGCCAACTTCTGGATGCTTTCTGCAAGGGTTCTACTCGCATTTCGGACACTCGTATGGGGGATCCTCAGAAGATGATGCCGCTAATGGTCTAATCGAGGAACTGGCGGGCTTAGAAACAGCAATCAAGGCTGTTCCGAAGAGCTTTGATGGAAAGTTGGTACTGAGTGTAGGCGCAACACCTACCGCGACAGCAGCACAGAACATGCTGTCCAGCTCCAGCCCTAGGGTCCAAGAGTTCCAAGAAGTACTCCAACGTCTGCAGAAAGATCACGTCGTTGAGCTGCATGCAGGGGTATACCCATTGCTAGACTGCCAACAAGTCGCGACACACGCTAGGCCGACGACATCATCTAGTGGAGCCACGTCGTCCTTCCAGCCCCTCTCCAAATTTAACATTGGTATCCGGATGTTGCTCGAAGTAACAAGTGTATACAATGAGCGATCGAAGCCTGAAGCCCTAGTATCCGCTGGCTCTCTAGCGATGGGTCGCGAACCTTGCAAGTCCTATCCCGGATGGGGTATTGTTACGCCTGCACTAGGCAATGCTTCCGCTAAGCACATATACGACGAGCGAGAGGGCAAGACGGGATGGATCGTTGGACGCATCAGCCAAGAGCATGGTATCTTGACATGGGAGGGCGATAGGAGCGAATGCAACGAGTTGACGATCGGGGATAAGGTTATGGTCTGGCCAAACCATGCTTGTGTGGCTGGCGCTGGGTTCGGGTGGTATCTTGTGGTCGACTCGGACGCGGGTGGAGATACGGTCGTGGATGTCTGGGCCCGATGGAGGGGCTGGTAATCGGACATAGGCGTGGGTTGAGGCGTTATGATCGCTCGATATTACTCGGCTTCCGATGCTATAACCCATGTCAATATAGTTGTAAAAGAACTCCATTCATGCATCCAAAGCGATGCTGGGTGATGGGACTTGTATGCCCTCGTATTGTCTGACCTCAACTGGCGTCGCTCTGCGCTGCCAGTATCGCGCGTGGATGGCAACAACTCAAAAAGTAACGAGTCTGGCGTCTCCAATTACCCAATCTGCGCGTGTAGTTTGATGACTTTGACTTTGCTCACACTCCGAGTTGACATTCCTGCAGGCTTGTACGACTCGCGCAGCATCTGGTCCTGGCGCTGTCGGCAAGAAAAGCCGCTGACGACTTCCGCCAGTATTGTACTGCCCATCGCGTATGTGTGCGGATCGTTCTGCAGTCTTCAAACCCGTCTGATCCGATCCGGGACGAGTCGCATTTCGCGGCGTATAATGTCCGGCACAGCTACATCTCGTTCGTCGGGTTCGGGTTGCGGCGACGGGATGGGAGGACACGAGTTTCGTGGTTTGCTACTGTAGCGTTGCAAGAGTGTAGTTCGCGCCGTTGTTTCTTGTAACGTTGGTCTGCATCTTGATCAAACTTTCTATTGTTGGTGACTACCAGCCGCTCTCTAGCCCAGCGCCAGAAGCATGTTGCACGGGTTGGTAGATGGAAGAAGTGATGGTCGCTGGGTGAAGCTTGCCGATCGCGTGCACTGTGATTGGATGCTCGTGACCCGTAATATGCTTGCCAGGCACAAGCACAAGTTTGTAGTTATGCGCGTGCATCCCAAAGCTTGGGATCCATAGCTTCCCGCGGAGATCGGCCAGGAACCGTGGCGCTTGGTAAACTCACGTTGGAGCCCATTCATGACGTCTGCTATGCGTTGCGCCATTTGGCAGCTAAAACATCAATCGGGACATGATAAGCCTCGGCACTTGACCTGACCGAGTTGGAAAACGGCGACATGGCGGGATCGTCGCTCAGGGCAGCCATAGGAATGCTTGGGGGCGTTCCTGGGTGTGTTGCTGGCGGCTGCAATGCGTCTTCTAGCGCACACAGTGAGGATGCCACGGCCAAAATGCCAAACCGCCAAATCACCTGCTCGACACGTTGCAGCCAGCTAAAGGCCGCGGGCGGTCTAGAAAACGGATATCTGTAGTAAAGGGCGCCGCTGGGGATAGGCACTGCCAAAGTTTATTCTTGTTTGAGGCTTGCCCGTCTGCTCCTAGTCGTGAAGGCTGTATGGTGGAGAGTAGCCATGGCTTCCCCGCCCTGCCTCTGGATACCAACCGTCTCGGGCACTAAGGCATCCGCCAGCCTGCTTGCGGGCAAGCCTCCTGCACTACCTGCAGACCTCCTGGCGACCAGAAACCCCCCGTCTCTGTGCCAGATCCCAGGCTGATCTGTGACCTGTGACCTGATGACTGACGAACCGAAGGGGTCCTTGAACCTTGGGACCGTGTCCAGTCTTCCTTCCGCCATCTCCGGCACCTTCAACATTTCCATCCCCTGCGGCGTAGACTCTGCACACACAATGCCATCCTGCACCATGCGTCTTTAAGAAGGCCCGACGACGATACACCCTCCAGCGCCCCGGCCTCGATAACCCAGTGTTTCGTGCTTATGCACAGCCCATATCCTTGAACTGCGAGTTTGGGCTTGCATTGGCTTTGGCTTCTGTAGCACCATAATCCGAGCTGGAGTAGCATCCACTCGCTACTCGCCATGGTTCCTTTTCGACGCTTATCGCAGAGGGGCCGTCGCAGCTTCGACAACCGCGACTCCTACGAATGGCAAGACGAGCGAGACAAACGCATCATGACGGCCACCTTCCCCATACACCCCCTCTCCTCGATGCAGGCGCCCTTTGAGGAGTCGATGCTCGACGCCACTGGCGAAACGGGGCACGTTCCCTTCGCGATTCCCAAGAAGAGCGTTAAGACGCGACAGCAAATGCTGTGCAGAGAGGAGAATGCCTCTGAGCCCTCGTGGAACTTCACATACAACTGCCACTGGAGGAGCAACGCAAAGGGCAAATTTCATCCCCTAACAAAGACGGTCGCGCAGATCATCTTTGGTGTCCACCTGCTGCATCAGCATCTGGAAAAGTCCGTCGCCGATGTCGCCGACATATTGCTCAAGCATGTCAATGAGCTCGACAGTTTCCTGCAGCGGGCGAATGAAGACCTCGAAAGCAGTATGAAGGACATGCTGTTCCGGCATAAATGTCTAAAGGTGCCCATGGAACACGTAAACGAATTCGATCGCCTCCTCGAAGACCGCTCATACCGCGCCCAACTCCTCGACGGCAACATCGTAATCGAACGCACGATTGGGCGCATGTCGCAACTGCTCAACGACTACCTGATCGACATCAACGTATTTCGCGAAGCCAACCAGGAGCTCGATCTATACCTAGGCGATGTGGGAGACGAATGGACATACCGCAATGAGGATATTGGGCGCATATATTCAGCCATGTGTGGCAACACCGGAGGCTGGTCGCAATTCTTGCAAAGCCTCGTAGCAAAGGCTGAAAGGCTGGGCGTTGTGCTCGTACAGGTCAGCAGCTATTGCAATGAGATCGAGAAGCGGTGTGGCGCTGCAAGTCGCCGAAGTTTGGTATGTTCGCTGCCAGAATCCGCTTCGAACCCGCTTCGTGGGCTATGTTCTCAGCTGGAGCTTCGCTAACAGCCCTAGATTGCGACACGTACATCTTCACGAAATTCGTCCAATTCGCGCGAGGCACGCCCATTTCGAAACTTTGCCAACAACAAACCTCTTCCAACCCCCCCACCCGAACGTCCACCATTCATGAGCGCATCGTCATCCGGTAGGGAGACGCCTGCCAGCTTTGGCACACCCCAGCGACATTCGACTTTACGAGCGAGGCCGCAGCAGCAACAGCATCAACAACAACAGCAGCAGCAGCCCGAGATCACAAACGCATCCGATTCCACCACAGAGACGCCCAAACGGAGCGAAGACTCGTCTTCTGCGTCTGCCGTTTCCAACACAGACGTCGATGTACGACGTCAGGCAAATCAGTCCGGGTACTACCGTGATGCCTGGCGCAACGAAGAGCAACGTGACGGAGCGACACCGCATGCAGAGTCTAGTCGCGCAACACATGTTCCGGGGCACCAGCATAAAGTGTCTTCGCCATCTAACCTATCTGCAGAGGAAAGCGCATCAGCAACGAAACGCATGTCGGCGAAACCACAAAACGGAGAATACAGTCCGCCTTTGACCGGCAAAGATTCGGCATATTGTTCTGTGTCGGGCGCCTCAGCCGTGTCACCGGGCTACGCATCGCCACGCTCCGTGTCCTCCATGTCCTCGCGACAAACTGCCCAATTTGGTCTTTTCCCTAGTCGAAACTTGAGTACGCCGAAAGGTTCCATGTCGAGTCGACTAGGTGCCAGCTCTCCTACGTTCAATCGTCCTGAGCAAACCCCCAAGGCTGCGGACATGCCAAGCCGACCACCAACCTCTCTGTCCACGTTCTCAGATGCTTCGAACAAGCGACTTTCCAAGCGAAGTAGCTTCTCATCTCTCAAACGGCTATTCACCAAGAAGAAATCTGGCGATATAGGTCCCATCGCCGAGTGATACCCTCTAGTTTGATCTTTGTTATCCCTTGTCCCGTCCTTGGTCCTCTTGTCTGGCGTTGCAAGGCTATATACCCCTTTGACTTTGCGTTTCTGTGTATTACGCAATCCAAATCTCATAGTCTTTGCCGTGGTTCTGCCCAGCGTTCTCGATGGCTTCCTGGGGCTTTCGCATGTATATATTTTCGCCCTGGTAGATGTAACGCGGTAACGAGCAACGTGTAATGTCTTTAACTTCGTGTGCGGACGTCGTCGCGGCAGAAGGCGCGGTCGTGCGGAGGACGTCGGTGATGCGGTGGTCTGGTGTGCTTGCTGGGGGCAGTTTCGGAGCGGGTTGCTGTTGGATGCTGCGCTATCCTGCGCATGGTGGGCAGCTGGGGTGCGAGAAGGAGAAGCAAAGAACTGCTGGCTTTTGGCTGCCGGTTTGGCGCCACGGGTGGTAGGCCCGCCGTAGGGGTAGGTGTGGGAAAGCTGTACGCACAAGTAGGTAGGGACCATTCTCATATGCATCTCTGCTACTGACCCTTTCTGTATCGTCTCTGTATTCCTTCTGTGTCTGATGTCTCTGCCTTCCTCTGCGAGATGCTGGCGGGGTAGGGGTAGCCTTTGCCGTAATGGACGTGAAGGAGGCGCGAGTCTCGCTATCAAAACAACGTCTCCGCCGAGCTCCCTCCGTCTCCTCTACCTTGCCCCCACCCACAACAGCACCACACTCGACAGCTTTCTCCTTTTGGCGGAGATGTTGGCGAGGGTTGTGTAAAGGTCACCCGCTTTTGTCTTTCTTGGATACTCGCCGCCTTGTGCAGTATCGCTTCTTCTTTTTGGTTATACCAATAACTACCACATCTTTTGGCAGCGCCGCAATCAGGAGAGCCACCACCGCAGCAGCTTCGCTCACGCCCTGCGTGCAACCTTTGCTTGCTCTCCTTGCAGCGACTTTCGCAGCCGACGGCAGTATGCCGCTCTTTGATCAGGATCCCAACGGCGGCGGCCGCAACTCGCGAGCCTCCAACGTCTCTGCCATGAGCCGAGCATCAGGTAAACCCGTATCGCGGGCACCCAGTGCAGACCTTCAACCTCTTAACCGCGGCGTCACGTCCATGCTCCGCACCGAGACCGAGATAGGCGACGTTAGCATCGGCCGTCCTAAGTTCGACGACTTGTCTGCCATGAGCAACGCACCACGTCCGCTGCGTTCGCGCGCGACCAGCAGGATGTCGCAAGTTTCTTCCACGTCCAACACTTCCAGTCGGGGCAGCAAGCAGCACTTCCGTTCCTACCCCTCCTCGTCTTCTGCACCGCGCCAGCCAATGCAACACCATGGGCCCGTGTATAATGCCGACACGCTGTCTCCAACGATGATGAACGCCACCGGATCATCGCCTTTCAACAACCGAAGAGACAACCGCGACAGGGACGCGCATCGCTCGCACTCGATGACGAATACCGTACAGCCCCCAGCGTACGGCCTCTCCAGCAACAGATCTATTCCCAGCTTGCGTTCTCGGCCAGCGTCCCGATCTTCGAACCCAAGCCCATACTATGCACACCCCGCCGGGGGTGGTTTCAGGCAGCCTGTTCCATACTCGCGATCGGTCCAGCCCGCCCCGAGCGACGACAGCGGAGTACACTTCCAAGGGCCGCAGACCTACGACAGTCAGCGACTGCCCTTTGCTGGCCAGGCACAAGGCTACGGCAACCCAGTATACCCAAATCATACGTATCGGCAGCAGCATGCTGGACAAGGACAAGACCAACGAGGCTTCCACACCCGACAGGGCCCCGGGCAGATGAGGACCAAGAATCCATCTTCTCGGTCTACGATGAGCCTTGAAGATCCTCCCGTGGAAGACGACGACTTTCCTCCCTACCACGCGGCTTTCGGACAACTCGTGTCTCGCAGGATGACAGGCAACTCCGCCCGCGAGCCTCGTTCAGAAGATCGAAGAGAGCGCAGGCGTCAGGATGAATATCAGCCACCTTTACCAGCCGACCACCGCCAACGGATCGCTGCTGAACAAGCTCGTCTCAAGAGGTCTGCGCCTGCTTCCATGTCCAGTTTTAACACAAACTTGCGTACCGAATCAGACCCGCCGTCGTCCGACATGGCTATGCCATCAACTCCGAAAGATGGTAGCTCCATGGAAGTGCACCGAAACCTCGATAGAAACAAGGTCTTCAAAGCCGCCAACCCGAACCGCCTTGTTATTCAGGAAGAGTATCCTCCAGTACCATACTACAACGCGAGTGACCAGCTCGGACCTGTGGCGTCTGCGGACCCAGGGACGGATGCTGATCCCGACGGCTTCATAGACCGAAAGATAATCATTGTCGAACAGTTTCGTCCGGCTGGGGCGGCATTGAAGAGTGATCCTTTTTTAGGACAAGAGGCACGACCAATGTCGATGGAGGTCGTGTCTCCCCACCTAGACAACATCGCATCCAATACCGTGAGAAATTGCGAGAAGACCTCGATTCCGATCTCGAACGCGAACGCGAAGCCGAGCGCAAAGCCCGGAAGCATTCGCGAAAGCGACATTGCGGAACTCCCAGCGTCCCCCGTAGCTCACCGCATCACAAGGAATTTGATCCTAAGAGGTCTGGAGGCTTCAACGACGGGCGATATCCAGTCTTCGATGGAGTTAGTAACCTCTTCGGGGCCATCTCCCTCGCTCCCGAGCAAGCCTCCATCTCCGTCAAGAAAGCCCCCCGTTCCAAGGTCTCCGACACAACCCTCAAGGCCAAAGTCTCCAACACTACAATCAAGGCCAAAGTCTCCGATACCACTATCAAGGCCAAAGTCCCCGACACCGCAATCACTGACGACGTCTCCGACACCGCAGTCGCCGACAAAGTCGCTGACAACACGGTCGCTGACACCAAGGTCGCTGACTCCGGGGCCTCTGCCGCTATCGAAGACCAATGAGGTCACCCATTCGTGTGATATACCTGTTAAGAAGTACTTTGTATCTGATATACCTCGTGGGGCCGTATTGCATTCGGCAGACCGCGGAGAAAACCGCCACAGTATCTTATCGCAGACTGGATCCAGCATCCTCGACTCGTCCACTCTTGAATTCGCGGTCCAGCATTCCATACCAACGGCCAATAGCGGTGGCTTCCAGAACGAGCCCGGTGTCAAAATTCATGCTACCACGAACATGTCTCTCAGTCCTGGTAATAGTACCGGCGATGGTATGTCGGATGTTCTTGCAGGATACCAGGGATCTGATTATAAGAACGAGACCGACGCTTTGGTACGAATCGAGACGGCCAACGAGAGCAGGTATGAGGAGCACACAGATGCTTCAACAGAAAATGACATGAAGCCGCTGCCTCTTGCCCTTCGATCCAGAAGTAGCCACGCACAAGGGTCGTCCGATGAGCTGTCCTTCAAGTCTTGTACCGATTTGCCAGATGTCTCTTCAGGCTTGATACCATCCGAGCCAGGGAAAGAAGACATCAAAGCGTCTTCCACATCCGCCATTGACTTTGCGCCGCAGCGAGATACGGTATCGAATGAAGCAGACACTCACTCTTTTGCGACTGGTGTGCACCCTATCCGTGCTAGTTTCGCAGCTCCGCCTCGACTCCAAACGTCCAACCTAGGAACGGTGGTCTTGAATCAGGGCAGGACGGTTGTGGAGGCACCCTTGTCCAAGCCCTCTTCTGCTATGCTTCGCAAACAGCCTCCTATACCGCGTCGAGAATCCAGCTTTTCTATCGTAGCGAGCAAATTGCGGACTAGCTCCAAGCAGAGCATGAAGCAAGGCTCGATATCGGTATCTGGTTCGTCATCCACGCTGGGCACTACGCACCAGGGGCCAGCGGTACCGCCCCGAGAGTCAAGCACTTCCAAGGAGGCCCAACGTGTGCACGCCGCAGTCTCGTTTTTGATGCGTCCACTACCGTTGCGCTTTGCCAGGTCTCGGAAGTATACTGACCAAGAGGAGCTACCGAAGTCAGATGAGACGGTCCCATCTGCTTCCAGTTCGAGTCAAGACACGGACGGCGTCATCAGTCTCAATGAGATGACCAGCTCACCGCCGCCCGCCATGGAGGTAAAGAAGACGCCGCAAGCACCGTCGACCAGGCCAAAAGGTGTACCTGTTGCGAAGACGCGAGCTATCAGCTTCGACACTCCGAAAGCTTGCAACCCATCCAAGATGCCCGGTAGTAGCCCGGCTCCTGTTGCGCAACCAATCGACAGCCCGGTTCCTGCGATTTTGGAGCCCTCCTCTGTGTACTCGATCCATGACACCTCCTCAGGCTCATGTGTAGACTCCGCGGATGGACTTCCGGTAGCCCAAGAGCCTGGCCATCGTGACAGCCAGACTACGACACACCTCGATTGGAATGGATATAGGCCTTCCTCCCACGGTGGTGGCCTCCAGCAGGTGTCGCTACGCCCTCTGAGCGGTGTTGGAAATGTTTTGAATTCTTTGGGATCGGGTCCTTTGTCCAACATCCAAGAGAATACTACGACGGACCTCAGATTATCCGGATATAGGTATCCTGGCCCTGCACGTTATCTGCCTGACCTGAAGGAGGAGTCGCATGAGGACTCGAGCCTCAACACGAGTGCCAGCAATCTGAAGAGCTCGAGTTACCGCTTTCCGTTCGGCGCGCCGTCGGGGGTCAGGGCTTCGGGAGAGGAACCGATCAACTTCTCGGGAAGGTCGTCTACAGCATCGCATCGTCGGAGTGCTGTTGGCAGCAACGTGGGTAGCGCGCTCGGACAGGCACACGGTTTGCCTTCGATGCGGTTTAGTCGGATGAATCTGTTCGATGGTCTGACCGAGGACCTTGGCCTTCGCTACTCAAGGTCAATGGAAGAGGTGCCCAATGCGTCGCAGAGGGTAAGCAGAGGTAGTCCGCGGCCTGCATCAGCCGGTGATGTCACGGACCTGCGCCTTTCTCTCGCCGAATTGAATGAAGCGGAGCGCTCAGGGTTGTCAATGCAGCCTACCGCCGTGTTGAACTTGTTCGCGATGCACCGTGCTCGTTCACCGGAGCTCATGGCAGAGATTGAGCGGCTGACTATACCTTCTGTCGGGGGGCTTACCCAGCGCCTCTCGGAGATCTTCCCGTCGTTGAGAGAATACTACAAGTGCGGTGAGCCAGCCGAGTTTCCGATTGAGGAGGAGATGGAGAAGCACGCATTGGAGGAGATCCATGAGATCCATCCGACGCAGAAGCGCTCGTCTGCTCGACTTCGCCCCATGCGTGGCGTCTCGCACATGGTTGTTATCGAGGACGATCTGTATGATGAGATCACAAGCAAGGAGAGGGGATGTGGCAGTCCAGGCCGCCCCGACGATGGAGTTGGTGTAAACGGCGCTAGCGAGGCAGACTCAAATACAGGCAGCTCCCCCAAGGACGACGACGCACCGAGCACACCAACACACAACAAGACGACTCCGCTCTCAGAGCTGCGAGTCCCATCACCAGCTGTTCTCCGTCCGCGCTCTCACACCGTCGGCCCTCAAGAGCTTCGCATCTCAGGGGAGTCCGCTCTTTCCGTAAGAAGGTCTCTGAGGTCGTTTGTTTCTACGCCCACAGTAACCGAGACGCGTCCCTGGAATTCAGACAAGAATTATCCCTGGGCGACGTCAACAAACCCCGCTATTGACATCTCCCTTCCTCGTCCAGCTGCTGCGAGACACTCTCCTCACCCAGGCCCTTCCCACCTCCGCAACAGACTCTCTGACGCGTCTACCACAAGCTCCTTCTCGACAGCGCAGACAGCCACAGCTTCCCCGTTCGGATCACCGGCCGATAGCACCGCACACGCGCGTCATCACCGCTTCAGCACCTTTGGCCGCAACAGCGACCAGCCACACGCAGTCGGTGAACGCTACCCCACCTCTGCCCTGTCACCTCCTACAGCCATCTTCCGCGACCACCTGTCAGCCTCTGACACTTCTGACGACGAG
This sequence comes from Alternaria viburni, assembly GCF_023758015.1. Taxonomy (NCBI): domain Eukaryota; kingdom Fungi; phylum Ascomycota; class Dothideomycetes; order Pleosporales; family Pleosporaceae; genus Alternaria; species Alternaria viburni. Next base: position 873,063 of record NW_026055774.1, read on the forward strand.
CACTACGACACCACACGCAAGACTAGGCTCTCACTCCGCAAGCGCTTTTCGTCAACTCGCAAAGCTACGCTTGACAGCCAATCAAACACTCGAGCTGGTCGAAGCAAGACCAACGCACAAGACCTCGCCTCGCCCGAGTCGACCAAGCAGTCAACCACCTCACTCCTCCAAGATCGTGCCGGTGAAGCTCAAGCTTTCACGTCATCTACCACCGCCAACCGCCATACCTTCCGTGACGCGGAGGGCATGAGAGCAGTTGACTACCGCAAACACCGCATCATCGACCGCCTCAAGACCTGGTGGCACAAGGGCTCGCACCTGATCCGTCAACTTTCAAACCGAAAACACTAAACTAGCACAAGTCTCTCGACTGTCTAGCCATCATGTCTGACACCCCTCCTCAACCCCTCTTCGCCCTCGGACCGAACAACACTTTCCGCTATATCGAGCGTCGCGTGTTCCCCTCGGTTCCTCCCGCAAACCCCCCTACCTCACCCCCTGCCCCCACCAACACCCCTGTCAACACCAACGGCAATGGCAACACCAACGGCAACGGCAATGGCACCGGTTAAGAGAATTTGGTAGTTCTTCATGGTTTCTCTTCACTTTTCACTCTTTTCATGATGCATGTACTATAATATGGGAAGGATTCACGGAGATATGACAAACGGTCATCAAAGTTCATAGCTAGCTAAGTAGCACACGATAGTAAAACTGGTTCTATAATTACAGGTTACTTTTGATATGTGATGTTTGTGAGGTCTTGGTAGTCACCTGGATACCTCAACGTCTTGATGTCTGTATATGGTGATGATGCTGAAGTCTGCAAACCTGTTTTTATCGTTGAGACTTACTATTGTATAACGATGCGACAGCCTCCTGGGTCTACTATGACACCCGCGATAGGCAGGTACACAGGGTGATGTGGGCCTCTGGGTCTCTCATGGCATCACGATAAACCAACACTCAAGACGTTGAAGTTTAACAGGCTACCACTTGAAAATTTCGCTGGAAGTCGAGAGTACGCTGTAGTCTGCAAAATGAAGTTGCTATAAGGAAATAAAAGCATGTGCAATGACTGGAATGTGGGCGCTACCCACGTTATGACGCACTTGCTGAACAAAGAATGTTTGCACGTGCGTCACGACAGAACGTTACACGGTGGCTCAAGCACAGCCATAGCACTATCCGTGCAAAGGCACAGCTTACTGATCGGTAAAGTCTACCGTTTACAAGTACCTACGTATCCTCCCGGCACCTATTCGCCGTTGACATTCGTGCAGCTCTTGGCGAGGTCTCTAGATACAAATCTTCCCCATTTGACACCATTATCCAGATTCTAAGCTCAGGGCGCGCATAAGGTTCGTAGAAGCTTCGAAGCTGTCATTGATTGTAGAACCCAGGTGACTCTGAAGCCAGCTGTGAACCTCAGCTGCCCAAGAGGACTCATGAGCCAGTCATGGTTACATGTTGGAGACCTTTGTGCAGTCGCTCGGAGCGTCTTGAAGCGGATGCTCATATAGTCATAACTTTATATGACAGCATGTCAGTGAAGACTCATAGATCAAAACTATAAATTCGGCGCCTTCTCTCCTGCTCCTCACACATCTCTACTTATCAGTCTATCACACTATCCACTCCAGTACCCAGTACCATATATACTTCTATCAAATTCCACCGCCCTTCAAGATGCAAGCACCCGACCAGTATCACAAAGAAGCGTGCTTAAAGCTCATGGACGAAATGGAGGACTGGTTCCCCGACAGTGCCCCTGATTGCTGCATCGCCAACAAAGTGACTAACGTTATCTCTTCCCGCGAACTTGAGATAGCCTTGTTAGCTATGTGGAAGCCAGCGGAACCTTCCCAGCAAGAAGTGTTCCAGGACGTGAACATGCGCAATAACGACCTCTACACTGCTCTGAGACGCCTAGCAAGTGAACTGGGCACAGACAGTGCCGCGAAGGATTGGAGACATAGAGTGGTCTTCTGGTTTGCCAAATGTGAGTCTGGGCTTACATATTCCAGACATGAGTCTAACGCATTTTGTTCCATTTAGTCGATTCAACCGCGCACGTTGCTGAGAATTTGGGATGGGATGATGCACCGGGCGGTACTGATTTCATTATGGTGAATGGTGTATGAAATACTGCCGGCGCGACTCCCAATAATTCAGGGTAAACTCCTAGAGTTACAAACTGTGTTATACAGTGGTGGTTGTTTGTCACAGGTAGTCGGCATGCGGACCTTAGGGCGGGGTGGATATTTGGTCGATCAGTGTTGCCGTTGATAGTTTGTTGCCAGCTATGAAAACATCAGCAGACTATCGGACTGTCTCCAGCTATCCTGCTCTCTCATCTTTTCCTTGTGCACTACACAATTGTTGTAACCAAACGAACCTTTGTCGTTTTTGTATTGTCCCCGAGCCGGCTTTGGGGATAAGTAGAGAAGCACATGTCGAGCTGTACGGCGAGAAGCGTTTTATCAAAGCTCAACTGCGATAGGTTCATCTATCCACAGGCTCACGTGAAGTCTATATATTGGGTCAACTGACCTCCAGTTCCTTGACGCACTCTATGGGAATGTTTGTCTACCTAGTCATGCGTTCACCGCACGCCGTGCTATCGTGAACTTACAGACGACTATATATCCCGCACTTGCTGTGTCCCACTTCTTACGTGTCTACCCAAGTTCAAGATGTCTGTGACCGACCATAACCTAAAAGAATCATGTCACAGTATTATGCGCGACTGGGACATATGGTTCTACGAAGGTTGCGACCCAGCTTTTGTAGAAGCCAGGCCCACCTATCTCGCATCTTCGGAAGACCGCCAGGTCGCCTTGCTAGCCATGTATAAGCCAGACGCCTTTCCTCAAGGCGACGGAGTACATGTAAACATGAGAAGTCCGAAGCTGAAGGACGCTTTAGATGACCTGGCAAGAGAGCATGGTTTAGTAGGTTGTTTAAGACATCCACGACACCAAATCGCGTTTTGGTTTAGCAGATGTGAGTCTAATATGTGCAATTTGAGCGCGAATGACCCAAGCAGAGCTCTAATATTTTTTGTTATCCATAGTGGCAGACTTCGAAGCGGGCGATAGGATGGGATGGGACGACTTACCACTCGGCGTTATTCTTCTTGATGGTCTAATTCTACTCGGCCCTCCTGAGAGTGCTGGCTTGTGAAAGGCACAGATGAAGGCTGGGATATCGTGGTTGAGCTAAAGAGTGGCGGGTACACGTTTTATACGTAAATGATTTGTAGAACATGCGGACGATGAGACTCTCATACGAGAAAGGCGTAACTCTTGTCGGTGGGCCCTTGTCAGTCGGCACATATTGATCGACCATACAAGCGTCTTCTGGCTCTCTAGCTCATGCTTTCTTTGCTATGTACAGTGCTCACTGTGACGGGTGTCATTTATAGCCCAGGGTAGCCTCTCACGGTTGAAATCACATCCCAATGCAACGCGCAATCATGTCTGAATCATTTCATTTCGTGTACGTCCAGCTTCGAGAGTTGTTTCATAGCCACACGTCTGTTCAGACCGTTGACACTCCTTTATAATCCTTGTGCGGACCAAGCCCTTATGCGGCGATGGTAACCTCAACCTCGACACCGGCCTCGATGTTGATGATGATCTGCTTGACAACCTCGGTGGGAGCGTGGAGGTCGATGAGGCCTAAGTCCGCAGTTAGCTGCTGTCCGACCGACTGTCTGGAGTGGTATGCACTTACGCTTGTGGATGCGCATCTCGTAGGTGTCCCAGGTCTTGGAACCCTCACCGCAAGGAGTCTTACGGGTGGTGATCTTCAAGTGCTTGGTGGGCAGACGGACGGGGCCCTTGACGCGGAGCTCCTTGTTCTTGGCACGGTCGATGAGCTCCTGGCAGACCTTCTCGAGGCTCTTGACGTTGCGGGAGGTGAGTGTGATGCGGATCTGAACGCGCAGTCAGTACACAGCCTCGTGCGCATCGAATACACGGCGACGTACCTTGTGGATCTTGGGGCCCTCGCCGAAGTCCTTCTCGCCCTTGTTGTAAGACATCTTGTCGGATTGGAGTGTGGTGTTGTTGTAGGTTCTGAGTTAGATTCCAGTCACGACCTGGATCCTTGATCGCGGTAATGTGATGACTGGGGTGGCGTTAGAATTTGCGACGGCGTTCGGAGTCGTTAAGTTCTTTGCGACGCGCATTTTCGATCTGTGGGCGATGCGCGCCAAGATTGCGGACGCTAGTGCCGTAACTGGTATCGCTCCCTTTTGATCGCTCGGCAGGCGGGCCCATGAGCCATCATGACTGCATGACTGCAGACAAACAACAGGAATTGAACCTTTTAAACACTTCTCGCGTTCCCTACACAGTGCATCGTCCCTCTGAGCTCGGCCCTGGATTTCGTCTTACAATATCACCAACAGAGATGTCGCTACCCCACTTCGCGCCGTTCCCAGACGCAAAAGTCAGAAAGAGCATACTGCCCGACGAATGGCAGTTGTACCTGGATTCGTGGGCTTCGCTAGCTGAGCTCTATCTGAGATTAGAGGACCAAAAGTTCTCGGAGGCGACCAAAGAGGAGAGCTCTCTCACGCAATTTCTCCTGTCTTTCTTTCATGAACTGGCCCTGGACGATGAGCTAGCAGCTAAAGTTGCGTCGTTACGAAAGAAGACTTTCTTTTTATTACACAGAATTCTTTCCAAAGAAGACATACCCACTACCTTACTTAGCTGGTCAACACTATCTGACATCTGTCATGCGTATCCCAAGAGCGAGCAGTTCCGTACGCTCTTGCAAGGGTCATGGAAGCGAAAGGGTGCGGCAATCGAGAAGTCGTTGCAGACAGCGAAAACGTCCCTAATCCGGAACTTGGAATCAAAGCGACCGGAAGAGGCCGAAAAGACCCTTGATCGGATCGCACCTCTTCTCAGAGCCTCGTCAGATGCCAGCATCTTCATGCTGACAGGGTCCGACTTCCTCGACTCTCTCCTTTCCGCATACCCACAAGTTCCTCAATCGATGCAGAAGAAGCTAGTTACGACTGCATACCTTGGTCTAACAGCCGCGCTAGAAGGTCCAAAACCGAATTATTCGCTGCTCTCTGATCATCTGTACAGCCTGAAGTCTAGTGAGGAGCAAGATCAGAAGAAGGAGCCTGGTAAGAAGACGTTGGTTGCTGATCTCGTCACCAACACACCGCTACTGGAAAAGATAAGAGAAAAGGCTACTACTCCGGAAGCAACAAGAGTAAAGAACACTGCAGCATCATTGAGCGCATTTCGGCAGTCTAGTCTAGCTCGGCCGAAAAGGTTGATTCGACGAAAGGTCGACAAAGGCAAAGCAGTAGCGGATCAAGATAGCTATGGGCACGGAGCATTCACCGGCGAGATACACGTTCACCGGATGAGTATGATTAGCCAGATCCAGGATCTCTTTCCAGACCTGGGTGCAGGCTTCATTGTTAAGTGCCTGGATGAGTACAACGACGACATCGAGCAGGTTACCGCACATCTTTTGGAAGAATCGTTACCGCCACACCTTATTGAGGCTGATCGGAGTGAGAAGCTGTAAGTGTTTCCCCTTGAGCTTGTGCCATCACAGCCTCAGTCAGACATACTAACGCATGCTAGGCCCACACCAGCGTCATCGTCACAGCCAATGCCACCACCTAGATCAAGCCAACACCTTCCAGAACGGCGCAACGTCTTTGATGACGACGAATTCGACAGACTTGCAGTTGACACTTCGCGATTCCACATTGGTCGCAGAGGTCAGGATTCGACTGCCGATAAGATCTTGTCCGACCGCAGCAAAGCACCCGCCAAATCAGCGATCATGGCAGCGCTGGCAGCCTTCGACTCGGATGACGACGAGCGGGATGATACGTACGATGCAGAAGACGTCGGCGCATCTGTCGACACTGCCGCGCACGGACCTGGCGAGGATGCCGACTTGGGTGACAAGAATGAAGAAGCCCTATTCCGCGCTTACACCATGACACCTGAGCTGTTCGGTCGTGAGTCGGAGACAAGGCGAGGTAAAGCTCGAACAGCCCTCAAGAGCGAGACTGGTATGACCGATGAAGCAATCGAAGGCTGGGCCATCATGATGGGGCGCAATCCTCGCGCACTGCGGCGGCTCGAAGCGAAGTTTTCCAATCTCCAGGGTCAGCAGCGAGAGCTTCAATCAACAGCATGGCGCGATAGCCCTGCAGGGTCTGGCGACGAAGCGAGTGGTGATGGGCAAGGAGGTCGCGGTGGAAGAGGAGGCGGCGGTAGAGGAAGAGGTAGAGGGCGCGGACGTGGTGGCCCAGGTGGTGGAAGAGGTGGTGCCAGCGTCGCAGGTCCTGCTGACGACAAAGGTACGCAAATATCACGACAACGCAAGGAAGCCAACAAGGGTTCAAGTGCGAACCATAATCGGAAGGCTCAACGAGGAAAGAAGATGGCCCGAGCAGGTTTCCCAGCAAGCTGAGCGGACATTCTGTTCACTCCGATTAGGAAACAATACTCTATTCTTGTCGTCTTCACTGCATTTGCATTCAGGTCGTACGTTTACAAGTCTTAGATAAGGCTGTAGCTGTACTCTCAATGCAAAAAGCGTAGTAGCATCACCATAACCTAACGATATCGGGATCAACCACCCTATCGCCCAACCCCGCATCTTTACCCAAAAAGTCACCCAAGCCACGCAACCCTATCCCCTATCATTCCATCCCCTCTCCCAAAAAAAAAGGCGCGTAGCTAAGAAGCTCTCCGACGGGGAATCGACTGTTTGCATGATTAGGTCAAAGCTGAAGACACTCCTGAATAGGTAGCACATACACCCCGGTCTCCCGCGCTTGTAAACACTTCGTGAACATTTGACAAGCGGAAATCATGACCACTAGACCATCGAAGATGTTGCTGTTACCGTCACATGACGTAAGCAGATGGATATGTGTGTTTGATGAGAGAAAGCTCAAATTATGCGTCTATATTTTCTGAAATCATGGTTTTGAGGGGGTTTTGGCTTGGGTAGCAAGTATCACGCGGCCAACACCAAGGGCCAGGATGCGGGGTAGGCTCGTGGTGCCATGTGGTGATGGCACCCGGGCTTACCGGATATCAGTCAGCCAGCCAGTCCGGGGATGCAGGGTCGTGGATGGGACTGGCATGGCTGGGAATTTCAGTTGGCTGAGGTGCGAAATTTCAAAAACGCGTACGCGACTGCGCGGCATGCTGGAATGCGACGCGACGACACCTGGGCACACAAACGTTCGGAAACCATAAAAAGCATCGTAGAGCTCAAGCGTGTTCTTTGACTTTTCTAACGCGAGAGGCAAACATTGGCCCCTTTAACCGCTTCTGTGTGTGCCAAAACGCTGATTCGCTTAGGTCTTTGGGCGTAGTTTGCGCCCAAGGGGCCTGCACAGTACTCCCTGAAGGTGTCCTCAGCAACTCCTCACCCATGCATTGCATCACATCGCATCACACGTTGGACTCATCAAATTAATGGTACCACCGTATATTCAGCGCATCTTTTGCGCGGTATGTTCATGAAGTCGTGATAACCGAGCACCTCTCTGCTGGAAGGCCGGTACAAGACGTAGCACTACGCCACTACTCAAAGTCGGCGCAAATACCCGTTGTTGTACTTCCACAACTGCTCCAAGCACACCGCGGCAGCAACGTACTTCCAGCTCCTCAACGTGCGGTAGTTCTCCCAACCATCCGTCTCCAGCGCGACCATGAAACACGCAATGGAGCGCGGCAACGCCTCCGAATCTGCATCGCCGTCCCAGTCTCCATCACCCATTACTATATTCTTGATCATGTCGCTGACATCGCGATTGAAACGTTCTTGAACCTCGAGGTTGGCCTCGCGGACGTAGCGAGATGGTGCACGATCTTTCTTGCCAAGGATGTTACCGCTAAACACCTCAAGCTCGGTAAGACGCGAGCCTCGAGACGGACGATGTGTGTCCATAATTTCGAACATGTTCTCTTCGTACGCTTCACGGAGTTGTTCGGCGAAATCCCAATGGTGTTCCCATTGTACTCCACGGGTCTCTCGGATGACATACCGCTTGAGCTTCTGTACCAACGTTTCATCACCCCGGCGATGGTGAGATGTTCGGTAGGCGTTCTTCATCTTATCGAAGAACGTTTTTTCGTCGATACGTCGATACAGAAGTCCTAGGATCTTTGTGCTTGTGTAATATGAACTTCTTGGTTTCTCAGCGTTCAGCACACTCACCTCGTCGAAGTCGTCGCCCTCGAGCTCTTCGAGCTCAGCTGCGCCCAATTCGTTGACGATAAGGTTCGATCCTGGAGCCATGAAATCGGGGCGGATGTGATCACCACCTGGAGGTATCTGAGCCATGCTGGCAGGAATTCCGGATTTGCCAAAGTCGACGGCGTCGGATGCGAGCTTGGCAAGAAGCAGGCAATCTCGATCCAGAGTGCCAGCAGGAGCCTTATCAGCGCGGATCTTGTGCTTGTTCGAAATTTGTCCCAATCGATCCATGTTCATGTATTCGATAAAGAAGTCAACGATATCGTCGGCAGTTACCGGCCGCCCCAAATCCTTTGCCGGTGTGGAAGGGTAGTCGGCGGGTTGATAAACGCCTCTCGGGATCAATCGAGTGTCGTGGATGATGTGGAAAAGGTCTCCGTCGAGATCACCGCCACTTAGCTTCGAGGGTAGATCCCGCGGACCTTGCTGTGAGAATACGACGCAGTTGTGCAGTGCCCTGAGCGGCGAACCTTCTGGAACGTCGACTGCTTTGACGACCTGAATATCGCCTGGGTGTAGCGCAGGGGCTCTTGTGATGACTATTCGCTCGCCAACGAGTATGGTTCTCTTCAATTTGTCGTTCGTATCATAATCTTGTAGCGGAATGTAGACCTCGCCCTCGTTCAGAACATTCCATTCGTCCATGATGCCATAAAGGAGGTAGCCGTTCTTGATTGGAATACGCGCGCGATATTTGATATCCCTCAGGCTTGACATAGCTGCCACTTCCACGATGTCGGTGAGGAAGCTGTCCGCGTGGAATGATAGACCCATCTCATTCATTCGCCGAAACAGTGACGGGACTCTCGCAAGATCACCCGAGTGGGAGTATTCTAGCAGGCTTGTTAGCACATATGACCCTACGTTCGGGAAACAGTTCATGGCGATGCCGCCGGGTATGAGGAACCAAACATCCTTTCAGGCCGCACAGCATGTGCCAGAAAATCGGAACTTACCGAGAAGGCTGGCTGCATTCAGAGGATGCTCCGTCATGAGTTTCAGTTCTGTGACAGCTTCATCCTGGACCGCCATGAAGTTTTCCACAGGTATACGTAAATCCTCAAGGATCTTGATGAACTGGTGGTTCAGATACACTCTGAGAGGCTTGTAGGCAGCTCCACAGATTTCCAAATCCCTCCACTCTTCTTTGGCGACGTATTTGGTCATACTCTTTCGGGCGTGCAGTTGCTCACCTTGCAATGTCGTATCTAGTGATAGTACGCCCTTCGCACCTCTGAACCGGATCTGTAGCACCGTCGGCCTGAGTGCTCTACGGTCCGGCTGGAAGGCGTTCCAAACTTTTTGAAAGAGGCTCAATGACAAGGTTCCGCAGCCGTCACTGAATGTGCGGCCGTTTCTCGTGACGTCGTCCTTCATTTCGTTTACATAGGCGGTTTTCGGGATCGGCACCGAGAATGTTGTATCTAGATGTCGATGTACAACGTCAGCACACATCTCACATACATTTTGTGCCGGATTGAACTCTACCGGAGAACGCCTGCCCTATCCTCGCCGCGCATTTTGCAGCGCAACGAATCTGGGAAAAGTCACCCAAATCGCGAATGCTTGATGAAGTCAGTATATGTCCCACACGCAAATCGTACGTACTTACACATCTCTTGCACAGACGACAATACCATCTTTCTTGAAAGGAGCCATAAACCAAGCTTCATGAGTACGGAGTGACGCATGTGAAAAGCCGAGAAATTGAAATGTATGTCCGGCGACCGTAATACCGGTTCGAAGCACGCCTCGAAAGCGTTCGTAGACTCTCTCTTGCGATGCCCGTGGGTCATGGAATACCGGTAGCTCGTCCTCGTCTGCGAAGAACACGCGCATGAAGAACTGGGTGTGGGTGTTGTACTTCCTCAATATACGATTGGAGACGACCCAGTCAGGGCCGCGTAGCAGGATACCTAAAATGTGGCTTTAGTTGTGCAAATTGGAGTATTGGAAGTCTACATACCGGTAGGCGTGACCGTGGCCTTGTACGTTAAGGCGAGGTGATTTTGCTTCTTCTGTTTGACGTCCCAAGTCCGGGAAAGTTCCTCAAGACGTTCACAACATTCGATGCTTTCATCAAGAATGCGCTTAATAGTATTGATCATGAAGCTTTTCGCTTCAACAGCTGGTGCGGGTGTCGGTATTCGCTTTCCTCGGCGACTGATTGCGTTTACAGTAAGATCTGTCGCCTTAACCCCCGGTGTAGGCGTCGGTATCCGCTTCCCAAGGAGACGCACTGCGTTTGCGGTGAGTTCTGCACCATGCTTCTCAACAGCGTTTTGTACTACTGGTATCAATTCCTTCATTTTCCACGGGGCAATTGTACCCTCTAGCATGAGCGCTGTCAATTGGTAACGGATATTGAACGTGAAGGTCTGCGGAAAGGATGGTCCGTAGTCGCTAAGCATCGTGTTGACGACCGCATACTCGTGTTCAATACTGCCCGTCAAAGCGGTGGGCTCCATGGTCTTCAACCACTTTGTGTTAGGTCCCGCGAAGAAGGGCTTAACAAAGGTCCAAGCGAGATCAACGCTTCGGGTGTCGAAGAAGGCGATCTTGTAGACCATGCACAAAGCGGAGTTCATGTTGTGGGAGTTACTCAACTTGCATAGTCTCTGTAGCCGAAGAACTGATTTTGGCGGCTTGATGCCGAGTCTCGACAATGCGGCAGAGATGTCGTTCGGTGCTTGCTCACCGGCATACAAGTGTAGGTCATTGGTCGACTGAATGTCGTAGAACTTCGGTGGAGACTTGAGGGTGAATGTTATCGTTCCGTGTTGGCCGTTGCCGCGAGACGGAATAATGTGCTCTATGGTAGCATAATCAATATCAATTCTGCAATGCCAGTTGAAGGCTTCGGCGGTTTCTGCCCGGAGGTAAATCTGTGTGGGTAAGCAGCCGTACTAACATTGACATGTTCGATGTAGAAGGATATACCTACCACTAAAGCATTCTTGCCGAACGTAATGTAACCTTGCCTTTTGTCCTTGAGCTTCTGATCAAAGACGAGCTTGCCAAGGTGATCGTAATCCCAAACGCCTGTCATCAGGGTACGAAAAGACAACGTCGACCCTCCCGGACGCTGAAGTTTCGCGATAGGCGCCGGACTTTTGAATCTTTTGGCCTCTTCTATCTCTTGCTTCTCTCTGAGTGACTTGAGTTGGAGCGGATCTTCCCGACGCTTGTTGCTCTGGCGAAAGTCGAGCGGCTGATTCCCAAAATAAAGAGGTTGCAGCGCCTGGCGTCGGCCCTGACTACCGCGTATATCCAGAAATCGATTCCCACTGCTAACGCTCGGTACAGTGAGAATGGCGAAATCATTATGTTGACTGGAAAACTTTCGAACGTCGAATGCGAACACGTCAACGCTGTGGAGAGCGTCCTGAAGGGTGTAACGTAGGAGGACGTGATTGGCGTCTTTGGGAACCTAATGTTACGGCATCTGGTTAGCGACTGCTTTCCTATTCGCGCCCAGCGGTTACTAGCTCAGGTATTGCTGTGAGCTTACTTTCGGAATATAGATGTCCATCTTGAACGACGGTGTTACCTCGAAAGGCTGGCTCACCAGACGTGTGAGTGATAAGCTTTATTGGCACTCCGAAGTCGCGCGAATTGAGGCAAAAGAGTAGACAATGTGAGGCAGGAAGCTACAGGTCGCTGCGAGCTCGCTGACTGGGGAAGTGGGGATGGCGCTAAGGGGATTGGGCAAGACGCGTTCTCACGTGCGCGTTGCGGGGTTACCTTTCACCTTTGAATCTGAACCACAGCAGACCGCTGATAACAGGCACGTAATTGTACTGTGCTGCTTAGTCAAAACTGCAACCATTGTGGATGTGAGAGAATTCGGCTCTGCTGCCTAGTCCTGTACGACAGTCGCGTAAAAAGGCCCGCATGCGGCGTGTCACCATGCGACAGGTCGCTCTGGAGGAGGGTTTACCAAGACACATCTCTCCCACAAAAGGCAACGATCACCCCACGCTATTCACGACTCATACAACGCAGCCATCCGCATCTGTACGTATCCCCACGCGGTTACAGGCTCGTACTTCTTCGGCTTCTCTTCATCCCAACAACCTGGCAACGCATCGATAACTGTATCCATGTTTGGTGTCGCGAACACAGGGATTGAGTAGCGATCTGGTACTACTATCTCCCTGTCGTTCCGTTTGCCGTCTTCAGTGACCTTTTGAAGGACCGGAGGTAAGCCAACACGATGCACACTGCTTGTCCAACGATCGTTGCTCCATCTCGCCATGAGATCTCCGATGTTGACCAACACAGTGTCCTCGATGTGCTCTGCAGCACGGAAAGTACCTGGGTTAGCAGGTTCCTGTACTTCGAGTCCTCCAACGTTGTCCTGAAATAGCAAAGTGAGCGTGCCAAAGTCGGAATGCGCGTTGATCCTGCTGCGCTCATTGTTGTGTAGCTGTTCGGCGTCGATGGAGGGGTAGTGAAGAAGCCGTAGTTGGAAGAGCGACTGCGAATGGGTCGGAGAGAGGCCTGGTGCTGGAACGTTGAGAGCAATGGAGAGAGCGTCGAGGATGCTGTGGATTAGACTGGCGCACTCGACAAAGTACTTCCCCATGAATGCGCGAAAGCCCGGAAGCTTAGCTTCTGGAAGCCAGATATTTGGTTGAGCCTCATCTTTCACGTTGCCAGACTCGAAGGACTCTTTATAATCAGGCGTCTGCCTCTCATTAGCTTAGACCATGGAGAGCGAAGATGAATGCAACTAACCTCCCTCAGCTTGTTCAGCTCATTAATATCATAAACCCCTTGACTAACCTTCTCTACTCCAGGCGCCGAGTATCCACGATGATGACTGCCACCCGGCGGATGCGGAGCCAGCATCTTGGTCTCAAGCGGTAGATCGAAGAATTTCTTTGACCAAGCAAAGCACTCCTCTACCAGCTCCTTCCTCACGCCATGGTTCTTCAGGTAGACAAAGCCCATACTACGGAATGCATTGTCGATCTCCTTGGCGATCTTCTCCTGGTCCTCTGCTTTACCGTGCAGGAACGCGCCAAAGTCGACGATAGGTATGCCGCTCATCTCGTCGATGGCAGGGATTAGAAAGTGAGAAGTGGTTGTGACGGAGAAACGAACAGAGAAAGAGGCAAGTGCTGACTCGCGGGTTGCTTCTATTTTGGGCAGATAGGTAGGAACGGCAAGCACGCAGTAGTACAGCGGCGGGGTCAAGTCATCGGCAATGCGGGGTACGTTCAGTTGTCGCGAGATGCAGTAACGGATCAGCGTGCGTCAGCGCAATGCGTCTGAATTGTGAGGTGTTTCTCGATACATGCTTCTCCTATAGGATGCATAGAGTAAAACTGCGGCGAAGACTGTTGCCAAGCACGTGATGCTTCCTCGAAGCTATCATCGAGAACAGGCCAACACCAACCTTAAAATGCTACGCATACCAGATGTCCCATGTCGTTCCCTTCGTCCTAGAATGCTTTGGTGATCCACTCGCCCCATGACCATGCTACCATACCCGATGCCCTTTGGTTCCACCACAAATCCTTTCACCATCAAGAATCATACACGCCCGCTTCCCATGGAAGCTTACGACTCTCCGAACATGTCTGCCACGCCTGCCAATCCGGGACTGGTACCTCGGACTATAGTCGGCTGTTGGTCCACACTCATGTACTGCTCCATCATGACAGTCCTGGCCTTGGTCTTCGTCGATCTCTGTATTTTGCCTTGCTCGTGAATACTGACACCCTTGATGCTACTCATGAGATCCAGTACGATGCTGCGCTGCATACGTTCGTCCGACCTGTTCGCTCCACGGAGCTTTGCAAGACGGCGGTCGACGCGATACTGGTCACCCATGCCGGGTAGAGACAAGATGATCGAGCGCGGTATCTCCTCGTCCAGGTGAATGATGCCGGCGATGAGTGAGGCGAGCTCTTTCTGGCAGTCCACAAAGTATGGCTCATGGAGGGACGTAATGGCCGATTTGAGGATGTCATTGCAGAAGTAGTCCCGAATGGGCGACTTCTCCTTGAACCGTGGGAGCAGGGTGCGCAATACGCGGACCATGGTGACAACGGACCTAGTATCGCGATAACGTATTGTTGAGTTGCAGAAGAGGAGGATAGGCTCGAGGACGGCAGGCGTTGAGAGAATGAAGTCGCACATGGGCGGTGCGTTGGCTTCTTTTCGACTGTGTTCATCGTGACGGGCAAATTCTGTGACCAGGTCAGCTTTTAGTCATCAAACACGATTAGGAGACTCGGTACTAGAACCGATACCCGCACGCAGATAGAAGTCGCGAAAGGAACACCACCAAGCACGATAAATAATAGACGACTTACCCTGTCTCGAATCGAGCAGGACAGCGACAAGCGAAACCGCAGCATATGTGAGCTGTCGCAGTATGCTCTCAGTCTTCATCTCGTCCGTCAAGTTGTCGTTCTGCCCCGAATCCGCCACCTGTCGGGCAACCTCGTTCCATTCTCCGGAGATTTTTCGATCCAGCTCTCTGAATAGCCCCTGTATCATGGGTGGCAGGAAATGTGGTCGTAGACGCGCTGGGCAACCTTCAATGAGATGGGTGGATACGGTTAGTAAGACAGATAGATGATGCGCAGTCAGAGCGCCTGCGTGGCCAAACAGGGCTTGACTCAACGGGCCTGGCAGATCTTCTATCCCATAGAAGAAGTCTCGAAATCGCGTTAACGAGTAGAGAATGTAGTACGAGCTCTCCCTAATCTGCCTTACAGTGCCTCGTACCGTCGATGCAAAACCCTCAAACGTCGACTTGGAGCCACTAACTCTTGCAAAGAAGTCGTCTCGGCTCTCTGTCGATATGCCCGCTTGCCAAAACCGATCAGTCAGTACTCTCCGAATAACCTGCTGTAGTTCTACTGGCAAGTGTGACCAGTTGGCGTCGATATCGTTGAATGCTTGTGCATGGCTCACGAGCTGGAGAAGGTTTGGGAGCAGCACTGGTATGGCCTCTGCCCAGAGTAGCGCAGCAGTCTCGTACGCAGCAGTGCCATCGCGAAGCTTTTCCGTCGATGCTGCCAGTAATGTCTTAGTAAGTCGTAGTGGCAGTTGTTGAGAGCGGTCAAGAATCGATGCCTGCAACGCCTGGCCATCACTAGGCAGTTGTTGGTCAGACCAGTCCTGGACGCCGCGGAAGTTGTTTGCAGATAGAAACTCGGGCAATTGACCCATTCCCAATACGCCACAGAAGGACTGGAATGAAGAGATAGCCTGGGTGAACTCATCGTTGCGCCAAGCATCCTTGACACGGTTGAGCATCTGTCTCATGCGCTCCTCTTGCGTGGCGCGCTCTAATGTTGTACATCTATGTATGATGATGAAAAGGAAAGCGGAGTACGCCATACGTTGGCGTTCGTCAGTCGTAGGGTCATTAATCATCTCATTGACCTTGGCCTCTAGTTGCTCATAGACGTTCATAAAGTCGTCAGCGAATTTCATCGCTAGTTTCTGCATCTCAAGACTGCATATGCGCTCGAGGTCTTTCACAGCATCGGAGTACTGTGGATAATTCGTGTCATCGGCTAGCCGTACTGTAAGCATATACTCCAAGAAGGTAAGAGCGAATCCTGGACGGTCGCCAAGGGCTTTTGTTGAGAGAGTTGCCATCAAAGATATTATCTTTCTCGCAACTTCAGGATCTTCGAAATGCGCTTGCAGGATTTGCCTGCCCCACTGCTCGAGCGAGTCTTCCAGGGTATTCTGCGTCCGCTCATCATCTTGCGCGTTTTCGCCTTGCCCTTGCTGCCACTTCATGTACCCCTTGAGTGCAGCTTCGATGACAGTGACCTGCGCATCGACCTGAAGGACTTGTGGAGAGTTCTTTGTGAAGTTTTGGCGCTGGAAAGCAGGCTGATCATGGTACAGGTTCTGGAGCATGTTCGTCGCCTGAGCAAGGATATGCGCCATTGCCTCTACTGGTGTCTTGCGAACCAGGACTTCGATCACGTCTGCGCAGAAGCGCCGATAGTTGCCTAGAAAAGCATGACGTTCCGGTACTGTATCAATGTCTTCGTTGAGAAATTGTAACGTAACGTCTTCGGTATCTTCGGGTAACGATTCGTATCGAATGAGTCGGGCGCAGCACGTCTCAAGTAGCCCGCCAACCATGGAGTTGACGACATCGGAGTCTCGCACGATGCTAGATCGTAACAGCTTGGTCCAACAATGGAGAACAGGTATGGAGACGACGAGACTCGGGTTGCGCATGATATCGTATAGGAAACCGAATATGCCGGTTAGGTCGCTGCCATCTGGTATCGATTGGGGCTTTTGCTCGATGAATAGTCCGAGGCTGTTGGCCAACTGTCATCATTAGCACGGTGTGACAAGCCTGAAGGATAAGAAAGGGCCTTACTTCTGAGAGCCTCTTGCAGAGCATGTATTTCTGATCATCTATGTCATTCACATCCATATCCGTGAGCGTCCAGTTGTATACTTCTCGCAGGAGTGAAACACTGCCAGGTGTGAACATGGGGCATACAAGCTCCACAAACTCGTCGTCGTGCAGGTGGGTTCGGTTGTAGATCGCTTGGAGGGTCTCGACGGCGGCCTGTTCGTGTTAGCAGCTGTCCATGTGAGTGGATGCAAAGAGTCGACATACAATCTGCATCTCTACGGCTGGGGTAGCCAGCGCCTTGCAGACGGCCTCGATGACCTGTGTTGCAGCGATAGCCTTGGGCATGATCCACGGCATGGCCGCCTTGAGGGCCTGCATAGACTTGATAGCGCTTGTCTTAACAGCTTCCTGGTTCTGGTAGTCCTGACCCAAGCACCAGCCCAAGTTGTCGCATAGTCTCTTCAGCCATCCTTCGTCTCCACACCGCACATCCAGACTCTTCTCGCGTGTAGGGAGCTGGTCTTGTATGACGGCAAGCGGTGTGAAAATCTCGACGCAGGCGCGACCCAGGTCGCTACCTCGAAGGCCGGCGGTAGGGTCTTCGCGATTGAAGACTTCCTCAGAAAGCGTTTCCAGGACGTACAGCACGACAGCCTGGTGGTGCAGAGAACTTGTCCAGAGCGAGACCAGCAGTTCATCCATATCCAGCCACTCGGCGCCCCAACTGCGCTTCGCAATTTCCGTCCATAGCTGCGCGACCTTGTTCCTGAGGAATGCCGCATCGTCTTCGGACACGTTTTGGGCGAGCTCGATCGCATAGCCTCGTAGCGCTGTGCCTTGGTCCTCTGTGAAGTCCTCCCAGCTGTATTTTATCGAGTGCTCCAGCATAGTGAGGCCATAGTAGCGGAGGGGCGCGGGTTGCGAGCGGTCGAGTGCGAGCGTGTGGCCATGTGAAGGCGCTTCCGGGTGCCGTTTCGCTTGCTCGAGGTATTCGGTTGCCTGTCGGCGGGTATCATTCGTTGACGAGGTTGCGTATATGGCCTGCAGCGCTTCTAATATCTGTGAGAGGTCGGAGTCGCCGCTGCCGTTGGACTGTCGGTGTTGCGCTCCACCGCCGCCATTTGTTTGCGGGGCCTGGTCTGCCCCAACGTTCATCGTGCAGAGGGCGTCTCTAGCCTCGGTATGTAAAGACGTGAGGTCAGGTGAGTCTGGCGCGAACTGCACGGGGATATTGTATCAATGTCGTGTGCGTCGTGTTCTGGATTTCGAAGATTCGGGCGGAAGTTGCTGAAAGCGGAAGACGTAGAGGGCAAGGATCGTGGGTAAGGAAGCTTTGGCGCCCGGTGTCTGGGACAGACCAGAGAAGATGGCGGTGTAGCGAGTAAGCCCAGATTCATTGACTCACAGGCCGGGACGTGGTACGCTTTATTTCGAGGGTCCAGCAAGGCAGTCGAGGCCTCTGTTCACGTCGCACGTTCCACAGACGCGTTTTGCAGGCTGCAGTCCCAAAGGCACGTCACGTCGACGCGATGTCAGCTGCTTTGCCGCCAGAACTAGGCTCGTCGCTTCCGAACTAGTCTATATCCAATATCGCTATGTACAAAATCATATGTCTATCGTAAATGCTCCCCGAACACCTTTGTCAAGTATAAAAAGTCGTCCAACGCTCATGTTTGCCCAAATGAATCATATGCACAAGAACTGCTGACTGCGTGACCTGAGCATCGCATGATATTGCATCACCGTGCATCGATTGGCCAAACCCCCCACCACACCAAACCCCGACATCGTCAACTTTGCGACATTACATGACAGCGCAAGTTTGCTTTTGGCATTGCTGGAGATACCCCTCATCTTCTTCCGTGCCTAACGCGCTTCCCGGCTTTCGCACCACGCCTTTGACAGTCATGACCTGGTCACCTTCCGCGTGCCACCACCGCAGCGTCTGCTGCAGCGCGCCGTCGGTCTCCTCGGATGTGATGGTCCACTTGCCACCGCTGACCTCGACATTGGTTTGTCCTGACGGAAAGTGAAACTCGGGCAGGTAGCAGACCGTAGGGAAATCTTCCGATGTCGAGCTTGGCGCAGAGAGGGCAAGCTTGAATGTGCAGTTCTTGAGATCGAACCCGTACGACGAAATGTCTCCATGGACGGCAACGGGAGTGGGACGGATGAAGGCCTCTGCTGCTCGCAGACCCCGAACGTCGTCGTCATCTTTCTTTGAGCTCATTCGTTCTGCGGTGATGGTCTTCTGCAGGTTGGAAGGGTTAATACTAAGGGTATCGGTCGACTGTGCTCTCGAGAACGTAGGCGAATTCTTATCTAGCGACGCACGGGAGTCGGCTGGCGAGAAGGGGCCTGCAGGAACCGCCTTGTCGTCTACTGAGTAGATGGAGAGATCCTCTCCGTTCCAAAGGTCACCCCAGTAATGGCAGTTCTGGTCTTTGTCAGCCGTGTCCAATGCTAGACAGAATGCAAACATACATTTGCGACATAGGTCCACAGGGCGAAACCGTTAGCTTTACTGTCTTCAAGCGCGAAGTGATTGGCATCCAAGGCAGCTATCTGGCTGCTGTAGTTACCTGTCTTGTACGCATACTTATCGTCCATATCGTATGGGATACCGATCTCGGTGAAGATACAGGGGTGGACACCCGTGTATTCTGTACCTTCGTCTCGGATCGCCTTGAGCTGGTGGGAGAAGCAGTTTCTGATGGCATTCTCGCCAATCTTTATGGCGAATGCTGGCGTCAAATACTTTCCCCGCAATACGCCAAATACGTCAACGTTCCATACGCGGTTCCTGTGTGATATTAGATGAGATGAGATGAGAGCAGCATTCCGGAACATACCACTTCTTTGTGATGAGAGTGATGCCGTCGTAGAAATGCGGCGAGAAGATCATATTGGGATCATCGTCTTCTGTGCCCTTGACCTTTGGCGGTATCTCCAACACTGGCGGCTGGAAGAACATCAAGGAGTCCGGGAATATGGACTTGACCATCTTGCTGTACGCCCTGTAGTGCGGCAGCCAGTAGTGGTTTGTGAAGTACTCGTAGTCAATCTTGGCTCCATTCTTGGGATCGATTCCGAAGTAGTCCTTCTTCAAGACCGTGTCAGTCGCCGGGTCCCAGACACCGTGTTGCGCCCACA
Organism: Alternaria viburni; assembly: GCF_023758015.1. NCBI lineage: Eukaryota > Fungi > Ascomycota > Dothideomycetes > Pleosporales > Pleosporaceae > Alternaria > Alternaria viburni. The sequence goes on from NW_026055774.1 coordinate 892,843, forward strand.
AGCATTCGCCCAACTTCCACCCTGGGTCGCGTTTCCAGCCGTATTTGGTGTCGTCGTAATCTTTCGATAGCCATGCCATAGTGCCCTCGGGGTCCACTAATGCCGAGCCACTCTTGTATGGTCCCAGCCCGCCAAATTCCCAAGTCGATATCTCGCAAGCTCTACCCGATCCGGTAAGTATCGCCTGCCAAGCCGTCGGCGAGGTGCCCTTCTGGAGTTTTTGTTCGCTCGGGATCTGGGTAATATCTTGGTAGCTGATGAGGCCTCTGTTGGGCTCGTTCATGCTTTCCCACCCAACGATCGGGTCGTGCCAGAGGTCGCCTGCTTGGTGTATCCGCTTCGCAAGATGCTCGCATGCCCCGATGTAGTGATCTTCCAGATAGTCCTGGATGTTCTTTCCATCTATGATGGCCTTGGGCGCGAAGTCCCTACCACCAAAGAACAGTGTCCACATGACCTGACATACTAATCGTGTGTAGTTGGTGGTCCAGATCATCTTAGGGAAAGTGGCAGGGTCGGGGTATGTGTTGTGCACGAGGGCGGCTTCGGTGACGGCGAAGTTCTCGGGGTCCAGCCCGCAAGCATAGAGAGTCCACATGGGCGCGCCAGAACCTCCAGAGAATCGTGACCACTATACGATGCATTAGAGAAGAAGTAACTGAATCTATTGGAATGCTACCTACGACATCCTGGTGAGGATCCATGAAGATGTAGAACCCATATTCTTTCGCCTTTCGTAGGAGAGCGATGGTGTGGTCTATCCACTCCTCGTCGTACTTGCCCGGGCCCGCGTGCTCTATGGCTTCCCACGTGAAGACATAGCGGATGGTGTTGTAGCCCCAACTACGTAATCGCGAGAAGTGTGTCGCGGAGTCTTCTAGCGAAAAGGGTCGGTTGACAAAGGACACATTGTCGCCGTCGAAGAAGTTGTCTGGGATGTGTGACGGCTGATCTGGCTTCGCAGGAAACTTGGCGTCGGCCGCACAGTTGATACCGTGCAGGGTGACTTCGCGGTTCTGGGGGTCTCGGAATATGCGTCCGTCGATACGCAGCCGAATGGGAGACATTACTGGTGGCAGGCGTGTGGACGTTTACGAGGAGAGTGAATGAGAGGAATAGGACAAGGTGCGCAAGGCGGGTGCGAAGAGGAGCTATGAGGTATGCGCCTGTCTAGTCCTGATGGCGTAGCGGCGGCGTTCACGGGCATGCATCTGGGCATGTCGTAATCCATGCCTGCCCGCATTAGCGTTCTGGGGGTCGCGGGGGTCAGTGCGTCCCGGCTATCATGCGGCTGGTCGCTGAGGACAAGTTGCAATTGTTCGACAGTGAAAGGCCAAATAAAGGCACGACCCGCTCTTTCCATGAACTGACCGTCGCACCTGCCGTTGCTTCTCTGCGCGGACTATACTCCTACTTGCTCGACATCCAACCTACCGTCACTCATTCATAGCACTCTCAACCGCATCCCGCCATGATACTCCGACTATCCTCTCTTGCCCTCGGGCTCCTCCCGCTCGCCAGCGCACTCTCCGCCTCGGACATACCCACGGATACTCCCGTGTCGCAGCTCATCAAGGACGCCAGCGTCCAACTCGCGACCGGCAACACCCAAGACGCCCTTCTCTACTTCGACATCGCCATCACCCGCGACCCGCGCAACTACCTCACCTACTTCAGGCGCGGCGCCGCTTACCTGCAAATTGGCCGAACGGCGCAGGCCCAACATGACTTCGACAAGGTGCTGGAACTGAAGCCCGGCTTCGAGGGCGCATTAGTGCAGAGGGCCAAGATCCGCGCCAGGAAGGCCGACTGGGCGGCAGCGCGCAAAGACTACGAGGCTGCCGGCAAGACCGATGCCATCGCGGAGCTGGAAGAAGCGCAGGGCGCTGCCATCATGGCACAGGAGGCGGCAGAGAAGCGCGACTGGGACGCGTGTATTTCGAATGCTGGAACTGCCATCTTAGTCGCGGGAGGAGCATACGACATCCGCAAGACAAGAGCGAGGTGTCGCTTCGAGAAGGGCGAAGTCGCCGAGGGCATCAGCGACCTACAGCATCTCCTCCAGATCAACAAGGGCGATATCCAACCCCATCTCCAGAGCTCCGCTATGGCCTTCTACTCCCTAGGCGAAACCGATAAGGGACTCAAGCACATCGCACAATGTCTTCAGTCAGACCCAGACTCGAAGGTGTGCATGAAACTGCGAAGAAGAGAAAAGACCCTCGACAAGGACATCCAAAAGGTGCGCAAGTTCTTCGAGAAGCGCCAGTTCGCCACCGCCTCGAAACTCCTCATCGACCGCGGCGAGGAGGACCCGGGTCTGTTGAAAGAGGTCAAGCAAGACTTCAAGGACTACACCGAACAAGGCTACATCTACGCCAACTCACCTCAAGGTCTCTATCAGACCCTCGTAGAGATGACCTGCGAAGCCTACGTCGAGATGAACAACCTAAAGAAGGGCACACCATACTGTACCGAAGCCCTACAGCTCAACCCCGACTCGTTACACGCCCTCCTTCACAAGGCTCAATTCCAGCTCGACGCCGACGAATTCGAAGACTGCGTCCGGACCCTAGAGCACGCGAAAGAGCACCACCAGAACCAGAAGCTCGACGAGTTACACCACAAAGCGCAGACACTGCTCAAGCGCTCGAAGACAAAGGACTACTACAAGGTGCTCGGCGTAACGCGCGACGCAGACGAGCGCGAGATCAAGAAGGCATACCGCAAGCTGACCAAGATGTACCACCCCGACAAGGCCTCGGCCAACAACATGACACCCGAGGATGCGCAGAAGAAGATGTCCCAAGTCAACGAAGCCTACGAAGTCCTCTCTGACCCCGAACTCAAGGAACGCTTCGATCGCGGTGACGACCCCAACAGCAACGAGCAGCAACAAGGTAATCCCTTCCAAGGCTCACCCTTCGGCGGTCAGCAGTTCATGTTCAGACAAGGTGGAGGTGGTGGCTTCCCCGGTGGCGGCGGTAGCTTCAAGTTCCAGCAGGGCGGCGGCGGTTTCCCAGGTGGTTTCCCCGGTGGTTTTGGCTTCTAGACTATTGCTATTGCTTACTTATATGACTTGGAGTTTGGGAGCATACACAGTGTGTCAGTCATTCACATGGGTAGAAGATTCTGGCGTTTTCCATTGTATGATATCGTTGCTTCGGCTGTATTGAGAAATGAATTATGGTAGCTAGTAAGTTTGAAGATACCTCTTTCCTGCTAGTCCACTTTCCTCCTTGTCCTTGACTCATTTCGAGCAGCCTTCTCTCTTTGTCGGCATTCTCAGTCAATTCCCATACCGTGGCCGCTACGAATGATCTCGTTTCCTTTTGATCTGCCCTCCAGCAGACTGTACCCTGGAGGTATTCGCTGCGCTGTACCTTGTCGAAGGTCAACGCAAAGCTCATCGGATACCTCCAGGCTGTAGTGTAAGGCGTGCACCTTACTTGGTCTCGTATGATTTAGGTTTCGCAATCCATGGCCTTGGGACGAAGCCGTCGGGTGCGCCTCGTAGCTCAATGAGCTTGCGAACAAGGTCGTTGACGAATTCGGAGCAGGTATGCTTGATCAAGTCGTCAAGACCGAGCCATGATGGTGACGCACTGAAGACCCAAAAGTCTACCAGCAACCGTCGGGCGGGTGAGCCGGTGGGGGTACCAGCGTAGATGATCTGTACTGAGGTGTTTCCAGGGTGCCTGCCGTTGGTTCGGTTGCGTCGGATTATAGCGGCGACGATGCTGTTCTGCAATGTAATGTCCAAAATCCGTTCTCCCAGGATGTAGAGTCTTGCGAGGTATATATAGCACGCCTCGTTATCAAGATGCGTGATCTTGCCTGTGTACAGCCATCCGCAATATCCTTCGAAAACGACGAGATCCACGTCAGACATGTCGATGGGCTTCGTAGCATCTGTGCGCCACTCTGATTTCAACGCGTTCTTGAAGAACCCGGAGCTCTTACTCAAGGCAGTGGCATGAACATGTAATAGCGTCTCCGGGTCGCTGCCGACGTGAATAGGTACGATGTCGCCTCTCAAGGTGGGTGTCTCGAACTCATCACCCGCCTCTACCAGAACGATCATGGCGGTAGCTGAAGTGGGCGCGGGGATCTTCACTATCGGCATGGTTGACCTGTCTGCTCATAATGTCAGTCATGAAGAACATGAGTCGCTTCGAAGTTACTTGCAGCCACGACTTAAGCCGATGTCGAAAAGATGAGTTAGTGGACGAATGAGAGGTTGTTGAAGGTGCGCACTTGTGGAACTGAGTGAGATAACATGTCTTCGATTTCGCGCTAACAATCTCTCACTCACCAACTTTGGAAGGTGCAGTCGCACGCTTCTAGAGCCAGGTGAATGAGACCCCGACATTCTAATTTGTTGATCCATTTCTGACAGACCAGGCGGCTATGTATGTGTACGATCTTGCTTCGCGCACGAACCGCACTCAGTTTAGCTTCCCAGGTGAGGAAATTACATATTACCCTGGAGGTATTCAACCTACTTTTTGTTGAATTTGTACTAGACCAGAGGACTATGTATACTTTATAGTGCATCATCACTTGTAGCGTGTTCTGGATGCAAAGGATGTAGTCTCCTACATACCCCAGAATGCATCAAGCACGTCCACCTCCTCCTGGACTGAAGGGTCAGTCTTATTGGAAAGCTCATCGTCGCTGGGTAATCCATCCTTGTTGGAGGAAGACTCGTCTTCGCTGGAAGATGCTTCCTCGCTGGAAAGCTCTTCCCCGCTAGAAGGCTCCTCCTTGATGAAGGGCTCATCTATCATAGAAGGCTCTTCCTTGATGTGGGTTTCATCCTCAACGTAAGGCTCGTTCTTAACGAAAGATTCCTCGTCAGCAGAAGGCTCATCCTTGATGAAAGGCTCAGAGATTGCCTCGCCGCCCCTGTCTTCCGGCATTTCGCTCTTGATCACGACACCCTGGTTGTAATAGGAACTTCGTTGCGAGATCCATGGCCTAGCTTGGGAAGCATCTGGTAGTCCCCGTCTGTCTAGCAGTACCGGTAAGAGGTCATCCAGAAAAGGTTTGTTCTCTGGCGCTCGAAGTCTCGTCTTCGTTACCCAAGAGGAGTCCATGTTGAAAGCCCACAGATCCACCAGGAGACGTATCACCGGGGCTTTCCTCGGAGCGCCCTTGTAGATGATTCCGATAGCTTGCAGATCAGGTACTTTGTAGCGCAGGGGCTTTTGACTCAGTCGCGCAGTGATATGGCGGTAGATTATGGCGTCGACGACATCGTTCTGGAATGTGCGGTCGATCAACTTTTCTCCCAAGACGTACATCCGAGCAAGGTAACTGAATCCATCGTGATGGTCTAGTTTCGCGTCAAGGACTCGAGTATATAGCCATTGACAGTATATTTCGAAATCATGAGGCTTTTCGTCGGACAGATCGATGAACCTGCAGAGGTACACGTACGGAGTCAGTAAATGTCTCATATGTATGTATTTCGTAAAGCGATATCTTACCTGTGAGATAACATCGACTCGTGACTAATGGCTTTTCTGAAATATTCGGAGCTGCTGCTGATGAGATCCTTGTGTACGTCGACGATTTGGAGGCCGACTTTGACTGCGATAGTCTCGCCCGAGACACTGAAGACGTTAGATGCCTGTTGTTTTAGGAGACATAGGTGTCGATTCACTTCGGTAGCTTGATGGTAAATGCAGCTGAATCACATGAGTCTGGGGAAGCCATCTTGCTGTAGGCTTCCCGCTCCTCGTTAGTAGGTAACAGCAATGAAGTGGTTAGTTAAGCAGGACAGTGGTTTGCAAGGTATTGGTCCGAAAGTGAACCCAAATTGCGACAGAACAGGCATAGAGCACGGACGCTGTAGCCTAAGCTGATCCTCAACGGTTCGTAGTGAAAGTGAGTGCGAATTTGTCTCAAAGAGGAAAGCGCGCCTTTCTCTCATATTACCCATGAATTCTTCCGCCCTCGGCACCATACAAGTCCAGTATCCCGCCCTCTTCCATCCCGAGGTCGATACGCTTCTTCAGCCCTCTCAATATCTCGACCCTTTAGGATGTCCGTTTCAGTCTCGCCACCGTCTCCACTTCTGCGCCTTCCTCGCGAACTGCGCGATCAAATATACACTTACACCTTCGAAGAATCGGAGCCCTTTTTGAAAAATCGAGCTGCAATCACGACATCAAGCAAAATCGCGCTCTTCCACGACCTCCCAGCCTTGTGTCAAGCCAACCGCCAACTATTCAACGAAGCCACGCCAATTTTCCTCGCTCAGAACCTGTTTTCATGGAACACTCAAGAGTCGATGCAGCTCCTAGATCTGTATTCTCAGCTTCCTGAAGAGGCAGCATCCAAGCGCGTCAAGCATATCTCCATATGTAACTGGACCGAGCAAGGCACTCCCGCGCACCTGGAACTGATTTCCACATTCACTCAGCTCGAATCCATCAATATTATCTTCAGTTTTCCTAGCATTGAAGACGGCGTGCGCATGGAGAGGTTCGATTATACCAACGAGCAAGAGTGCTATTTGGAAAGTGGCTTGCACTACGATCTTCCCGAAGGACGCAGCCTCGAGGAAGAGAAGGCGAGTCTTGCGCAAGACGTGGACACGTTTGTCGCTAAGTATGGTCTCGATCGCATCATCGATATGCCCAAGCTCGACGGCATACAGTTCCAATTCGCAACGAATCAGGGTGAAGAGGATGCTTTTGGCGGCAACCAGGAGTATAGACATCGCTTGTGCAATCCGTTGTGGAGGTGGGCGACGAAAAAGATGGAGGAGAAATGGGGGGCTGATAAGTTTTTCGTCACGACTACGATGCCGGAGGACTACCATCATGTGAACAGGCCGTATGTCGGGTGGTGAGCTTACTTGGACCCCAAGGTCCGCGAAACTAATCGCACTCCGCGTCGTAATAGTATCGCATATCTCACCACTCTTCACGAAATCAAACTTCTTGCAGCTGCTTGTCATACCCGTCTGAGTTGGGCTCGACGGCTGCACTCCACTCGGCGCCTTCGAGGACCTATGTATATGAAAGGCAAGTGGCGATTGCTAGGGTCAAATTGTGACAACAGTGTATGATTGTAATCTTTGAGTTATTAACAGCGGCCTGCTCCAAGACCTACCATAAGCGCTCATAGAAGCCCTAGCCCTGAGAACGAGGTACCTTCCCGACTTTAAAGTATCTATGGACCTCTCCGGCGTTGTTGTAATAATAGCTCTTAGTCAGAAGTGTCCATCAATTCATCCTTCGCATTCTCAGTCTCTTTCCCGTTGTTCTGTTCCGCCCTCAAACGGTACTGTTCAGGAGCCACCACCCACGGACTAAGTTTCCGATTGATAGGATATTTCGTACAAGAACGAATGAAGCCTCTCACCAAGTCGTCCACAAACTCCACGCTAGTTTCCTCTATAAGACTTCCTGTAATCATCCAGTCTTCATCGCAACCGTAAACAAACATATCAACCATAAGTCGGCGTGCTGGAGAGCTTGCACTACTGGTACCCGAATAGATGATGTTTATAGCTGCCTCTGGAGGAAAGGAGTCCCTTTCTACTGCATGATCGATCATAGCGGAAAGAACAGCGTTCTGGAAGGTCTCGTCAACGAGTCTTTCGCCTAAAACGTACAAACGAGCAAATTGGATGTACCTGCCCACAAGAGGCCGAGTGACAGCGACCTTTCTGCTGTAGAGCCAATTGACATAAGATTCAAAATCTTCTGGTTCTTCGTCCGCCAGGTCAATTTGTTTCTTTGCGTTGGCGCGCCATCTTCGCTTCATGGCGTTTTTGAAGAAATCAGATGTCGCCGTCAGTGTACCGACGTGGACGTGGAACTTCTTTCTGCCCACTTTGATAGGGAATGGCGCGCCTGAGACACTAGGAGAAGTCAGTAGGGCCCAATTCATTATAAGTAATAGTTGCTCACCCTGGAGATGGCGCAGTTGTGTCGTCGTTAACATGGCTCCGGGTTCTCGCGCGTAGTGACATAATGTATACAGGCGAAGTATGGTTGAATAGCTTGTTAAGGTCGGTTTAATGGTGATGATAGTGGGGTTGAGAGTGTGGAGCGGATCTTCCGGGTCGTTAATAAGGAGCTTCCACGCAGAGAGTGAATCTCAGGGTAGCATTTGCTGACAAAGTGAGAACCTGAGCGCGGCGCTTGCTCAAAGAGAATACTGCGTGAAATGAGAAATCCATTCCCCGAATGTCTTGGTCTCAATACCATTGAAAACTACGAAACTCCCCCTGTGTGGGTACATGTGCTTCAACAGGTCTCTTCACTTTTCGGTGTGAATTACAAACGAGATCTTGGGTTTTCGCTGTTACTCATAGTGATCAACAGTGAGCCGAAAGAGACTGCAATCAATGTAATTCTTACTAGTACAGAGAAGTTAAATACAATGTTGACATGGCTAATGGTACACAACATACCAAAGGCGTCCACGGGTATCAAGAAATCAATCAGTCTGCCTCTCCGAAGTCGCTATGTCCCGTTTCGGCTGCGTGCTGCATCGCGCCCCGTTCTCCTGCCCCTTTCCAACCGCACGTGTTGCACTTCAGATCGAATTTTTGTGTATCGGTGTAATAGTGGGCTTTCTTCAGCTGCCCACAGAGTTCCCTCGCAGCTTCAAGAATCACATCGTCCGCCGCATCGAATATCTTAACATCTTGCGAAGGATCTTGTGTTGACGCACCCTGGGGCACGAAGGCGATCGTGTCGTAGTGGATGCCAGAATACACCACGATACAGCGGCGCGGTCTGCCCTCGTTGAATCGGTCCACCCGGTTGTCCTGAACATTGACACTGGCAATCTCGATGTCAAACTCTTGGGAGAGAATGCTGAGTTCAATGCCACCACCCCACGAGTCGGCGTACGATATCCATTTGCAGTATTCATCCGGAGAGCGTTGCAGGATCGCCTCGTTGTACTGTTCCGGGTCTCTTTGAATAGCTTGCGCAACCATCGATCGAAGCTCGGTCATGGAATCGAGAGAATCTGTCAGGACTGCGCTACCAACAGCTCGAAACATGCAGGAGTTGTCGTCAGGCATAACCCGAAGGACCATAGTGCCACCACGGTCAGGCACGGGAACCTCGGGCGTTTCCTTGAGCGCCGAGTTCTGCTTCCGTTGAAGGGATAGCGGCGCCGCCTGTGATGTGTTTGCCTGTAGTTCTTGCTCCTGCTTCCGTTCGCTCGGATCGCCCGTGGCTTGTGCAATGACTATGATGGATGCGCCGTTCAGCTTGAGATCGATATCCTTCAGCAACGTCGACATGCCGTATAGGGAAGGATCGAGCGGTTGGGGCGGGTGATTCCATTTCAGCTCGAAGAGTGGTAGTTCTGTCTTTTCGCTGATAGAGGAGAGAAGGTCCGAGACGGCGGCGTTGTCGTCGAGTGATAGTGTGTGGGTGCCATTCGGCGCGCGTAACCGGATGCGAATCGGCATGGTTTGATGGGTCGGCTGGAGAGATGGAGGGATATACGTGTACGGAGGGATACAGGTGAGGGAGCTTCGAAGGCGTGGCGCGTGATGACAGTTGACTGGTGGGGCGACTTAGCGGTGGAGAGCTGCGCTGGTATTAGGGAAGCTGCGATGAGTGAGTTGGTATGAAGAGAGGTAAATCTTCACGAATGCGCAAATATGAGGAGAGCTTTGTTAGGAAGAAAGGATCGTTTGTCAGCTACGGGAGAAGGCTACAAAGACGACAGTTTGCACGGATCGGGTGACATGGCTGGCGTACGTGAAGGTTCCCGAATCATGGAGGAGGCCGGCCGTGCCCGGGGATCGGCGAATCTTACCTCCGTCCGGCGTCGCGACTTCCAGCATCCAGGACGCGACACGCCAACACCTAGCGCAAGAAGGATACCGATACACGACAGCATCGAGTCGACTATCGCAGACATGGCGACCGGACGCGCCCCAAGCTCGACACCGGTGCCCACGACCGAGACGGCTGAGTCCGCCGGCGCAACGTCTACCGTCACGGCGCCAGAATGGGAGGCCATGGCCAACCTCCTCAAGAATGTATACGACTACAGGATCGACGAGTAAGTTTCGACTTTGTATGCGCCATGCTGCTCCCAGCTGATCAACGTGCAGTGGAACATACGACCCTACCAAGCTCTTCCAGCGCAAAGTGAACAAGCGCGCCGTGCCCGACTACTACGATATCATCAAGGAGCCCATGGCCCTGAGTACGATAAAGGCCAAGATTGCGCAGCGAGAATACAAGAACTTTTCCGAGTTCGTACGCGACCTGGCGCTCATTCCCCACAATGCGCAGGTGTACAACAGGCAGGACTCGCAGGCATATGTCGATGCGCTCGAAGTAAAGAAGGTCATCGAACGCGAGCTGAAGAGGCTAGTCGACGACAAGATCGTTCCTGAGACAGTCGCCACCCTGCCGTTCTTGGGAGAGATTCCCGAACAAGACCCGCTGTTACCAGAGGAGGAAGAAGAGGAAGAGGAAGATGACGATGAGGAAGAACTCGAAGTGGACGAGGAAGAGGATGAGGACGAAGAAGATGAGGGCAAGCGCAAGAGGCGCCGCGGACCGCGTTCCACAGCAGCTATCACCAAGCGTGAAGGCGGTTCAAGAGCAGCAAAGGAAGACGCCAAGGCCGACGATCCAGAATCGCGGAAGAAGCGCGGACGACCGCCGCGGGTCGACACTCCTATGGAAGCGCGAATCAAGACCATTATGAAAGCAATCAGGAAACCGCGGAACCAACTCAACAAGCTCATGGTGAGCGCATTCGAGCGCGTCCCGGACAAGACAGTCATGCCCGAGTATCACTCTGAGATCAAGAATCCAATGGCCATGGACATCCTCAAGCGCAAGCTCAAGCGAAAGAAGTACAACTCTGTTGATCACTTCATGGTCGATGTAGAGCTCATGTTCGAAAACGCGAAGCAGTACAACGAAGAAGACAGCCAGATCTACAAGGACGCTGTACATCTCCAGAAGGAGTCGCGCAAGGTTGCAAAGGCCGAGAAGGAGAAGCCGGATACCGAATACGTCATGGAGGAAGGCCGTATCCCTATGCCCAGCGGCATCGTTCACAATGGCGAGCTATGGAAGGTCGGGGACTGGGTGCACATTCAGAACGCGAACGACCTTACAAAGCCGATTGTTGCCCAGATATACCGCACTTGGCAGGACGCGAATGGTGGGCAGTGGGTAAACGCCTGCTGGTACTACCGCCCAGAGCAGACCGTGCACCGTTTCGACAGGCACTTCTTCGAGAACGAGGTTGTCAAGACTGGCCAATATCGAGACCATCGCATCGACGAGGTCGTGGACCGATGTTTCGTAATGTTTATCACCCGTTACAACAAGGGCCGTCCCCGCGACTTTCCTTCCGATAAAGAGATCTATGTTTGCGAGGCTCGATACAACGAGGAGAACCATAAGCTCAACAAGATCAAGACATGGGCCAGTTGCTTGCCCGACGAAGTGCGAGACAAGGACTATGTAATGGATCTATTCGATGCGCCTCGAAAGTTGAAGAAGGTGCCCAGTCCGATCGCGTACTTGCTCAAGGACGAGCAAAAGGAGGACGACGATCTTCCAAAGCCAGAGTGGGGAGCTGAGAATGCTCCCCCAAAGATTGGCGCAGTGCATCGTCGTCCGCGTGACCCCAAGGTAAGTGAAAACCGCTTTAGGCCACCATGAGATCCAAAGCTAATGTTTCTTGTAGGATTCACCACCTCCCGAGCCCACCCCACCGCCGCCTCCGACACCTCCACCAGCACCCGCTATGCCTACTCCAAGCTTACCAACGGCTTCGTCACATGGCTACGACTCCTCGAGGAACTATCCGATTGCGCAAGCGCCGACTCTGACGCCAATGCCTGCCCCTACACCGCAACAGCACCATGTCGCGCCAGCGTACACGCCAACCCATGCGACACATTACCATACGCATTCTCAGTCGCCCGCCCCTCATATGCACCCGCAGGCACCGCAAGCACCAGCCTATCAACCTATCACACCACATGTGCCCTTTACACCCCAGCCAGCTGCGCCCATGCAGGGTTTCCAGACACCGCGGGCCGCGCCAGGCTACCAACAACCGTATCCACAGCAACTGCCGCTTAACTACAAGGCCCCGCAGCCTGTGGAGGTCTACGTCATGGCCGACCATGCAAACGCCAGTATACCGCTTGAGATCCGCGAGCAATTCCAGCGTGACGAAAAGGGCCGTATCTTGTTCTTCACCGCGCCGCCGCTCAACGTGGAACAGCCGCTGACTAAGGATGGGCGCGCATTGGGACACTCGGCTCGCTATCTTGCTGCAAAGGCAAAGAAGGAGGCGCTGAAGGCCTCAAAGCGCAAAGCTGGCGAGGCCAATGTCGATGAGTGTGACCAGGCAGCGAAAAAAGCGAAGGCTGATGAGGAGGCAAAGTTCAAGAAAGATGTCTCGGAACTCGGTACGAAAGCACTAAAGGCATTGGAGGACCAGCTCGCCATCGCTACGAAGACGGACTTGGAGGGTCTTTTCAACGGCCAGACTGAAGAAGGCATCTCCGCGGTTCTGGATCAGCTCACCACCGCGCAGAAGATGGCTGTGCAGCGCGAGTTGGAGCGTGAGATACACATCAAGGAGCGCGAGGAAAGTAGGATGACAGCAGTCACTGGTATGACGGCGAGGTTGGAGGAGAAGTACTAAGGTACTGTGTACGATCCATTGTATTTGTGATATCCAGTTCAAGGTTACAAAGAGACCACGGCGTTTTGATGCTTGATAGTGGTTCCAGCTCCCTACGAGTCTATTCTGGGCGTGCTTTGCTAGGCTCAATTGAAACTTTTCTCTGTCTGGGCCATCACCACCTGAGCACCTGTGAGCCCTCACAGCTCCCGTCCGTGTAATTTCTTCACTCACTTCCGTAATAACACAGCGGCCTGAATCTTTCAAGAGTGCCATTGCTTTTATGTTGAGGCTCGACTAATTAAGAAATCTACGGAATTTCGAGTGCTCACTCATTATAGCACCCAAAATGGACACACCAATGAAGCCGGTACTCTACCTCCTTGAGTCTGGATGCCTTGCTTACCCGTGGCGCATCATCTCTCTCAATACATGCTGGTTTTGGCAAGGCCAATACCATCTTAACCTTATGCCCGACGTCGCTGCTGCAATAGCCCGAGAGTCATCTCTAAAAACCCCAGCGGTCATCAAAGACCTCGGTTTCGTATACCGCCCATAGATCGGTGCGCTCGAGATACTCTTTCCCGTGATCTCTTACCTTCTCAAGCAAGAAACGACATTTGCCATATCCGTGCATTGTTGCAACTGCAATTGCCGAGTGTCCGTTCCTCTTAACAACTCTGGGGTCCGCGCCGTGGCTGAGTAGAAATTTAACGTCTTTTTCGTATCCATCATTTGCGGCCTCCCACAGAATATTGTTGCCGTCCTTCATAATACTGTTAATCGATGCACCTTTGTTGATGAAAAGGCCGGCAATATCGTATCGCCGTCTCTTGAGGGCATGCTGAAGTGGAGTCTTGTCCGAGCAGACTTTGTTCAGTTCTACGACACCATCTTCCAGTAGCATACTCCAGATCTTGATCCCACCTCTTCGGTATAGGCTCTCAGAGGACTGAGAATCAAGGCTGTAATGCTTCTTGGTCCCTTTCTTGACGTGCGCCACAATCCCAGGGTTATTGACCTCCAGAACGCGGTACAACAAAGCCGTGTTGTCGTACCTAGAGGCTTCGTTGACGAGCCAGTCTCCCAATTCGTCAGGCGCAAACGTGGAGAAGAACTTGTTTTCCTCACGGAAATCGAACAACATATTTCCGGAGACGTTCTTATGCAGACGTATCGCCGTACACAACGCTCTGCCGATCTTCTTGGCGGCATTCCGCATGTCCTTCCATGAGCCAGAGTCGCGCTTGCCCTTGACGTTGTCCGCGAGGTACTTGAGGATGCGCCCAAGCATACTGAACTGATCTGCTGCAATTGCGGCTTTGAGTGCACTCGGCAGAAGATCATGGCTTTGCTTGAGAAGCAGGGATGGTGTAAGAGTCGGGTTTTTGAAAAGCTCAATATCTCCTGAAGCGGAAGCAATAGCGGGCAACATATCTGCGAGCGGAACTGGCCATTTTTCTTTGTTGACAATATCAGTACCCTGGATATAGGCACGTAGGTATTTTGGCTCGACTGCCATGATGCTAACGCATATGATCATGGTCTGTCTAGATCGAAGTGTAGAATCAGGTTCGGAAGCCTTGACTATATCGCGGATGAAATGTATGACTTGGTTCCTCAGAGTCTCGGGACGCATAGCAGTCTCGTAGAGAACATCGCTACCATGTTGTTCGAATAGGCGAGTGGATAGTCGGTCATCCAGGAACTTGGCGAGATCCTTTGGGACAACGGCCGCAACGATACGTTTCTTGATGATGTTTGCGAACGTTTCTGCGCGCTGTCAATATCTTCAAGCATTTGGCTCATTCATTGGACTTACTGCAGATGAGTCGATATCGTAGAAGACTTCGCTGCTCGACGTCCTCTGCAACAGCCGCCAGGACTTCCTCGAAGATCTCCAAGGGCAGATCTAACAACGGCATGCGGGGCTGTTGTCTTATGACTATCAGTTGTAGAGGGATGTGCAAAGAATTGCTCGGTGTTTGTTTTGTAAAAGATACTTGCTGAGGTGTCAAAGAAAACAATAGCTTTAGTTAGATGTGAAACGCCAGAGCAGTGGGTCAATCCGCCTTCACCTTCGGGTCTTGACTCTTACTTGATGATTCAGCCAGCAATCGCAACGATAGCACTAATGCGGTAGGTGAATACGTAGGTGGAGGTAGCTTTCCCGTCGGCGTGGTATTCGAATCCACCCGCTCTGTTCTACAGGCTTAGCAAACCTAGAGAGACGTCTAGGTACAAATTGTGCTGCTCGCATGATCATGTCCTGACGATGATTTGTAGTCTCTTCGACATCGTGTGATATCATGGCAAACACCGACAGCACGTCAGCTGCTTATAGGCTCAACCTACTAATATGAGCGTATTCTTGTCAATGTGCATGCACGACGACACGTATCACTTGCGAGATTCTTAAAACGCCACCACCTGCTTATTACCATTTTCCGCTTGCCAGTTCGATGGCCGGAGATAGTTCATACCTCATGTTTACACCTTCCAGGGAGGGTAACCAGCCATACAACCCAGAGTGAGTTGAGCAGAACTAGCTCGCATCGTTTACTGACCATCAATAGCCCCACCAGCGATACCATTACTGTGAAAGTGGGGATGCCGAATTTCAACGATGGAAAGGACATCTTTATTGTTCAGAAATCCGTCCTTTACAACGATGATCAGTTCCGCGGCGGGTGTTGGATCAATAACGATAGGACAGTACATCTCAGAGCGAACCCCGAAGACTTCAAGACCTACATGACATGGCTGTACACCCGCCGACTGCCGGAGCATATTGCGGACCCAATGCTGGATACCGAGTCGAACCTGAACTGGCTGCCGACTTCATATAGTCTCGCGCGTAAAGTTGGTGATCCACGTTACCAAGACCTTCTGATCAGTCGAATGATCGAGTGCGCGCGAAGGATCGAAAGCTTTCCAAATATATCGTTCGTCGCAAGGTTATATGACGTGACAGAGGGTCTTGCGCATACGCCGGACATCCTTGGTCGAGATTTGATGGTAGATATCTGGACGTGGAAATGCCGACCTGAATGGCAGGGCCTAGACCTTTTTCAGACAGCTTACGAGTTCGCGGGGGATCTGATTTCAGCGTTAATTGCTCATCGCAATGCATCACCAGAGGAGTTGGTGGAGCCATGGGCGAGCTCCCAGGCTGATCGGTATCTAGTTGGAGCAACTCAAGACGAATGATGGTGAGAAGGCATTTTGTTAGAATAGGCTGCAACTTGAGGCAATTTCTTACAATACCAGCGCGAGAATAAAGATGCAGCAGTTTACATCCTATGCTTCGCAGGAGTTTGCTTCGGCTGGATAGCACTATGACGTGCAGCAGCGGCTTGGCAAACGCGTGAAGACGCGTCATCCCGCGATTGCCATCCCGGGCTTTCATTCACCCACTTCAACGCGTATGGTTCCGCGCATAAAGAGTCATATTTGCACTTGATGCTTCCGCAAATGTTGCGATGCAAAATCTCAAATTCGCCATGACCTTAGTGTTCACATGGCGCAATCACAACGACCGGCATCACTATTCCCCTTTCGAGGACCCTGCCGAAGTCACGATACATGCGCCGGCCACTCCTTCGATCCTTCGTATGGCAGGATGCCGCCGAATCGTTCGGACATGTCGGCGTTCTACCAATCTACTGCGTCAAACCTAGCAATACTGGCTCGCGAAGTTAGACAAGGGATGTGCAGTACTTCTAGCCTACTGCGGAGTTGCTGAAGTGGTCTTGTAATATGAGAAGGATACTGGCTTGCAGCGACCATGGTACGCTTGCGCAACATTATGTCCACAGTTCTGTCACCTGGAAACCGTGTTGTGAACACCCCAGGCAAGAACTTACCGTACTCGTTCCCAGGTAGGATGGCTTCCCCTGCAAAACGCCCAAAAAGAGACAATGTTCATAGTGGTCCTGAGTGAGTCTATGAAACTCTGGTAATGGCGTTAACTCACAAAAACCTAGCTTCACGGGCACAACAATCGCCGTCCGAGTCGAGGATGAGACTTTTCAGGTTCACCAGAAGCTTGCGTGTGCGACCTCGGACTTCTTCAAAAACGATGCCGGTATCGTCGCGATCGACGTCGAACAAAAACCAATCCGCATCGACGGTCATACTGCGGCCACCTTCAGAACATACCTCACTTGGCTGTATACGAAGCAGATGGAACATGTAACGGGCATAAGGCATATGTGGCAAACCTTAGTGAGGGCCTTCCTCATAGGGATCACGTTGCTCGATACCACGTTTCGTAATGCAGTTATAGCAAGCATGGCGCAGCGCGCGTGTGCCGGGAGATATCCAAGTCTCAGCCTGGTGAAAGAGGTCTATGTTGGAACATCTAAGGGGGCTTTAATAAGGAATCTCCTGGTTGACATATGGGTTATAGGACGGCCAACTCTGTCGGACGAGCTACGCGACCCGGCAGCCGAGATGCACGGAGACTTCGTGAACGACCTACTATGGGCATTCTTCACGTCGCCACTATCCCGTTCGACAGACGAGAAGCCGTGGCTCACTGATCCACATCGCTATCTTGAAGCTGTCGGTTAGGCCGTGGTGGCTATGCCGTCCAATCTTTAGAAGGGGATGACCGCCTTTGGCACTTCTTCCATTTCATGACCTATGCGTTAGTTATAGTAGGCACACGCGTTATTTTATCATGTAATCGAAGTTTACCGCTTAGAAGCTGCTATGCAACGGCAGCGTTCATGTTAATATCACGGTACAGATCATAGTTCGACCCGGCGAAGGAGACTCAGGCACCGTATCAAAGACTATCAGCCATCGTATGCAATTATATAGGAACATGGCTACTAGTATAATTTATGAGCTACCATTTGTCGATTGCAACGCTCGATCAGGAACGTGTGATCCTAGCACACATGGTGATGCTACTGACAATGTGTCGAGTTACTGCGCCGCTCGATCGGCCTCTTCCAAAGCCTTGCCCGCGCTCATCTTGCCTAATATCTCAACTTCCGGCATAAGCGCTGGGCTCGCATCTTCGACGCCATCGGTGTTTCCATCCCACTTCAAGCGAACAAGAGACATGCCCTCGGGGTCATCAGCATCCTCTTTCTCTGCGACCAAGATGATGTTTCGATGGACGGTAGGTCTGAAAGCACATTGTCGTGGATGCGCTCTACGAATATCGGCCCAAGGATCGCTTGAAGAATGCCAGTTCCCGAGCATCTGGAAGCGAGACTCTTCTGTCTTCTTCATCTTTGCCCATGATGGCTCGATCATGGAGCTGATGGGTAGGGCTATGCAGAGTTAGCTAACGTGCAAAGTCTCTTACATGAGCACATGCGTTAGGTACCTTTTTTCACCAAGCTATACCACCCGTACACTTTCTTGGGCGACGCATCCGAAGTGGCAGGCCCCTGCGTTGGCTTGTCATCTTTGTCGTCATCATCCGCATACGGGTCATCTCCACCCCATTCCTCAGCCTCCCGTTCCTTCAGATCGAACCAATCTTGGTTACCGATATCGATGTTGGAGCCCCATGAATCCGCCTCGACATTGCTGCAACGTCCAACGCCTGAAACGTCTTCCTCGTCTTGGCTCGAGT
Organism: Alternaria viburni; assembly: GCF_023758015.1. Lineage (NCBI taxonomy): Eukaryota > Fungi > Ascomycota > Dothideomycetes > Pleosporales > Pleosporaceae > Alternaria > Alternaria viburni. Next base: position 911,096 of record NW_026055774.1, read on the forward strand.
TGAGCAGAACGACTAAGACTCCGTTGTTGTCGAAGTCCTTTTGGTCGGCTACTATGAAGTAGAGCGGATGAATGGTATCGTCTTGGTCGCGTAGCTCGATGAAGTAGTCGTAAACGTCTCGCAACGAGCGACCGCTGAAGTCTGGCTGCGGAGCGAATTTAGACCTCCCCGTACTGAGCTCGCCCGTGTTGATGCTTTCTTCAAGCCGTTGGCTGTCTGCTGTGTCTAGAGCAGCTGTGTAGAAGATGGCAAACTTGAAACGATTTAGACCATTCAGTGTTGCGCGGTGGTATTCTGTATTCGGCGCTTTTTTAGGGAGTGTTTTCGCGAGGTCCTTTGTGGAAGACATATTGTGTTGAGTGGTTTGATTGAGGGCAAAGAGTTGGTTTGGATGAGGTGGACGGGTAGATTGAAACCACTTCTCAGCCGTAGTTTCCAGCTGGGTCAGTTCAGGCAACTGCGAATGCGTGACGAGGAGCGCTATAATGGGGCGAGCCTTGTGACCAGAGATGGCCCTGCGTACACTATTGTTGCTCAAATTTTAGCGTCGCAGCCGGGCGTAAGGCGATGATGCGAGGTACGATGAGAAGCCACAAGTGGGGCAGGGTCGCACCAAGCTTATGTGTGGTGCTGCACACTACCTAGGTATGATGTCAGAGATTGGCTGTCATTGGAGATCTCACTGGCGGGCCGAGCCTTCCCGTTCATCTACAGCCTCTTACTTCCCGCACGTCTTGACGGTAATGTACGACACTTTCGCTTTTTCTCGGCTTGCCCGGTGAGAATGTCTCAGTATGCTGACGACTTAGTCCTATAGTCGAAGGTTGTACCATTTGTAGACATGGGTTAGTAAACTACTGCTGATCTTTTAAGTTTATCAGCTCTACTAAATACCATGGAATGAAGGGCATTGGCCGATTTCAATCATGATCTCGACGACAAGGCAGATACATGCCGAAGCCCAGCTTATTCACAGCAACGATCCGGGTAATCGGCTTCCGCTTTGCCATACCGGTGAGATTAGGCGCGCCCTCTTCGACCATCGTATACAGCAACTACAAGCAGATCAGTTCGCGCCTCATCCTTTTAGCTTCTACCCGGGGCAGCTCCAACTGCGGTTCTGCAGATCATTGGCAAGGTTTTGAAACTAGTTCAAGAATTCGATCATACGATTGCATTGACTATGTTCAGCTGTGAGTACAGAAGAGGCCTCCCAATACTTGGGCAGGGTTGACATGGGCATGTGAATGGGGGCCACGACGAGTATATAGAAGGCAGCCTCGATATCATGTATTCCACACAACAGCCGTTTTCAAACACTTGAATACCTTACCACACAAGCCATCATGTTCAAGACTCTCCTGGTTTCTGGTCTGATAGCCTCCGGGCTCGCTGCACCCGGCATGATCTTCAACTGTGGCGACAACCTGCAAGGTAAACGTCCCTGCATCCCTGAAAGTGCTTTATACTCAACTTGGCTCAGATATCTGCAACAACATGTGCTGGGGCGCTTACTGCACTCGACCATCGTTCGGAGTAACACTGAACTATGACCGCTATGGTGGTACTGGAAATCGTGACAGTGCTATCGGAAGAGCCCGTCAAAGATCAGCTGGCTGTCTTCCTAGGCCTAACCGTTGCAGCGTAAGTCTCCCTCCACTTTGTTCAAAAGAAGGACTGAACACCCTGACGTCTACGTTGATGTTGGATCACCTACTTTGCATTTTCTTCATCTTGATGTAGACTCCAGGGTGTTCAGTATTTTCCTTGAATGAGGTGCATCAACTTTCCAAAGGATTCGCTGACCCACTTATAGACGCGCGGTGGTAATCCACGTGCTGGCGAGAACTGCGACGAATATCCATTCGCCAGTACCTCTGATGCCGATGCGCGTGGTCAAGTCACCAAGTGTGTCATCAACAGGCACAACGATCGTCAGGGTAATATCATCCAACAATACACCACCGGCACATGCAACAGCCAACCCTGCCAGTTTATCGTCGGCTTTGGCAATCCGGCCGCAAATGGCGTGCAATACTGTCAAGCGTACAATGACCCTCATGGTCAATGTATCAATAACCAGACTGCGCAAATCTACAAGAACGGCGGCCCAGACGTGCGTCCAGCGACGAAAAAGCGCTCTGGGCTTGAGCCTATCGCACAGGCCGCGCTCTTCCGAATGGCTAGCGGCATGGAAGTACTGTTGCGTAAGTCTTTATTCCTCTTGGTGCGGAGATATATCCCCGTCAACTAGTGCTAACATTCCTCCAGCAATCGACACTGTACTCAACAGCACCTGGGTTCACCCCACTCCACGCAACATGACTATGAAAGCATGGGTTGAGGAAAACGACGAAGACGAAAACCACATTGCCTGGGACTTTGTCGAAGATTTCGTCGCTACTAGGCTTGACTAAAGCCGCTTTGACACTTTCCCAATGCTCAGCCTCGCAGGTTTCTCCGTGTTTGCCGAAACACTGACTTTCATTGAAGCTTGGTACTGCATCAGACTATCGTCACTTATCCGATCCCTCAATACGACTGCATATTAAACCTCGGGGTCATTGCTAGGAAAATCTTTTCTATCGTTTTCTATCTACCTAGGTACAGATCATTAGTTTGTAGCAAGCAATCTACTATACCCAATTCGCGCCTGACATGTCATCATCCTTATCATCCTCTTTATCCTCTTCATCATCACTCTCAACACGGCCCTCCTCCCCAGACGATTCAATCGACTGTGACTTTTTGATGGTACGGAACTTGACAACACGTTCTCTTTTGGGCGACAGCGTCTTCTTCTTCTCTTTCGTCGTAGTAGCTTTGGCCTTGGTAGTCTGGTTTCCCTTAGCCTTGGTAGCCTGCTTTCTCTTTGTAGCCGGCACAGCAGATTCTTCTGTCGTGATACTCTCGGCGCTTTCCAACTCACTATCGTCCGAGTCGTGAGCAGCTACATCCACCTCCTTCTTGACCTTTCTACCTTTGGTTCCGCTGTTCTTTGTTACTTTGCCAGCTTTTGTCTTCTTTATGTTGTTCTTTTGCTGTTGCTTGGCCCCTGTCTTGCTCTTGCCAGTAGTTCTGGGCTTCTTCACAAGAACATATAGAGCCCTAGTGCGTATCCCCTCCTTAGCTCCAGGCTTAGACCTTGGTTTAGGTGAAGGTGACTTTGGCTTCCGCAGCGCTGCCTCCTTAGCGGCTCTCTCTCTGGCCGCATCCTCTTGAGCTTTTCGGAATGCATCCTCGTTGAGATTTATTCGAACCACGGATCGTCTCTCTCGTGTAGTAGCCGCGGTGGCAATGATTTTTGGAGGCATAGCGTGGATCATTCAATGACTGAGACCGAGATCGAGTAGCGGCTTGGTCTTGAGTTTGATTGGGTGTCACAAAGTAATTGTGTTCCGAAGATTGGCGAATGACTTTGTGATTTTGAACCGCAGACGGGATACTAGGCGCGAACTAAATAGCCCTGTCTTGTGTCGACCGCCGCATGCGGCCGACATGGTCGCGAACAAAGCCAGACCAAAGAACCACAGAGGTTGAAGTAGATCCACTAAGTGATTATGGCGAAGATGCTTTGTTCCGAGACGTCAAAGATCGAGGACACTGTTGCGAATTAGAAGTCAAGTACCGTGAGGGCCGACTGCGTTGCCTTTGTCTGTGAGTTAGAGGGTCTTGGGCACATCCAACTGTCTCACATAGACGCGCAGAGTCAAGGTAGCTACCATTAAAACAGATAGGTATTGGGGTATACTACCAAATGAAGATACATGTTATGACACTTCGTGTGCCTTCGCCTGCCATGATCGTGATCGTAACAACCTTGCAAACACCAAAAACGCGCTTAGCGGCAACAAACGCCAACAATATCGCAAGTCGTACGCTCATGTAATGATATGCTAAATACTCGCAATGCAAAGCGAGACTAACCAGCAAATGCAAATCGCTTAAGGTTAAACAACGGTTTTCGGGGCGAGCACTCGCTTTCGGCTTCGCTATCCGGAACAAGGAGGTCTTCGCTCCCCTTCAGTGATGATCTCCTCCTCTTCGCAGGCGTCATAGGGGGTGGTGAGCTCGCGGCTATGACTACCTCGGCCTCAATAGCCGCCTCTACAGCCGCCCAAGCAGAGACTGCAAGTTTCACGTCTACATCTTTCTTGGACGGTGTTGCAGGGATGATGGGTTCCTCATCGGGCGCCGAAAAGGTTGTAAGAGCAGAAGCTTGAGATGGCGGCGTAGGTTGCCATGCCTCAGTGGGCCGACGGTTCAGACGGCTCTTACTAGCTCTTGGCATACCCGGTGCTGGTGAAGGAGACTTGTATGTGAACTTTGATCGCAGCTCACTCATTGTGGATGCGATTGCAGCGCTAAAGGCCGTTTCGGGCTCGGGGGAAGATGCCGGCGTGAGAGTGCCGATAGTATCTTGTGACTGTGCAGTGCTGCCCCTGGAGAAGACAGTCGACTGTGATTCGCTCCTAAAGCTGGACTGTGTATCACTGAAGACCCGTAGCTTCTTCTTAGGGGCAGACGCCGCTTGCTCTAAATCAGCCACTTCGGCCATAACCTCCTGTATTGAGTCATCCGAATAGAGCTCGAAGTCCTGGTCGGTCTTCCTCCTCGTACTCTTCTCTCGGTGTAAGGTTGGGCTTGGTTCTGGTATAGAAGGTGCGAAAAATTGGCTCCGCACAACACCTTCGTCGCCAGCGGCGGGTGTATCGGAGACAGAATCGGAGCACAGTCGTTGTCTCTTAGAAGGATGCGGAACCGAACGTCTACCCGCAGTTGGATCAGTCATGGTGCGTCGTGGTGGTTGAGGCGCCGTACTAGGCGTCGGAGGATTCGGTCGCAAACGGGAGATTGGAGCGGGTACTGCGGCCCATCCATTTGACTCTCTCTGTTGTTCCAGCAATACTTGCTGACTGGGTGATGGTGTGAAAACATTTGGCGACAATTCGGCCAACGGCGTACGCTTAGGCTTGAAGAACGAATCAATCGGCTTTGAGCCTTTCGCGTCGGGTGTCTGAATGATTGTCGAGGCTCTCCGAGAGGGACCAAACGAATTTCTGCCAGGCCTACTGTTGCTCGTGATGCTCATCGGGAGTTTTGTGCGTGGGTATAGGTCACCACTTGCAACACCCATGGCGAGGTGTGCAGGTACCTCCTCTCCGATGTAAAGCATATCAGCGAGATCGACCCCTTCATCCAGTGGCGTAAGATTGACGAGCTGCTTGGCGACCGGACAGTAGACCCATTGGTAAAGGAAGGTTTTCTCAGCCTGATCAAACAATTCCAAGAAACCAGCGGGCACCTTGAGCTTGCCGTCGTATTGCGCAGCTTTGACGAGACGGTCGACAGTTTTGTGTTTCCGCAGCATTCGATGGGCAGTCTTCAGGCCAAGTCCACCAATACCTGAGAGATAATCGCAACCGCTCAGGATGCACATTCTTCGAAAGTCGGCGTCAGACCATCCCACGAAGCTGACTTCCCTGCAGGCAGTGAAGTGATTCCGGTTGACCTCGATGCATTCTCCGTACTTGTCCAGCTTTGTTATCAGGCACTTGACGCCGAAGACGAGTAGATCGGAGTCTTCGGACAAGACCCCATGGATTATGCCCTTCCGCTCCAGGTATGCAAGCTGCGAATCAGCTTCGTAAGGCGCGACGACGTACTCGATGTTGTGCTGCTTCAGTTCTTCGATGACCATCCGCGCCATTTCCGGTGTCACGTCCACGCTCTTCTGCAATTCCTGTTGTGCCTGGGCTGTCTTTCCGACCTTGAGGAGTTCCAGCCCGAGCCTCTTGCCCTCCTTTCTTCGTTCCCTTCGATCTTTCTCCGTGCCAGCTTTACTCGGTAGGTTGTCTCCGTCGAATACCAGGTAGGGGGTGACGCCGAAGTGGATGAGCATGCGGACGCGGTGCATGACGAAGTCGACATATCTAGGGATTAAGGTCAGCAAATGCTCGTCATCCATAGACGCATCAACGCATACTTGGTCGTCGGCTTCTCGAGCGCCAGGTCAATCGCACAGGTCGCGGTAGCACGGTGGAGCCAGCCATAGGTGTCGACGCCTATCGTCTTGCCGGCGTATTTCTTGAGAGTACATGGTTGTTGAACCGACTTGAGTAGCGGAAGGAGGCCTGTTCGGCTGTCAGTATTGTAGACGGGATGATTGGGTGTACCAACCTGAGATGCCCATCTTGTACCCTTCGCCGCTCACGCGTCCGTCCTATACAACGGGCAGAGAAGCAACAGCTACCGCAACATGGTGGTTTTGCAGTCTGATGACGAGAGGAGAGACGCCCTTATGCACTACGAATCAAGCGAAAAAGAAAAGGGAGCGCGTTCACATCGATAGTGTGGAGCAGTCATTGATCGCGGGTACACGAGATGACAGGAACGCGCCCCGCTAACATATGCACTAGTCCGCGTCCGACGGCTAGCGTGGTCGCGATCGCCGAGCGCCGATGGATATCCAAAATTTCTTGCGCGAACCGCGAACACCAACATCAAACAAAACGTCAAACTTTCAAAATGGTCAGCAATCGTCTCGACAAGGTGCATAAGAAGATTACGAAGAAGAAGGGAAAGAATCCCAACCTGCACGAGGGCAGCCGGGATACCAAGCGGTTACAGAGCGCAGCGCAGAGAGACGAAAAGCTCAATCGCGTTTTCAGACAACGAAAAGATCAAAATCGAACATACGGTATGCGTTATGTTTGCAGTCGATTGACCGTATTATCGCTAACTAGTGATAGTTAATAGAGTCAAATCATTCCAATCATATACCGCAGAGCATGTCGCACCACTCAGCGTACCGGAGATCCAGGCCATGATTGAGGATTACTTAGGTCGCGATGACGAAGAGCTGGCCCAACTGAAGGCAGCTCGTCGTCCAGGACGGCCAGCAAGCACGCGTCAAAATTTGTTGGAGATCCACCAGAACACCGAGCGAGACGAGTATGCCGCTGGCTTCTGGGTACCGGACCTTGAGGACGAGCTCAACTTGAAGAAGCTGAAAGAGTGGAACGGCGAGTGGGCTCAGCTGGCCACTCTCAAGTTTTCCAGAATCTCAAAGGAGGGTTTCAAGAAGGAGTCTAGCTTCCCGCCCAAGGGCATGTCATGAGCGAATGAGAAATGCATGGATCGGAGTAATTGAAGGATTCGGGCGTTTGGGAGCAAATGAAAACAATCGACGTAGACTTAGCGCTACGTCGTAGATATACCCAGAAAAGTTTAATTTACCACACGAAGGCTTACAACATACGCAACATCCTTTTAGCCACTTGTTTCAGGATCGAATTTGAAGTATCAGGAAAGGGAGCGTGGTTATCTACTTGTACTGTTGGAACGCAACATGCCAAACCTTCAGCCCCTTTGGCCCGCTCCTCAGATAAGGAATAAGTTTCCCAAATTCCTCAGTCTTGCGGAACTCCATATGCGCCTCTACACTCGGCCATCCGAAAAACGCCGCAAACAGCTTTCCATCAACACCCACACCCAAACTCTCGTGTTGGTGTGGCTCAACACTCCATCCACCTATCACTCCTTTGGTCTCAGCATTAGGTATTTCGGTTGCCAAGGTGCGGAAAGTGGAGAACTGGAAGGTGTATTCCGCTTGTGAGTAGTCGGGGGCGAAGAATGCGTTTACGCATTCCGTTACGGGCATGGTGAATGGGTTATCGCTTCTAGTGTGCGCAGCGGGAAAGTTGACGTGGAAGATTGTTGGGTCGTCGCCAGATGCAAGTTTTTCCATGATGGTCGCCAGGAAAGGTTGGTAGCCTGGGGTCTTTTCGAATGTTCTATGGTCCTCGATGGATTCCCATTCTACATTCGGTCAGCAAGTTCGTATAGTGCTGGCAATCCTTGCGTAGTAGTTGGTTGGGCAAAGCACGAGTAAATACGCACCTACTGCCATTTGCACGGTTTCCGGGTTCTCGATCTGTCGGCCCCAGTACAATGCTTTGGCACCGGGCTGTTTGGCAATAGTGCTGAGGGTTGACTCCCATGTTTCTTTCGCTTCGCCCGATGAGAGATCGAGCCCGGGTTTCATGGGTATGTACACAATCTCGGTAGCGTTTTCCGACATTTTGGGTATGTAATTTGTATGGATGTTGTGGTTAGTAGCTTGAGTGGTGGGGATTAAAATAGAGGAGGTGGGACAATAGTAAGAAGTCAGACAATGAGGCAATGAAGAAGTAGGGCTATGGTGTTGTTCTGTCGCATCTTGCTACATGCATACGATGAGCTGTTTGCCCCACACCAAGCTTGACGTAGGGAAGGGCCGAAAGTGGGGTAACAAAGTGGAACCAGACACGATCGAGGCCCTTCCGATATTCCACCCAATCCTTCCGCGTCCTGAGATTCATATACAACTGACATGGTAGCAACCCGAGAGCTTGCAGCAGCATTTGGTAAGCGAACCTAGGTATCGCAACTTGACCTCCAACCTTATCCACGCCCAAGTACTTTCCATCCCACACCCAGATTGCTTCTCAGTTCCAGCCATGCTTGTTATAACAGCTCCCCAAGGTATCAACACTACCATCACACCAGAAGAAGAGCTCCTCTCAACCCTGCGCAGTCCCGTCATCTTCGTACACATGTGTCGCCTCCGCCTTTCAATTTTTGCGCACAGGTGACACATGCTTTGGTACCGCAACCGAAACATTGCCTTGAGAACTCGTCGAGTATTCGAATACAGAATGCGCAAGTATGCTGGCCTTCAACCCTAATCCACAACGTATCATGGTCACAGTTGGATCTCCTCACTCGTGATCGTTCTGCTGCTGTGGCCTCGTACTGCTTTGCTGCATGTTCCTTTGCCGCGCGCTTCCTCGATTCCTCTTGTCTTGCACGGTGAGCTGCTTCTTGCCTCGCACGATGCTCTGCTTTCCGTCTTGCACGAAGCTCCACTTGCTCTCTCGTACGACGTTCTGCTTCCTCTCTCGCACGATACTTTTCTTCTTGTCTCGCATACTCCTCTGCTTCTTTTCTCGCCCAATACTCTGCTTCCTCTCTCATGCGACGCTCTTCTTTCTGCGTCGCCCAATACTCTGCTTCCTCTCTCGCATACTCCTCTGCTTCTCTTGCTGCTTTCTTTGCTGCCTCCCATCCTGCTTTTTGTTCTGCTGCCTGTCTTGCTTTTTGTTCTGCTTCTCGCTTCGCTTTCTTTCGTGCTTTTCGGGACTCCTTTTCAGCACGTTGTTCAGCCTCCCATGCTTGTCTTGTCTGTTCCCACTGTCGGGCCTGTTCAGCCTTTTCTTTCGCAAGCCGTTCTTTCCTCGCCTTCTCAGCCAGCTCAGCCACAAGCCTTTCGCGTTCTTGATTTTTTCGTTTCGTGAGGTCATCGTTCAGCTGTTCGAGCCGTACCCTTGCTTCGTCTAGGCGTATCTGCTTGATCCGAATGGCGTTCTCCGCGTTGATTGTGGCTAACGTGATGTCGCTCTTCTCTTGTTCACTCAGTCTGTTGCTCAAGAAGGCCAATGTGCCCGCTTCCGACTGATTGTCGTTTGCTAGCTTTGCTCGATTCTCAAAGACATTCCTGTTCAGGCACTCGAGTTCGGCTTCAAGAGACTTGACAGTGTTACGACATTGACGAATCTGCTCTTTCTGAGATCTCTCATAGTTGAGCCACTCTTGTCGTATCCGGTTGCTCTCTGCTTGTGCACGCGCTTCCCTTTGCGCTGGTGTCTCGTTTTGCGGGTGCGGCTGAGGGTTTGGCTGTGATGTGGCTGGAGATGGAGCGTAAGGTTGACTGCCTGAGGATGAAGCAGTTCGTTGTTGACGGCTGCGATCGTATTCGCTCCTCTTAGTCGCATCTTTGAGTACTTCCCATGCTGCGTTGATCTGTGCCCGACGTTAGTACGGCTCACTCTTCAAAGCACGGTGGCCTCTCCGCACAAGCTGAATCGTCGCGGTCGCATGTTGAGATCCGATGTTCTTGTCCGGGTGATGCAATAGTGCGAGGCGGCGGTATGACGTCTTGATCTCGCCGTACAGCGCAGAAGGTCGCACCCCCAAGGTGACGTAGTAGTCTTGCGTGGGAAGTGCGGGAGCCATCTCCGTGCGGACTACCTAAACAGGTGCTGCTGGGAACGTCGCGTGACCTATAGGTGCTGCATTCGAACGGAGGGACGTTCGAATGTACAAGCGGTATTAGCAAGATGCAGTAGTTTGTGTTGTCACAATCTCGACAGTTTGAGAGCACGGCAGTTGCAGCAGCAAAGCTGTGTTCCGGTTTTGGACGCGCTGTGGGGTTCGCGACGCGTTTACAGACCGCCAAGGAAAGAGAGAGCAAGAGTGAAAGTGACCGCGGGAGAGTTGGAAGGAGTCACCGTCAGTCAGTGAGCTAATCAAGGCCAATCAATATTCACGCTTCCCCATGCTCTATCTATGCAAGATGTATTACATTTTCCTTTTCGATCCCCCATGCATGCAATCGCTATCCAAACGTCCCAAATAACAAGTACGCTTAATCATACACAATCATAATCCAACACCGATATCGACAGAATGTACTACTCAATTGACCTTTGTGACCTTGATCCCACGGTCGAGAAGGGCATTCTTAAGACCCTTAGCGACCTGCTTCCTTGTCCTGGCGGTCTGTCGCAAGCTATCAATATTGTCGTCAACCAGGTCGCTCAAACGCGCGATCTCCTTGCCCGATGTCGGACTGCCTTCGGGTGTGTAAAACAGGCCATAGCCCTTGCTGGGCGTAGGCGTACTCTCAACTTCGGGAGTTAGAGCACGACGGCTTAGATCGGTCAGGGTCATCTTGTTGCGGTTGGTAGGCGGGGTGGCGTAAGGCGTATCGGCAATGCTGCGGCGGAGATCCGTACCGCGTGACCGTCGGGGCGTACCAGCGTTGCGTGATGAAGATGAGGAAGGACGACTGGAGTCTGCGAGGCCGATCTTGCGCAATTGGGCCTCTAGGACGAGGATGTCGTTGTTCTTCTGCTCAGCAAGATTGGCCAACCTGAGGACTGTCTTCTTGACAGCCTCCATGGAAGGCACTGACTTTGTGCTGCCGTTCTGTGCGTTGTGGGACACCAGACGCGAGCGTAGGACTGCGACTGCATCTTCAGCCTTGCGTAGCGACGTCAAAAGCTGAGCATAGTCGTTGCGCAGAGCCTTCTGTCCATCGGCAAGCTCCTTTGGCAATGGTGCCTTTCGGAGAGCTTCTGTCTTTTCGGGGTCCTTGCGATTGATGATTTGGCGGCGTATGTCATTAAGACGAGTCATGAGCTTGGCCTTGTCGTGAAGAAGACGAGCGAGCTGTGTGAGCTTGAGGAGCACATCCTGTACCCGCCCTGCATCCAGCTCTTGTTCAAGCTGATCTTCAAGAGATCGCAAGGCTTGAATCTCGCACAAAGTGAAGTTCTCGAACCATGAGCCGTGAGGTCCCTGGTCTTGGACATCATCCAGCATACGTCGATCGATTTGGTGACCAGTCTGGGGCTGTAGGTGGTATTGTGTAAACGACTTGATAGATCGAGCGTTCCAGCCAAGTGCATCCACCATACCGTTGATGTCTTTGTAAATCAACTCGATCTGAGCGGCGTGACCCGTCTTGCTAGGTGATTTGCCACCAGTGTAGTTCTGGTATGCGACAAACTCCTCCAGGTTACGGCTCGGCTCGATCGGCTGCGCAAGCTGTGTGCGTATCCGCTCGTCCTCCTCATCTTCAAGATCGGAGACCTGTGGCTGTGGCGTGGGCGGCTTGGACCCCTGCATGGATGAGCTCAATGAAGCACCCGGTGCGACCAAAGGTTCTCGTCGGAGACGAGAAGCTGAGCTCGAACGAGCTGGACTAGGCGAGCGAAGGTCTTGGGCGCGGTTCGTCGGAGGCGGGAAGTTCGGTTTCGCAGGCATCGATGACTGATCGGGTTTACCAGAGAAGGGGCCTTTGTTCGGTTGCTGACCGAACAGCGATGAGCCTGAGAACGATGGTTGGTTGGCGGCAGGTTTCGAGGCCTGAGCGAACAAAGAAGGCTGGGCTGGTGAAGCGCTGCTTCCGGACTGTGATGTGGCGCCGGACTTCACTGTGGGAGGAGTCGGTGCAGGGGGGAAGAACTGCCGCGACTGGTTGACACTGTCCTGGAAGCTCCAGGTACCCGCCTTCGCGGCTTGCGGCTTTGTTGTCTTGTTTGGCGGGTATGTGTCGTCGACTTCTTCAACCTCCTCATCGTCCTCCTCATCAGAGAAACCTTCCTCATCATCATCCTCTTCGCTCTCGTCGTCATGGTCGTGATCATGTTCTTCCTCGTCTTCGTTGTCAATGGGAGATACATCTCCAGACGAACTAGGTGCTTCCACCTCGACGCCAGGACTACCAGCGAGCGGAGGCAAATCGTCGCTAGTCGAATTCGGCAACTTTGTGTTGATGAAATCTGGAGGTAGAGGTGCGTCCTCAGTTTTCGCCGGCTTAGCCTTGGTGAAGTCTGGTGGCAAAGGTGCGTCGTCCACCGGAGTAGCGGGCTCTTGCACAGGTGGTGCAGCCTTGGGGGTTGCGCTCTCCCTTGCAGGAGTGTCACTGGGGAATAACGACTTCTGCTTTGGCGGGGATGCTGGTGTCGTGGAGACCCAACTTGGGGGGTTTTCGCTCGCTGGGGTTGCGGGCGGCTTCATCCCTGTCTTTCCTAGCATGTTGGAGAAGTCACTGCCGAAGAAGGAACCGTTGGCAGGAGCCGCAGGCTTCGCTGGATCGTCCTTAGCTGTACCGTCACTTGCAAAAGTAGTACCGAGCTTGAAGCCACCTGCAAGGCCGAACAAGCCTTGGGACGGCTGAGCTTGTGGTGTAGGTGTAGCTTCGTCCCTCTTTCGGTTGTCTGCCTCGCTCGCATCGGAGTCCTTCGACTCGAACGAGGCCGTGTTGAACGATGACTTGTCTGGCTGTCCAAAGATCGAGCTGCTTTGCTGAGCGGGCGTGTTCGCCCAGGAGGGTAGCGAAGATCCAGTCCCAGAGCCAACGGTGACAGTAGAACCAAAGCTTGGCTCTGTCTTCAGACCTCCAAAGCCAGATTTCTGTTGCCCTTGCCCGAGTGCTCCGAACCCGGAGCCAGCTTGTGCAGAGTTGTTGCTTCCAAAGCTCGAAAAGGAGTTTGACCCTCCAGCAGTTTTGAATTGGGCGAATCCCGACGAACCACCAGCAGCGGCCGAGAATGGGTTGGATTTTGACTCTGAAGTTTGAGATGTCGCTCCCCATGGCGATGCTTTGCCGCCCATTCCACCTACTGCGCCGAATCCGGAGCCGGCACCTACTGCAGAAGGAGCGCCAAAGGCAGGTTTGGCGGGAGTGCCGATTGCAGAGGGAGCACCAAAAGCTGGCTGAGGAGGCTTACCGATTGAAGATGGAGCACCAAATGAAGGCTGTGCAGGTTTACCGAAAGTTGGAGCAGGCAAATTGGTAGCAGCAGTACCGAATCCGGGTGTTCCAAAGCCGGGCGGTTGGGGTTTCATCAGAGCGGGAGTTGGTGTACCGAATCCGTTTCCAGCGTTGCCAAAGTGGGGGATGCCAGCTGTTCCTGGGGTGCCGGGTGTGCCCATGGACTTGCTGAAAGGGGTAGATGTAGCAACCGGGAGTTTGGACGCAGGCGTGGATGCCCTCGGAGTAGAAGAAGGCGCATGCTGTGTGGCTTCGCTCTTGAAGATGAGACCGGGGTAGCGTTCTCCAGCCTCGATAGATTTGTTCCACATCACCCACCAGGCCGCAAGAAGACCTTCGTGAGTCAGAGCCATGTATGCAGGAAGCGGCCACGGCGCCTCATTGATCTCTTCCAGAGCGGGAATGGGACGCAGTATCTTCTCCTTGCTCGAAAGATCAAGCGCCTCACCAATGAAGACACTATCCATTTCCTCGTCTCCGTAAGCGGTTCGCGGCACCTGAGCCTTCTTCGTATCATCCACGTTGACCATCATGAGCTCGTTACAGGTTTCTTGATCCGGGGAGATCTTGTTGCTTGTGGAGGCAAGTATCGCGATGGAGTCTGCGTGGGAGGAAGTCATGATGAGCATGTCGTCGAGATCGGGCTTCCAGTTTTGTAGGCGTGTGGACGAGATACGTGCAGGTAGTTGGCGGCGTGGAGCTTCGAATGCCTCGGGAAGAGGATCCCAGACAAAGGAATGGTACGTGAAAGATCCCCAGCCCTTGGCTGATTTGATGACGCTGTACTTCTTTTGCTCCGGGTTATCCTGGTCTTGGTCCTTCAGAGAGTAGACAGCAAGGAACTCTTCAGTCTTCAGCCATGACACGCCGGTCACCTCGTAGTTTTCATCGACGTCCGGGGGCCGAGGAACGATGCCTCTTAGGTCTCCAGCGGTCATGTGTATAGCGCAGGTGCCGTCAATAGAGCCAGAGACTACAGCCTTTCCACGCGCGCTCCAAGCGGCGCAGTTGACATGTGCCTCCCGGATCGTCTTCTTGACGCCCTTTTCCACATCGCATATCTCGAGCTTGCCGTTATCGAGGACTATGGCGAAGTATTGTTCGAATTCGGGGGAGGGGTTTGGGAGGAGAGCGCGAACGGGTGCGTCGGTCGCCAGTTTCGTGTCCGCGTCTTTTTTGCCTTGGCTAACGACACTCGCAACATTGTACGCAGCGACGCCGCCGTCGGCCTCATCAGATGTAACCAAGAAATCTCCATCGGCGGAGAAAGCGACATGGCGGAGGTTGGGAGTGGAGATGGTGATATCGGGCGTGAAGTCTGCTACGACGTCAATGTCGCGCTCTTCGAGACGCGGGTCATCGGCGTTTGCGATGTCATCGGCTATGGTCTTGTTCTGGAAGGCGCTGCGCACGGAGTCTGTGGACGCAATGACGAGGATGTTGGGGCCGGCAGCAGCGAGAAGGGCGGGCTTGGAGGCGACGGAGAGGAGGTTTGCGCACGCAGGCGGCAGATTATCGGCAGGCCATGGCCGGGGCAGGATCTTGACCTTCTTGGGGCCCTGTTTGCCCTGGTTGAGGACCTTGAAGCCGAGATGCTGTGTCGTCGTTAGTACCGTCGCATGGCGGTCTGGTGCGAGCTGTAGCTACCTCAGTTTCGACTTCGGGCACCTCAGGCCCAGCCTCGACAGCCGGCGCGGGAATCTTAGACATTCTGCAGGACTTGCAGGCCGAACAGGTTCTGGCGCGTAGGAGGCTCGGCTTGGTGTCGCGCGTCGGAGTTCTCAGCTTATTCATATATGCATCGGAGGACGAGCGCGGGAGCGCGTGCTAGCCTTGGTGTGTTTTGGGAAAGAGCAAACAGGCCGTTCTAGGCTAGACGGACGGAGGTGAAGGTGATTGAAACGGCGGAGATGCAAGGAGATGGTGCCTGGCGCTCTGGATAGTCGAGCGACAAGCATGCGACCATTAGCTCGACGCTCTCAAGCGACGCGCTTTGTTGTTCTGAGAAAGTTCCCGAGCTAGTGGAGCTCATCGCTGCGCCAAGGCTCCATCCAAGCTCCAGGCACGACAGCTACGCAACCTCGCCCTCGCCGCCGACCGCCTAGACAAACCGAGTAGACGCGCGACATCACCACCTTTACCACTATACACGCCGTCTCCGCAGCAAGCACCCCACGCCTCCACCGACACCGCACACCAACACCATGGGCGGCTTCGACTTCTCCAACCACAACCGCAATGCGGCTCTCCACGCCCAGGGCATCCCGCTGCCCAAGGCGACAAGCACAGGAACAACCATTGTGGGCTGTCTCTTCAACGGCGGTGTAGTCATCGCAGCAGACACACGAGCCACAAGTGGTCCCATTGTAGCAGACAAGGTAGGCTCGTCCCCGCCATAGACACAACCACCACCATGGACACTGGTCTGACATGCACCGCAGAACTGCGAGAAACTCCACTACATCTCCCCTCACATCTGGTGCGCGGGTGCCGGTACCGCCGCCGACACCGAGTTCACCACCGCCATCATCTCCTCGAACCTCGAACTGCACGCCCTCTCCACCGGCCGCAAGCCCCGCGTCGTTACCTGCATGACCATGTTGAAGCAGCACCTGTTCCGCCACCAGGGCCACATTGGCGCCTACCTCGTCATTGCGGGTGTTGACCCCACCGGCGCACATCTCTTCACCGTCCACGCCCACGGTTCCACCGACAAGCTGCCGTACGTCACCATGGGCTCCGGTTCATTGGCCGCCATGTCCGTCTTCGAGACACAGTGGAAGTCCGACCTGTCGCGGGAGGATGCCGTCACACTATGCGCAAATGCCATCGAGGCGGGTATCTGGAACGATCTGGGTTCCGGTAGCAACGTGGACGTAGCGGTCATCACAGAGGACAAGACCACTCTGATGAGGAACTACAAGACACCAAACACCAGGCAGCCCAAGCAGAGGAACTACAGGTTCCAGCGGGGAACTACGGCGGTGCTGAACGAGAAGATCATCACAAAGGAGGAGATCAGCAAGTACGTGACCGTACACGAGCTCAAGGATGGCGATGTAGCCGGTACAGCAGAGACGATGGATATAGACTCATAGGTTTTGCTCTAGCTCCGGGGCGATGCAAGATGGCGTTACGAACATGAACGTGTATTATACACCGAAACGGGGTTCCCGACGAACCACAGCCAAATAGCTACAAGGCAATATGATGACGATCAATGAACCACCTCCAGACATTCAGAGCAAGCATTCGATGTGAACAGCATTCAGTCGTGGAATCTTTTGTGCATTACACTACCTAACAAAACAATAGAAGTCTAGTGACCCTCAGTAAAACATGGACTCCGCATCGCATCCATCACGTCGTGCCTAACGACATCTCTTCTCGACAATACCAGCACCATGCTCCTCGTACTCCTTCCTCGAGATCCACAGCTGGTGGAAACTGCCCAGACTAGCTAGTATACTGCCGCCAATCCAGGCTGCGTACTTTCTCTCCACCACGCTACCGGGTGCGATGAGCTTGTTCCTAGTGCTGGGGTAGATGGCGTTGATTTCGTAGTTGAGGCGCTCGTTGAACTTGTAGAGTAGCGTCGAGCCACCTGTTACGACGATGTTGGAGAGGAGGAGAGGACGTTGGTCGGCGTCGACTTGTTGGACTGCTGCTTGTACGAGTCGGGGGATTGTCTGTTCAGGCTTCGGCGCGGGCATGGTTTCGCTGGCGAGCGCGGCGTTGTGGTCGAAGAGGCCCTCTGCGGCGCGGAACCTCTCGATGCCGAAGACTTGGTTCCAGCCGTCGGGCATTTCGAACGGTCGGCCTGGCATGCTCTTTGCCAGCTCTTCGTTGGTGCTGAAGCGGCCGGGGCCGGGCCAGACTTCTACGACGGATTCCTTGAAGGACGTGAGAATGCGCTCCTCTTCGTTCAGACGGAAGGAGTCGGTCGGTGGTGTCTCGAATGTCTTGTAGGTTGCTTGGGCGGGTGCGCCAGCGTCGACTGGTGTCTTACTTTTGACCATGTAGTGCGGTGTCAATGGCACTTCAGGCTGGGCTTGCTTGAACGACGTCCGTATCTGGTCAGAGACAAAGTTGCCTGCTAGAGGCGATTTTTGGACGCCCTTCCGCAGCACCATGCCGTCGAGCACAGGTGTGACGGATGTATGCGACGCGCCGACGTCAATGATGATGCCTGACGCTTTTCCTGATGCAAAGGCAGCCAATACACCAGTCTTCTGCAAGAAGAAAGCTGGCGTGCCCCAGTCCTCCATGGCAATCTCGATGTACTTTTCCCGCGCCTTTGCGCTGTTCCAGCCTGGTTCTGTGACCAACAGCGGGCTGTCTTCCAGCGGCTTCTCGTTGTTTTCTAACGCGTCCATATCCACGTCCATGGCCTCCCCATTCTCGTTCTCGCCATTGCCATCATTCAGCCCATTCTTGGTAGGGTCGGTTGGTTTTGCGCCCGTGAGTCGGCTCGTGATCGCATACTCCCACAGCTTGGTCGCTGTATCCCAGTCCTCTACAATGCCGTCTGAGCCCCAATAGTTCTTAATATCGAGACCGCCGACCGGCGCATGTATCGCATTCTCGCCGAATAGGTGTTCGCCTGAGGATGTTTGGCCGTAAAAGGAAGGGCAGACGGACTTGGGCACGTCCTCGCCAGCGAATCCAGCGCGAACGGTCGAGTAGCCGGGGTCGAGAACGATCGCAGAGACCTCATCTATGGTTCTCAATTAGCATGCGCTGCGTGTAGAGCTCCGTCGAGCTTCGCGTACCTCCGGCGTACTCTCCCGCAGCTGGTGCGGTTGATGCGTTGGGAATGTTCATCGCGCGCGACTATCGCAATGCGCAAAGCTTAACAAAAGTCCGTTGATATATGTAAGACTTGATTGACGCGTGATAATGGGTATTCGAGGTGCTTTGGGCGCTGTCCTTGCAGGATGGGCGTTGGTGTTGGAGCGAAGTTGTTGCCGGACGCGAACTCCAAAAGCTGAGGTTGCGGACCTGGCCTCCATCACCGCACTTGTCCCCCGCGCCTCCCCACCGCATACTCCAGGGACATATACACAGGGCCCTTTGAACACTAGAAGATGAAGAGATAGTCTAGGCAATACAATGGCGCTTAAATTCATTCGCCAGCTCTACTCGCTGGATACCCTCGACACACGCTTCGTTGTACCGGCCACCGCACCCCCGAAAGAGGCGCTCGAAGAGGCCAAACTTGATCCCGCTGGACCAGTGCCAGTAAAAGATGGACGAAATGGAGACAAGAGTCTAGAAAATAGAAGTCATGCGCCACTATGGTCAACGCCGGAGTTCTACTTCTACTACGTGTCCATTGCAGCCAGCGTGTTCTTTATGTTCAAGTTGGTACTAGATGTTTCTCAAGGTTCGTCCGAATAAGCCCGCAGAGGGTGAGGAGAGCTGATCGTTATGCAGAATCCCATCCAAACTATCCAAAGTTTGAACATCTTCTGTCAGATGGCTGGATACCTGGTCGCAAAGTAGTACGTTGCAACATCGACTGTCACATGCCACTGTCTAACTCCTCAGGACAATACCGATGCTCAATACAGCGGGTTCCGCCAGAACATCCCCTACCTCTTCATCGTTGTTCTGCTTCATCCTATTCTGCGTAAGGCTTATGATTCGTTCTGGAGGGCGGGAACGTATACTCAAGTTCGGCCCTCTGCCAGCAATGGCCTTACTATGGGCTTAACCCCAGGTGCTGCAGCGGATGCCCGTATGAACCAGCGCATCTCGTTCGACATTCTTTTCGCCGCTATCTTTCTTACCGCCCTACATGGCTTCTCTGCATTTAAGATTGTCGCCATTCTCTATGCCAACTACTGCATCGGCACGAAGCTTCCCCGGCAATATGTACCAGCTGCTACGTGGATCTTCAACGTCGGCACTCTTTTTGCAAACGAGTTCTCAGATGGATACTCGTATGCCAACATACTTGGCACTTTCCTTCCATCCACATTGTCGGAGAAAGGTCAGCCAGCATCCAACTTCGGTCACACTCTAGACAGCTATGGTGGTCTGATACCTCGGTGGGAGGTTCTTTTCAACTTCACCATACTCCGGTTGATCAGCTTCAATCTCGATTACTACTGGAGTCTCAACTCTCGTACGGGTAGTTCTATTGAAGTACTTTACCCATCCACCCTTAGTTCGATATAGCTAATAACATCAAGAAGAAACAACTCGACGCCTCCAACCTCTCCGAGCGGGACCGCGTCACGATACCCGCCAAGCCTACTGACTATACTTTCCGCAATTACTTCGCCTATGCCATGTACTCGCCCCTCTACCTCGCTGGGCCCATCATCACGTTCAACGATTACATCGCTCAATGCCGGTACAGACCCCACAGCATCACCACCAAGCGAACAACACTCTACCTCGTCCGCTTCATTGTCGTTCTTCTGACAATGGAAATCATGATCCACTACATGTATATGGTCGCCATCTTCCATGAGAGGCCCGACTGGTCGCAATACACGCCAGCCCAGCTTAGCATGCTAGGCTTCTTCAACCTGAAGCACATCTGGCTAAAGCTGCTCATCCCATGGCGTTTCTTCCGTCTCTGGTCACTCCTGGATGGCATCGACCCACCAGAGAACATGGTCAGATGCATGTCAGATAATTACTCCGTCATGCACTTCTGGCGCGGTTGGCATCGTAGCTTCAACAAGTGGAGTTTGAGATACCTTTACATCCCGCTGGGTGGCAACAGAGGAGATGGTCTCTGGGGAAAGGCTAGATCGGTTGGAAACTACCTCGCCGTGTTTACCTTCATCGCGATCTGGCATGATATCCAGCTTCGGTTGCTGATGTGGGGTTGGCTGGTCACTCTCTTCGTTCTCCCCGAGATTGTTGCTTCGTATATCTTCCCGGCGAGGAAGTGGAAGGACAGTCCGGATGCGTATCGCTGGTTATGCGGAGTCGGCGCCGTCTTCGAAATCCTCATGCTCATGGCAGCTAATCTTGTTGGTTTTGCCCTGGGCGTCGATGGTCTCAAGGATTTGGTGCGTGGTATCGTAGGAAGTTGGTCCGGCTGGATGTTCCTTGCTACGGCTTGTGGTGCGCTATTCACTGGTGTGCAGTTCATGTTTGAATGGAGGGAGAACGAGAAGAGGAGGGGAATTAAGATGAAGTGTTAGACTTGGAGAGTCAACACGATTGGGCGTCCGGTTAGATGCTATCAGCATCGCCTTTGTATTACTACTCTTAGTCCGCGACTATCGCCGAGCAAATATCACTTCAGAGTGACCTTGGAGATAGGTATTATGACCGTCCTCCTCCATCGACTCCTCCTGCTTACATGACGACACAACACCTTCTCTTATCTTCATCTCCGAACTTCTTCGCATCATTCCACTCCTTCTCGGAAGCATCCCACTCCTTCTCAGGAGCATTCAACTGCTTTGCAGCATCTTCCAACTGCTTATCGATCTTTTTGTTATGTCTTTCGACCTCCCTTTTCTGGCTCTCGTACTCTAGCCTCTCACGCTCTTTCTCACAGCACGTAGCATCGCTTCCGTTCGAAAGAGTCGCACTACAGGCCGGAACTGTTCTCTTGATATCCCCAGTCTTGATAGTCTTCTTCGACCTTGTTCCGTCGGGATGTTTGACACGAATGGTAGTGCGACCGTTCTTGTACTTGGTGACAAAGGTATCGCCGTCTTTGAGGCCAGCCGAATCTACATAATGTTAGCGTTCGCAAGTTCGTCACGCCCTAGCATCTATGACCGAAAGACTTACGGCTTAGATATCCAACGAGCGCCATAAGTCGGTGGCTCAGTGCGTCTACCGCTGCCCGCTTGCTTGCACGTCGCAAACCTCCAAGGATGGTATCGCCGTGGAACACAGCGCCATCATTGACAGCAATAACTGCTTGGCCAGCCTCACGGGACTTAGCGATCAGGAGAGCCCTATATCCCTTTTCGCATGTGCATGTTGGAACAATGATAACCTGGTACTGATGCTCATGGCCGTAGAGGAAAGAAGCGTTTTCTATTGGTAGAGCTCTATCAGCTAACTGCACAGCGATGTGGGCATGAGTAACTTACCGTTTACGCTCTGCGCTGCGTCCATGACTGCGGTTAGTGAGGATGTGGATGTGTGCTTCACGCAAAATACGATGCATGGATTATCGTGCGATGTCCCGTTAAGCGTACCGAACTCAAACATGTTCACGTGTCATGATAGGAGGGGTCATGATGTTGATATTATGTCTATAGAGAGTGGGAGTACCAGATTCCTGGGTGGGTTTATGATACCTACATTTGATGTCTACAGCGAATTGCAAGACTGCTGCAGCATCCCGGCCAAATTGAGATGCTCGAGATGTGCAAAAAGATGAAGACAGGAAATCGGTGTCAACAAGATAGTTGTGACGTTGTCAGAGTAGAGTGAATGGATGCTTGTGTGGGTTGGGCAAAAAGGCAAAAAGAAAAGTGCAAAAACAGAGTTTCGAACCCACGAAGGGTGAGGTGTTTCCAAAGATTGAGTAAGTGCAGTGTTGTGCGGGACTCGCGGTCACTTCTGGTAAAAGGCAAGAAATGAGTTCGTACAAATCCTCGCACTGCACGTTGATACTCCGTAAATATTAGCTATATATACTGAGCGAAAGTTGCTGGTGATGCTGGTGGAGCCAGCGCAAGTGCTAGACGACGCGAGGGCCAGTGCGGGCGACGAAACCCACGGTCGGCAACAGAGAGGGAAGCGCTGGCCGTGCGCTGGTGCCTGTGCGCCTTGTGCCCGACTCATGCTTTCTTTCGTGCTCTTGTCGCGATAAATGGTCCTGGGTTTGCACGTCTCGCTTCTGTGGCAGGTCAACGCTAAAGGAGGTATTGAAGAAGAGTGTAGTAGGTGAGTGAGCGAAAGCCCCGCGCCTGAGTTCAAAGGGGTTTGCCTGGAGGCTTGTGGCACACGTGCCCCGCATCAGGGCGACGGCCTGCAGGCTGCGGGCCTCCTTTTTGTCTTCAGCCAAGCTCACTTCATCTACAATACTATTACCTCTAAAGTCCTACGACATTTGCGACGCTTCATTGAAGCTGTATGCGTGGCTTACTATGCGCGCATTTTGTAATCTTCGCTCAGTTCGTGAGAGATGTCATCGAAGGCCGTCGTCGAAGGCCGTCGTCTCCAGCTGGTTTCAAGTGAGTAGCATCCTTCAGGCTAAAGACATGTTGACCCTTCGTTTCTTCTTGGTGTCGCATCTCTCTTTTGAGAGCTCCGGCATACTTAGCACGTCGGGCGCGCCTTGTGGACGCTTGATCTGAACTGCCATGCGTTCGTCTCACTCTGTGTTTCTACTCACACACGAACATTATGCGTACCCAGGTATGTTTCCGCTCTTAGTGTTATCATTCGAGTCATCATGCATTTCGCCGTGTCCCTTTCTTTCGCTTCGGGTTCTTTTCTGCGCTTTCAAACTGCTATCATTCCAAATTTGCGCTCCTTGATCTTCTACAAGGTTTTGCAGCGCTGGGGCTGGTGTCGTCAACGTACTTGCCTCGCAAAGTATGGACAGCACTTAACACGCACTACATATCAATAGATGCAGCCTTCGATCAAACATATCGCACTTTTTGCATCAAGATTAAAGCTATCGTAATTGTATCCGTATACCGGCCTGCAAACGATCGGCTAATGTGGTGACTTGAATCGACCCGTCTCTATCAACAATCAGCGGTGGGTATATGGCAACGGCTATCCAATTCACTCATACAGTCATGATCTTGTTCAAGTCTACCGACTACGTAGCTTCTCCGCGTTTACAGTCTTCAGTACTCTCGGTATCGAGAAGCCATGTGCCCAGCCAACGAGCTCCCATTGTATTGTCTGTTCCTACCTATATTGTTTCCTTCTCCACTTCGTTCTAGTCGTCCAAATGTTTGTGGCCCAGCGCCTGGGGCAGGTTGAGGTTTCAGTTCGTGCTCCTTATCATAACCTGGGGTTGGCGTTTCATCCTTCATCGTATCTCTTAAGGCAGTCGCGACCACGATATCTGGACCCTGCAGGACGATCCATGAATACCTTCGCCGTTCGTCGCGATTGCCCAAACGGCGTCGCCTAAGGCCCAGAAGGTGCTAGCGCAGGTAAAGGTACCACAACAGCGCAACAATACCTACTCGTCAACACCGACCGCGCTTCCTCTTCAACGCTGATTACAGTCTCTACAGTCTCTGTTGGTTCCCAGCTTCCCTAAATTGACCCAGTCGGTCTTTCCTTCTTTTCAGCTGCAGGCAGTCATTCACTCATTTCTCGCACCTATACATCCACTGCGCTGCACGGCTTCACCCAAGCAACCCACAACATTCCCACACACAGCACCTTTACGTTGTATACCCAGCTTAAACATCCCATAACACTCGCTTCATCATCACCATGAAGTCCATCGTTTTCGCGAGCGCTCTTACCGCCGCCGGCCTTCTAGTAAGCTCTGCGAGCGGACGTCCACTCAGTGAGTTACCAGAATTCTCTCCACTTGCGGCATACTGTGACGATAGTTTCTCCTGCTGCACTGAGACTGCAGTCACATCTTTGCCTGTCTATGATACATCGTTCACTAACAAGGTACAGATCATAAGCGCAAGGTTGTCACCGAGGTAATCTACGTCACCGAAGTCATGGCTGAAGTTGCTGTCTTCGTCAATGACGCAGGCGCACCCTATTCAACTGCGACTTCGACAATCCTCACTTCACCTGTCACTGTGCCCTCAATCACAGCCGAGACGACATCGTCAACTGCCGAGCCTCCGCAGACTTCATCAGCCGTGCCAGAGCCAGCTCCCTTACCAACGTCTTCCACATCTGCTTCCCCTCCAGCAGAGCCTACTGCTGTCGACATTCAGGATGCGACCACGACGCCGTCACCCTCACCCTCACCTGGGCCGTCAGCTCCTACTCAAGAGCCTAAGCCCCAGCAACCAGCGTCTCCGCCCGAGGACGTCCCGGTCGAAAAGGCTGCTGCTGGAACTCTGCCTCTGGGTATAACTTGGGATGCTTACAGCGGCTCCGCCAACTGCAAGACCCCGGATGAAGTTGCTAGGGAATTCAGTAGCATGAAGGACTACAAAGTCATCCGCATCTATGGCATGGACTGCAATCAGATCCCACTTGCAATTCAGAACGCCCAGAAGAACGGCCAAAAGCTCATGGGTGGCGCGTATCTAGACCCCAGTGGCGGCGGCGAAGATCTCAGCCAGGTCATCAAAGCCTACAAGAGCGCCATTGATCAGTATGCCGGCGGCAATTGGGATGTTATCCAACTCTTCGCTGTCGAGAATGAGCGCGTCAACGAACGCAGAATGACATCTTCCCAGGTCGTCGACGCAATCGGTCAAGCTCGCACCCAACTACGAAGCCTCGGTTACAACGGACCTGTAGGCGCAGTCGAGACCGCTCCTGCTACGCTCGATAACCCTGCCATATGCGGCGCCTCAGACGTGGTCATGGTCAATATCCACGCCTTCTTCGACCGGAACACCCAAGCTCAGGATGCTGGTACATTTGTCAAGAGTCAAGTCGAGCGTGTAAAAGCCGCCTGCAGTAACAAGCGCCTAATTGTCACTGAGTCCGGCTGGCCTCGACAGGGTAATGCGAATGGTGCTGCCGTCCCCTCGCCCGAGAACCAACGTATGGCCCTCGATTCCCTCCGCGCGAGTTTCAATGGCGATCTGTTCCTCTTCAGTGCCTACGACTCGGAGTGGAAAGCCGACTCTGCGTCAACATTCAACGCTGAGCGTTACTGGGGTGTACTCGACTAGCTATCCTGAAGGAAGCTACCACATCGCTGGAATGATATCGCAGACTGCGTCTTGCGACATGCATCTTTCTTATTGCATCTCTCAACAAGCAGCTGTATACTTCCATCACTTCTGCCATTTTTCTTGCCGACGCACTCGCGGCCTAGTGCTGCGTAAGTGTGTGTGGAAGATCATTTCTGGTGTTTACATGCTATGGGTATGATTACGAGATACGAGCATCATGTAACATAGATATCCAATTCTCAAATGAATGAATGCTTTTCAATACGATGACTTGACCCTAATCGCTTGTGTGACTTTTGCCATCTCCTCTTCCTCATCGTGCCATGTTCAGTATCCCAAGTCCGCAGCCGTCTCTTCCAACGCCTTGACAAGACCATCTAACGTGCCTTTGATCAATCCCCCGTTCACCACGACCCTGAAGAACTTGCCCTTCTCGCCCGGCGCAAAGTCAATCATGAAGCCCCTGCTAATAAGCCTATTAGCAATCTCTGTTGTCGCCTTACTATTCGCGTCCGCGTCCTCCTTCAACTGCCCTCCCTTTGCATAATAGAAGCACACCTGCAGACACGGCAACGGCTCCGGGCTAATCGTATTGAAATTGCCACTCTCCTTTAGTTTACTCAACAGGTACTCCCCGTTCTCGTATCCACGAGCGACCAAATCGCTAAAGTGCTGCGGGCCGTAATATTGCAGCGCAAGGAACATCTTCAAGCTATCGGCGCGGCGACCGCACTGAGGTGTCAGATCAGCGAGGTCGTAGATATCCGCTGCGTCGGTGCCAGGCGCGTTGTGGAAGAGGTAGCCCGCTGGCAGCGTGAGTGCGCGGTAGAACGTGTTCATATCGCGGGCGAGGAGGAAGGAACAAGTCATGGGTACGCCGAGCATCTTGTGCGGGTTGATAGCGATACTGTCCGCGAGTTCAGCGCCCTTGAGCCTCGATTCCCGGTACTTCTCGTTGAAGACCACGCTGCCGCCCCATGATCCGTCGATGTGGAACCAGAGATTCTGTTCCTTGCATATCTTGCTGAGAGCAGAGAACGGGTCGAAAGAGCCCTGAACGGTCGTCCCGGCTGTTGCGTTGAGGAAGAAGGGTGTCTCGCCGCGGTCTTTGCTTTCTTTTACGCAGCGTTCGAATTCAGACGGGATCATGCAGCCGCGGTCGTCGACGGGGACGGCGATGACGTTCTTGGAGCCGAGACCGAAGAGGTTGGCGGCTTTTTCGACGGAGTAGTGGCCGTGGGCTGAGGTGAAGATGGTGAATTTGTGGGAGCCGTTGCCGTCGGTTTTGGTCTCCGGGTAGAGTGTGTTTCGCGCGATTACTATGGCGGAGCTGTTGGAGGCGCTGCCGCCGGGTTGGGAGATGCCTCCTGAGGTGGAGGTGGGGAGGCCGAATAGTGTTGCTAGGTACTTTGTCGTTCGCTTTTCGACCAGGGTTAGGACGGGAGAGACTTGGTAGACGTGTGACTGCGGTGGGTTAATGATGCCTCAAGTACAGAATTTGAAGCAAGACATACGTTGGTGTTCAGTACGGCCAATACCAGTTCGCTGACCACTCCCACAGCATTCGTACTCGCATACAACTTGTCTAGAAATCCTTGATCCCATGTGTTGACAGAGTACTTCAAGATACTCTCCACGAGCTTGACCAGGCCATCTTTACCGGTCTTACCATCATTGATCTCCAATTCTTCCTTCAGAATGGACTCTAGCTTTTTGGGCGGGTGGTGTTCTACTAACGCGGTTCTCGGCCCGCCACCTTCAATTTTCAGTCCATGGCCTGTGTGTTTAGTCGCCGCGTCTTCGTCGGCTGAGCGGATGAAGGGTATTATCAATTCTTGTATTGATTCGAGAAGCTGGCAGTGCTGTCAGTAGGTGTCCCTATACCGCAACATAGATTATTGTTTGGATGTAACAGATGAGAGGCGTAGTAAGGGTGCAGGAGTGTCGGAACAATCGGAATGCCCTTCCGAGTCACTTACGTCTTTGACTTCCTCAGCGCGATGGAGGGTTTCACCCTGTTGTGGGGATGACATTGTGAGGAGCGTACGCACGAATTATATTATGATAACACACGAAGATTTATGGACTTTTGTGTGCTCGTACGTGAAGGGATGAGTGTAGAAGAAGTCACAAACACAAACAAAGATGGCCCAGTAGTCGGCGTTAGCGCCGAACATTTAGCAATGACGAACATGGAGTCATCGATTCTTTCTGCTCGGGGTACAAGCCACATTCCTAAAGCAAAACTGTTCTCATGCAAGTATGCCACTAAAAGGTATCTAGAGTCGTCGAATCAGAAAAATGCGTGACAGGCCCACCTAAGCCCTAAGCCCAGCTCGGAAAACGCCGTTAAACGATGCCTCATTCTCAGCGAACCGTGCTGACAAAAGAAATTCCTGTACATGATGTGTAATGTGACTATTATTGCGCAACAAGGCTCTTGGCCTTGCTGCTGCTTCCGCTGCTGACACTGCTGTTTGTCGTGTGACTCCCCTTCTTCGGCTTTTTGCCGTCCTTGGCTTGTGAGGCTTTCGCAGCGGCATGCTTCTGCCTTGCCAACTCGATAGCTGTCAGATGTCTTCCCGCCCGATGGTTTTGCGGGGGTGTTGCGTCGCCGTTGGACTCGGGGAAGCTTTGGAATCCGTCATTGCCGGCGGTGTAGCGTGATTGTGTGACCCAGTCGCCGCGTTTGCGTTTGTAGAGATCCATGCGCCAATTTCGCCAGACCGCACGCCCGACGAAGGATTCGCGAAGCGAGTTCTCGTTCTCGGCCAACTCTTCCGCGATGCGCTCGCGGATGAAAGCGAGGCCAGCTGTACCGTGCCAGATGGCGTCGATGACGTGGGATGCAGCAGGATCAAGTGCAAGTTCCCCAATCTTGCCATAGAACTGTTGTATCATTTTTCGGCGAAAGATGACGGAAGCGTTCTTCGACATTAGGGCCGCTTGAAGCGTCCGTGACGCTGTAGAGTCGCGAGCGAGCTGAACGGCGAGTTCAGGGGACAGATTGGCCAGAGAGTCAAAGACAAGTTGGCCGAGGGGCCCATCCACGGTCATCATGGTTTGTGCCAAGAGTGACCCGTGAACCTTCTCGGGTGAGTGCTCGTGCTTAGCACGAGGCTTGCCGTCTTCCTCACTGAGCTTGAGAATGCGTGTGACTTCGAAACCGTTGGAGCCGGCATATGCAGTCTCCAGCTGAGCCTTGATAGGCGAGCAGTCGATGTCACGAGCGACGCATCGCTCGATGAGTGTCTTGATAACACCCGTCCGGCCACGTTCTACCAAGCTGGGAATCTGGTCCACTATTTGACGCATGGCTTCTTCTAGGTCGTCCTTGCCAAGTCTTTCCATGATCTTTCCAACCACATAGGCCGCGATCTCATTGCGAGCTAGCGTACCCATACGTTCCTTGAAGAACTCTCCGTAAATGGACTTGAATACCTTTCCGGGCGCGTTCTCGATGATGACTTCCAGTAGTCGGGAGCCAATGGTGTCGTACACAAGCCCGTTGATCAGGATGGCGCTTTCTGTTCCTTCCGCGATAGGATTGTCTGGGAGAAGTCGGTGGATGATGGACTTTTCGTCCTTGGCGCGCGACTTGCCGAAGTGGGAGAGCTCCAGCTTGAGCAGCAGTTGTAGAGTGGGACTGCCGAGTGGGTGTGTGGTTAGGGTACGGAGGTAGTGCGACTCAATGCCCGAGACACTCTCGCTGATGACCTTTTCCAGGGCCTCGGAAAAGCTTTCGGGGACGGCCCTTTCTTCGAGTAGACGTTCCTGCTCCTTCTCTGCGCCTGAGACGGTGACCTTTTCCTTCTTCTTGCTCTGCATAGCCGACTTGTTCTGTTTTTCCAGCGGGGCGCCCGATAGAATGACGAGTAGTACTCTCAGTACGTGCGATGCATACTTGTCGGTCATTAGAAAACCCATGTAGCCCTCCAGCTCGCCCAGCGTGTACAGGAACAAATTCTCCATGGAGACGAGGACTTGGTCGGGGTCTGACGACGGGGGTGTTGCAAGCTTCTCCGGTTTGGTAGCAGTCTCTTGGGTGACGACAGGCGCAGCTTGTATGAAGAGGGCTTCGCAGCAGTGGGACGCAAATCGGTTCTGGACCAGGTTGAGGAAGCTGCGACGGGTTAGCAGGTTGAATGGGGAAGGAGCGATTCAGTACGCACTTTCCGCTGAACTTCTGGAACAGGCCCTTGAGCTGGTCGGGCGAGGAAAGAAGGATCAGGCGCTCGAGCAGGCGCGACGTCTGGCTGTTGGCGATTTTCAGTTCCTTCCCATCGGCCTCCTTCCAGACGCTGGCGAGGAAGATGTCGCGGTCCTCGGAGCTCTCGAACTGGTTCAGCTCGAGCATCTCGTCGGCCTTTTTGAAGTACTCCTGCTCCTGCTCGTCGAGCATTCCGTAGAAGGGCGTCGCATCCGGGCGGGCGACGTCATGCTCGGGGACATGCTGGGCAGGGTTTTCGGCTTCGAGCTGGTCGATGTCCTCTTTCTTGAAGCGCTTTGCACTCGCATCGTCGTCCTGGTCCCGCTTGCGCTTCTTCTGGTCGTCGCGGCGGCCGCGCTTCTTGTGTTCCTTGGGCATGGCGGCTGGCGATGACGGCAGCGGCGCAACACAAAAAGTTTCGCAACTTCGGCTATTGGGCGGGGAGAGGTCTGCAGTGCGCACGCAGCAGTGCAGGGCAGGACAGGCAGTAAATAGACAGCGGCGGAACAGAACCGCCTGGGCCTTCTTTGCAGCGGTACAGAGGTTTGCAGGGCGTGGGTCACGGCAGTAGGTGGATTAAGGACGTTCTCCAATAGTGGCCTGACGCACGGTTGGATCTTGCTGGATCTGAGAATCGGCTGGGATGATCGATCGGTGGCGCAGGACGAGAATCGTGGGAGGGCGCACAGGCCGGCCACCGAGGCTCCAGCTGCCAGGGCGGGCGCCGACGTCGCCACACCTAGGCAGCCCGTACCGACGCGAAGTGCCTAGGCGCACTCCCACGCCCACCACCGCCCGTTGATCGTACGAGATGGACGACAACCAGACTCGCGTCGCCGACTACCTCGACGACAAGCTCCAGAATGCCGCTGACCTCGACGGCCTCGACGCCCTATTGGCCACGCTGAACTCGCAGCATGGGCTGCTCCGCCAGCAGCTCGACGACGCACAGCGCGACCTGCACACGGCCAAGCAAGCCTCGCATTCGCACCATGGCGACCTCACGCGCGCCGCCGACCGCTTCACCCACGAGCAGGCCGACATTGACCGCCGCCTGCTGGTCATCACCGCCTCCGAGACGAGCGACGAGGCCGTGCCCCGCTTCGAGCAGGTCCTCGACACGCTGCACCGCCTGGACGTCGCCAACGGATACGTGCAACTGCTGGCGGACGTCGACGTTCTGAGGTAGGACAGCCCCCGTGTCCGATACGGCCTCAGTCAGCTGATTCCGCGCAGCAAGCAAGCCCAGGCGCAGCTCCAGACGTCCAATGAAGCCGCCCTCGCGCCCTACAAGCAGCTGCGCGCACTGCACACCCGCCTCGTCAACCTGCAAGACGACGCCGAGGGCGCCGCGCCCCAGCTGCTCCACCACGTCAACACCATCGCCCAAGCCCTGCGCACCAAGATCCTCGACGCCTTCGCCGCCGACCTCGACCGCACCCTCAAGAAGATACACTGGCCCACGCCCAGGGCCGCCATACCCAGCCCGCTGCAGGAGGAATGGGAGACGGCCATCGTGAAGCTGCTCGATCTGCAGCTGCCCGAGCTGCAGGGCATGAGCTATGCCAGCGGGCCGGGCGACAAGGTCAAGCTCCCGCCCGTCCTCTTCCCCATCGAGGTGCTCGTGCAGCCGCTCGAGATGCGCTTCCGCTACCACTTCGACGGCGACAAGCCCACGAACCGCATTGATAGGCCCGAGTACTTTCTCTCGCACATTACCACGCTTTTGAACGACTACAGCGCATTCGTCAGTGACCATGTACAACCTGTCTTGCTGCGTCACTTCCGCGGCACCGATCTTGCGCTTAACCCCGTCTACATCGATGCCATGTCCGCCTTCATAACCGCCCTACTGCCCATGCTGCGCTCCAAGATTGGCTCGCTACTGCCCCAGGTCGCGGGCCAGCCCCAGCTGCTCAGCCACCTCATGCACGAGATAATGAGCTTTGACACGACCATCAGAGACACCTGGGGATATGACGGCGGCTATGGCGTCGACGGGTGGAAGGGCTTATCATGGGAGTTCCTTGTTCAGGGCGACTGGTTTGGCCGATGGCTGCAGGTCGAAAAAGACTGTACGTTGGCCCTTTACCCAACGGAGAAATGTCGGGTCGCTAACATCCGCAGTCGCTCTGTCTCGCTATCAGAACATCGTCGAGGCTCCAGACTTTGGTGATCTCGACTACGAGAGCGTCGATCCCAAAGCCACCAAGCCTACCAAGGGAGCGATCCGCGTGAACGACCTGCTCGAAACCATAACCGGCATGTCCTCGCCTACCCCTCCTTTCCAGATGCGTCGCTAATCAGCAATGCATTGCAGATCGATACAGACCCTTGACATCCTTCAGCCAGAAGCTCACCTTCCTGATTGACATACAGATTGCCATTTTCGACAAACTCCACGAAAGGCTGCAGAGCAATCTGGAAGCGTATCTCTCCATGACCACGTCACTGGGCCGCGCTATGGGCGGTGTGACCAAGGAGGAACAGGAGAAGCTGCTTGGCGTCGAGGGACTGGAGCGCCTTTGCAAGACGTATGGCAGTGCTGACTATCTCGAACGGGCCATGCGTGACTGGAGCGACGACGTGGTAGGCTCTCACTTGCATGATTTCTGTGTGACCCGAACTTCAGCTAACCCCTTTGTTCTGTAGTTCTTCCTCGATATCTGGGAAGGTCTACAAGATCGTGCTCGTGGCCAGACTAGCAATATTGGTACCATGAGCGTGGCCGACGTCGCGGAACGCACATCCAAGAACGTTGAAAGTGACGACGTCGATGGCGGTTCCCTCTTTGACGAGACGGCATCGTGGTACGCGCGCCTCCGTGAACGCAGTGAGACGATTATCATCGACACACTCAACAGCAATGTGCGTGAGGCGCTGCGTCCATATCGGCACATGTACGTATCCAGATCTGGACCCCTGCCCTGTGGATCCAGATCCAAAACCCTATACTTCCTAATCCCACTTACTAATATTTGCTTTTAGCAACCCGTGGGCAACTCTTAGCGGGCCTTCCGCTTCAGCCTCGACCGCCACAGAACTGTCACCAACTGCAGAAATCGACCCATTACTTACCTACCTACGTAGCACGCTAGCATTCCTTTCGCGAGCTCTAGCATCTGCGCCATTACGGCGCATCACTCGGGCCGTCCTGACCACCATCTCGACGACGCTGTGGGAGAATGTGCTCAGCCGGTATCGATTCTCTACTCAGGGAGCTGCCCAGCTACACGCTGACCTCGCGGCCGTTTGCCGAGTCGTGGACAAGCACGTTGGTCCAGGGGTTGCCGAAGCGGGCTTAGCCAAATGTCTCGAAGGCGTCAAAATCGTCGGATTACCCGTAAAAGGCACTTCAGCCTCGCAAGTTGATACTGCAACGGGTCGGGATGACGATGGTGGCGAAGAAGACGAGGACTGGGACACGGGAGCTTGGGCCGCAGAAGACGGTGATGAGCTGCATGATGCTCCGCAAAAAGCAAATTCCACCCGTGACACAGCGTCTGGGTTTGAGGGAGGAGGGGAACTTGGGTTGTGGGAGGTGGAGAGGCGGCTTTTTGCGGATAATCAATCTGCGAGGGATGTACTGGAGGACTTGGGATTGGAGCTTCTGAGTGAGACGGAGGCGCGGGCGTTGTTGAGAAGGAGGGTTGAGCTGGCTGGATAGGCCTGTGGGTTTGCGATTGAAGGTTTGAGGCGGCGGTACTATCGAGACGGTTGCGCACGCTGTGCGGGTACCCAATAGTTAAGTCTCGGTCCGTCACGATGGCATTTGTGGTGTTGAGCATGGCGATGCATGTGTCCGGTGTAGGAATCTAAGACACTTCACACTTCACATTTACCCGACAGCGCAGACCTGTCTCACTTGACAACGCATGCTCATCTTGCAATAAGCCTTGAATTTCATTCCTGGGTATCATGTCCATCATATCTGTTCTGATCAATTTTCCCACATCCATGCCTGCCCGCAATCATTACTCAGCCCGCCGTGCTGACCCGGAAAACCATCATCTCCCCGCACTGCTCAAGCGGACCCGAGCAGTCGCAGAACCATCGCAAGAGTAATCCCGCCTAGTTGGAGTACTTGGGATTAACCTTCTTGCCAGTGACCTTCTCGTACGCCTTGCGCATGCCGTCGGTCTAGTTTTCACCTCGTTAGCTCTCACCCTCAACAAACTGCAACCAACACCTTGCGCACTACTGCTAATCACGAAGCAAATACAGTGGAGTGTCTGAACTTACAATCTTCTCGCTCATACCACGGTTTGCAGCAATCTTCTGACCCTGCGCGCCGCCGAACTTCTTGGCTCCGGCGTTGAAGGCCTTGTCGAGGTAATCCTGACCTCCGGCACCGGCACCACCGCCATGGTTGGGGTTGTTCATGTTTGCGGGTTGTGGAGGGTGTGGTAGACTTTGTTGGGTATATGTGCGATGACGGTTGTGAGATAGAGGAGTATTGCACGATGGACAGTTGATGGTGTAGTGGAGGATGAAGCAGAACGGTGAGGTGAGTAAACAGTCGAGTCGATCGCAAGGAAAAGGGCCGTGAGTCAATGCTCTTTTTATGCGCTTGTCCACGCTTCCCTCACCTGGACCCTTGTTCTGTGAAACCTTAACTCGCTATCACGCTCTTGCTGGGTACGCGGCCAATGAGGCGCGTAGGCTAATCACTCATATCGCACCGCCACGATTTGCAAGCTGAGGATAGAGCATCTAGACCTCCGGCTTCATGACCGCGTGGTCTACTGCGCCTCTAGTGACGTTTGCTTTTCTGCTATGTCAGCTCACTATTGCGGTTTGCAGGTGTCGTGATGGGCTGGCTCAATAGGCGGTGTTGCGGCCATTCAATATTGTACCGGAGTAGGTTGCAGGAGAGTATGCATCGTGGTGCATCGCGTGCATTCTTAGCTCGATCGTGCAAAAAACTTGGCTTTTCGGGCCGCTGAAGCTTGGCTACGTAGAGCGTTCTATGGAGAAGGGTAAAGCTTGTGGACAGATGGACGGGAGAGAGTAACCCGGTAGACAGACGGTTGAGAGAACGTATGTGATGGCACGCAGAAGGCGCGAGGGGCAGCGTGGGAGCGGTGTGACATGACGTCATGCATGTCAACCAAACTATGCTGCGCATGTGAAGGCATGTCCAAGTTGTAATTCAAATCGTAAAGCTTCATTCAGGGTCGTAAATATATGTACAAAGCATGTTCAGTGCGCCGTTGCGACAGGCTGTTGCTGCACTCTCTGCTGCTCAAATGTCCTCTGATGTTCAAGTTCATGCTCCTGCGCCTGTTCGTCCATGCTGCGCGACCTCAACGGGACAATTGTTCCATTAATCCTCTCAATGTATGGCCGACACTTGTTCCACTTGTCATCCAACTTGTGCATCGTCTCTTTGAGTGTCGAGGTGCGTTTAGTTGGAGACTTTGTCGGGGACGTCCTTGCCGGTTGCTTTTTCGAACATGTTACGAGCGCCATCGGTCTGTGTGAACGTTAGTATATTGAGTTCATGCAACTTGAAAGCTAGTAAGACCAAACTTACAATCTTCTCATTAACACCCCGATTCTTCTGAGTATCCTGACCCGCGGCGCCGCCGAACTTCTTCTCTGCGGCGTCGAGACCCTTGTCGAGGTAGTCTTCGCGTTGCGCTTGGTTCTGCTGAACACCCGTCGTCGATGTGTCCTGGCTGGTGGGTCCTTGGGAAGCATTTCCTGGGATGGAGTTCATCTTGTCTTAAGCTTGTGAGGTGCGGGAAGGCTAGATGTCTAGATGACGAGTATAAGCGGGAGACTGGTGCGATCCAGATTGGTAGTCTCACAGGTGCGGCTTGTACGGATCGTGGCGTAGACTTAGTGAGTTAAGAACTGTAGTGATTATTGTAGCGTATTGAGGCTTGTAAAGGTGACGACGCCACGACCTTGGAAGGTAGGCAAGTCTTAAGTAGGTTCTTGGAATTCGCAAAGGAAGCCGCGGGGCATGATTATGGGAGTCGTCATGGAGAACCACAAGCCACATCATATCTGCATATCTGCCCTATCAGCAACTGAGCATCTTGAACGAGCATTATCAAACGATGCTGCATCCCAAACGGGTTGCCAGACTTCCAAAAACTTGGCTTTCGGGCACTTAAACTTGGCTTTGGCCCTGCTGCCGCGTGGGCTGCGGAAATAAAAGCCTTAATTGATCAAGAAGAACAATGCGTCCTATCAAACGATGCGGAGACGTTGCTTCTCCTACCATTTAATCACTGGCCGTGGAAGCGCGTTGTTCAAGCGCTGTTTGACGATCCACCACACCTATGACATCACACATCGTTGACTTCCAAGGGGATTTTACCCGGTATGACGCATCACTAGGTAGTTTGATCTGCGAATCTCGATGCTTCTGGATAATCTTTTTCCAAGCTTGGGACCGGAAAGCGGAACGCGAAATGTGGACCAGTTTTGCGTGTCGTGCATAATGCGGAGACAGTGGTGGAGCGAGCAGGCATAAGCGATTTATCGTGGAATTCTTTTCGTGGCAAGTAAGCCGCGATGCTCGTATGAGAGTGATGAAATTTTGCATCTGTCATTAGAGCATACCCTATGAATGTAGTTACTGCGACTGGGTGCATATGGTAAAGAGCATTCAATGTTGTCGCGCACGGCTTCCACATGTTCAGCCTCATGCGTGCCTGCGCTAACCAGAAAAGCGCACACCACGTTTGCTCGTCTGCCTCGTCTGCTTTGGGACGCGTCTGCCTTGAGGGCATCTCTTGTGATGAGCTGATACCTAGGTAGTGACTCTCTCCCAAACGCCAGGCGTTCAGTTCGCGTGCTTGCAACTCACCTTTACCTTTGACCTTTACTTGATAGCACCGTGATGGTGTCACG
This sequence comes from Alternaria viburni, assembly GCF_023758015.1. NCBI lineage: Eukaryota > Fungi > Ascomycota > Dothideomycetes > Pleosporales > Pleosporaceae > Alternaria > Alternaria viburni. Next base: position 947,340 of record NW_026055774.1, read on the forward strand.
CATATTCACATACTCCCTCTTGGACTTGAAGCAGTACCACACTAGCAAACAACAAAACACGTCAAAGAACAATAGGTAAACGGTATTGTGCAGTTTCGTTCTACAAACAGGCTAGACTACCATCACCTAATCCATCGCGGCCATCACGCCATCAACATCATGGTCATATCCTAGCAACGACCGTACCATCGTAAACACCTCCTCTCGTCCCCGATTACTCACCCCGAAACGCCATTGTAAAGATGAGTCCACGTCTAATGTGTACTACTCGATCCCAACGACAGAAAGAGAAGCCTGGGGTATCTCAAAAGGGTATAAAGCTACTTGAGCTCTGACGACTCGAAGGTCTTTTAAAGCAATCACACCTGCCCCAACGCCGGTGCTCAAACGCACTGTATAACGGACGAAGACGCTGTAACGCACGACAAAAAACAACAGAAAAGAGATACAAGGAAGGAAAAGACGTATGAACGAAGCAAAGCGACGTGGAAGGGACGCATCAACCGAACTGCTTGATGAGAGAGTGCAGAAGATGGCAGAAGAGTCCGTGGAGGTCGACAAAGAAGTTCTCCTGACCGACGATCTCGACGAGGCTCTTTGCCTTCATCACATCGCGGGACACACGGGGAAAGCCATCTGGGTCGACCTTCTTTGCGGACAGGAAAGAGGACACAGGTGTGATGTTGCGGAAGTTGGGGGTGCTCGTCGTGGAGAAGGTCCGTTCTTTGTGCGGTGCAGAGAAGTTGGGTGGCATTGAAGAGGCGGAGGTTCCAAGAGGAGGTGTGTTTCCAGATATGGCGGTGGTAGGACGTGACAGGACCTGCGAAGCTGCACTCTCGCGTTCAAGGACTCTATCAGCCAGGGAGATGATCCGGTTGGCGATGCCCTCAAAGGCTTCGATGATCTTCACCATGGCCTTTGTGGCTCTCCGGTAATCGCGACCGGCCATGGCGATGAAGGCGTAGGTGCGCTTAGCTCCTCGCGACCGCGGATCCTGCAGACGAAACACGTACGCGATGGTGTAGCCAGCGACTGAGTCTCCGAACATGATGGGCCCGGACGGCTTGCTAAGGGGAAGGACCTCGGTGGACAATGTACGGATGCAGGTGCGTCGCAAGAGCGAGTAGGTGCTGGGCGACTGCGGCTGACTGGTGGAGATGTAGTTCAATGTGTGGGTGTGTATGCCTCTCGACACGAGCATTGGTGATGGAGGTATTGAGTCTGGGAAGGAGCCCGAGGCGCCGCTCTGGTAGGAAGTCGACTGCTCTGTGTCTGAGACATCGGACGAATCGGTGCTACTGAGGTCGTCCCGGGACACTGGTCGTCGCACTGGGTAGTTCTGGGAGCTACGCAGTACCGGGCTGCCGTTTCTTCCTCGCCCGTCTTTTGTAGGACTGCCAGGAGCGCCGTTGGGTATCTTGTCGCTGTACTTCTGGGGCACTACCATCTGGCAGTTCTCGCAGGCGTCCGAGTCGGAGTCGATGGTGCTGCTGGTTCTCCGTCCGCCAAAGCTACTGCCGGAAGAAGAGGGAAAGCTCGGAAAGTATGGGTTGTGCGTGGGGGAGCGCGGGCTGTTGGGCGGCGACTCGAAGGGCGAGGTGAGCTGTGGCAGGCGCGCGTTAAGCTTGAGGGTGGTGGGCTGATCGTACAGGCCGTTGTAGGAGTAGGCCGAATGCGGCTCTTCGGAAGGCGGCGTCACACATGGGTTGCAGGAGCCGCAGGGCGAGGTCGAGGCCTGGGTGCAGATGATGGATGTCGGACCGTGGGTCTCGCAGAAGTGTGCGAGGGAGATCTGAGGTCGCGTTAGCCGGGCTCGTGACATGGCCGACGAGTGTAAGCGCGCGGGAACTTACCGTAAAGTCCATGGTTCCTGCTCTCTGTCTTATCTCTACCGTCTCATGGTGGTCGCTCTGGGTGGTGGTGGGTCGGGGTCGTGGCTCAGCTGACAATCGATAGCCCAGAGGGGAGTAGTTGCCGCGCTCGTCGGGACCGGGCTGCTCTGGTGTGGTGGTGGATGGGCTGTGAGTGGCAGGAGGCAGCTATCGCCAGGCACCGGTGCACAGGTTTCAAAGACAAAGGGTGGCGAGGTCGCGTGGTGAAGATGGCGCGGGTGGAGTGGCACTCGGATGGGGATCGTGGTGTTGGTCGCAAACGTTGGGCCGGGCTCGTAGGATTATATGGAACGGGCTTACAGCACAGCGCTAGGACTCGACTGGCACTCTGCACGGCATCGAAGGGGCATATTTAGGCCCTGGAGACACGCACGGCGCCGAGGACCTGGCGGATTTAGCTCACATCATGGCGAGGATTCCTGGGAGCAATTACGGGGGCAGCGGAGCATCTTTGCAAGAGCCGACGCTACTGCGGCCGGGGTGAATGCGGCCTGTTGTTGCGGTCAGTATCAGCAGCGCGCCATTGGCCGCCCAGCCACAGGCTCGTTACAGCACACACTTGACAGTTAGACGGCCTGCACGCCTGTGTGACACGGCCTGGGGGCAGCCGACGGCAGCGCGCACCCAGCACTGCTTCCAGCGGGCGTGCCTGGGTGAGTGCGCCGTGTGTGATGGAAGGATGCCGCCGTGTTACAGGCACACGAGCGGACGGCCCATGCATGCAGAGCGTCGCTCGAGTTGCTCGGCCACCAATGACGCAGCCCGCGCCCCGTGCATCGCCCTCCGGTCGCGCCTGCACGCTGAACCATGCGCCACTTCCCGATCCAGAGGGGATGCGACTGCCTCTTCCACTACCGATCAGCGCCCCCAACGTTCACCTTGTGCGCGTCGCGTTGCTTTTGTCGCTGCCCGTTGCACGTCATTCCCAATCTGCCACGGACGCAGCGCTCCCATCGACGCCCGCCAATCACACGTCGCCTGAAACACGTACGGTACCTCTGTCATGCCCGCCTCAGACTCTGCGCCCTCCTGGCCCCGTCAATGGTGGGATGAGGTGGAGCGATACTTGCAGAATAATTGTCCGCCTCTCTATTGACGCGGGCGGCAAAGTCCGTCGAGTACCCCATTGGCCCTGGCCTCGCCTCTCAATCGGCCGACGCCAGACCAGACGAGCGCTCGTCGCTTTCCAGAAGACACGCACGGGCGCCTATGGAAGCCATGGAAGCTGCCAAGTGGGCCTCTCCAACGACGACCTGCCTGCTCGGCCTTTGCGCCAACCACTACAGGGTCTCGAGCCTCTGTCGTCTGATTCTGGCCCTCTTAACCGCCACTTACCCGGACGCTGGAAAATTGCAATGGAAAAAATCCGGGGACTGCAATATACACGTCTGCCGATGACGGCCCTCTGCCGACCCAAATAGGCATCCTATATGGCAGAATGCACTTCGACCGAGCGCTGAGCTGTACAGAGTCCAGAGCAGAGTGGGTATGCTTAACACCCTCCTGTTATGGTCAAGCACAATATACCGTCGTGTCAAGCTTTTAGTTAGAACATACAGAAGCTGGCCGCATGCAACACCTGCTCGCTCGGCTAGGTGACAGCTGCAGGGTCCGTAGTTGCCGTCGGCCTTCATGATCAGCTAGAAATCATAGCGCGCTACGCGACCGGACCAGTACGTAATATTTGCGGGCTCGTCGCCGTTGGTGGCATCGTGAAGCAGAAACTAAGCCAAGCCAGCAGGTACAAGCCTCAACAACCGCTGCAAAGCGGAAATTGCACGGCAACCGACATATGTCAATTCTTACAGAGGAAGGTGCAGAGTTTGGCCGCTACAATGTCTTCTCTTGGTACTGTACATGCTAACTCGCTATCATGGCTCGTGCTCATCATCCAACTCTCCTCCGTCAGCTGCCCGCCCTCGCAGGATGTCATACCCCATTACTTCGTTGATGAACTTCTTCGACATCTTCAGCTCCTCGTAGCGTATCCTTTCCTGTTCTGTAAAGTCTCTCGCCCCCGTCTCCATCATCTGGGCTATCAGTGGAGCCCAGACCTGATCAAGCTGTGTTATGCCAATCTGTGTACAAGGAATATCGTCTAGTAACGCAGGTGAAACCACACCAGCATCCTTCCAGTGCTTTCTCCAGCATTTACTCGTATGCGGCGACATGTGAGCTCTATACGTTAGGAGATATCTTCGCCGCTCGCTATATACCGGGCAAGCGAGGAGCTTCGCAACTTGCCCAATGCCACCAAGTATGAGGAAGAAGGCCACATCCTCTGAACAGGCTGGCTGGTTTGAAAATCCCCGCAGGAACTTTTCCACTGCTCCAGCACGACTGCAAGGTCTCAGCTTTCGCAGCAGCACCTGCACAATGAAACAGTACATGTAGAAGTACTGAAGGCGAAGTGGTGCATCCAGGTTCTTCAAGATCTTCCTTTCTTGGCTACTGATACCACCCGTCGTACGGACGTGATAGCCAATACGGGAGCGTGGTCGAATGTGGCCGAGATCTCTTTCCAGAAGTAGTCGTCGATGTTCATCTAGAAAGTAGCCTACCCCAAAGACCAGGGGCAGCATCCTCTCGTACACCGATGTCCACAGCTGCCTCTGTTCGTTTGGCTCCCCTACAAGGTGATTGGCAAGCTGACGTGTCAACCTGATGGACGCTATGTGTCGCCGTCTCATAGTGAGTAAGAATGGGAAGTCGATCGCGTCCGGTCTTGGAGCCGGATAAAGTTGTAGATGAAGATTGCCGAGCCGGTTCTTCACCCAGTAGCGCACAATCGCAGGTGCGTTCTCTGTCACAAGCATGTTGAGCACGCGGGACGTTCTCCTCAAAGCAAGCAGATCTGAGACGCACAGCTCGCGCAGCATGTAAATGTGGAGTTCATCTGGCAACCGAAACAATGCATCTAGAAACGGGCTGTGTTGCGATGATCAGTGGTGTTCCCCAGTGTGTGAAGTGGACACGGTACGTACCTCGAGGGGCTGGGCTCTAGCTCCTCGTCTGCACCACTCTTCCTCTTACTCCGTAGCGACGCAAGAAATCTACTCTGAAAGCCACCTGCCGCCCTGCCCAAACTCGATCTCTTCTTCGCGATCGCCTTGTCCCCCGTCACAGTCCCAGATCCCGATCGGTTCCTCACCCGCTCGGGCGCTGGGTGGCCTCTCTGAAACTTCTCCATGGCCATATCGCGATCGGCCAATCCAGGCTAAACACAGCCTCGTGAAAGCGGCAGCGCTCAGCGCGCGTTTTCGTTGCGTTACGTCAACGTCTGAAACCTCATTATCGCAATAAAGACTGCAGCATCCTTTGGTAGCACAAAAATTGTAGGCGAGGAACGTTGGGTAGGGAGGTGGAGTTGTCAGGAGCGAAACTGGACGGCCATGCGCATGATGAGATGCAGAACAGATTGGCCTTAGCTTTCCCAGCGTTCGGGCATCGGTAAACACGACAGGCATGGTACGAGGCCCGGTCCAAGCCACATGGCCACGAGGGATAAACTCTGAAACGCGGCGGATTTGCCGGACCGCTGATAAAGAAGCCAGTCAGAAAGGGCTGATTCTAGAAGGGCGACTCGCAGGCTAGCCATGATGACAGTTGCTTGACTCGCAACCACGATCATGGTTTATGGGTGTATACTCAAGATTCGATCGTGCAACCACTGCGCGATATTCAATGTCGTAGCGCTTGTGTTGCCGCTATGAATAAGTAGTCTACGATATAGTCTGCGCCATGCCGTCAGTGTGCATTCGCGACAGACCGCATCAACGTGGACAGCAACCGTGCACAGCGCCTATTAAAACACCAGGCGAACCCTGCGACATCGACGAGTTGACACGCTGACAGCTATGCGAACTATGTCGCATAGTCGGATGACTTTGGCTGCCTCGGGCATTAACGACTAGCTGCGTCTCTGCCTGAACCCTACATGGCAGCCGATGTAAGCAAATCGTAATAACGGCCGTAAGCAGCGAGACCACGGCGGCCTCTTATCTCACGATAACCATGACTATCCTCATAAAAGCTAGGAGTCTATACAATGGGTATACCTTGGTGTCAGCGATCTGACCTGGAGATGTGGTAGGCGGAATACGATACTACCTGGGTACGTTAGGATGTCACTCTCATGCCTGTCACATCATCAACGATGTGACCTACCCTCAACAGCAGTATATCAATATACAGACATGCCAGCTCGGGTAGTACTGACGCAAAAGACCTGATCCAGACTCTAATTTTGCTCCAGCGGTGACTCTCTGCGTCCCTTGTTTGCGTTGATCAATACTTTTCTAGGTAGGTATTCATGTCGACAAACCGCAACCCGATGTTCTTTCAATAAAGTCTATCAAACCCCAGCATATCCCGAAATGCTCTGCATGCGTCTAAGGGGAGTCAGGCTCAACGGCAGTCGCTACGACAGATGCCATGTGGCCTGACAGCAGAAAATGCGGTAGCACAACAGCAGCCGCCGGGCCGTCGCCAAACTATCACGACAGCCCGAAGCGGGCACGAAACGATCGAACTTCTATACGCCCTTGACGACGCGAACTAGGCAAGACTTAGAACTTCAATCCCGAGTGTGGCTCCCAAGCTACCCCTCTAACCCCACATGACCTATGTCAAGAAGACGTAGCAGCAAGAAATGCCTTTCTCCGATGATGCAAGACGCAGGAAGTAACGAGGCGACAGTACATGCAAAACCCCTTCATCCCGCACATCCGCAATGTCGTACGCCCATCTCCGACTCTCCCATCGTCCAAACGTACCTTGCATGCATCCGCGCCGCACGTGCAGTCTACCGCTCTCCCCGGATAGCACCTCCCCTGCCAAAGCAAAAGTCGCACTTCATCAACAGTCACACAACATAAACCACCATGCGTTCCACAACCTCGAACCGACCTGTCAAACCTCTAGTCTTGCATGCCGCACAAATAGCCAAAATGGCACCCGAAGGCTTCCCCGATCCCAGTACTGGAGGCAATGTGACGTGGAAAACGCTGGTTTCGAATGAGAAGACTGAGACGAATACGTTCACGGTGGGAGTTGCGACATGTCCGCCTGGAAGGGTTGTGGCTTGCCCCGCGTCTTCTTCTACGAGCGATTCTGGGATCCCAAGTCCATCTCTGCAGAATCCGGAGTCTTTGGGCGATGTGGGGTTTCTGAAGTTGCATCGCCATACGCACGCAGAGATATATCACGTTGTGTCTGGGACTGGGATGGTTTGTATTGAGGGGCAGGAGTATGAGGTTGAGAAGGGGTCAGTGGTTTTTATACCGGGGGATGCGGAGCATGGTATTTACAACGCGGGAAAAGAGGACCTGGTCTGGCTGTATGCATTTGCCGCAGATGGGTTTGAGGATATTGTTTATCGATTCAGTGAGCAGGGTGGGAGTGGGAAAGGTGGTAAGGTTTTGAAGGCGAAGCTGTAAAGAGATGAACATAGTGGCTATGCAAGACCGGAGGATGGTCATCATTCTATCTGGACACATGCACTTCCGCCGACTGCGCAATAAGCCAGCGCTATATCGCCCGTCAAACAACCACTGGTTCATCCACTCTGCGCGTCACCCAAGGGTGGCGAAGGAACCGAGACTACTTCTCAGTGGTCGGCGGAAGCTTCAACTCGGTCGGAATCACGACGGGTTCGACAGGGCCCTTCTTTTCTTCTTTGGTAGGCGGGTCATCTTTCTCGCCAACAAAGACACGCTGCTCCTCGTCGTTCTTCATGCTTTTCTTTCGGTTCTTCTCTTCATCCGCGGCTGACTTACGTTTCCGAATTGGCATGGTGGTGTCGCTTGCAGCCTCTGCTTGGTCGCCAGCAGTGGAGTCTTCTGGCTGTTTCAGAACCTCCTTATCTTCGCCTTTGTCGCCGGTGCCAGTACCGTCACCTCTATCGCCAGCAGTAGTATCTGTCGACTTGGAGCTGTCCTTCGCAGTTTCCACATCCTCCATCTGGTCCTCGCCCGCAGTAGACTTTCTCTCATTGCCTGACAGTTCGTTCTTAGACTTCTTCTTTGGTCCGGCCCACTTCTCGCCTTCGTTCACCTTGTCAAACACAGCCCTCATTTTCTCTTCAAGCCAGGACTTGATCTCAAACGCCGTATCTTCTACGGCTGGCCAGGAGTGGCTCTTATACAGCATCACCCAGTCGTTTGACTTCGGATCAGGATATACAATCAGCCCGCCCCTGTACTCTATGCTATCTCGGCTCTCGGTCGGCGGGATGGATGAGGTGATGAAGTCGTAGCGTTGCGCTTCAGGGAAGCGATGCGCGTAATATGCACGTGCGTTGGAGAGGATGCGCTTCTTTATATCGTTGAAGTCGAAGGTGTATTGAGGATTATAGCCCCTGGGCATTTCAGGGATGTCGCGCCTACTCATACGACGCTCGTTCCTGTTATTTGATGGATCCTGAAGCCTTAGAAACTTACTCACTTTCTTGTCTCGATGAGGGTGAGGTTCGGAGTTCATAATTTGTTGGAACGTGTAGCTGACTGTGAGTAATCAAGAACGTCGTTAGCCAACGGGGTAGGGAGAGCTGATAAGAATTAATTGCAGCAGAGGTTTGCGTATACGTCGGAGCGCGGAAGGTTCAGGAAAAGGCAGGTGCATCCGGGTGTTTGATCCATCACGCGCATCGCGAGTCACGTGGAAGACCCAAATATGGCGATCACCTTTCTTTCACTTTCACCAAGATACCTGCTTACTAGAATGAGGATAAAAGAGGAGTGGCATTCCTTTGCGCGGCTTATATGGTACTGGCTCGAGATTGAATGGATACCGCAACGCCGCCTACACATGATCCCGCTCCCATTCTGTTGACAACGCCTCTTCCCTGTTGTTGCATCGAATTCTTTTGGATATCTGCTCGCACTGGGAACAAGATTACGCTCCCAACCTGTGAGTGGTTCTCCGCATACGAGTACGTCGCCGGTTATCTGTTCGAGTAGCCACGGTGGACGGCGAAGTAGCTCGGGGAGCGACTGAAGGCGGCTGGTAGAAGGTGATGTTAGAGATGTTACATGAGCGCTCGCTGTGGTGGTCGGATCGGATGTCTTGTAGGCGGCCAATGCGGGTCGGAAACCTTCCCGGGTGTCGAGATTGCAATATAGTTCGTTGTTTGCCAAGTATAACATGGCGATACACACTCTGTGGGCTCATCAAAGCAGTCCGAGAGTGGAAGATTGAATATCGACGACATACTTTGAGCGGGAACTGGAAAGCATCTTCACGACAACAGCATGAACGACAACATAATCTTAGTCATCCAGTTAGCTTTTCCAATCGAAATCTTCAGGTAAATTCGAAAGGCTTGGCTACCCAGATTCTGACAGTGTAGCAGTACCTAGAATACGATTCTGGGCTCTTCGACCGCGTGGTCGTTGCATGAAACGGACGTCAGTCGACCAGGACCTCATCAGCGATACCGTCCACTTTTGAGACATCATCAGCAGCTCAAGGCCAACGGCTATATACCTGGGGAGGCTGTCGTGTGAGTAATAAGGAACTGAAGATAGCCTGGGTGCTAGCTGAGCGCAAGCCAGCACCAGAGCCCTAGGGCCGCCGGTGCACTGACCACCACCTGCTCACATCTCGAGCGCTGGGCGTCATCTCAGCTCACCTTCCTAATTTTATGCACTAGTATCTACGAATGGCCGTGACAAAAACTGTTGTCGTCTCGGTGCTGCGCTTATTGGCAGGCTATATCGAACAACAGCTCACCTACACCAGTATTTGATGCACCCATGGCTGCATGGGTATCCCGTGGCGCTAGGTGGACTCGAGGAAGGCTGAACCCCTACATCTAGGGTACACGTACGAATCGCGACTACCTCTGCATGCGATCACGTTGGATCGTGAACAAAACAATGGTACCCCTAGCGACGAAGCGATACGGTGGATACTTGATGGGTCTCTATTGTGGTTAGAGAACCTACGACGGCCAGAATTTCGTCCGTACGCCATTATGGTACGTACCCCGCGGACTGCGCGCATTCTTTCACATCAGCCTTACCAGGCCATCGGAAGGCATCGCATAGCCAGTCGAGATGCCTCGGCAAGATACCCTGCCAGCATTGCTTCCTTTTTGCGGGGAATATCCTCGTCGGACCGTCTTGCCAGTTACAGCCGAGATGACATTCCCGCTCCCATCTCACCGGGACACCGAACGACGTTTCAAAAAGTTTAATTCTACCTGTCAGAAGTCAAAAATGTCTACAACTGTGCACATACAAAATCCACGAGATTATCAGAGCCTCAGGCATGTGGATGAGTTCTAGCAGCTGTGCCACAGCTAGCCACGTATCGACCGTATCTCGCGCCAGGCCTCAGCGAGCGAATCAGTGACACCGCTAGTCGCCGAATGTTCCACCGCGATGACGCACTTGTGTATTGCCTGGCGAAGCCACCGGCACGGCAGGCGAGCTTGACTCCGTTGACGATTACTACGCGGTGTACGTGGAGACGTTTGCGTTAGGCTGAGGCGGGACGTGTCTGCGGCTTATGCGTGATCGCGACAGCATTACGAGATGCTGGCCGGGCTGGACTAGGGCAAATGACAGGAGTATATATGGATGCTCTACCCGTGCCCGATGGATGGGCCTTCCTTGCACGTTTGTACGCGGCTGTGTCTCCTCTACCGTCGTGAGTCCCGAGCAATTGGAATATACACCTGGGTAGCCCTCGTCGTTACTTCTCTATTCATACTTTCATCCCGTTCGCCGATATGTTGCAACTTGCTGCTGCAGCAGCCTTGATAGGTGCTGCATATGCACAGAACTCCTCATTACCTGTAGTCGACCTGGGCTACGAGATTTACCAGGCTTCAGGGTTCAATGTTCGTATACCATCATCAAATCCTTGATGTCACTTTGTTGATTGACCCAATTAGGACACCGGCAACTTCTACAACTTTTCCAACATACGGTATGCTGCACCGCCTGTCGGTGACTTGAGGTTTGCACCACCTCAGGCTCCAGCAGAAAACAGGTCATCTATCAACACCGGCGAGACATCGAGGTAAGTGCCACAGGAAACCGAAGTTCATACAATCATACTAACATCTACAGAATATGCCCTCAGGCAAATCCCGCTTGGTCTGCAGCCGCAGCACAGTCGTTGGCCAGATATGCGCTCGGCCTTCCTGCTTCGAATACAACTTATTCAGTGATGCCAGCAAATGCTACCAGTCCGGTCCCACAGCCGGATCCCCGCGAGTCTGAAGATTGCTTATTTTTGGATGTTTTTGTTCCCGAGGATGTGCTTAGCAAAGCTGGGCAAGGCTACGGGGCTCCTGTTCTCGTATGGATCTACGGAGGCGGCTACACAGGAGGCGAGAAAAACAACAACCCTGCGGGTCTGCTCGCGGCCTCCGGCAACTCGTCCAATGGCGATGTTATCTACGTTGCGATGAATTATCGCCTTGGTGCTTTGGGCTGGACGGGTGGCCCTTCATACCAAGCAGAAGGAGGTGTATCCAACCTAGGTTTGTACGATCAGCGATTTGCGCTTGAGTGGGTCCAGGAGAACATTCATCTCTTTGGAGGTGATAAGAACCGAGTAAGTCAGAACTGGTCCATGCATCTATGATTTGTGCTGATTTGTGTCTACAGGTCACTGTATTTGGTGAGAGCGCTGGAGGTGGCTCGATCATGCATCAGATTACTGCATACGGTGGTGCTAATGGATCTGCTCCTTTCCAGCAAGCCGTACCCCAGAGCCCTGGATGGCAACCTACAACTTCTGTTGTCACTCAGGAAGATGTCTACCAGAGGTTCCTCACTCTTACCAACACCACTTCCCTCGCAGAGTTGCGGGCTCTTTCATCTGAAGAGGTAATGCTTGCGAATGCTCAGCAGATCACCTATGATTCCCCATACGGTACATTCACTTACGGGCCGGTCGTGGATGGTCTTTTCGCTCCTCTTCAGCCAGCTCAGCTTTTGGCACAAGGTCGATTTGACAAGGACGTGCGCGTAATGGTCGGCCACAATGCGAACGAAGGAGCCCTCTTCACGCCCTTCTTCATTCCAAACGAGGCTGCATTGGAAGACCAAATCTCGTCCGCATTCGCCAACGCTCCAAAGTCTTCCCTCGATTATGTTACCAAGACTCTCTACCCCCCGGTGTTCGACGGGTCTCTACCATACACCAACAACTTCGAGCGCGGTAGCCTCATTGTCAGCGAAGGAGTCTTCACGTGCAACACCAACTACCTCTCCAGGGCTTACGGAAACAAGACATACTCCTATCTCTTCGCAGTTCCCCCGGCTATTCATGGTCAGGATATCCCGTACACGTACTTTGAGGGCGGTGCAGGTTCCACCGGGCTCCAAGGTGTTGCCAACACCACCATTGCCATCGCTCTGCAGGAGTTCATCACCAGCTTCGCTGAGAATGGTGTGCCAGATGCTACAGGCGTGAAGCAGTTCAACATGTACGGTCCGGATGCGACCGTATTGGAGCTTAACGTTACGGGCATCGAGGATGTACGCGACAGCAACGCGAACGCTAGGTGTGCATGGTGGCAGAAGGCGCTGTACTAAGCCTGAGCTCATGCAGTTTTATACTAATCAGTACAGCAAAAGTAATCGTAATGAATCAACATCGCGCACAAGAACATAATGCACATGTAAAAATTTGTGATACCCCGGCATGCGAATTCCGTAAACGCGACGTTCCTCGCGCATGCATGGCAATACGCGGACCCACATCCGCGATTGGCTGATCATAACTACGTCATAGCACAGCAGCTCAGTCCACGTCCACACATCCTTTAAAGCTGTCTTCCGCACACACTCAAAGGAACCTCATCTAACAAACCATCGAACAACTCAATTGCCACCTCTCTCACCCCTACCAACAACTTCACCTCGAAACACCAACACCACACACAACACCATCAACATGTTCCGCCAACAGATTGCCCGCCAGGCCCGCCTCTTCAGCACCACACCCGTCGCGCGCAAGAGCCCCGTAGAAGCTATCAAGGATGCTGCCAAGGCTGTCGACAGGACAATCTCAGGTGCCGCTGTAAAGGGCATTGAGAAGGGAGGTACGTACACACTCCATCCCCAACACATCCTACCTGCGTTACACTGCCTGATGCTCTCTGTTCTCAACAGCCGAGAATATGACGACATCGTACAGTGCGCACTCCAGCTACACTACCTAGATAGCACTATGAAGCAACAAACGCTAACACCTTTTGAACAGAGGAAGTCGCTGGCGCCGTTAAGGAAGCCACCCCCGACACCGCCGGCGAGGCCAAGGGCCAGGCAAAGGAGATGGCCGGCGAGGCTAAGGGCAAGGCTCAAGAGCTTAAGGGTGAGGCCAAGGGCAAGACCCAAGAGCTCAAGGGCGAGGCTAAGAGCAAGATGTAAAGACGTCGACGGACATCAGGGACGACACATAATGACATCGAGGAGGCATGCTTCGTTGCTATAGCTGCACCGAGTAAGAAGACGCCTAATCGTCACGGCAGAATGAATGAAATAATGTTTCAATGACGACAATATGGCTCTCATGGATGGTGCTACGATATGTTTGTTCAGTTGAGGTTACGTTGCTGACGCTACTGGGTGAAGGACTGTCCTCGCCAACGTTGGTCTCGATACCTGTACCGCGCTTCACCATTCCGCTGCCTTCCTCATCTTTCGGCTCGATTGCTTTTCGATAACGACTCTCGTCTACACACAACATGCCACGGCCCATGTACCACCGCCTTGACGGCCTCAGCGCATATTCAAGATACAACTCGTAGCAAGACTTTATACAACACTGGGTGCTCATCTTCGGTACGAGGTTAGCAATATGGTGCGTCGGAGGCAAAGCTCGCCCGTTGAGCTCTTGGAGGCACGGGATATATCGAAGTCATTGCGCAGTATTCTGGAGGCTCATTCGATTTGTATCACAATACATCATGATCGCCGATGTCAGATATTCATCACGTCATTTGGAGACGAGGTACGTCTAAAGAAACACATGTTGTATTGAACTATGACCCAAGATCTTGCAGCCATGACGATTAAATACCCAGCCCAGACATCATTGACACAGCGGGAGGGTGGTGAGGGAGAGAAGTGAAGAGAATTAACAAAGAGGAAAAGGTATGTCTACACCAGTAAAGGACAGTAGAGAATGTGGATGTGGTTTGTTTGGTAAAGACGCAATGACATGTCGTAGCTTCACCAATCGGCCTCACAACGGGCTTACATCGCCCAACCGCGTGAGTGTCGTGCAGGATAGATTACATGAACCACATGCCCATCTACCAAGATAGTTAGTACTCATCCTTTTGGACATCATATAGTAAGAGGGGAACTCACCATGCCTCGCTTCACTTTGTCGTTCTGCGCCTCGTACGTCACCTCAGGTGGCATCGCGTACCCACTCTTGGTGGAGCTGGCACTCGTCTCAAAGGTCGTTAGTGTGAGACTGCTCGTCGCGCTCGTAAGGTAGGTACTAGAATCCACAGGCCAGGAGGAGGCGGTAGCATCCGTGTTGGTTACCGAGCTGACCGGAGGGGTCCAGTAGGAATAACCCGACGTGGAGCTGCTGGGGTAAGCGGTCGAGGACTCGACCGGGAAGGAAGTAGCGGTGGCGTCGGTGTAGGTTGAGCTTAGAGAACTCTCGGAGGCTGAGAGTGTAGAAGAAGTCTCGACCTCAGAGCTGAACTCGCTGCTGGAAGAGGCTGGGGCGGTGGAGGAAGAGGGGAAGGTGGTGTACTCCGTCTCACTGTACATGGACGAGCTAGATACTTCGGGGGTCTCAGAGCTGGTCGAGCTGACAGACGTGACAGGAGAGTCGGAAGAGGATGTGTCAGAGGGTGTTACTGTCGGGACGGGCGTCTCGATAGTACCAGAATCACTGGTCAACGACTCCGATGGCGTCTCGGAAGGCAAGACGAAGCTGCTAGTGCCTGAAGTTACCGACTCAGTGTACGAAACAAGCTCAGAGTCCGTGGATGATTCGCTGAATGAGGAAGACCAGTACGAATAGCTCTCCGTGGTTGGCGAGGGCGTAGGCAAAGTTATGACTCCAGACGACGTGGGTGTGGAAGAGTCTGAGGTCGTCTCGATCGAGCTGAACGAAATGCTGAACGAGTACGGCAACGAAGATGTTGCAGAATCAGTCTCTGAAGCACTAGGCACACTGCTGGTATCATATGTAGAAGATGCCGTGTACGAAGGTGTGTATGAGGCCAACGAAGAAGAATCTGAAGAGGTTTCAGTCTCAGTAGCTGACGACGACTCTTCCGAACTAGTGGGCGTATATGAGGAGCCGTCCGTGGTCGAGGATCTGGACATGGTGAGTGTTCTAGACCAGGTACGTGTGGAAGAACGACTCCGGGAAACTCTGGACTTCCTAGACCACGTTGAAGTCGAGGTTGACGATGACGTGTAATAGTCAGTGGTTGGCGTCGGAGTCTCCGACTCGCTATAAGAAACTTCGGAAGTATAGGTGATCCAGGAGATTGTGGAGATGTCGATCGACGATGAAGACACAGTATCGGTTTCAGAGGGACTACCGCTGCTGGTGGCGTTACCAGGTGGACCGTAGTAGCCAGACGACGACGGAGTCTGAGAAAGAGTTCCGTTTCCACTGGATGTTGCCGTGGGCCCAGTGTTTGTCTCCGTGATAGTACCATTGGAAGGGTATGGAACGGATGTGGTAATGGCAATGGTGGAGGTGATGACGGACGTAATGACAGTTACATTGGTGCTCGGGCTTTCTGTAGTTGTCGACGGGCGTGGAATGTATGAGCTTCTGGATCCAGTGGAGTTGGTACTAGCAGTGGAGGTCAAAGATGGCATTGAAGATCCTGGCGCGGTACCAGTACCCCAAGTTGATGAAGCTGTACCAGTACTGTTGCCATAAGGTGCGGAAGAATCATGTGGCGGCAAAGTTGGGTAGTATCCTGTTCCGGATGACTGAGGTCCAGTCGAAAGAGGGATGCTCATGGAAGAAGAGCTGCTGCCCCAGCTGCTCGCTGTAGCTTCGGTCGACGTATCTCCAGAGAAAGTTTCACTGAGCAATGGATTAGTTAAGCGAGCAATTATATTCAGGACTGATCACAACTCACGATGTCGAGGGAACAATAACCGACGTGATAACAACGACACTAGTGTAGACGACTGTAGAGGGACCTGGCGATGTAGAGTTTGCAGTTGACGAAGACGTTGGAACTGGAGGCGTCCAAGTAGACAGCGAGACGCCGGTGCCGCTGGAGAAGGTGGACGACGCACTTCCGCCGGTGCTGCTTAAACTTGGGTAAGGAGGAGAGTATGGTGGTGGTGGTGCATACTGCCGAGGCCGTACATGCTGTGGGAAGTTCACTAATTCAGAATATTAACTCACGTGCTTAGATTTCAGAGAGCGTGACGATTGGTACGTTGACGGAAGAAGTGTGTACATCCAACAGCAGATACGATGGGGAGACTTACATGGCATCCGCTCAGCTGCAGTGAGCGATAGGAAAGCCGCGAACGGAGTGAAGGTACTGAGCTTCATGGTTGTTATGTGAGTCGCAAGACACACCTGTTCCAAGAGATGAAGAAAGAAACGAGTGTTGAGGGGAAGTAATGAGAGGATGTGTCGAACAGACAACTACAGCTGGACGGCTTGAGCCTCGATTGACTGGAGACAATGACCTTATATGTGATGATCTACGTTCCACCGCGACAATATCATGACACGATACTGCTACAGCCGTACGGCCGCAGTGAAATACTCGGTTAGCTCCACTATGGGCATGCAGCACGGCATCATGCTTGTATCGATGGTATCCGATTCTTTGAATGATGACAACGTCTACGATGAAGACGGCTAGTTTGAAAATCATGACTTCTATGCGCTTGATGCTGAACGTGTTGGGCTCCGTCTCTTGACTGCGAGAGTTTGGAGTAGCGGCTGCCTCTGAGAAAGGCATGCACCGCTTCGATAGGCCATAATGGCTTCAGTCGATGCATAGCAGCCCGCATACGAGGTAGCTGGTGTATGCATTTAAATTGCCAGTGCAACAATCCGCTAATATCTTGAGTCTAACCCAAGAAAGGAATCACGGGAGGGTAAACGACGGACGGATAGCAACATGACACTGCAGCGCAGCGATCACCGCTGGTAGTACAGAAGGCGAAGGAAGAAATTCGCGAATGACGAAGTGACCCAGCGCACTGTTGTTGAGACTGAATGAATTGATACAGTCACTTCTCTAGGCATGGTGTTGTTGCGAGCCAATGGACTCGAGTAACTCGACACTGAAGAAGCGTACCCAGTGTCGCAACGCTCGACCGACCTCGTATTCCCAGGCATCCAATAGGTAATACAAAGGTTTGCAGTGCCACACCGCCTTAGTAATTCCTTATGATGTCGTTTGCCAATCATAAGGTTGCGTGCACTTTTGGAGGGATGCATGACCTCCGGGGCTATGTGCGGTCGGCAACATGTCTGAACAATCGGTCTTTAGCCATCTTCATCTGGCTCGATGCATGAGCCATATGCGAATCCTACTGTCTCTCCAAAATGTCGGACGCGATCGGACTGCGATACCGGCCTCGATTCTGGGCACAGTCCCTGACGTTTTTGGGTCCAGCCAGCCGCATGTACCAGGGTACAATACAAGAGCCTGCTCGGGGAACGCGACAAATGGACCATGGATGACTCGACATCAGGGATCGGACTATGTTATTCGTATGGCCGGCAGATGGAGGGTTCTATCACTAGCTAGATGCACAGATGCAGGAACCAGACTCACGCTCAGGGTGCTGCGTTTCACAAGCAACCGCAGTAGGACGACGCGACTGATGCAGAAAGCCGTTAGAACGTCCCGACGGCACAGGGATCTCGATGCAGAGGAAACAGGAACCGAACATAGACAGCGGTGCAGACCAGCTAGGCTGGGTATGCCGTGGAAGCGGTATGGATCTGTTGGAAGATCGGAGGACGGCAGTGTCCATTGGTACTGTTCACGACGCTAGCGCGGCTGCAGTAGCATCACGTGAGCCAGCCCAGCAGGGCCACCTCCATCATCCACGGATGAGTTTGATAAGTCTAGACGCACCCATGTGAACTCATCGCTCACAAGAAGGTGATTTGTTACGTAGCAGAAGAGGTGCGCGCAACCGCACTCCGGAACTAGTGCATGCTACGCTCCCTACGACGGGCCCAGCCGCTTACTACCGAGTAGGAAGTACAAGTTGGAAGGCCTAACCCTCCCTGGTTGTGTATCATCCCCAGTTCGGGGTACTGAACCCTGAAGACCTGATCAAGCAACGGTCCGCGAGCCAGGACACCATTGGGCTCTCGTAATAGCAGTTTGGGCCGCGAGTGGCAGCATAGATGTTGTGATAAGCATCACTTGCACATGAGGTTACCGGAGATCGGAAGGACTATTGCATACGGAAAATGACCGTTACAATTATATATTATACAGGAACACTTCAAATCGAAGGATTACTGGAAGAGGAGATCGCTATATGGGCAACAACACCCTCAAGCGCCTGAAGAAGGATGGTTGTTGCATCCTATGTGTGGGTCTTCTCTTCACCGACAGGAAGACTCCTTGCAACGCCTTCAGTCGTAACCTCGTAAACGACACTGTACAAAAGGTATCATGTGCGTGTGAAACCAGAACCGTTACCCAAAGACGTAGCAAAGTATCGAAGAGCTTAGACGGACAGGATCCTAGAAGGATCGTACAAAGGACCTTGGTCCACAAAGACAAAAAAACAAGATAAAAATGGCGAAAATGATACCTAATCCCAGTTGACGAGGCTGTTACCATTGTCGTGGTCATTGGCGGATTGGTCGTCAAACGACTGTTGGAAATCGCCGCCAGGGAAATCGAAAAAGGCACTGTATTCACCAGTACCAGGCGTCAAAAACGAATCGTTGGAATAAAAGCCATCAGAAATAGCACTGGGTACCGACGGCGACGTGGTACCAGAAACAGGCTCAGTCTTCAAGTTTAGACCAGATGACAATGTTTGAGCCGAGCCACTAGCATGCTCAGACATGCTACTGGCGTTAGCTGTCCGACCAACCTTGTTGGGGTTGTAGGTGTAGGTCGGAGCAAAAGGCTGAGGAAGGTTATCGCTGCCTGCCATGAAGACTGCAGTGCGTGGGTCGTTCTGATCCAGGACAGATCCAAGGAACTGCTGAGACTCGGGTGGCATAGACAGAGTCAAAGGATTGGTGTTGAGCGCCTGCGAGCTGTATGGGTAGTTCGTAGGGCTGTAAGAATAGGAGGAAGGCGAATTAGGATCACTCTGCACAGGTGCGGCCTCATGCACGGAAGCTGCGTTGGGCGAAGCGCTCTGTGGCGAAGATGACTGACGGTGCTGGAGCGAATGGGTAGTAGGCGAACGCGATAACGAAGGACGCGTTTGTCGCTCTACTGTCTGGTTTTGCTGTTGAAAAGCTTGCGGCGGTAAAGACAGTCTTCGGTTGAGCTCAGTCTGTGGCGTCGTGAGACCTGCACTCGCCGGCTGAGCTGATGGGTCAAAGTGCGATGCGCCCTGGGGCAGTTGAATAGAAAGAGCGCGCTGGTGAGAGTGAGTGCGTTGAGGAATCTGGTAAGGTGACTGTCTGTATCCCTGTTGCGGCTGAGCGGTGGTCGGGCTGAAGGATTGCGCTTGCTGGAAACCCTGTGGAGACGCGGGGGCGAACTGCTGAGGCGGGAGCATTGACGGGTTCAGCCAGTTGTTCGGCTGTGCAAATTGAGCGCCATTGGCCGGATACTGCGGACCATACTGCTGGAACGCCGCGCCTTGGTTCTGGTACTGGGACATGAACATGTTCCTGACGCCATGCTGGGTCGCAATGTAGTCATGAAGCTTCTTGTTGAACATGACCGAAGTGGTTTGAAGATGAGCGTTTAGGCGCTGGTACTGGGTAGGCAGATCATCATCCTCCTCTTCGTACATCTCCTCATTGATAACATCCTGCTCGGTCACGCGAAGAGCACGGCCCGTGCGCTTCTTGTGAATCTCAGAAGCTCTACGAGCAGATTCAATGCGAGCCTCCAGGCTGCGGTCACTGCGGCGCGAGGCAGCAATGTAGGCACTGTTGGGCATCAGAATTGGTTGCGTGCGGAGTAAGAAGAGACGACTAACCGCTCCTGGTTCTCTTCATGAGTGCGCTCGGTCTTGACCGGTCTGGCCGAGGTGAAGGTTCGACGTTCGGCAGGCATGGCGAGGTCCAAGCAACAGATGGGAGTCAACGTGCGGTGTGGCGAAGTGTGTGTGTGGGCGAGGGTGGGGTAGCTGACAGATAGCGATGTCAGCACAACAACGGAAGGCTGATTGGTACAGTTCGAGGGGTACGTCTAGCAACGACTTCGACTGTGAAGAATAATGGAAGAAGGAGAAAGTGCGAGGAGCGGGCGGGCAAAGTATGTAAACGGAGAGGGGAAAAGTGGCGACTGTCCACGCGGGTGCGGATGTGCTGGGCGGAGCAGGCCTAAAGATGGGCCGAAAAACAACGGAGCTAGAAAGACGCTCACGTACCGCGACGACAGGGTTCGGACAGCACCCAGCTAGATTCAGATACGCGACAAGTGACGTGAGGCACAGAAGCAACGGCCAAAGTTGGCCGCGTGTCCCAAAGCGGCAGAAGATGGGAGTGCAAGTGGGAACTGGCGCTGGGGGTGGCAGCGATCGAGGGCTGAGGGGCGTGTGAGTGGCTGCAATGCGCACAAATCTCTGTTGCGGGCCGGGGGAGGGCAGGCCAGGATGCTCAAGTGGCGGAGCCTAGCGGACGAAGACTGGGTATTTCGATGCTGGTAAACCGTTTGTGCATCGACGCTTGCACACGAGATCGATCGTCGCGACGTGGCTTGGGGGGGTGAAGCAGCAGGCAGCGGATTGGGAGCAGGACGGGTGCGTTACGTCGAGGGCTTGCCTAGCATATGTTATAGCCACAAGGGAAGAAGCAATTGCGGTCTTCTGGAATTTGACCACACAATTAATCACAGGCAGCGGCAGGGTAGCACGCCAGAAGCCAGCAGTTCCCAGCAGTCCCCGCAGCGCCTGCGAGCGACATGCAGCCAATGGCACCACTGGGCCGCAGCGGCAGCATGTCCGGCGTGCTCTGACGGCCAGTCGGCGACGTGTGTGGAGTAGGGGAGAAGGTTCGGCTTAGCTCTGTGCCAGGCTCAATAGCTGCATATTACCCTCGGCACCCGCAAGCCAGCCCAGCATCAGGACAACACCACGCCCGCGGCTTGGCCAACTGGCGATCGAGGGCGCTAGCATCTCTGTGGCACTTCCCGCCGATAAACGAGACGCGTGTGTGTGGTCGACGACGGGGAAGAGCCCACCTGCATCGCATCAACATCATACCACAGCTGTGCCAGTTTCTAGCTGCCCCGGATTAGGCCTCGTTGTCGCTGGGCTGACTAACGTGGTCGTTCTGGCTCAATGGCTCTTACGTTGGCGACGTTTACAGCGTACCTGACTACTGCTGCCAATTCCCAATTACTAACAGCCTGCTATTTTGGCTGAACCGGGGACGCTCAGCCAGACGTGCGCCGGCTATTGTGCGTAAATCAATCGCGATCGCGGCAGCGCAGCGGCTTCCGCATACTGCTCAACCAAACGCGAACGCACATGCTCTCGTTAGGTGGTCGGCGCTATGGAGACGCAGCCGTCGGGCTACCGTTGGCTTGTTCCCGTCTCCTGCCCAGACGGTGCTGGAGCGAGCCTAATCCTGCGCTTACACTCGAACGGAAAACTTCGCGACGAATAACCGTCAACTACCCAACGCCATGGCTACCCCCCCAAACAACAAGACTGAGCTTCACACAGCCCTATCTCCCGCCATGCGACAAGGTCAAAACCGCTGGTTTCACAGTGCTGCACACATCTCATGGCAGCCGATCGCTTGAGCTCAGGAACAAGGAAGCCCTGTTCAAGCAAAGAAAACCTGAGATACGCGAAGGCCATATCGGGAATAGCTCCGATCTGATCGCATCTCCCACGCAAACTCGGAGCCCTGAAGCGCCCTGAGGGCTTCGCTGGCCGCGTCCAGGACGTGCGCGCCGATCTCTCGATACAAACATGTCGCCGACTCGCTGGGCCACGACTTATCCCTCTGCTGACATCTCCTTACTACGGCTTTTGTACCAGCGGGAAGCCATGCGCCAGAGGAAGGGACGGTGCTCTGTCAATACCACGGCCAGTGCAGCTCCATCGTTGTCCAGAGGTCGATGCCACTATTGGCAACATGGGAAATTGACCCTTATTGTTTGTGTTTCGAGTATTTGTCACTATGGCATTGTCCTAAGCTCCGGCCGTCCGCCGACGTCACACGGCATTGGTTCTTCCTTCTATCGCTCCTGCCCCGCCGCAAGTGCCCACTGCCAGATCGCCGGGGCCTCTAGTGCCGGCCTGTCAAAGTATCAGCCAGTCAAAGCCCGATGATCCCTGCGTCCTTGCTAGGCTTCAGATTCAGATCTGAGATGAAATATCTCCGTCTGCCGTGCATCCACACGGCTTTCCGTGCAACAAGGGAGCCAACAGGCAGGCCGAAAAGCGTACAGCGGCCACATTCAGGTGCATGAGGTCTGCTTCCCTTCCAGCTGAGCTCCGCGCGCTCTGAGCCCAATGGTGTTTGACATCATTGGAATTCACGACGTGTACTGCAGGGCTGTGGCTTGACCATGGTAATGGTACCCCGCTACGTGTGCTCACATCACACGGTTGACCAACTCCTTTTCTGACCAGTCCAGGTGCACCTTATCCTTTGAGGAGCAACCCAATACTTTGAGATCGCTGTGAAGTGTGTCGGGCTCCACATTGCTACACCTACCCGTAGTACAACGCTGCGCGTCAAACTCAGGTCACAGTGACGTTGCGTACATTCCGCTCTATGCCTACCCATAACTACATGGATAGGAATCCTGAGTGGGTGCACACGGCTTGAGATCAGCGCGTACCTAGCTGCATGATCTTGCATCCGAGCCGGCTACGGTATCCTTTGCGGTATCCTGAACACGCTTCGTCTCACAGCGGCGCTGTGTTCCCGCAAGTCAGTAGCTTACTGACTACTCAAACTTCCGCAGCCTCTTCAACTATCCTGCATGCCTTCCATTGACATCATTGGGCAAGGCGAGTTGAACCGAACATGGTGTTCGATGTCCCACCCCACTCCAATGCGGCAAGTGGAGCGCATACGTCGTCCGACAGCCCCATGTCAGATTGCCCTTCAATCTCCTTGCCTGTTTGCCGTTTGGCAGCTCTATCGTCATTTACCAAGTCTACATGAAACGCAGACGCCACCGCATGTACCAAGGTGGCCCTAAGACTGAGTACTTCTAGTTCCAGAACGTTCAACTTCATTCCACAGAGAAGCAATTCGGGTGTTTCGCATGCGCGCTGTAGCCGTGGCGCGCACGCCAATCTGCCCCGGCTCACAATGCTGCCTGGTGTCATGAACCAGGCAATCTTTCTATCCTCAATTTGGAAGGTCTGAGCGATTCAACCCCAGGAGTACAAATATGACTACCAAATTACACAACACCTGGGTATGGAGCTTCTGTATGACGCCCCGCGGGCCCTAATGCACGGTCGCCGGTTGAACTCGCTTGCATGCATGTCTCGGCGATACTCCGCCAGACCAATCAGATGTCCTCATTCCCAAACCCCCTCCTCAAAGCGCTCGTTCCTTCTTGTCCGTATCCTACACGGTGCTGGGATTCTACTTGAGGTCAAGTTGACGCGGGTGCGCTCGATCTGCTGCATTAGCTTGCCATGTATACGGTGGGCTGGCGTGTAGCAAGCCTCTTCGAAACAACTGGCTGATAGCACATCGGAGAGAACCCTCTCGAGATCTTCGGTTCAAAATCAGAAAATGCGCAATAGATCCATCCAGGCCCATCACACCCGCATTTCATACCGATACCAACGACCGCTGTCCTGCGAGCGCCTGAACCGTCGTTCAAGCGCGGGTTCGCAACGTCGCGAGATATTCTCTGGCGTGGAGCTCGCGGTCAATTTCATGTTAAGATCGGCAGCACAGCCCCAATTTCGGGGTTAAGCATGCTGCATCTCCATTTCATCAGCAGCTGCCTCTGGGCCTTCTAGGAATGCGTTCGCTTGCACGAGCGGTCTGCACTGCGCTGTGCGTTATGTGAGCAGTGGCTAGCTAAAGGCAGATGCGGTGAGGAGTGTTCAACGTTGCACACCCACTTTATCTCGATCCATGTTTTGTGTGGCTTGGATTGCGGTATTCTTTAATAGACCATTTCAAACCGTTCCAAGGTTGTTTTCTGTCGCAATACTCTCGTCCCGCACATTGCCGCTGTCTGCAGTGCCATCCCTTCTGGCAGCAATGCAAGGGCACCATATGCAGGTGAGCAGACTGCTCCAGGCGTGCGGATAATTTGGGTAAATAGCGTCAGGCTTAAAAGGGTCCAGCGGAACATTGCTTCTTACCTCCTCTGAGCAGCACCGCATACATAGGCGAGTGTAAACATCTGGGCCTTACAGCTCACTACACGCTACGACACCGCCCGTCCAAGCTACTAACCTCGCTTCCTACGAAGCCAATGACCATTGCGAATATTCTCAAAGCACAGCATAAGCAAGTAAGCAGCATCGTATGCACCTCGTATCAGGCCGCGCAGTAAGCTCGGATTCCGACGTCCGACGTAACAGCAACAACGTGGCGACAGTTTGCTCTCTGGCGTTCTACTCCTACGCCCGCAGGATAGGATGCAGGATGGAAAAGACGGCACGCATCTGGATTTCACAAGAAGCTGGGTAATGCCCGAACAGGGCTACACGAGGTGCAGCCACGTTTAGCGTTGGCCCATCATATCGAAGCGGAGGAAACTTACTGTGTAGGCACTGCTAGCATCGGCCGTCTTCCGTAGAGATCCAGTCGAACCACGGCTCTGTACGTTTGCGACTGCATTGAGTTTCCAGGAACATCCAATAGGCAGAAAACATCGGCCATTTCTCCGCTCATGGGAATGTAATCCAGCATGCGGCACAGCGATAAAGTTGCAGCAGCCTCGCGACAATAACTGCCACTCGGAGGTCACTCTTGCGCGACGAGTGGCGACGGAGTACGGATCCCCACGCGTCTTTGTCCAACGTGGCCAGCTAGCTGGATTCTTCTCCTGTTTACAGCAAATCCATCTTCCAAAGAGCACTCGACCAAATGTCTTGATGCCCGGATGTGGATGGAAGGATGGAAACTAGGTTGATCGTAATGAAACCTAGTCCATTCCATTCCGCAACAATCGCGTCCCATGTTACAAGACAGTCAAGTTCGAACGAAGCTTGAATTCGTTACCACAGTCACAAACTCCTGCGCGCAAGGTAAGATCGGAAAAGTAGGAACTCACATTGGGCTTGCCCTCTTTTATTATTGATGCTTGCATTGCTTTCGAACGTCGCCGCTTGTTTCCATTGTCGCCCATTTGGTCTTCCAATCATCCTTCCTCTCCTCTTTGCAATGGTTTTGTTGTCGGGAAGTCACGCGCGTTACCTATGGCATCAGACAACATCGTAGGTGAAGGCATTCGATTATTGTTCGAGTATCATACCCATGCGCAGCGCACACCATCAGCAGCGTTCATGTCGCGTCGGAAGTCAGCTTTCAATGTGATATTCGGGGTCGCTGCCAATCCGCATCCAGACTTGCCAGAAATCACGCAAGGCGAAGTTGGGAAGTTGACAGGAATGTGCTTTCCCGATCCTCGAGTTCACATCATTCAGCCTGCGGATGATCTATTTAACTAACTGGATCGAATTTCATGTCTGCAAACCTCTACTCGTTCTCTGTTCCCTGTCTGTTTCCCTTCGATATTCCTTCGAAGAGATTTTATTAGTACCTTACACCTAAGTCTCGTCCTTGACCTCACGCATACTACTTCCAATTCCCAAAGTGCGCGAACTGTTCCTCCCTTTGCGATACGAACCACAACAAACGTCGTCCGGGTTACCAATCGCAACCTCTGCTGGGTCTTCGATGCCGTCTCAAAGCGGAAAGAGCAAACAAACTCCAGCCTGGGACCTCACTGTCGGCCACCTGCCTACGTCACCATCCTGTGCTTGTCCATAGTCACATTTCTAGCATCTGTCCGTCGTACATGATCAAAATCGCTGAGAAGGCTAGTCGCATTTGCGCCACGGCACCCATGGTCTGTATGGGCGAGGTGGTGCCACGAAGGTGCCTTCCTGGGCACGCGCAGAGCACAACAACGACGCACGCTCTCGCCCCACAATCGCGCCTTCACCTTCACTTTTGCTCCTGCCAATCCGTCCTCTGCTTGTCGCCTGCCGCCGGAGCTAATTTCCGCCGTGCCTGCAAACGCTGCTCGCACGTCATATAAACAATTTTTCTGTGTCCACCTCCGTGTCTTCTGCTTCTCTCACGACACTCACCCCAAAGCTTCATCATCTCTGCAGCTGCATCAATCCAACACGAACATACTTCACTTCATCCCCACCACCAATCAGATTACCGCTATCAACATGTTCGGCTACAAGATCTTCGCTGTCGCTGCGCTTGCGCTGGCTGTCGTCGCCACTGACCGTGAGTACATGCTTCAGGCTTAGCTGCAAAGCTGCTTGGATACCTCTACATGGCATCGGGCACACGATCTAACATCTCTTGCAGCTGTCTGCGCTCCCGCTGCCACCGTGACTGTTACTGTCACCCAGTGCGTCCCCGAGCCCGGCAAGCCGTCGTCTGAGCCAGTCCCCGCTCTGTCAGATGTCTCCTCTACCCCCGCTATGTCGGCTGTCTCCTCGACTCCCGCTTTGTCGGCTGTATCCTCTACTCAAGACGGCGGAGCGCCTGTACCTACCACTACTAGCGTTATCCTGCCTCCCCCAGGACGACCAGTTCCCACCACCAACGTCCCCGATGACGAGCCTTCCAGTGCTACTACTACGACTGACGGGGGTCCCTCATCCTCAGGTCGCCCTGGTGAGCCCACAACCACTGCCGTCGAAACTGCTGGCGCCGCTCTCGCAACGCCTGTCGTCGGTATGGGCTCGCTCGTCGCCATGGGTGCTGCAGCCCTGGCTATCATGGCCTAGGCCCGTTCACACAAGGTCCACGTGCTATATTGAGCAGGGGTGTCGCGCTACACGTCGCGTTCTCAGTCGAAGTCGTTAGTGCAAGGCCTGGTATCCATGGGGCTCTCTCTTATTGTCTTGATCATTCTCTCAAGACCCAGATACCCCCATTCATGATTTGGTATTAATGTATTGGCGGCTTATCATCGGCATGGGGTGTCATCACTCGTCGAAAAGCTGCCCCATGGTATTGCATGTTCATAGCCTTCCACGAGTCTAATAAAAATACTGACATCGTCATTACTCTTGCTTCCGTACCATGCTTGCTTTGATGACCATGCCGTGTGAAGTGGCTCTCACACCGCGCTTGGCTTCCACTCCTCGAGCTACCACGGATGACTGAGTTGATACCTTGTTGCTCGAGAGTCAATGAAGCCCTGCTTGCCTATCAGAGTGCCCCTCGTTGTTGATTTCGGGCACTGAGAAGGGCAGTGATGAATATCCTACCGAGGACGGACAGTACGTTCATGTGGATCGTTAATACTGGCTAGAATGAAGGCATGATGAGACTGAGTACGGTTCTGATGGAGTGCACATGAATATCAACAGAAAGACATATCAAGGGCGGGGAAAGCGAAAACAGGGAACAAGCATAAATATACTCTGAGATATCTTCTAATGATAGTAAGAATCCCTCAATTAGAGAACGCATCATGCTAATATATATCGCTCGTTCCTCCCACTGGATGACCACTCAAACGAAGTACTATCCCGTTTGTTTATACTTCGTCCTCAACTCATCGATCTCGCGTTGGAACTTTTCCATATCGTCGAGGATGTTACTCGAATCGCTCCTTCCCTCGCCCTCCTTCCCACCAGCCATATTTTCATCGAGACCTAGCTTCTTCTCGCTCTCTTCCATTGGCGAGTATAAAGCATATTCGTTCCCACCTTTCTCGTCTGCAGGCGCGTATTCCCTCCTCAATGAGCTTTCGCTGGCTACGCTCGTCCGTCTGTGCTCTGTGCTTGTACGGCGGTACTCCGTGCTCGTCCGTCGGCTTTCTGTGGGGGACGAAGAGGGTATCTGAGGTCTTTGCTGATCAAGGCTTGAGCGATTTGATCGGCGTCTTGGTGGAGGCGGAGGTGGCGGCATGTTGCTTCCAGTGCTTTCTCCAGATACATTTCGCTGGGTATTGCGATTGGACGATATGGATGAGGCGCGGTGCACACTCGGCGCGGGTGACGAAGGTTGGGATTCTAGAGTGCTCCGGCGGGATGAAGGGGGTTCTGGAACAGATCTCGGCGTTCGACCCGAACTTGAACGCTGTGGCAGTTCGGTGCTAGAAGAGTTCGCGCTTGAGTTGCCTAGGTTTGCGAGTCGTGCGCCGTGTCGTGAAGGTGGAGGACGTGGTGGTGACTTTGCTCCAAACGGGTCGACGTTACTTGGAACTGGGCTTTGTATGGGGTCAACCGAGTGCTGAGATGATATCGTAAGGTTTGAACTGCTCCGCGATCTATTGCCTGTCGTCGTCGTCGTTTTGAGCTGACTCTGCCTACGGGCCAATGGCACGGGGGGAGGTGCCTTCTTTTGTCTAGTTGTACCTTCTGAAGACGGTGAAGGCTGGTCTTGTGATGGTGGGGTTGGTTGAGATTGTAGCGGGGTGGTATCTTGCGTGCTGATATGGGATGACTGCGGCGCAGCAACGGGAGTTGGAGGGAGCGGCTTGTTTGTGTCCGAACTGTCTGTTCGTCTAATAGCCGGCGGTGGTGTTGGCTCTGTCGCTGCAAAGCTCTCGAAGGACACTGTCTGTGGCTGTCTCTGCGTAACGAGCTTTCCGTGTCGATGCTTGGGGGCAGGCGGGGGCTTCTTCTTGCCCTTCTTCACCTCGGAGACTAGCCCCATGCTCTCGTCCTCTTCCGAGTCGGCCATATCGACCGATGTACGTGGTGAATCAGCGTGGGATTCTTGTATGGGCTCGAATAGCGATTGCCGTGAGACTGAGGAGGTATCCGTGCTACTACTGGTCTCGAATTGCGCGCCTGCGACGGGTTGTGATGCGCTCATAGACTGCTGAGGCGGACCGGATGGTCGCGGAGTAGCCTTTCCGGTCAGGAGTAGATTCTTGAAGCTCTCCACATCCAAGGAAGCTCTGCTGTTGCCTAGCATCGGTCTTCCCGTGTTCGTCCGCTCCTCCTCGCTCTCCTTGTCTTGGGGTTCTAACGAGGCCAGTGTTCTCGAGAATGGATTCGCTGGTACGTTACCCGGCGATTGCATCGCCAGCGGCTCGCCGAAGGTTGGTCTCGGGTTTGAGGACGCGTCCGCTATTGCCATGGCGTCTTTCCCGACAACTTGGGCATTGGCTTCACCCGCGGTGACAGAGTTGTTGACAAAGCCGGCGGGTGTTACGGGAGGCAGTGGGCTTGCAGGCCGACCTTGGCTCGATCGCCGGGCCATGAGCTCGTTCAAGGTCGCATCTGAGTCGTCAAAGATGGGCGGTGGAATCGTAGTAGTGGGCGAGAGAATGCGGACAGACTTCTTGGTCTTGCCAGTCGAGGGCGGGGCGGCATCTTCGAGCACTGTAAGACAATTACTCTTTGAATGCCAGCAGACGCAGAAAGGCAAGGCGAGGGAATACCATGGTCGCTGTCCTCCCTGCGCGCTCCAAGCACACTGCTATCCGTGTTGATGAAGGATGTCTGCGGGACGGGCGCGGGCTGACGGGGAGCTTGAGAAAGGCGGAAGGGGTTTCCGGACGACATGGTGGGTGCTAAAAACAATGCATTATTCTATGTACATGGAAGGGGCGCGAGAGAAGCGGTGAGATGGTGCCGCGCAAGAAATGCTGTTGCTGATAGTCGGCTCTGCGACGTGATCATCGCCGATATGCAGGTGCTGGCGATCCGGCGCGGGACAGCGAACAGCCCCCACCATCGTACCTCGTACACCATGACGGCCCAATGAACCTCTGCTATCCATAAGGCACAATTTCGCCAACGAATTCTGTGGCCCTCTGTGTTCTAGAGCTCACGTTGCAATATTCGCTTTCTGCTGCAGGATTTGGACACTTCTTTACACTGTTTAGTAAACGCGTGGGCAACTTGCAGCGGCCTACCGCGGCTATCTATGTAAGGGTCTATCTCCACGGTACGCTAATCGACATATACATGCCACCCTGCCTGGCAGTCAAACCATTTGCGCGCCAAGTTCCCTCCACTCTCTGTCGGTTGGCTGAAAGCAACTCGAGCTTTCTCAATGTGCAGCCCATAGATGAAGTCGGATCGTGCGATATCCAGCAGCCTAGTCGCGATGCCTTTCTTTCTCTGTTGATTCGACGTCCATATACGCGATATGCCCAAGGCCACCGGATCTGAATCGGTGCTGATAGAAATAGAAGAGCTATGGGGCGCGACAGCATCTCCTTGCTCCTGTTCGGGCGAACTGGTGGGGTCCAACACCTTATAGGCTTCCCATATTCGCTCTACCAAACATGCTCCTACACACTTATTCCCTCGAATGTATAAATATATCTTGAATCGATCGACGAGTGCCACGTTGGCTGGGTTCTTCGCCGAGGGCCGTGGTTTCGGTACAGGCGTAGTCCGTTCTGTTTCGTCTGCCTGGGCTGTCCGACTCGTCTGTCCCCAAAGCTCGTCGTCTGATATGGGAACAGCAGCAAGCTCTGTGTTCACAACCTTCAAAACATCACTCGCCCGGTTGCGCATCGCCAATGTATCCTTGCGTCCAACTACAGCGATGAAGCTCCCATCACCACTCCATATCTGGTTCTTCCTAAAGCGCTCCACGACTGGCTTGGTGAAGTCGACACCCCCAAGGTTCATCGCATGAAACTTCTTGTGTAGCGCCGCGTCTTCGGCATTCGACGGTATGTACTGCATTCCACATGTCTTGCATGTTTTACGCGTCTCTGAAGCCAGGTCTAACTGCATCTGTACCATCTGCTTCTTTTTCGGTGCTGGCTTCGGTGGGCTTTGCGCATTGTGACTCCGTTCTGTAAGGGGTTCTTTGGCGGGCGTGCTCGGCTTGAGTTGCTTTTTGAATATGGAGAAGACTGGTCGCCGTTTTTGAACGGGTGGAGGGGAGCTGCGCGGTGCTGGCGACGATGGTGGACTAGACCGAGGCGGTTCGTCTGAGAAGACTGCGGGCGAGTCTTTGGGGCTGGACGGAGGAGCGGTGGAGCTTTCACGCTCGCATTCGAGAGATGAAATGACAACCGTAGGAGCAGTATCCAAAGAGGTCAAGGTCGTCGTTTCGGTACTTTCGATTGTGGTCTCGACGCGTCTTCGTTTGGTAGGCGGTTCTTCATCGTAGAGTTGACGCTTCGTGTGTCGCGAATAGGTTCTGACAACCTTTCTGCAATTATGTTAGACATGCGACATATCTTCAATTGGATCGGCTTACTTTGCTCCGAAGGACGACATTACGGCGCTGTTGGCAAGCGTCGTAGGAACTGCGAGTGCTGGACCGCCCACGCGACAGACGCGTGTTAGCGCGCTGCGCTAGTGCCCGCCCATATGCACGACGTCACGCCTCGTCCTCTCACATGTCACCTGGTCAGTCCCAAACATCGTGTTCAAGGATATACTTCACAGTCATCAAGTCTTTGCGCGTCCTTTAAATACGGCGATACACTTGCATTGTTCTGGACTCATCAAATGGGCGAGTGTCGCTAGATCAGGCCACCGGTCGATATCCCAGCAGGGAAGGTGCGTTTGCTTCGTGCTGACTAGCCTTATCATGGTCACTCAAAGGGCATCTATGAGTCAACGGCCGTGAAGCAATCAAGCACTAAAAGTACACAAATATCGGACTCTCTCTACTGGCCCATCTTGATTCCTTTCTCCCGTATGCGCACATCTCGCCGGTGTATCTATCTCCACAATGGCGGAACAAACAACACTAGCACAGACGGGCACATCAGTTCCATCATCCATAGTGACTACCAAGCGTCTAATAATCCGTCCAATGTGCCTCGAAGATGCCCCTTCGACTTCCCTGCACGCCAACGACCCCCTCATCGCCAAGTATATGCGAGGAACTTTTCCCAGTCCATATACACAGTCTAGCGCCGAGACATGGATCAACACGAACCTCGCACTCCCATATCAACACCATTTCGTCATCTGTGAGAGATCAGCGCCAGGACTCGCAATAGGAGGTATCGGGTTGAAACTAGGCTCGGATGTGTACGCACATGCAGCAGAAGTTGGTTTCTGGGTTGGAAAGACGTATTGGGGAAAAGGTTATATCACGGAGGCACTGGAAGCCTTCACAACATGGAGTTTTGAGAGTTACGAGAACAACGGCCAACGATTGACCAAACTCTACGCTGGGGTGTTCTCTGGCAACGGGGCGAGCATGCGGTGCTTTGAAAAGAATGGGTACGTACTCGAAGGTGTACTGAGGGACAATGTTTACAAGAATGGTGAGATGAAGGATGAGCACATGTTCGGTATGAGAAAGGCAGACTGGGAGAGAAGATTGCGTGAGGGTGTCAACAAGTAGTGGAGTGAGGGGTAGCACCTGAAGTGGATCAGAGGTCTCTCAGATTTGGTAGTCTTTGGAAAGGTGATCACAGTAGTGGCCAAGACAGGTTGAGAAGTTTTTGATTCAAAAGCCAAAGTGCGCTTGAGGTAACTCAAGGACCTGGTTGGGCTATGTATGCTTGGAGTTGCATGAGCAGTATCTCAACCGGCACATTGTGTCTTGCTCTCTTCATCACGACACATTTCTCACCAGCGTACTTGCTGCCTTTTATCAGTTCTTGCGCCTTGTCCTCTCCAAGTAGATCCACCAAACTGTAGACCGCAACCTTTCTGCCTCGCCAAGTGGTGGTATGAAACTCGAGCTCCGGAAACATCAGGCGAGGTTGCAGACATGCGATGACAGGACCAGTATACCAGTGTGGTGAAGAGTGAGTGACTTCTGGGGTAGCATGTGGATCCAGCTTCGCCTCAAAGCTCTTGGTAAAGTAGGCTGACCACTTTTCCAGCTCAGCCATGTTCAGATCTGCCAGCTTTTGCATGTCATCCCCACGGTTATGAAGCGATCGGAATATGAGGACAGAAGACACGTCTTCGACGCACTCAATGTCTTCAGTCCGGGGACTCGCGACTGGAATCAATCGACCTCTGAATCCAAAGTTCCAGCTGAGCTTACTCTCTACTGTCTTGCGCATCACGTCCAGTATGAAGTCTGGCATGTCCTCCCTCCAGACCATCTTCTTCAAGCCTAGCCCGCCAAACTTTTCGGCCATGCGCGAGTTCAGAGCCTTTTCCCAGGCTTTCTTCTTGCCCAGTTGTACAGTAACCCGACGAGTCCCAAGGAAACGGTGTGGGGGTCCGAGGTGCTTCTTGTCCGTCGTGAGAGAGACAGGCAGGAGCCACGGGTCGTTAGTCGTTGGATGCGGGCGTGCGTGGAGAGAGGTCAGGAAAGCGCTGGGAAGGGAGATCATTGTTGCGCGACATTGACGGACTGGCGATGCCAACGCATGGGCTGAGAAATTAGTCTTGCATTGCCATCAAGGGACAGCATTATGCATACCGAAAGGATTCTCCCATAGTTTCTTCTGGAAAGGCGTGAATTCAGCAAAATTCCGTCGCTCTTTCGTCTGTTCATAGCGAGACCTTTCTTCTAAGGCTACCGGATCGAGTAATGGCGAAAGTGGAAGTTCTTTGGCTGTCTCGTCTTTGCGGAGGCGGAACGTTTGGTGGGCATCTTCGCGCGTAGGACCAAGGTCACTGCCTTTCAAGAGACGACCGGGAATATGGGCGGAGGATTGGCGGCATTGAGCCCGCGCCGGGAGTCTAGTGGGGTTCAAGCATGACGTCGGGCGACAGATCCATCTGCCTGGCATCAGGCGGGACAGGGAGCGACTGCGTGGTTCGTGCGGGTTGAGGGTGTTGCGCAGGAAGAGCCAAACGATCGCATCGGACCCCCGGCTTGGCGCGCCGGAGCTGCGTTCACGCGGGGAGGCAGGAGCTACCCCGACATCACCATCATGGCTTCTCTATTACGGCGGGCTACAAGGCCATCAACACTACAAAGCTTCGCCAGATATGGCACGCGCTCAATATCAAGCCAATTCGGCTTCCAGCCGCAATGGAGTCCTCAGCAGCAGGACCAACAAACACCGCGCGCCATCTCACTGCCGATACCCTACGTGACGGAGACTACTGTGAGCTCAGCAGCGTTACTATTCAAGAGCTAGCTGACTTTATAGGGTGGAGGCTGGAAAACTTCCGACATCTTCTCGCGTCTTCTCCAAGAGCGCATCATTTGCCTGAACGGCGAGGTTGACGACTACATGTCCGCCAACGCTGTCGCCCAGCTCCTCTTCCTCGAAGCCGACAACCCCGAGAAACCCATATCCATGTACATCAACTCGCCCGGCGGCAGCGTGAGCGCCGGTCTTGCGATTTACGATACCATGAACTACATCCGCTGCCCGGTCAGCACAATATGCATGGGCATCGCAGCCTCCATGGGATCGTTGCTGCTTGCAGGTGGCGCCGAAGGGCAGCGATACATATTACCACATGCACGAGTCATGATACACCAGCCGAGTGGCGGATACCGTGGCAAGGCAAGCGATATCGCGGACCACGCCAAAGAGATCCTCAGGATACGGGACAAGCTGAACAAGATATACCAGTCGCACGTTACGAAGAAGAGGACGCTGGAGGAGATTGAGAAGTACATGGAGCGCGACTACTTTATGGATGCGCAAGAGGCAGTGGACTTTGGTATCGTCGACAAGATACTGGAGAAGAGAGAGGCGCCGGCCAAGGAAGAGGAGAAGAAATAGGAGCACCAAGTACCGAATAGCACAAGTAAGCTCATGACCAATTGTCATCCAAGTGTGTCTGTTATCGATACTGCGCCTGTATAGTAGCTTCATGCCATCTTGGGGGCCAAGGTTTGTCTGTCTTCTACAGACCACTTTTGCTTATTATAGATCATCAGAACCGGAACAGCTCTATCACACATTCCTCAAATACGTTTGCAGATGCTGCACTCGAAGTCTCGTTACAATGGCATGTACATGTGCTGCAGTGCCTTCAAGTGGTTCAGATTGCTACGCCTCACCCCTGCCTAACCGCTACCAGGCACATTTCGGTCACGTTTCCAGGCTTTCCACACAACTCTGTTTTGTTTCTGCAACGAAGTCTTGTTTTCCAAATAAGCGTCGTGGTGTTGTTACGCGCGCGCATTGTCGATACGTAACTGAGACAATCCTGATCCTGGCGAAGCGCTGTTCGTTTCCTATGATCCTTCAACAACAGCTTTTATAATGCTCGAGAAGATGCGATTCCAAAGTAAAGTAGGCAGAAGCACACAGCAGCTTTTGTTAGGTCACCATGTCAGAATTCAGGTTTGAATTTAGTGAACCACCAACCCGATCCTCGTCACCGGCATCATCAGTGAGCACGCAGCTTGGTGACGCAGATGCCAACCCGATGGATACACGCGCTTGCGATAGCCAAGTTCTAGCGTGAGTATGCAAGTACTGAGAGGACTCGCGTTGCTGACATACCACAGCTTTGACAGTCCGATACTGAAAGTTTGTGTGGGGACGGGCCAGGACGCAGCAACCTTTTTCGTCCATGAAACGCTATTCACCTCCAGATCCGAACTCTTCAAGTGCGCCACTACTCAGGAGTTTCGAGGGACTGAAGCGCATGTGCTAGCACTACCAGACGATGACCCGGATACCTTCCGCCTATACCTCAACCTGGTTTACACACATCAGCTAGTCACAAGAGGTACTGGCCAGTGGCTGAAGCTATGTCGACTATACGTCCTAGCGGAGAAACTACAAGACATTACGTCCAAGAACCAAATCATCGACGGAATGTACGCATTCTTCAGTGAGATCGCCTGCCAACCTACCCTGAGCGTCAACATCTCGCGTATGCTTCCGGCTGCAGCAACGACAGAACTATATGAAGGCACATCCAAACAAAGCCAGGCCCGGGAGCTTGTTCTCGACTTTTACGCGGACTCTGGTAACGTATCCTGGCTTCTTAGCGAGCAAGCGAAGTTACCGACCGACTTCATCTGCGATGTCGCCGTCCGCTTGTTGCAAAGACGTGGCTATGTCTTTTCTGGCTTCCGGATTCGTCGTCCATCTTACGGCTATCATGAAGTCAACTCAACCTCCTCAGGGATGGTTCATGTTGTGACTGGGCAAGCGAAAGAAGTCTCGGCAGATGAGCAGAACGATACGGCGAGAACTGTTGCAGTGGACAAGAAAGAATCTTGTGAGAACATTCCAAGGTTCAATGATGCTGTGAAGGAACTGGGATTCGAGCTTTCCGACGTTGTAGTTGCGGAAGTGGCTGAACCAGCAGCCGGTCATACACTCCCGCCACTCAAAGGAATTGTGACAGAAGTGAGATGGGAGCTTGACAGATGGTAGGGGAGATTCTGGGGCTTCAGGTTTCCATGTTATCAGCGTTGATTCGTTTTCAGGGGGCAACAACGGGAGTAGTAACTTCCCCAGAAACGAGTGTTCCTACGTCAGCTTGTACAGCCCCCGCAGCAGGGGTGGCTAGAACATATAATCGCATTCTACAGAAATATTCGAGTAGAAGTATACGTTGTGTTGCGTAATACCTACTTGCTAAGATATAACGGTGTGTATACAGCAAACCTCGTAAATGTGACGTGATATTTGTCCACCCCTTGCGACTGTCGTTGCTCAGTCACCAAATAGGCGTCACGACTCATAGGAAAAATGTTACGCATATATGTCACATTGTATTTGAAAATCTTGTCGCTAATCATAATGGGTTCTATCAATGACATGGTGGCGTAGAGATGTTCATAACACACGCCTGTAAGGTAGCTTTATTCCTGTTCAAGCGCTTTGAACACACTCAGCCAAGCCACTCCAACTGTCGGCGACCCAAGGCGCAAGTACAACTGCCCTCTGAGCGTCTCCCACATCGCCAGTACCACCCATCGCGCCTGCCA
This sequence comes from Alternaria viburni, assembly GCF_023758015.1. NCBI lineage: Eukaryota > Fungi > Ascomycota > Dothideomycetes > Pleosporales > Pleosporaceae > Alternaria > Alternaria viburni. Next base: position 984,269 of record NW_026055774.1, read on the forward strand.
GTCCAACAGCACCAAGCGTACCATTCGGCGGTGCGTTGCGCATCGCAGTTTCCTTTGCAAGTGTACTGGCGAACGCATCACCTCCGGCAGCGTCGGCGAGCTCTGTCCAACCAGTATGTTTCCAGGGGGCAAGCATGACACTGCGACGAGCTTCATCTAACTCTTGCTCCTCACCGCCTAGACTGACTGAGATGGCTTCGATAACCTTTTCCACGCGTGCCAAATGTTCGTCGCCGAGCTCCTTGTTCGTACGCAGTCGGTCTAGATCGTCTTTGATGGCTTCCATGGTTTCCAAGTCATCATCGAGCACTGTCATGGCGCCAATGAGGGTTAGCAAGCCAACATGGCCTTCATGCTTCTCAATGGCGGTAAAGAGCTGGTCGCGAGCCACTTGCTTCTCGTTCTCTCCACCCTTGGCCCAAAGTACTTCTGCGAGAATGCAGATGATGTCTGGGTTAGCCCCAGTTACCTCGAGCGATGTTCGGAAGTACGGTATCGCGGCGTCGAATGAGCCACTAAAGTAGTGTGCTAGACCAGCTGTGAGACGAGCTGATAGCTTAGTCTTCGAGATCTGGTCCCCGGATAATGCAGACTGCTTGGTATCGCTGTCCAGTTCAGAGAGCAGATCAAGTGCTGTCTCAGCTTCTTCAACAGCCGATTTGAAGGACTCGATAGCGAGAAGGTTGCGGGCCAGATCTGTCTTGGCTTGTGCAACCCGAGCCAGGGACGCCAGCGACTCTGACTTCTCATACTCTTGCTCAACTGTCTCGTTCACAGCTTGCAGAGCTCCTACGGCAGCGTCGTAGTTGCCAATACGCTCTAAGAACAACGCCGCTAGATGCTTGTGCGGAATGTCGTAGGGTGCTTGTATGTTGAGCTGTTGGAGCGCGAACAGGGGTTGTATGAGGTTCGTGATGTTGCTGGATGACGAAGGCGAAGACACAAGGAAGTCGAAAGCCGAGACAGCGTACTGACGTTTGGTCAAAAGCAGTGACGACTCTGAAAGCTCGAATGCGTGAGTGAAGTGGGAGAGCGCCTCGTTGGAATCTCCGGTGAGCAATGCGATGATGCCTTCGCCGACCCATGCTAGTGAGTAGTCGGGGTCTTGCGATTGCGCCCTTGAGAAGGCAGTGTGCGCAAGTTCGTGATCATTTTGTAACAAGTAAAGCGCTCCTAGGTTCGTCCAGGTGTGCACACTTCGTTCGTTGAGATGTAGGGAGCGAACAAAGGCATGCTGAGCAACTTTGGGACTCAGTGTAGTCGTGATGACACCAAGCGAGTTCCAGAACTCCGAGTTACCGGCTTCTAGTTCGATGGCACGCTTGAAACACTTCATGGCTGCTCGAAGGTATGTTGTGAGTTTCGACCCTTCAATGCCTTCTTGCTCTAAGCAGACGTGTGCTCTGTACTCTGTCCAGCCTAGGTTGTACCACGCTACAGCCTGTGCGTGTATGTCATGCGCACAACTGGAAACTGCTCGTTTTTGTGCAAGTATTGAGGCTTTGAGCACCTTGGTAAGGGTGTCGTCCTTATCTGCGGAAAGTGCAGCCAACGCATCCTGTCCAAGCCCATCGATATCCTTGTGTTCATCAAAATCGATGTTCATATCCGACTTGCTGCGCAGCACCTTCTCGATCAGCTCCACGGGAAACTGCTTGAGTTTATCTTGAACCCAAGTGAACAAACTGCATGCATCGCCAACAGCTTTCCATAGATTGAAAGCATCTGGCTTGTACTCGGTAATCGACATCGCAACTTCGATACCGCGGGTCGCGCTATCGGCAGCCTCGCCGAAGAAACCGGTTTCAATGCAATGCCAACCCTTCTCTACGAGAGTCTGCAGAAGTGCTATCGAGACACCAAACTCTTTCGGCCGAGACGCTAGTACAGCTTCGTAACCTGCAAGAGCTTCATTGAACTCACTCAACTCGCGGTTGACGTTGGCGAGCATGTACTTGGTGAACCACCCTTCTTGGTCAGACCTCTTCAATACAACGCCATCTGTCGGGTTTTCTGCGTAGTTGAACGCGCGTGATGCTGAGTTATATCGACCAGAGTTGTGGTAGCTCTCTCCGAGACCGACGTAAGAGTAGTAGTCATCCGGACTAATGCGTAGTGCGGATAAGAAGGACACAATACTCTTTTGATACTCTTGCTTGTTCATCTGGACGACACCAAGAGCAGAGAACGGCCAGCTGACGCCTTTTCGTTTCGATCCTGGTGTCTGACGGGCTTTTCCGGAGTCTACAACTCGCTGGGACACGACCTCGACAATGTCCCACTCGCCTTGATTGGCGAAAAGGCGAGCAAGGCGCTCAGCTGCGACGACCTCAGAGGGTGATAGCTCGAAGGCTTTTTGGAAGCACTGCCGTGCTCGTCTGCGGTCCTTGTTGTAATCTTCGTAGAAAATTCCAAGCAGAGTATATGCGGGCGCATAGTTCGGGTTTGCTTTGATCGCCGCGAGCAGCTTCGCATACGTTCCTTGGCGGTCCTTCCTCGCCTGCTTTGACGGATCGAGCTCCCATATACATACACCTATTCTATAAAGTGTCTGTGCGCGGAGCTCGCGGCCACGTTGCTTGGAGGCATCGAGCTGCGGGTAATCGAGGTACTCTTGGAGCCTTTCAAGACCGGCCTTGTAGTCACCGGCAAGTGCTTGACACCAGGCTGATTCTGCACCTATGCGACCATTCGAGGGATCTTGCTTTAGCGCCTTCTCAAGGAATTGGAAGGCTTGCTCATATTCCTCCTCTTCTTCTAGGACCAACCCGATGCCGATGAGAGCAGAGGTGAACTGTGGCTTGCGTTTCAAGATGGATTCGAAGATACCCTTGGCTTCCAGATGATTTCTTGGGGCCTGGTAGTAGACTAAAGCAGTAGCAAGCGTACTACTCAAAGCGTCGCGAGTTCTCTGAAGTGATAAGTCGGTCTTCTTAGCCTCCGCAGCAGCATATTTCAAGCCTTTCCTTGTGCTCTCGACCGCGCTTTCGTACTCCTCCAAGGACAGGTAGTAGTCTCCGAGCAAGCAATGTGCAAGTGGCGATCTTCCAGCCTCGGTAATTCCTTCAGTCATCAACACCAGACAGTCCTCCTGTGAGACTGGGACATCTTGGGTAAGAGCTACCCCACCCTCGCTCAGGTCAGGTCCTTCTCTTGAGTCGCCTTCTTCTACAAGCGGGTATCTTGATATACCGCTGCTCAACCAGCCTGTGATAACTTTTGATAGTCCTTCGTTGGGGAACAGCTCGACAAATTGCCGCAATGTCGATATGTCGAGGTCCAGCAGGTCGTGCGCACTGTCCGCGTGTGACGCCATGACAGCAATCCGAACTTTTGAACCCAGCCAATGCAATGCAGAACGCCGACAGATACTGTAATGAGAGGGGTTCGAAATGTCAGAGATGTTCGAACGGTTTTATTGTGAAGGGTAGTGACAAGTAGATTACAGAGTGGTTGACGTTGATGTTCGTGTTTTGGTAAGGCTGAATGAAGCCCAGGATCGACGCTAGCATGCCGTGCGTCATTGCCTGCTCTTTCGACGCTGCGAGCCCCACACCAAAGCTCCAATTCACTCCTCATGGCACCTTCATAACACAAATAGCGCCGTACGGACGGCTACTCCCCAAACTATCGCTACCCAAATCAACGACATGTCTACAAAAACGGCGCTGAAGGCTGCGAAGGCGGCGATTGGCGCAAAGGATTGGGAGGAAGCAAAGAACCAAGCGACAGCAGTGTTGGAGAAGGAGCCCCAAAACTACTTCGCCTACCTGTTCCTCGGACGCGCCAACGACGGCCTGAGCAGATTCGACGAAGCGGCGAAAGCCTACTATGACGCGACCAAGCTCAAGCCTGAAGATCCACAGGCATGGCTCGGGCTAAGGGGCATGTACGAAGGTCTCAAGGGCGCGAAGGTTGATGAGAACATTGACGTCGGACTGGAACTAGCGCAGATATATATGAATTTGTATGTTTTGTCTATACAGGTGGAGAGGCAAAAATGCTAACAAGAACAGGGACGACGCGCACAAGTCCCAATCTGCCATCGATAAGCTCGTAGATCACGCCCGTGCCCATGGCACCAAGACTCAATATGCACGCGCACTCAGTACCCAGCTGCCGTCCTCTCCCGTATACTCTTACCTCGAAGGTCGGCTGCCAGACCCGTCAAAAACGTACACGCGCATCGCCGAGATCCACGAGACACAGGAGGCTTCCACAATCAAGCGGCTCATAGAAGAGAGACGACTTCGCATCGGCGCGACACTGGAGGGTACCACAGCCTCTGTTAAGAACGAGATATACGCTACTAGCCCGCTAGAAGGGATATACGAGGAGATCATCAACTGGACGGGCGATGACGAGCTAAGACGGGAATACGAGGAGAAGCTGCTGGCTAGAGCGTACGATACCTTGATGGTGCTGCCATCGGGAGAAAAGGCGGAGAAGAGGGAGAAAGTCATGAAGCTGGCCCATGACATGGTTGTGATCAAGCACCCGAACCTCCTGGCTTGGACAATCGAGTTGGAGTGGCGGAGCGGTATGGAGGTCGAGGCATACTAGACGATTTCACGAGATTCTGCATAGCAAGGCGTTTGGCTGTTCGATGACCGTTTTGGGGGGAATTTGGCACATGAATGGGACCGAGTTCGGACACCCTTCTAAAATATACGGACGTTTGCATTATGATAATCTTTGCGCAAAAATATTTCCAGACGCCAAACGCCACCCATGCTACCCTTGCTCTCTACGCGTTCGCCGCGCCTACGACCCTCTTTCTCTCCTCTACACTGTAAAGACTTTCGCCTTGTTTGAGCGCATGAATGAGCATCGGCACACTGCTCGCCTTGAAGTCTGGTGCTTCACGCACTTTGTCGAGATCGTCAGCGAACTCAGCCGCGATTTTGCGCAGATAGAGGGCGCCGAATTCGTCTTGCGCCTGTTGACTAGCCTTTGACGCTGCCTGTTTTGGTGGCGGAGAAGCTGGTACATCCGTCATAGCGACATCTTGATCTGGCTGAGCCTCTGGAGCACTGCCTGTCTTGGACTTCTTCTTCTTCTTCTCTTTCTTAGTGGGTGCTGGTGCTGGCGCTGGCGAAACATCCTTCTTCGAGTCAGATCAGATCAGACCTGTTCAACGCGACACTCATACCTTTGTTTCTTCTTCTACCGCGGCCACCTTTTGACTCTTTACACTGGAGACATCGCTGTCACTTTCGCTCGATGATGAGACTGTCCAGTTGTTAGCGTATACCTCGCGGTCTGTTCAACAGCGCTCCTTTTACCTTCAGTTCTCGTCCTCCTCTTTTTCGACCGCTTCTTCTTTTCGATACCGCTTGCTCCTCTTTGCGGCGCCATTTCGTCGTGTTTGGTAGAGTAGGAAAAAGTTCGAGACGTGAATGTTGGTTATCGATAAGGCACGTGCGCCGCTAAGTCAAGGGTCTGCACGCTTACTAGTCCTCATCTCTCACGGCTCATAGCATCACGGCAGGAACCAGAATACGTCGAAGAAAGAGGCCTGTCCATCGTGTATCTGATTTTCAAAGACTGATGATGTCGATGCTACGCTTGCCACGCCGCGAGATGCGATTACCTCTATCTGAACTAACCCGGGAACCCTATCATCCTTCAGCCTCTTCTACAAGATGCTCTCTATCGTAGCAAGCTCTTCCATGGCACTCTTTACGCTCGTCTTGATTGCGTCGCCAACTGGCAAGTACGGTCGCCTTGGGTTGAGCTTCCCCTCGGCGCCCTCGATGCCAGCAGCTTTCGCACTGTATTGACTAACAGCATGCTTCGTGGGAGCGATTCCAGCCTTGATCGGGCTCTCCGCGAGCGCCGCCTTGCGGTGAAGCTCCAAGGCTTCTTGAGTCTTCCCAGTAGTATACCACTCGTAGACCTTTGAGCAGACCTTCGGGAAGACGTTACTGAATGCTGACACACATCCTGCACTTCCAACTGCGAGGCCAGCAACCAACCAATCCGCTTGGCCTGCATACGTAGAGAAGGTATCGCTTGGCAGCTCAGCACATAGCCTGGTTATCTTCGCGACGCTGCCACACGTCAACTTTACGCCGACAATCTTGCCAGGGTTCCGTTTTGCGAGCGCGGCGATCGTGACAGAATCAAGGTCCACCCCATTGCAGATACCCGGGAAGTTGTAGATGACGATAGGCAACTCGGATTTCTGCGCAACCTCATCGTAGAAAGCCATGACAACTTCTTTAGAAGCTGCTGGCCCATAGTACGCCGCTGGTAGCAAAAGTCCATAATTGGCTCCAGCCTCAATTGCGTCGCTAATGTTCTCCATGACTTGAGGTACAGAGAAGCCTGAGATGCCGACCATCAGAGGGTAGTCGGGGCCGACGGCCTCACGAGCACATTTCATCAACGCTCTCTTCTCATCGCGAGTGAGGAGAAATGCCTCAGCGTTAGAGCCAAGAACGACTAAACCAGTAAGACCCGATTTGGAGAGGTATTGGAAATACTGTTTCTGTGCGGCGAGATCCAAGGTTGCCGTGTCGCTTTCGGGAGTGTAGAAGGTTACTGCGGGGCACCATACGCCCGGAGCTGGAGGAGGAGCCATAGCGACTGTAATTGTTGATAATAGCTTCCGGGGAGGGTATGCTTTCTGGGTCGACCTTGGTGATCAAAGCGGGGAGGCGGGGTGCAGGTGGGGTAGTAAATCCGGCAATGGAAACCTGCGAGCGTTTCTGTAATCAATACTTATTTCAATGTTCAGCAGCACATAGGTAGTAATATATGAGATCTGAGTTGAGAGGATACGAGGTGGCCATGCACCATCGGAGTCATGCCATGGGCCTTCAATAGCCGCTGCGCGGAACGTTCCGACTATCCCGACACTCGCATTTGTTGAGCCTCATCTTCTGCCAATCTCCACTCTTCCAATAACGGCCTTCAGATAGCGACCTTTCTCGTGAGGACCACCGAATACATTTGGAGATGTACCACTATAAGAACGCCTTGGGAGTGGCCGGTCCACCCATCACCTCCCCTTCCTAGGTTGGCCCCACTGCTTTCAGTGGTAGACTGGGCCGCTGCTGCCAATCGGAGACCTATGAAACAACAGCATGTTTCTCGGCTCGATCACCGTCATGAATACAGCCATCTTCGATAACGATGAGAAGAAATTTCTGTCGGCATATTCGACTATTCAGGGCAGCATTACGACCGATCTTCTTGCTCTACTTGACTCAACCCTAGCATAGGCAGATCCTAGTGTCCAGGCTGATTGCATATGTCTATTCCAATGAAAGAATCTCTTCTCAAGCGGGCAAGATATCGTCTACGAAAAGTCATTAATGTCCCCCGCCCCCGCGAAACCCATATCAGCAGAAAAGGACTCATGCGACACGATCAACAAGCTCCTGACTTGGCGAATGCAACGACAGTCACGATTGCCAAACCTAAGAACAGGCTCCAGAAAATACTCATGGCCGTATCGAAGAAGCACAGAGGACGATTACACGACGAACTCGCACAAAGGCTTCATCAGGATGTTCGCAACGCCCGAAGCATCGACATATCACGTACTATGGATGTTCCTACCCCTGTTCTCGTACCTACACAAGGGCAGAGTTCATCGTTCTTATTGATGCCTGCAGAGATTCGAAACGAAGTCTATCAGTATCTCCTGCCGGATGTTACCAGCCTGCGAGACGTTACCGGTCTTCTTAGCGCTTGCAAGCAGATCCGTCAAGAGTTTTCCAGCATGATAGTCGCCGAGAGCCAGTTAGTCATGAACGGCGCAGTACAGAAGAGCATCGATATGGTTCAAGTCGCTTTTTCCACTACTGAGATAGATACGGTCATCGGCACGCCCCAGATCCAGACGCACTCCCACCTTCATAACGTGAAAGTCCGTCTCGGAATGCGCGATACACGCTCGCTACCTGCCGACGCAAATGAACCACGCATATACTTCGACGACGTCTTCGCCTCGTTCCGCGAATTACTGAGCCTACATCTACCTTACGTTACCGTCAATGTCCCTGCCGCAATCGCCAAAGACGCCAGTATAGCCGATCCCGAACTTCGACATCGCCTGCTAGACGCATGCATCTTTACCTTCAGGGGATTGGAAGAGACTCCAGGGGTCACATTGAACGTGCAGCACGTTATATTCAAGATTCAGACTCACAAGTGGGATACCGCGGCTCTTATACATGAACCTGTTGTAGTCTTTGTAAGACGTATCAACGAACAGAAAGAGATTAAGTTTGATCTGCTTTGGAAGGACCCAAGGACGGAGAGCCAGCAAAACTCCACAGATATGGCAATGATGGCACAGTTGAAAGATATCGTAAGGAAGAGTCGAGAAGCTACTTTAAGTGATCATTAGAGACGCCACACAGAGCTGCATACTACTGGCAAGCAACGTTGGAGATGCGAACCTGTGGCTGATAACTCCTAATCGCTAGGATATTTCTGAGAATTTAGTTCATGGGAAGCGACGCACATTCCGTAATAATTACAAACAAATTGACTTACCTTGGGTCGCCTAATGATATCCCCACAACAAGTACGAAACTGGTCTGGGCTCCTTCGACATGTGGATTAAAGAGTTTTCTCGTTGCCATCTGACCAAGTCTAAACGTATGGGTTCCAAGGCTGCCCTTTCGCATGGGTATAATTGTATTCTTTGCCGCCAAAACACCATCACCTACCACTGCCCCTCCTGCCCGCCTAAACTCTGAAACTAGGGAATATATCGAGATAGGTCGCGCGGTTAGCAGAATCGCGCGAGGAGACTCCGACTCGATGACCAGTGGGTACAGCAAGTCAGCTCCTACCCAGGACGGCACCAATCGCCTCCTCCAATTGCCAGGCGAGATACGCAACACGATCTACGAATACGCACTCACCGCCAACCATCACGAGCTCTTCTATCGCGATTCGATCGACTTCGACACCATACCCCAGGCAGTGACCGAAGAGGTCAACAGTATAGACGATATCTGGCACGCAACACCCCAAGAATGTGTGGATGCGTATTACGAACATGAGTCCGCGCAGGGCGTAAAGCTGTGTTCTACCGCAGAATCTACATCCGAGTTCAACCAGCTGAAGTACGTGTGCAAGCAACTCTACAAAGAGACCAAGCACTTGTCACTGTTATACAACGATATCGTATTCGCCCAAGACAACGTATGCGCTCAAAACGCTACCCATCAGTTCATCCGCTTCGTGCGCCAATGCGACAAGTCTTGGACTTCTCAAGTCAAAACTGTGGAAATTCGACCATTAGTTCGCTCCAAAGATGAACGAGTGGATGTCGGAGGCCTCATCGTGAAAGGGCACTTCGATGAGTTGCGCATTACGTTAGCCGACCCCTGCCATAAGCTAAATCTCCTGGCCGACTACTGCATCGAAAATCCCAGGGTGCATGTCCGATTCCGTTTATTGGCATATGGACCATTGTGTCTTATGTATCATGAGGCAGCGCTTTTTCAACGTCGACTTCCCTCAGTCTTCTATGGAAATGGGACCTGCGTACCTTTTGGCAACCATCTGCGTGTTGTCAACGACCATTGCAAGACTCTAGCTGTTCGGCTGAGCCAATGTCGCAATTTTCGGTTGTTCCTTACCAAAGAGGAAGCGTTTGATGAGCAAAAACTTAGGAGGTGTATGGTAGAACATAAGTTCTTTCGCAGACACATCTTACCGCTACGTGATGGGGGATTGGAGGAATGCATCGAGGGTAGGAGGAGTATCTTTCTTGAGGGGGTGTGATTACAGGTAATCTCGGAGAGGGTGAACGCGATGTATTATGAACAGAAGGATATCCGCGCTTAGCACAAGGCATCTGCTCGTTCAAATACGATTCTTTCATTCGAGATTACCAAAATACATCCTTAGATCTTAATACCCTCCAAAATTGGCTTCGCCTCTTCACTCTGCCACCACCCATCCTTACCACCAGGGAAGCTAAACCGATCCATACTCTCAGGCTTCATCTCAACCGAGTAACCAGGGTCCATAGGAGTAACATAGTAACCATTCTCGATCCTGGACGGGTGGAAAAAGTGCTCATGCAGATGGTCAACGTACTCCAACACCGACTTCTTCCCCGACACGACAACGTAATCGATGGTGGAAAGATGCTGTGTGTACTCTGGCAGACCGACACCACCCGAGTGCGGTACGATGGGGATGTTGAACTTGGCGGCCATGAGGAGCACGGCGATAACTTCGTTGACACCGCCGAGACGGCAGGCGTCGATTTGGCAAATGTCAATGGCGCCCGAGGCGAGGAATTGCTTGAACATGACGCGGTTTTGGCACATTTCTCCTGTTGCGACGCCGATGTTGTATGGCTTTAGGGCTTCGCGAATTGCTTTGTGGCCGAGGACTGTTAAAGTCAGTATGCGTTTCTCTATAGCATAGAAGGAAGGAAAGGGGTACGTACCGTCATCAGGGCTGGTGGGCTCCTCGATAAACCACGGCTTGAACTCCTTCAACGCCTTCATGTACTCAATCGCCTCCGGTACACTCCAGACTTGGTTCGCATCTACCATGAGCACATTACCCTTGTCGAAACCAATGATCTCTCGTGCGATGCTGAGACGCTGCTTGTCTTGCGCAATATCGCTGCCGACCTTGAGCTTGAAGTGCTTGTATCCCTTTGACAGTGTCTCCTTCAGAAGACCACGCATCTTGTCTTCACCGTAACCGAGCCATCCCGCAGAAGTAGTGTATGCGGGGACAGCGCGGCTATCAAGGGCTTCTTGGAGTCGCTCCTTCTTACCGGCTTCGGCTTTGGTCAAGATCTCCAGCGCCTCCTCGGGGGTGATGGCATCGGTGATGTAGCGGAAATCGATCAAGTCGACTATTTGCTGGGGTGTCATGTCTGCAACGATGCGCCATACAGGTTGGCCGAGCGATTTGGCCCAGAGATCCCAGATGGCGTTTACGACGGCACCGAGAGCGAGGTGGATAACACCCTTCTCTGGCCCAATCCACCGGAGCTGAGAGTCGTTTACCAGGTGACGCCATGTCTTTCCCCAGTTGGCAACTAGTGAGTCGAGTGTGTGGCCCTTGATGCGGTCGGCAAGGTAGGCGATGGCGGTGCATACAATCTCGTTACCGCGGCCAATTGTGAAGGTCTGCAAATTATAAGCAATCAGGAAACGAATGGATTCAGTTGCCAAGTGGCCACAAGTTGGCCGGTTCAGGGGTACCCATGAGTTGGGGGAAGAGCTGAGATGATCAGGGCGGAGTCGCCAAAGTAGCTCATCTCTTCTACTCATGGCCAACATCGAATGAGATTAGACTTACCATACCATGACCCTTGAACTCAGAGTCTGTGTGTAGGATACAGTAAGCTGAAGAGTAGTCTCCCGCTGCGTTCATAGCATCGGAACCAGTCTTGTCAAGGGATGTCTATTGCAGACGCGTTAGATTCCTCTTTCTCTATTGTATAGCTTGAATGACCAGGGAGCATACCGGAAACCGCACATCCCTCGTCTCAGCACCTGTGATTGTAATGGCCATTGTGATGTTTTCGTTGTGTTGCTACCGATGTTCGGAATGATCGGAATACCCCGCAAAGCTACCAGAAGTTGAGATTCTTTTCAAGCAAAACTTGAACACCAAGAAAGATGAAGATGAATGAAGAGGTCAAGGTGAAATGGTTGAGCGAGATACTTATTCCCTCCGGAGGCAGGATCTAGACGGTCTATTTAACTGGCAAGGCGTCCGGCACAACACTCCACGCATCTCCACGCCAAATAGTGCCAACCGCCCGCGCCATCGTGAATTCCACCCCACTTGCCCCTCATCATTCGTGGAAGATCTCGGCGCGCCACTTTCTGGGGCTGGAAAAATCGGGGCATTTGGCAACGTTGCCGGCATTTTATTTACCTCACACGTGAGCTGTACAGTGCTACACCCCACGAACTATAGGGGTCCCTTGCCCAGAACGCGGCTCCAGGTGCTTCGCGGCTAGGCGAGAAGCTTGGGCTTGACGACGCGTGACAACGCCTAGCAGTGTGCGAGGAGAAACTACTTGGAAAGCCGCCGTGATGACACGGGCAAGTAGTTCAGTATGAAGCTTGTTCCTGACCTACTCCAACGACTTCTTTACGATAGTGATGTGTGATCAAATACCGCGGCAAACAAGACTTACCGGCCGCGGGGTGGCATGAGTGGGTTTAAGGAGTAGTCCAACCCGAGGATCATGAGTACCATCAAGGTAGACTCTCAATGCTGAACATCAGCAAAGCAAAAAGAGCACGCATAATACTTACGCCCCATAAAACTACAGCGAAGCATCATCCAAATTTGAACAACGGTAAAAGAAGAACGCCTGTGTATTAGTGGTGTGACAATCGAAAGTAAAAGGACGGACCTGGTATGACTCTCCATTCCAACCATACACCCATTATCTACACGTCGTTTCGTGATGCAAGATCCGAGGACCCTACAGCGCGTCAATACTACCCAAACAAGACCAAGACCTCCCAAATACTCACTCGCCCGGTTTATGAGGAATGCAAGAGCCGTTTCGGTGATTAATCCGAAAGGCACTGTCGAAGTTGGATTGCTGTTCCACATGAGCAAAAAGCATCGTCCTCACTTGATACCCCTCTTCTCGGTTTCACTGTAGTAGATGACCATACGCCAGAGCTTCTTCACGAGGGACTCAGCTTCGTCATCGAGAGCCACTTCCAAGTTCTCCACCAGGGGCTGCGGTGCGCCCTTGCTCTTCAAATGGTCCACGATAGCGTCAACAAGCATCTCTTCTTGTACACCAGTGAGCTCAAGAACCTTGTTGGCAGCCCACTGCTTGATATCCTTGTCGATGTTTTTCTGGGGCAAATGCTCCCAAGCGACGGGCCATTTCCACAGGCCTTCCTTGTCGTTGGGAATGTCGCGCGCCAACTGTCGCTGGGCTTCTTCGATTTCTTCTTGCGTAAGGTTGGCACGTACAGCCGCATCGAAGTTGATAGGCACGAGAGTTCGCTTCTTGGCACCGGATTGATCTGTGAGGTCCTCGTCCTCGAGCAGATTCTCGACATCGGCGGCGGTTCGACGGGGAGCGGCAGTCTTTTCGAGCTTCTTGGCGGCGGCCCCGAGCGAGATCTTGAAATGAGCTGGCTCGCGCTGTTCCTCCCTGCGCATAAGCTCTTCGCCTTGCTCCTCCAAGAAGGCATCGGCCTGGCCGCGGGCATGGTCCTTCTGCTTCCTCTGCGAGGCCAACTCGCGCCGTTCTTGTTCGCGATCGATCGCGTCTTCCTTTGCCTCCTGACCACGGACTGACTCGCGGTCGCGGATCCAGTCGCTGTGATCGCGGTAGTAGAGATCGCGTCTCGAAGCTGCCTCTTGATCATCGTCAAATTCTCGAAGTTGCTTTGCTTGTGCTGCACGAGCTTTCTCGCGCTCCGCGTCCATGTTCTTGAAGTAGTCGTTTGTACGCTCGACGGAAGCGAAAGTACGACGCTCGGTCTGGAGCCAGCGGGAGAGTTGCTTCTTGTATGCCTCATCAGCCTCTTCTGCTCGCTTCTTCTTGCGACGACGCTCGAGTTCCGAGTCGCTGGCGGAGTCATCGTCGTCCTCGCGGTTGATGTATGCGCCGTTATGTACGGCACCGCCATTGACAAAGTTGACACCACCTTGGTAGTCTCGGGGAAACTGTGAGCCCTTGGGCCCACTGGGTGCACCTTGAACACCCCGTTCTGCTCTGGGGCCCAGCGGTACACCATTGGCACCTCCGGGTCCAGTAGGGGCGGATGGTGGTGGGGATGCACGTCTACCACTACGCCTGCGCTCCTCGGCTTCAAGCTCCTCTTCTTTCAGGAGTCGTTCGCGATCGCGTTGGTTGGAACGGTCGCGGAAGGCAGCAATTTCTGCGGCGACAATCTCGCGCATCTCTGCAGGGATGTCCGCAAGCTCATCCTCGCCATTTGCAAGGTTGACGAATGCAACTTCCACGTCTTCACCGTCTTGTGCCTGTGCATCTTGCATCATGGTATCTCCTGCGTAGTCGACGTTGGGTGCGTTCGGCGGGTTGAAAAAGCTCGCGAGGACCGAGGAGAGTGCTTCTTTGGCACTGTCGAGCCTGAATTGAACCGTGGCCTCGTCTTCGTTTCGGGTCTTGCTCCATTCCTCTGCGTACTTGATCGAAGCATCATCCACCATGACGTGCAACTTGGTCGTCTCCACCTCCTCTTGTTCGCCGTCGTCGGTTTTCGGCTTGCCGGCCTTCTGACGCTTCGTAGGCACACGCACGTCTTTGAATATCTCGGCGGCTGTCTCCAAGCTCTGGGCGTCTCCAAATTCGGCGAAGCCAAACGTCTGGGGCTTGTTGTTGGCGTCGGTAGCTCTCGTCCACCGAACAAGCTTTCCTGCCGTCTCGAGGATGCGCTCCATGCCCTCATCGCCTCCAACGCCATCGGGAATGTTGCCGACGAAAATGGTTCGCGCGATGTCTTCGCGCGACGGGGGGTTGACGGGCTGGACGGCGTCCCTGCGATCGCCATCTCTGTCCATGCCAAGGCCACGGCGACCGGGTGGTGCGGCGTTGTCTCTTCGGCCGCCTACAGGGCTGTCGACAGCGCCAGGTCGTCCGCCCTGTGTTCCCAGACGGATGACGGGCGCATTGAAGTTGAAGGTGGGCATGTTGGTGGGCGGTGCCCATCCGGATGGCAGAGCGCGTGGTGCATTCATCGCTGGCGGACCTTGGGCGTTCGCGACACCGGGGGGAACTGCTACGCCGGGGGGAGCTGCTGCGCCTGGAGGACCTGCGCAATGTCAGCTTTGCTATTGTCAGTTACTGCCATCACATACCCATTCCAGGCGGCGCCATGCCTGCCATGCCTGGTGGAGTGCCTGCGAAGCCCGGAGGGCGGTTGTAGCCCGGAGCACCTGCGCATGTTAGCTGAGATCGCGTCGCAAAGGATCGCTCGACATACCAGGATAGCCGTACATCTTGCGCAGATATACAGTCGCCGAACTTGGTGGGATTATTGAAAGAGAGAGGTTGGATAGGGTATCGAGGTCGCTGTCGCGTGTTGCAGTGAGAGAAGAAGTCACAGTTGAGATTTGGAGCTCGAGGAACGCTCGGACCACTACATCGCCGACAAATTTGGGAACCGCGACGTGCATGACCTCCATCATTCACCGGAGCCATCCCGCAATTGCCCGCCGCCAGCACGTCTAATCACCCCGCCCATGTCAATACTGTAGCAGCAGAGATCCAGAATGGCCTCACGATCGTTGGGCGAGCTTCTGCTCCGCCCTTCCAACTTCACACGGATACCGCACACCTCGAGCCGGACAACACCGTCATGGACATGTCAACGAGCGATTTCGCACACACCGAGATGCCTTGCGCAACAACCACTGCCGAAGAACGACGACGAGCACTACGTACCCGAACGGGAAGCTCAACGGCCGCAAGCCCGCTACATGCCTGAGCGGGAGGCCGCAGCACCACAACCTCGGCCACAGCCCACCACCCAAAGAAATACTACACAGACAATGGACGCTCTCCTCGGCAGCATGCCTCGGAATGCAGGGTCCAACCCACCAACCAGCCGCGTCTTCGGCGAGGAGTTCGCGGGCTCCGGCAGCAGACGACCTGGTAGGAGGCCAGGCCTGGATTTCAGCCAAATGGCGACGACCGATGGAATGCTAAATCCCACCCTCGCCAACAAACCCTCCGAGGCGTCACCTCTCGCTGTACAACAAGAGGAGACATTTGCCCAGTACCCGCGCTTGAACCCCGCATATGGACGCACTGTAGAGTTGGATGTCAACCGCGGACGCGACATTGTGAGGGGCATCGGCATGTTGGGAAGTTTAATGGCAAGGAACAAGGTTAAGAGCGACTTCAACAAGCAAAAGTTCCACGAAAGAGGCGGACTGAAGCGGAAGCGGTTGGCATCTGAGCGGTGGAGGGCGAGGTTCCGAAAGGGTTTCCAGGACGTCACAAACCGAGTGACGGAATTAACGAGGAAGGGATGGTAGATCTGTATGCTCTGGTTCTGTGATTTTGGGATGGTTTGGAAGACCATGTGTAAATCGAACGTGTACATATTGTACTATAACAGCATCTGCATAGGAAGCAATGAGTGCTTCTCGATCTGGTAGACACGAAGAGATCATGATTTTCTCCGTAAGCTGAAGATGTAGCAATACGCCATACTGCACGATACTGTGAGGGTCACACTGAATCCAAACAACCCCACCCATCATGTTGTCAAGTCCAGGACGTGGCTTTGTACAGCCAGACCACATGCCGCGGTAGGCAACGCAAATCTGCATCTTTTTCGTCTTGACAACCATGTCGCGCAGGTGAAGCTTGGATTGCGGAGTTGCACCGGGAGTGTCTCTGCCGCGGGCGGGCACAGGCCAGGGACCTCGATCCGTACTCAACAATGTCCAAGTTGACACATGCACCTCGACCGTCGCAGCTGCCTTACGCGCAGCACCAACTACACATGCGCTTAGTGATTCCTCGAGCCTCCTAAATATCATAATCGCCATGATATCGCAACGAAAGTCACCATCATGGCTCTCTGTCGTCGCGTTGTTCTCGTCTTTCGCAACCGCATTGAGCGGCCAGGAGCCCATGAAGAGCGCAGAAGAGGCACGAGGATATAACCCGGGGGAAATGATACCAGTCAGTTGTTTGAACAGGACCATGTAAGTTACAGCACCTCCACAGAAAGATGCGAGTACAATTGCTAACCCCAACCAGAGAAACCGGTGAACACGTACGCCCACTACCTTCACACCCCAAGCCACCCGCGCAAACAGTTCAAACCAACTAACACACACCCCCCAGATCACCGACGCCGCCGGCCACCTGCAATACATACCCTTCCCCACCTGCAACGAAACCGGCCAACCCCTCCACCTAAACTTCGGTGTAGAGAAAGACGTAAACTGCACCATAGACTTTGTCACGGACGAATTCTTCCACCTGCTCGAATTCTACATCCACAACGACGCGCCCCTTTCCTGCCGTATCCCGTCCAAACCGCTCCCACCCAGCGTCCTAGAAACCGAATACCGGGTCAGCGATGAAAGCACACAGGAGGGCGCACTGGGGACGCAGAGTACAATGTACACGCCCCTTATCATTGCGCTGGCGGGGACACTGCAGTTGAGCCATTTGCATGTGGGGAATTACTTGAATCTGCTCGTTCATGCTAGTCCTAAGAGTGTGGCACCCGGGACGGTGGATGCGGCGACTGCGTATTCCGTGTCGAGTCATACGCGCAATACCAAGATCACGATTGGGGATCCGTTGAGTCTGGCGTTCAGTGTGCGGTGGTATCCCAGTACGACGCTGCCTCCGGGTTGGAGTGGATATGGAGGACATATTTATACTAGTACGTTGGTGTACTGTTTCTTGAGTGCCGTGGCGAGTGCGGCTGTCTGCGTTGTTTACTTCCGTGGTGTGGAATTACCGAGACGACTGAAGAGGTATGCTACGGATCGGATGAATGGTGGAGGTGGAAGAGGATTTGGAAACGGAGGTAGTGGATACGGGCTTCCTGTCGCTAACGGACGAGGAGGCGGCATGGGCAGTGGCTATGGGTTGGGAGGATATGGCTACGGAGGCGGAGGCAAGCGAGTCGACTGAGCTTGACATGTGGCACGTGTATATATAGGCGTGACAATATACTTCAATGTGTCCATTCGTATTCCATGATCTCAGTATCATCTACAGATACTTGAGATGCTTGCTATATAATTTATCCTCCAGTCATCAAGTCGTTCAGCCATTACAGCCTGGTCACACATCATCCGCTTACAAAGTAGACTTCTTCTTGAAGGCGTTGATGAGACCACTTGTGCTAGCATCGTGAGAAGAAGACTCCTTGGACTCGTCAAGCTCAGACAGGATCTTCTTGGCCAACGACTTGCCGAGCTCGACACCCCACTGGTCAAAGCTGTTGATGTTCCAGATGGCGCCCTCGGTGAAGGTGAGGTGCTCGTAGTAGACAATCAAAGCACCAAGAGTGGCAGGTGTGATCTTGTCGGCCAAGATGGATGTGGTGGGTCGGTTACCCAGGAAGGTCTTGTGAGCGACGAGGTCCTCGGGCGCACCCTCAGCCTTGACCTCATCGGGAGTCTTGCCGACCATAAGGGCCTCAGCTTGGGCAAAGAAGTTGGATGCAAGCATCTTCTGGTGCTTGTTGCCCTCAACGGGGTTGTGGCTCTGGGCGGCAAGGATGAAGTCGGTGGGGATGAGCTTGGTGCCCTGGTGAAGGAGCTGGTAGAAGGAGTGCTGGGCGTTGGTAGCCGGCTCACCGAACAGAATGGGACCGGTAGTGTACTTGACGTAGTCACCGCTGCGGGTTATGGCCTTGCCGTTCGACTCCATAGACAATTGCTGGAGGTAAGCAGGGAACCTGTGCATGTACTGGTCGAACCTGAAAAGAGTTAGACTAAGCCTTTTCGCAGGATAGCAACTTTGAAACTTACGGAGAGACAAGGTGGGTCTGGGCACCGAAGAAGTCGGAGTACCAGACACTCAGAAGACCACCGATGACGGGAATGTTCTGCTCGAGAGGAGTCTCCTTAAAGTGCTTGTCCATGGCATGGGCACCAGCAAGGAGCTGGTGGAAGTTGTCGAAGCCAATGTAGAGAGCAACACTCAGACCAATAGCACTCCAGACACTGTAACGTCCACCAACCCAGTCAGAGAAGCCGAACATGTTCTTCTTGTCAATACCGAACTTGGTAACCTCCTCCTCGTTGGTGGAGAGGGCGACGAAGTGCTTAGCAATGTCCTCCTGCTTTGCGCTCTTCAAGAACCATGACTTTGCGGTGTTGGCGTTTGTGACAGTCTCGGCGGTGGTGAAGGTCTTCGAGGCGATGAGGAAGAGAGAGGTCTCTGGGTTGGAGTCCTTGAGGGCCTCTGCGATGTGGGTACCGTCGATGTTGGAGACGAAGTGGATCTTGAGATCGCGCTGGGAGTAAGCCTTGAGAGCTTCTGAGACCATGACGGGGCCACTAAAAAGAGTTAGCACGTTTTTAAAGCGTATCCAAGTTGCGTGGAATTGCATACAGGTCAGAACCACCAATACCGATGTTGATGATGGTGTCGATCTTCTTGCCAGTGTATCCCTTCCACTCGCCACTGCGGACTTGCTCGCTGAACTCCTTCATGTGGTCGAGAACAGAGTTGACGTCCTCAACGACGCTCTGGCCATCGACCTTCATCTCCTGGTTGGAGGTGTTGCGAAGGGCGACATGGTAGACGGCGCGGTTCTCAGTGAAGTTGATCTTCTCGCCAGCGAACATGTCATCGCGAAGCTTCTCGAGGCCAGCCTCTTTTGCGAGCTCGATGAGAAGCTTCAGTGTCTCCTCGGTGACGAAGTTCTTGGAAAAGTCGAACAGGATCTCGGAGTTCTCGGCATCGTTCTTGAAGGTACGGCTGAACTTCTCGAATCGCTACGATGTTTCAGCAAATGTACTGGGATAGCTTCTTCTGGACTTACCTGAGGATCCTTCTTGAAGTACTCTTTCAGGACGATGTCCTTGCCAAGCTTCTGGTGGTGGTCCTGGAGCGCCGACCAGGCGTTGAGGTCAGAGGCCTGTGCGAAGCCGGGCATGTTGTGTTACGGGATTAGGTATTGGGGTATAAAGGTTTGAACTTGGACAATTGGAGAGGGGTAGGATCAATTGCAAGTGCGAGATGATGGAGAAGGTGTGAGTAAGGTGAAGGTTGTTGTTTTGGCCGATGTCATTAGAAATGTCGCGGCCGAGACCTGGCCCCGCTTGCGTCAGAGCTTCGTTGAGGGAAGGAGGGGCACCACTTTTCCCACGCGCTTGCTGTCACGACATCCCGTTGGTCCCACCCCGACAGCCCTACAGCATTTGCAAGCACCACAAAGCCGATCACTAAGATTCGTGCATGTCAAACTCAAAGGGGATATCGTCTTGATTTGCTTGCCTGAATTTAGGCTTCTCTCACACAAATGCTGCCTCAAGCGCCATGCCATTGCACCTGAACCCAAAAAAGCATCAAAGAGCGCTGAGATCCCACCAATCACCACGGCTTCTATCTGTGGATCCAAAGCCGGTGGGTGTTGTGCCTGGTGTCGGCTCCATCGCCGTGACAAGCCACACGCATACTCAACGGAGATTTCCCGAATCCTAATTTGTTACGCCCAGGAATGCACTATCTTTCTGTCACACCCTCGAATGATGGATCTTTCACCGAGCCACCAGCGTCGCCAAGGCCAGCAACAGGGCGGTTGTATGACCATCCCGCGAATTGCTGCTGCATGGTCTGCGAAAGCATGGGACCATCGACATATGAATCTGTTGGAGCCTCGGAAGTGAACTCGCGGTCGAAGTTGGCAGTGTCCTTTGCGTCAACCTGAGGGCATGTTAGATTTGGATCCTCGAACGATGATGACATTACGTACCACATTAGGCTTGAAGCTGGGCTCATACTTCCTCTCAAGAAGCTTTCGCCAGTCGATGCTGTGGAAGAAGTAGTGCGCCTTGATCTCAGCTGCGCCCTTAGCACCCAGTCGCTTCTCAGCGTTGCGGTCCAGCAGGCGGGTCAAGAGATCGCGTGCGGCCGGTGGCACGATCTCAGGACCAGGGAAGTGTAGAGGCTCGGTGAGAATCTTGCGGTACATGTCGTTGGTGTTCTCATCATAGAACGGAGGCAGTCCGGTCAACATCTCGTATAGGAGAACACCCAGTGTCCACCAATCGACAGACTTGGTGTAGCCAGCGCCAGTAAGGAGTTCCGGAGCGAGGTATTCTGGTGTTCCACAGAACGCTGGGAGGTGTTAGTAGGCTGACCCAAATACATTCGGACTCGACTTACTGTTTGTCCGGTCCTCATCCTTCATGTCCAGCTTGCACAGACCGAAATCGCACAGGGCAATGTGGCCAGTGTAATCGAGAAGAATGTTCTCGGGCTTCAAATCACGGTAAATGACGTTGAAACCGTGCAAGCACTCCAGAGCGCACAGCAGTTCAGCGGCATAGAACCGAGCTCGGTTGATGTCGAACCGTTGTTCCTTCTGCAGATGGTGGAAGAGCTCTCCACCGTTGACAAAGGCCAAAACAAGATACAGCTTCTCTGGCGACTGGAAAGAGAACTTCAACGGAACGATGAAGGGGTTGTTGATTTGGGCCAAAACAGACCGTTCGGCGAGAGTATGCGCGACTTCGGATCGGGAAATGATGTGTGCCTTGCGAATGGTCTTGAGGGCGTAGATTCGGTGCGTGTCTTTCTTCCTGCGCGGTGTGAGTAGTTGTAAATGTGACAGAAAGTAGAAGCACATACTGCACCTGCATGACCTTTCCGAAACTGCCCTTGCCGACTACTTTGAGGAGTTCAAAGTCGTCAATTGCGAGACGGTCTTGCCTGTTCTCGACAAAGTTGACGCCGACCTTCATCTGGCCGCTACCGAACTGCACTGGTATCCAGTCGGCACCGGCCTGGCCAGCGCCACCCTCTCCATTTCCGGCCTTGCTGTCCTGCCGCGACTCCTCGAATCGGGGGTGGACCTTGAGTGTTCCAATGAAGATGTCTTCGTTGCGACCAGCGTTGGGCGAGGCGGAGGGGTTTCGGATGTAAAGCGAGACGGTGAGGTCGGTGACACGGGACACATCGAACTTGTACTGGGTGTTGCTGCCCGCCCAGAGTGGGTTCTCGGGGGTACCGGAAACTGCGTTGATGAAGACCTGCTGCTTGTCGAAATCGACGAGGGCATAGGGCAGGTGTTTTGAGGAGTAGCGACCGTGGATCGTGGGCGCGGCATTGATGCTGCCAGCAGCAGACTGCGGCCGGTGCGAGGACGAGCCGGGGCGCATTGAGCCCGCGACCGAGAGGCCGCCGCCCTGGGACATGGAGCCCTGGTGGTGGCTGCCGCCGCTGAACTGCTGCTCGGCGCCGGCGGGCAGGGAGAACTTCTGGCCCTCATGGAGCGTGACTATGAGGATACCGGGGCGCAGGGGCTGTGCCGGCGCGGAGGCGTTGGCTTCTGAGGCGGCTGTTGGGGTCGGTCAGCAGGCGGTGAGTGTGGGCAGAGGGTCCCAAGTACCAATGCCATTGTCCTTGGAGTTGCCGAGCGTCGTCGCGCTGGCGGCGGAACTCGAGGCTTTGGGCGTCGGCTGGTCATCGACTATGGTCGACGTCGACGACGAGCGACTGAATGTGTTGGCGAGGGGCGCCAGATGCGTCTCCTTGAGCTCTGCAGCACGTGTTAGGGGGCGTCTTTGGTAGTAAGAGAGCGGGATACGCACTCTTGGTGAGCTTCCAAGACATGGTTGCGGCAGCTCAGCGGGTGGGCAGATGCAGGAAGAACAGACGGACAGCTGGGAGTGGAGACAGGCGGGAAGGCGACGAGGGGCACACCAAGGGCGGAGAGGGCGCGCAAGAGGCAGAGGAGGATGTCTACAGAGCAGAAGCAGCGGCAGGAGGCAGGTATAGGGCGCGGCTGGTGGCGATGCTGCTAACGTCCGAGTGCCCCAGGCCTTCGTCAATGCTGCGATGCTCAGGATAGGGTCCTCGTTTGAAGTTGGGTCATTGGGTCTGAAACTAGCCTTCATTTCGGAGGCACCACGCACTGACACGCCAATCCTCCCTCATTCCTTTGCATGTTTCGCGTGTTGCAGGACGGGCGAGTGAGTCTTGCTTTCTATTTTAATCTGCCTGGCTGCTGCGGCGCCATCGCGATTCTCTGCGACATCTGGCCTGTCAGTCCTGCCTCGGCTGCAGCTGCCGTGGCCGCGAACGTTGACCCTCTCCCGCCCGCGTACGTCAACACCGCGACCTTGGAGCCCAACACGACTCTCCCTCGACGCGCTATTCACTCCCAGGCGCCCGTCCCCGTCCAGCATTGCGACCTGCGGCATTATCCTGCATTTCATTAGGCCATTAGTCAGCGCCCCCGCCGACCCCGACACGCGCCCCTGCCGTGCACAGCCACAGATACCGTCACTGCGTCACCCCGTCACCCCCAATCAACAAACCCGCCTTCACCTGCGCGCGCAATTAGCGGGGCACCATGGGTGTCATCAAGAAGAAGACAGGCACGCGGGGCACGGAGGGCGGGACCAAGTATGTTTGCGATGTTTGTTCGTCCGATATCACGTCGACCGTCCGCATACGCTGCGCGGAGGACGTCTGCAACGAGTACGACCTCTGCGTGCCCTGCTTCTCCGACGGCAAGGCTTCGCGGGACCATCAGCCTGCCAAGCACAAATTCAAAGTTATAGAACAACATTCGATACCTATATACACCGAAGACTGGGGAGCGGACGAGGAACTGGCCCTGCTGGAAGGCGCTGAAACATACGGTCTGGGATCATGGGCAGACATTGCGGACCACATAGGCGGCTACCGCGAGAAGGACGAGGTCCGTGACCACTACATCAACACATACCTAGACAGCCCAAGCTTCCCTCTGCCTGAGCACTGCAGTAAGGATGACACCGAGCTCAGCACCCGCATACCACGTCATGAGTTCCAGGCGAGGAAGAAGCGGAGGATAGAGAAGAAGAAGGAGGAAGCTGCAGGCCGCGAGCCCGATGCCCCAAAGCAGAAGCCCACGGCGAGTGTTCCCGCTTGCCACGAGGTCCAAGGATACATGCCCGGTCGTCTAGAATTCGAAACAGAATACTTCAACGAAGCAGAAGAGGCTGTTCAGCACATGCAGTTCGACCCCGGCGATGGCTTGAACCCAAGGACGGGCGAGCTCGAACCGGAGATGGACCTCAAGATGACTATCATGGAGATCTACAACCACCGTCTGGATGCCCGAGTCGAGCGCAAGAAAATAATATTTGAGCATCAGCTGCTAGAGTACCGCAAGAACCAGTTGGCCGACAAGAAGCGGACGAAGGAAGAGAAAGACCTGATGAACAAGGCCAAGCCCTTTGCCAGGATGATGCAGCACGCCGACTTTGAGCAGTTCTGCAAGGACCTTGAATACGAGCACAATCTTAGACAGGCCATCTCGCAACTCCAAGAGTGGAGGAATATGCAAATCACCAGCCTCAAGGCCGGCGAGAAATACGAACAGGAGAAGCAGCAACGGCAAACCAGGCCGCCTCCCATTGGGCAGTTCGATCGTCTTGCGTCCAGTAGGATGACCAAGCCGCAACCGCCTTTTGAACAGCCCTCTGCAGCCACAGCATTGCTTGCACAGGAGCTACCTTTGCACGTCAAGCAGAACAGCGGTCTCACAACGCCACCTCCTGATCGCGCACAGAATGGCGTCAATGGTGCAAACGGCGTCCTGACACCTCAGCACTCCAAGACAAAGTTCGTGCCTAAGTCGCTACCGAACACTGTACCCTTGAAGTTTGGCAAGGAGTCGAAGGCGGATCTTCAGCTGCTCAATCCCGAGGAGGTGGAGATATGCAGCACACTACGCATCATGCCCAAGCCCTATCTAGCGCTCAAGGAAACCATCATTCGCGCGGCTCTAAACAACGGCGGCGCGCTTAAGAAGAAGACCGCCCGTGAGATTTGTAAGATTGACACGAACAAGTCGTCGCAACTGTTTGAATACTTTGTACACAGCGGATGGATAGCGAGGGCGTAAAGGCACCTGAGCCATGGCGTTGGCGTTTGGTAGGGAAACATTACTCATTGCGACGGCGTTCGGGCAGATATACCCTCATGGTAGGCGTTGTCGTATGTATAGATAGGCTCACTGCTCTCTGTTGAATCCCATATATCAGCCTTGCTCCTGAAATCAAACGATGTTGCGCATACTCCTTACTGCGGTGGTCCGTCCATAGCGCTACCACAGCGACGGCTGCACATAAACAATAGCTCACCTCCGCACTTCCCCACTCAACCCGACCACGATACGCTGCACGCAACATGCACTTTACTTTTTGATCATCCAGGCCAGCGGGCCAAGGAAGCTTTTGACGGGTAGCGATAATTCGTGCAGCAAGCCTGACATCATTCGCTCGCTAGCGGTGCCTGGCCAGCCTTGAATCCCAGAGGCAGCCGCCTCCGTATCCACCTCCCTGCATGGCAACCTCGCGCTACTCCCACGAAATGCCCGGGCTGTTTACTCCCTCGCCCTCGAATGCGCGCGCAAAGTCACAGAGGACCTATTTCGATGCGACATACGCGCCTGAGACCTCTAGCCACCAGGTGACCGATCCAGATGTCCACGCGACCTGCAAGCGCTCCCGGTATGGCTCCACGGCGCATGAGCCCGCGACAGGCCCTTGGGGTGGACATGCCCTGAACAACGACCGCTTTGGCGACAACAAAAGTCCACCTCCGCTTGCGAACGACCGCTACCAGCTCGCAGGGGGCATGGATGGCACGAATAACTACACAAGACGAGACGGCGACTACGACGACTACTTCAACCTCCAGAAGTCGCGCGGCAACTGGTCAGTTCCGCCTACACCACAGGTTGGCATCGCGACACAGGTCGCAGTCGGCGAAATGCATACAACACCCAGCGAGAGCAAACCTTGGTCGTTAATGGGCTTAGTCGGAGGCGTAGCCGGCAAACTCTTCCAGTTCTGTACTGTGCCTTTCAGGGGCTTCCAGGCAGGAGGAGGAGCGAGGTACAATATCGACGCGCAGGAGAAGGTTGCGGAGAAACTTGGTCTTCAGGACGACCCCTTTGAAGCAGGTCCAGTACAACGGTTACCTGCTGAATACCCAAGCGACAACTATGGAGTTGAGTCAATCGAGTCCATCACTCCCGAGCGACCTAGGATGGCCAAGCGACTTCGGACGGCAGATAACTGGGTGGTAGTTGGAACAAATCTGGAGACAGACTCGAGACCCTCAACACCGCGATTGTCCGAACGAAGATTGCCCGACCGATCGCCCTCACTCATCCCACGGCCTGTATCACGAGCGAACACAGGAACACCATCCCACAAGCGGCCCTCCCTGATCCCAGTATCCCGACGTTCGACAATGGACAGGCGATCCTTCTACGGCAGTCCACAAGCCACCCCTGGCTCACACGAACGCCCGCGCTCCTATCATCGACAAAGTTTCGGCTCACCTGCCATGCTTGAGGACAATGCAAGCAAAGTCGCCAGCCCTCTGCCGCAGGAAAGCCAGCGTCTGATTGACAAAGTGCGAAGGGAGGAGATGGAGGAAGACGAGCGGATGCGCAGGATGAGCATGCAGATGAGTGCTATGCTCAGAGAAGCGAACGAGGCTCTAGGCTCCAACTTTAAGGTGGAAGAGTACGACGACGATAATATTGGCGACAGCCGGGGGCACGAGCAGCAGCCGGCCTGGTTTTCATGAACATATACTGTCACTGCAATTTCAGCGTGCGATTCGGCGCTTCGTCGTCATTTGTCTTGTCTCTATAACGGCCTCTTGGAATATTCGGCGTTCACAGATAGAATAGGCGTATACCTGATCACCATTTGTTGGTATCTGCGGCGGCTCCATATGAGTCCTGTTTTTCGACATCCACTGGTCAACACAATATGACGGCTTTTAGAATAATACTTCCACGTTTGGTTCGTGTAAATAAATCAACACCATTCTGCAGTCAACTTACATGCGCCACTTGGATCCTGCGCTCATGCGCTCATGCGCCAGAAGATGACAGGATCGACGAATCATGGCCACACCGAGCAACCCCGGCACGCGCGTGCAACGATTTGACTTGCTCAGCTTCCGACAGCTACTAGAGAAGTCCTAACACGAAGGGGCCCCGTCTTGGACAGTTGAGATATATTTTAGCGATAGCTCTTACCTATGTGCAGCGATCGTTCCTTCCTTGGTAGAGTGGTGCCTGAATCTTGTGGGTACCTGGGGCGAAACCACGTTAACGCCAGGGTCTCTGTGGCTTCCCTCGTACAATAGTCAACTTCGTGCCGCCCCCGCCCGCAATGCTTCCTGCATCTTGGTCACACAGTGCCGCCGAGCTAGTCCCTATACCCAATGACAGGTGGGATGAAGAGTTGAAGATGGGGCGAAGCGCTTGGGTTTAGGACGTACCCTGTCGGGGCCAGGGATCTGCTGGCGTCTTTTTCACACAACATGGAGGAGCGTATAACATAGGTATCAGAAGACAAGATACTGAGATGCACTGATCGTAACAGTCTCTGAAACTACAAGAGATATATTCAGAACACAGGTTGCTGCTCATCGCAGTAGTCCTATCTACTGGCATCGCCGGCGGACCATTCGACCCTGGTTATTATGGGTGCAGCTCGCTAGTACGCGCTGCAGGGCCGTTACAGCGCAGGACGCCTTATTTACGCCCTGCCATGCGGCTTGGTACTTTGACGCAAAGAAGCCATATAGTATGGGGACACTGCAAACGTAGACGGTGCTCATCATCGCTATTTCTTCCAGCATGGATCCCACAGGGCCACCACCATCAAGCCCGCTACTCCAACAGCGCAAAGCGCCGGCAACCAATACAGTCGAGGATTCCGACCAGAGCCAGTCGGAGAAAAGAAGTACTGCCAGTTCCCGAGGATGCTTCGCGGGTTTTGTGGGTGCTCTACTGGTGATCCCACGTGGTATTGCTCGAGGCTGGACGGCGTTCACTAATGCTATACTGCGAATATGGCGAAAGGGTTGGACAGCGGAGACATGCAGTTGCATATTTGCCTTACTGTCAATGATCGGACTCATCGTTACTCTTATGACGCATCAAAATCGACCTCTACCGGATTGGCCGCAGATCGTTAGCATCAACTCCATCGTTTCTCTTTTCTCAATGATGATCAGAGCGGGAGTTTCCATGGTACTTGCGGAAGGTACGTCTTGATGCTCCTATATGTTCGCAGAACGTTTTGGAACGGCCGCTAACAGACACAGGAATCAGTCAATCGAAATGGCAATGGTTCCGTAAAGCACGCAAGCTAGAAGATATGGCAAGATTCGATTCCGCAAGTCGTGGTGCATGGGGCTCTGTCCTGTTCATCTTCGGTCTTCGTATCAAGAAGCCATACTTTATCGCTGCCATGGGTGCCTTCGTTACAGTAATGTCGGCATTCACCGGATTCGCCGCTCAGCAACTCATTGTCTTCAACGACTGTCTCCGTCCTGATGAAAGTGCCGCAGTCGGAATACTCAGATCCAATGCTTTCAACAAAAGTGGGGAAAGGAAATCTCCAACAACAGCGGACGAGTACCTTCCTTTGACGGTGGCTATGGATGTCGGAATCTTGCAACCGCTCGAGGACACAACTACACTTCTTTCTTACGGATGCAAGACCGGCAATTGCACGTTCCCGAATGCGAATGGTGCGGCCTTCTCAACTCTGGGTGTGGGCTACTGGTGTCAGAATGCCACTTCCCAAGTGGTAGAAACGAAGCTCGACTATGACAGTGAGCTCGATGATTATCTCCCATCCGCCTACTTAAATGGAGAGACAACCGGATCCGAGACTCCTCCCGAGACGATTGCCAACTCCAACAGCACCAACACGACAGTTCCGCTCGGATACGACTTCGGACTCACCCTGAAGAATGGTACCAAGGCGAGGAACATTGGACTCTCTCTGAGCCTTTCCGACAACGTTTTTGATCCCATCGTAAAGTTCCCACTCGCAGGCTGGCCGGGAAAGCTCGTGACCGACGTCTCGGACCCAAAGTACAACGGTACCATAGCTACGATCGGCATGATATACATCCCGTATGATTCGATAGAGTATCAGGCAATGACCTGCGGCATATACCCTACCGTCAACACCATCAAAGCAACCTACCACAACGGCGTCCTCAAAGAAGAGATAGTGAAAAGCGTAAGAATCGGCGAGGACTTAGCCTTTGGTGGCACCACTGCCTTCCGTCTAGCTACCAAGCAAACCATTCGCAACGGCACAGAAACCACGTGCGACGTGAAGACTTCAGAAACACCTGGCTACCTAGCTGTGGCCAGAGGCAACATCGACGCTGCTCCCATCAACACAACTAGCCTGGACTCAGAAGGCCCAGGTGCAGAGCTTGTGTGGTACCCCGAAGACTGCGTCTGGTCCCTGTTCACTGGGTCCATGACGGGTATACAGACTCATCTCCAAGCTGTCTATGGCCAGCAATTTCTCATGGATATCATATCTGCTCGCTATGGCAACGCCTATATGCGTGTCTTGTGGGATAGCGGACAGTTGCCTGATGCGCCGCTAGAGCATGTCAGCAGCATCATGACAAATTTGACTAATGCGATGAACACCGTTCTTCGTACCCACGGTATGGAAGAACATAGCAAACCCGCTGAAGGGACAATGTGGTACACGACAACCTGTATTGAGATCAACTGGGCCTGGATCGCGTTTCCGGCTGTAATGATCGCTTTGTCGGCCATCTTCCTGCTACTAGTGCATATCGAGAGTAGGGGCGTGGAGAGTGGAAGGCTGTGGAAGAGTTCGATACTGGCAATGTTGTTTTGCGAGATGGACGAGGTGGTTACGGAAGAAGCTCAGCCAATGGGCAGACAACGACTGGAAGAGGTGGCTGCAAGTAGTAGTGTGAGTTTGGGTAAAGAAAACGGCAGTTTGAGGCTGGTTGCTAGACAAGCTTGATAGCATTCAGTGGATCTATCCTAGAATTTAGATTTCATACAGTCTACTTCAACTGCCTTCGCCTGTACGCGATTTCAGATCTTCTATCAACACGCTCATAAGTTTGAACATTTCGCCCGCAAGCTTCTTCCCCGTCTCCCTCCATTCCTCCTCACATAGTCGTGCGAATCTGTCGGGATGCCATCGTAAACGCTCTTGCCTCAACCATTCGTAGCTATACAGGCCGCTTGCCCGGAGTAGCTTTTCCACGTCATGCTGGCAGGCGTGTATACTCTCTGGCTCAGACTTGAGTATCGAACACGCCGTAAGGTTGCAAGTTGTGACTGTATTGGGTAGATAGGGAAACATTGAAAGCAACTTGGGTGATGCGGATGGCATGCGCTGTAGCGGTGGCCGAGCAACGTCTGAACTGCTTGATTGGGAGCGGACTTGTAGTTTCCGTGGGGCTTTCGGCTTTGCGCCTCCGGCTGCTGCTGAGGCGGCCGCGAACATTACTGCCGCCTCTGTAGACCATTTTTCGTAGAGTACTTGCGTCGCGGCGTCCGGTTTCGCTTCCGTGGAGTTGGTTGCACCATTCGGCATTTGCCCATTAGATTGGGATGTGCTGGGTTTCGTCTTCTTCTTTGCCCGAGCAAAGAAATTGAGTGCGAAGGTCTCTAAAGCTTCTTCGTTGATATCGTCGATAGAGCCGGCCCATGTCCCGTCGTTTCGGATGGCGATGAATTGATCAACACTTGTAGGATCTAGAGTAATGAAAGCGAGATCGGTCCAAACGAAGCCCTTTTCTGCCTTCCATTCCTCCACCGTCTCTTTGTAGATTTCCCAGGCGTTCGCATCTCCTAGGCGGTACACGACGTCGCCGTACTCGCTCATGGCGAAGAACGCGCCTTCAGGACCCCAGGTCACAATGCGCGGTGGCCCGCACCGCCATCCCGAAGGTGTCAACCATGACTGCAATGCATCCTCCAGGGGTGTCGGTAAATTTGCCCAACGAATGAGCTCAGGATGCCATATGATGAAGGAATCGTCTGGTCCCAGGAAGGCACGCAAGTGCGGAGAGTGCCATGTCTTGTTTAAGATGCTCTGAAGCCTTGCGGGTATAGCAGGGCCCCAACGTAGACTGTCCTTTCCTGACGAGTCTTTGGAACTGAGAATCCAAGAGTCGGGCGCTGGCCCTAGAGCTGCCCAATGAACCTCGGATACTGTCCTGCCGAGAAGGAGATCTTGGAGGCTGGCAGGGAGATTGCGGCTTTGTTTTGTCAGTAATTGCGCGTAGGGAAAATGATGGGGAGCATACTAGTTGAGACCCGCAAAGCTCTTGGATATGAAGCTGTCGTCAAGCCCGAACGAGAAGAACGAGGTGTTGGTACCGCTCATGCCTAGCTGCGCGTGATTGGGCTGGGGTGAAAGCCACTTATGACGTCACGTATCGGGAGGCTGGAGAATCGCGCTCAACTGATGTCAGCGACGCGCTCGAACTTTTGAGTCGACTTATAATATACACGCGAACGCGTAATTTACAGCCGCGGGATAATTGCCAGCCACTGTGACGTCTTCCCAAACTTTCGCGCGCACTGCCAGACAACGGTTTCAGATTGTTGCTATCCGGTTTGCACCCTTGAAGCGATCGAGCCTTGGCAAGGCGAGTGTCAACACTATCAGTCGTGCGTTGTCTGCTTCTTCACAACATTGCGGCTTTATAGCGACACTCTGGTTTCTGCGTCCCACACCGCTTCCACCGATCTAGACCGAGCGGTTCCCTTTTAGCGAGTCCGAGATTTCGGCGGCACATGTGCGATTCCACGTTCACGTTTGGCCAACGCGGCAGCCACTTCTTCCAATGTCCGTCGAGACGAGAAATGTATGCTTGCACGGAATAATCTGATCATATTATGCTGACAATGATGTAGCGCACGTCTACCGAGAAAGTTGGCGAGATTTCTCACCTCTTCGCAATTGAAGAAGATTCATCATGTGACCCTAGGTTTTGAGGATGCGTTTCTCCTTACCTGGCGTGATACCGATGGAACAGATCGCGTCGAAAGCTCAGGACTCCCGGCCGAGTTAGCTGAGTTTGTGCATACTCGAAATCGCAACATCTCCAATATCCGGTGTACGCTAGGGCCGTACAACTCATCTTTCTTCGTCCACGACAATACTTCCTATCTTTGGAAAAACCTTCCAGGACCTCTACTCGTTGCCCTGCAGAACAACATCCAGGATGGGAGTTGGACTGATAGACCCCGCCTCGTAGCACTAGGCGCCGGAGATAACTTTCTACTGGTAACCGAGAAGAACGCGACTGTTTGGGATCTGCGACACTACAAGTCTGCTGTTACATTCCTCCAGAAGAACGCCATAACAGACATCCAGAACTTCGTCTTACATTCCTACCGGTATCAAAGCTTCCTCGCCCAGACTCGGAGCGGCAGACTTGTTTCCGAAAATATACCACCACATCAGGTTGTGGGCGTCCAAGCCATGATGGGACCAATCTTGCAAGACACAATGAACATGCAACGAAGAATTCTCGCACGCGTAGAGAGCGAAAAGAGAGCGACGACCTTACCAAGGAAACTCGGCGCCCTGCAGCAACGTGCGCAAATCCGGAGAGAATGGAGTCACCACAGTCAGGAGTTTACTGCCCAAGCCAAGGGCGTGAAGTTGAGCTTTAGTCTAAATGTGAGCTTGGGCGGCCTGGCGAGAATGTTGGGATGAGAATTTGATCAAGATGTTCGCGTCACCTTTATTCAAGAGCTGAGGAATGCAAAAGAGATGCGACATTGGTGTTACGGGAACAGCGTTGTTTGCTCTCTCAGCGACAAAACGGCAGTACTATCCTTCACTTGCCGCTGGGCAACTACGGTTTTCGCAACACTATGGCCAATTTATCACGAGACATACGCTGAGTGCAGCCTCTTCAGTTTATTCGCCACAGCCGGAGGTTCATTCAATCGCATGACCTGAGACCGAAGGAAATTTCACTGGCATACAGTGCGAAGATTCCCAAGAGAAGGTACCAGACGCCATGAAGGCGCACGTACGTTCACTGAAGTTGTGGCTGCCCTTCTGAGCGACCTCAAGTATTTTCGATCGCTTATAATCAACTGGCTCCCTCAACCCATAGAGCGCGAATTCACGATGTCCGACTTTCCTCACTCACCCTACCTCATCGATCAGCCAGACGTGTCCACAGCCGACTCGGGTCCGTTTCCTTTTCTTCGTCTACCAGGAGAAGTACGGAACAAGGTGTATGATTTCGCCATCGAAGATAAGCATGACATATTCGAAAACATGTTCCGTACACATATGGTGCACGTACCAAGTCTTCCGCCTGACGAGCAGGGTGACACAGCCCGCGAATCTTCCATTGGTCTGATCTCAACATGCCAGCAGTTGCGTACGGAGTTTCGGCCGCTGTTCTATAAGGCTTGGGATGCCTTCATCGACTTCTCCAATCTTCTTCGCTTTCTCGATACATTCGCACCAAACATCACTGTCTTTCCACCACTAGCTCACATTACGGTGCATCTGAAAGAAGAAGACTGGGATATACAGGGATGGGACTTGCTGCCCTTACTACGTGCCATAAAGCGTATCCCGAAGACTACTTGGACTTTCGAACATGCTTCGCATCATCTATCAGCCGTGAGCTGTATATGCGATTTTCTTGATTACCTCCGAATTCTTCACAAACTTGGGTTTCTGGATAAACTTCGGCTCGATTCATATGAGGCACTTTACTTTGTTCGTTCGGCCGAGGATCGACACGTAGATATGATGCCCGTGGATTGGCCAGCGTTATACGATGGCGAGTGGAAGATTGTGCTCCAGAATGAAGCAGGCATTTTGACTATTAGTGAGAAGGAGCAGGTCGTTGGACATTGCAAAGTCCTTTCGGGCTTATTGTTGTGCGATCTGGAAATTGGAGAAGCCAGACAAGGGCTAAGTGTAGTTAATGTACAGGTGTGCGCTACGACAGGAACAGCCAGCTCCACATACGTACTGGAAGCTGGAGGAGGAGCTTTGGTCGAAGTCGCTCACGGGGTTTCTGAACAAAAGACTCTAGTGCGGACAAACGGTTAAGGTGCGGTGTTGCAAGTCATCAAGTCATCTCCCTTTGTCTTGCGGTGGATTGAGAATCTTCTTTGGGAATAGATAATAAATAATGAATGATAGCTTACGATAGTCTATGAAAACAGTGGTAGATGTTACATAGCTAAACGTTCGGTTCGATCTTTCTTCGCTATACGGCGGTGTGTATAAATTAATGGGGTAACGGTAGTGCCGCTGCTGTACGCGCCCATAGCTGCTTTCTCTGCTATTCCGACAACCCGAGCACCGGTGTCGGGGTACGAGTCGCGCCCATGTGGAGACCTCCAATTGCCGTAGTTGATCGAGTATCACAGGATAAACATTGACGCGACATGTGACGAAGAATCGACGTACATGATTGCAGGCAGGAGCCACGCGCTTTGACCTAGAGAATAGTACCTGTTGTGCCTTCATCGTTCTCACCGTATATAGTCTTGCTTGACTGCATCTTTCTCTCATTGTTTCATCGGATTGGAAACGAGTGACAGCTGTGAAGTAGTGTCAGAATCGCGGTGAGCAGAATCTGCCATGCCGTCCATGTGTTGTGTTCCGTGGTTCGGACCGGGGCTGACGGCGATGACATCACGCTAAGACATTTTCGACAGCCGCACTCGCGGGGAATGCTTGACTTCCCCACATTTTATCAGCAGCTGCACGCTTCTGATACGCCGTTTGCTGATGCCGAAGAACGACTTGGGTACTTTTGGGAACATTGCCAAGGATGACGATGCGCGTTCGTCGTGCTCTGGCCAGCCACGTACGTGTGCGAACCGGTCAAAGTACCCGAGCTACTCGGTGAATGGCAGGTTTCCTTGCGTACTAGGCTCGTAGGGCCGAGTACTTAAGTAGGCAGTACCGTTTACCCATGCATCGGTTCAGCTTCATCACTTTCTTTGCTGACAAGAGCTGATCCTCAACCATGGTGTCAATGCGCTCGTTGGCTACGGCCCTCATTATAAGCGCACCATTGGCGAACGCGCTGTTCATAAATGGCAGCGTGATCGCACCCTGCGACTCTCCTATATACTGCTACGGCGACCTACTTCGCGAGATCGAACTCGCGAGGCCGTTTGCGGATTCGAAGACGTTTGTTGACTTGTAAGTACTGTAGATAAGAAGTCGAATTGGATCACGGCTCATTGATGGTAGGCCAACAACGCGCCCACTCGACGAAGTACTCGCAGCATTCGCGGAACTCTCAAGGCCAATCGAGAACAACACCGCGCTCAACGATTTCCTCTCCGAATACTTTGGTGAAGCCGGCTCAGAGCTTGAAGAAGTACCCACCGATGAGCTGGAAACTCAGCCAGACTTCCTCGAGAACGTGAACAGCTCTGTCGTTCGAGACTTCACACGTCAGGTCATCGACATATGGCCGGACTTGACGCGCCGTTATGTCGGGGCTGGGAACTGCTCCGAATGCGTCAACTCTTTCCTTCCTGTCAATCGTACCTTTGTAGTAGCTGGTGGTCGGTTTAGAGAACCATACTACTGGGACTCATTCTGGATCATCGAAGGTCTGCTCCGTACCCAGGGATCCTTTACTCAGATTGCGGAGAACATAATCGAAAACTTCCTGGATCTTGTCGAAGACATTGGTTTCGTACCCAATGGCGCCCGGCGATACTACGAGAATCGATCACAGCCACCACTACTTACCCAGATGGTTCGGGTCTACGTCGAATACACCCAGAACTATACTCTTCTTGAACGAGCGCTGCCTATTCTGGAGAAAGAGTATGACTTCTGGGTGAACAACCGTACTGTAACGCTCGAACGCGCCGGTATGAACTACTCTCTGAACCACTATGCCGTGTCGAACACCCAGCCACGACCTGAGTCTTACTACGAGGACTACGTGACTGCAAACAATGCAACCTATTTCAACGAAGAGGGCGAAGAGTTCAACGTAACAAAGTCGCTCAATGAGACTGAGATGGCGACACTATACTCTAACCTGGCCTCGGGCGCAGAGAGTGGATGGGATTATTCGGCACGCTGGATAGCCAACCCATCTGACGCCGTCACGGATACGTTCTTCCCTCTTCGCTCGCTCAACACTATTGAGATTATTCCAGTGGAGCTCAACTCGATCCTTTACTACAACGAGATCACCATTGCTGAGTTCCATCGCCATCAAGGCAACTACACCGCTGCACGCGAGTGGGCCGGTCGGGCAGCAGACCGTAGCGAGGCGATGACTACTTTCCTTTGGTCACCCGAGCACTACAGCTACTTCGACTACAATTTGACATCTAGCAGTCAGAATATTTATACCCTGGCCGATAATACGAGCACGCCCCTGTCACTTCAAGGTGCGCCGGCCGGAAAACAAATATGGTTCCAGATCTCCCAGTTCTATCCTTTCTGGACCGGCGCTGCTCCTGAAAGCATCAAGAATGACCCCAAGGCAATGAGGCGCGTATACGGACGCGTTGAAGAGCTTCTCGAGTCTCGAGACGGCGCGATTGCGGCGACGAACCTTCAGACTGGTCAGCAGTGGGATGAGCCGAACGTTTGGCCACCGCTCCAATACATCCTTATGCAAGGCTTGCTCAACACCCCTCTCGAGGTCAGCGAAGAAGATGATGAGCAATCAACAGAAGACTACATTTGGACGCAAGACCTATCACTCCGCCTCGCACAGCGCTATCTTGACTCGTTGTACTGCACATGGCGTGTCACTGGTGGCGCGACTGACGAAGTACCGCAACTTCCTGACTCGCAAGGCAATGGAACGATCTTCGAGAAGTATGCCGACGAGAGCACCAACGCTGCCGGTGGAGGCGGAGAGTATGAGGTCGTGGAAGGTTTCGGGTGGTCTAACGGTGTTCTCATCTGGGCCGCGGATCAGTTTGGCCAAAGCTTAACAACACCCGAGTGTGGAAATATCACTGCTGCCAATATTGGTGGCGGTGATGCGAAGAGGAAGAGGAGTGCAGTGGAACTGAGCAAGAGGGATGCCAAGTGGATCAAGAAGACTAGAGGAACAAGGAAGTTGAGGTATTGATGTTGAGGTCTGCGTGTACTTAGTGGCAGAGACTTTTACCATTACGGCTATCCTTAATGTCAATTCATAATACTTGCCTAATGTATCCCACGTTCAGATATCTGTCTCGTTCTTCTTGATCTTAGGTGTACAACTCAGCTGCAGAGTCCGCGGACATGGACAACCCCCACATTGATCCGTCCTGGGTAACAATACTTCAAAGCCACCTGCTATTGTAGAAACCGTCCCTCGTTTGGATGTCATCAGCAACGGTGCCATGCTCGTTACTCAACTCACGTCTACGGCTAAACAGACCGATGGATGAGGTGCTTGCCTTTTCTTTGGTTGATTTGCCGGTTGAAGTCCTTATCGTCGCCTCCGACGTGAAGATGCCACTTTCTTGGATGTTTGTGGCTGCGAGATATCTTACGATGTCTGACTGTTACTCATCTACCACCACCCGTCCTACCACCCGCCATATCGCGCCACAATATAGTACCCTCTTGGCATTCTTGCCATTGCTTACCAGCATCCACATCCACGCGTTTTCCATTTCGGACTGGTCACCAAACGATAAGTCGCCCGTACGTTGAATAAGAGTTCTTGCATTGACAGCATCGAGATTTTTTATTGCTGCCTGTCAAGAAATAAGTATGCTTTGCTACTGAATTAATAACAAAGTCGTTGATGTGCGCGAAGACAGCAGCGTGTAAAGGAGTTCGCCGGTTCCTCCCGCGCCGACTGAAGTACAAGACCGTTCCAGGTTAAAGACCCGAAGCTACAGGAAACGCGCAGCTTGGACCGGCAACCTCACTGACTGCCAAGCACGCCATCTCGATATGTACATCATGTCGCGAGGGGTTATCGGTAGCGATTGGAGAGATCCAAGAGCCAATGATGATCTGCACGGGACATGGGTGGCAAGTGGAGACCGCTGTGTTTGTGCGGACGCTAGTAAATGGCTTGCCATCCCTGAAGGGCTTCCAACATTCTTGTCCCTCGAGCCGAGGCCCAGATCCTTTCCAGATCTTCCAAACGAAAAGAATCACAGCTCCTCTAACGATGGGATCGTGATCTCGACCAGCCTTCCACATGCCCGAGCCGTCCAACCTAGGCTGACTTCCTTGGGCACCTACCGTGATCCGCTAGACGACTGTTCCTTGTGCTTGTCTTTGTACCTACACCACAGCTTTAGGGTGACCGCCCATGGAGCCTCTGATCCCTTCGCTTTCTACACTCTCAGTTCTGAGATCGCTCTTGGTATTCGCACGTCATTCGGGTGACATGGCAGCGGAGCGTTCCTTCTTGTGAAAAGAGAAATAGTACCTGTGGCTGTAAGGCACTGACTCGTAGATAAACCCGCAACTATAGCCTAACACTCTGCAGCCACTGCCAAATGCGTGCCTTCGGGAAAGGTCATACGTGGGGGGATGCATGTGGAGATATGGGAACGCTGGAGCGCGAGCTCTCTGATCCAATAGCCGTCAATGCTGCGTTGTTACTTCCGAGGATGCCATAGCTTAGTGAAGGCTGATCGATGGCCGAATATCCGCGCCCTATTCCAGGAAGGAGATAAATATGTGAAAGATATCCGCTCTTCTGAACAGCACGCTCGCATCTCAGCACCATCACTAATCGACTTCTTCCTCTTTCCCAAGTGCCTCAGTCTCGACAGGACCTCAACATGAAGTACTTCACGCTATCAATGATAACTGCCTTGGCGGCGGCTTCGCCCATTTCCTCGGCAGCTCAATTCTCAGAGAAAGAGATACAGGCGCGTCAGTTCGGTTTTGGCACAACCACTCGGAATGAACTCGAGGATGGCCGAGCTGGGGCATGTCCAGAGGCAATCTTCATTTTTGCCAGGGCTTCCACTGAGAGTGGCAACATGGTATGTCAGATACCGCATGCCACTGAGGGCGCGTAACACTAACACTTTGACAGGGCGCTTCTACAGGCCCTGCAGTAGCCAGTGCTCTTGAGCGCAACTATGGTGCCAGCAATGTGTGGGTCCAAGGTGTTGGCGGTCCATACTCGGCTGATTTAGGCTCGAACGCACTGCCTGGCGGCACTTCCCAGGCTGCGATTAATGAAGCTGTGGGCCTGTTTGAACAAGCAAATCAGAAATGTCCCGACACTCCTATCGTTGCTGGCGGCTACAGGTACGTACTTGTTCATTACGCCTTCCCAACCTGAGGGCATGTCTAACACCTCAACAGTCAGGGTACCGCCGTGATCGCAGGTGCTATTCCCAAACTCTCTACCACTATTCGCAATCAGGTCAAGGGTGTCGTGCTCTTCGGCTACACGCGAAATCTCCAGAACCGTGGTGGCATCTCTGACTACCCTAGCGAAGACCTGGAGGTATACTGTGCTACCGGTGATCTTGTATGCGTTGGTACGCTTACTATCACTGCCGCTCACTTCTCTTACTCGGATGAGGCCGCTGGACCTGCGCCAAGGTTCTTGATCGGCAAGATTGATGCGAACTGAGACAATCGTAAGGCGAAACTGGAGGTGTTGAGTCGGCGCGTTCCCATCGGTCTTTAACGAAGTTTTCGGTTAATAGTTGATATATGAAGCATTTTCTGATATGCTCAAGTGCTGTTACGCATCCGTGAGACGACATCCTAGATAGGTGCAAGTGGTAAGCTGAGCGAAGGAGGAAGCGGCGATCGTGGAGCGGAAGATCGCCAAGAATGAGACCCACCTAATCTTGCGATACTGGCCCGTGATTGGTGATTATTCCTAGCGCTTATCGATAAGGAAGCTCGCGCTCTCCCTGAACCTCTAGCATCAGGGACACTACCCAATGACATACCTTTCGGTCACGAGCATATGTATATCGCCCGTTGCGTTGAAACAATGGTGATCAGCAAAACCCTGAAGCAACACTTCTCAGGACCTCGCAGCTACAGTACAGGAGCGAGCCACTACTGATTGAAGACTGCTATTACTGCAAACCTTGGTAGTATTCGCACGGCCACACACTACAGTCAGAGCTGAGAACTCTCGATGGATAGTGGATATTTGTTTCGATACTGCTGGTGTTTTCCTCGAGGAGTATCTAAGTAATCGAAGCAAAGATGTTGCTGCGATGACGATGACCTGGGAAGTGATCGTATTTGCCGAAGACTATCCTTTACTGCGACTGTAAGATCACACTACCTGGTCATTTGACAGAGGTAGGCATTCACTCGATGTCTTACGATTTTAGGCTGCCTAGGTACCCACTGCCACTAGTGTCGGACCTTAACTTTCCACCACGTTACTAAATCCTGGCCTTTAATCCCCTCTGCTGGCCCAATCTTTTACTATTGCAATCTTTCGCATTCAGCGGTCGTCAGATCCTCGATTCTCTCTTCTATCGATGAACTCCGGTTTACATAAGACGGCCTAGATCCACGTAGCTCAATTCGCTGTTGCAAAGACGCAAGATCACAAACGCTCTCAGCCATGCTTCTTCTCGGGCTACCCTCTGAAATACTCACCAGTGTTTTAGAGCATTACTCTGAAGCTAATCTTCTAGATGAAGTTTTTCGTACGCGTCTCGTCTGCAGTAAGTCTCCAAGGTGCCAGTTCGCCTATCACCACTAATGATACTAGGGTCTTTTGCCGCAGTCTTAAACCACCAATTGCTCGCCAAGACTCCAATCAATAAGTATCTAGCTTACATGAGATTGGTCGGCCTACAGCTTCATCAAGCGAAGTCTCCGTTTCAGTTCGTGGTCGATCATGCGGAGACCTACCTATTGAACCGCATTCGGAGTCAAGATGGCTACTTGCACCTTTACCCAGCATTCATCAACAAGCTCGTTGGTATTCTTATGCGCTTCAACCTACCTGACGGCAACGAAATTGAGCTTCGGGAACAGTACATCTTGGATCTCGTCCGAGCCGTCGTAGCCACTACCCCGCGTGACCGACTAAGAGAAGGTCTTGCCATCTGGCTCAAAAAAGATCTAGTAGCAGCTTCTCCCCAGATTGTCGATCCAGAAATTTCCCTTTGGGAAGCTCTAGCTGGCGCAGCAGCAGTCGGCAACTTCAAAGCTGTCGCACATTTCTTGAACCACACCACGGACTTCCTCGAACACCGCTTCGACTATCACGTTCATGACCTCCCTAGCGCAGTTGTGGCCGCAGCTAGTACAGGAAAGAGTGTAATGATCGAGTATCTGCTTGCCAAAGTGAAAGTAGGGTTGGAGACGAACAACGAAAGCTGCAAACATTACGCCCCTGTCCATGCTTCCTCCAAGACTACAACGGAGTGCAGGTGCGAAAACAAATTCTACGTCATCATAGAAGCCATCAAGGCAGCCATGAGAGGGTGTCACCTGCGAGCAGCAAACAAGTTGATCGAATTCTTACGAACACGCTTCGTTCGTCTCGCGCAACGAGATCGACCTGATTTCCTCCGCCTTGCTATAGAGAGCCATAACTTGAACTACATCAAGCACTTTCTCAAGGAAGACCAGCGCCCGAAGCACATGCTCAAGGTGGACCCGGAAGTTCTCGCCGCATATCACGAGATCCTCCGTGATGGCAATATCGAAATCATACGCTTTCTCCTGGAACAGGGTATCGTGAGTGTCGCAGAAGCTCCTATGGGCACCGATGTCTGGCTGCCTCGATTTGATCCTTTAGACATTGCAATCCAACGCAATCATCAAGAAGTGGCAAAGATCTTGCTCGAGTTCGGAGCTATTCCTGACGTATACCATGTACTCCAAGTACTCAATACTGGTATAATGTCCTTCCCGCACGCTTCCATGTTCCCGCTTCTGCGTTCGCTTATCGACAATCACCATCTCTCCGCAAGCCAGCTTCAGGGGAGTACCATCAATACTAAGCCTTTGTGGATGCAAGAACTGAATATAAGCCGTTCGGGTTTTAAAGAGCAAGATCCCGGCTGTCTCGAGCTATTGCATGGTCGTTGGCGTTGGGTGGACTGTGACCACAAGACGGAGTGGATCGACGCTTCTATGATGGTTAAGTGCGATCATATTGTGCAACGACTATTTGTAGCTGGACGGGTGTCTCATATCGACGCATACAAGTCTATCGTACTCGTTACTCGGGAGATTGTTCGGTCTAGACAATACAAAGGTGGTATTGGACTACCGCCGCTGCCCTCGTTGCTGGCTGTTCTAGGGAAGATAGCTACTGATCAGATTGCTCTGGGGGACAGCAACATCGAATGGAGAAA
Organism: Alternaria viburni; assembly: GCF_023758015.1. Classification (NCBI taxonomy): domain Eukaryota; kingdom Fungi; phylum Ascomycota; class Dothideomycetes; order Pleosporales; family Pleosporaceae; genus Alternaria; species Alternaria viburni. The sequence goes on from NW_026055774.1 coordinate 1,026,055, forward strand.
GGAGGCGTGGGAGGCTCTACGGTGGTTCGATGGATTATCGCTGTTAGCTTGCAGACCTGCGGTAGGTCACTCGACGATGACATTGAGCAAGTTACAAGAAACACAGATGCAGCAAATGAGACAGGTCATGTTGATGCCTGCTCATAGACAGGGAAGGTGGTAGCGTACGTCCGCGTTACTTGGACGGACAACTATATGTATATATCTACGTGTGTTCACCTTGCATTGATCTAAACCGCTACCTAAACTTCGGCTTTGCTGAGCACCAACATGATCGAACACTCGTCCGCCTCATAGCAGCTCATCTATGTGCTGTGACCATTTTGACGTAAATACTAGACCAGGTGTCATCCATCCCACCATCAACGCAGATTTGTACTGGTCATTTAAATCTTCACATCTGCATGGATGTGCACTTCAATGCCACCCGTACGCCATTATCTGTTTCCGGGGATGATACCACATGTGCATCATAGATCTCCAGGGGGTTGTCTAGTACCCATGAGGCTAAGTAGGCTTCACTTCACACACCAGTTTTGTAGTGCTGCAACTATTTTGATCTGGGGTCTGAATAGATCTTACATGCAGTACCAACTGTCCAGTAGACCTTATCGGTTCTGTTTTGCCACTTTGCAGCCTGACACAAAGTGTGGCACTCTTGATGTGTTGTTCGCTGGGTCATGCAGGTGGTGGCTGAGCCGATCGAGATTTGACGGCCGAACATAAGCTTTGGGTTGGCCTTGACAAAACGATCTCAGGCTGTGCGCATACTATGACGACAGCTGACTGCAGACAGTCTCATATAGCTGTATCATCCGACCCGGGGGCCACGAACACGGCAGCCTACAACGAGTCCTTTGGAGCCTCCGGCGGGCTGATGATGGCTCGCAAGGAAGCCTTTGGGTATCAGTGTGCAGCGAAGCCATCGGCGTACCGATGTTATACCTGCAGCATGATTATTTAATCTGAAAGACACGCCAAGGAACAAGTTGTTGTTGTTGCTGTGAGGTGCAGCCACGCAGCGTCAGGCTGAAAGCCACTTCCACGCTAGATATTACGCTAGGCAAATCCGGCCGCGATAGTCACTAGCGGTAAGGGCCCAGTGACCCGGTTGATGGTGTACCACCTCAATGTCTTATCGATCTGCATTTTCATAAATCCTTCAACGGTAACCTTAGAAGTCCTGGATGCCCAGGTGTGTGCAAATCTGAGGACTAGCTGAACATTGGAAGTCGCGCTGAGCTGATGATCGACACGAAAGTATGACAAAGAAAACGTTTCTGCAATGGCCAGTCCACCATATGCGGTGTTTAGTGTGGCTTCAAAAGGGATAGCAGAAGTAGTGAGAGGCGTGTCATTGCGAAGAACTCGTTTTATAAGACAAAGAAATTAGATTTGTGGAATAGGATCGGAACCAGGTAGGAGCGATCAGCGAAGTAATTCCCCATTCCCCACAATACAGCTCAACAGGAAATGCGTTGAAATCCGCCGTTGCTCCATCTCTGTTTGGAGAAGTCCGGAAATTTCGGCAGATCTAGCACCAGAAATTCTGATTCGGAGAACTTGGCATATACGTTTTCCTTCTCCATGATTTGTGCGTCTTGCCATGTCGCGAAAACAGCATCCCAGTACCGTCTCGGCTCTTCTTTCGCATGTACGACATGCCCACTTTTCTCGAACAGCACTTCAGTGACAGGCATACCAGCGCATGCTGACTCTTCCAGATGCTCGTAGACATCTTGCCAAGCGATAAGCGTATCGCTTTTTGAGTAAAGATAGCAACGTGGTGCTGTGGGGTCGAAATAGATAGGATCATTGATACGCTTTCGAGTCCGACTGATGACGTTGTTCTCGTATCCTTTGATACCGGTGTACAAAATCCATATGCAGCCCAGCACTACACTGACGAATAGTATAGCAATGTGACGCACAACCGGTATCTGAGGTAGTGATTTGTTGAGGGCCTCGCATAAGCGTAGATAGCGTGGGTGGCCTGGTGTGCTGTCTAAACACAAGGCTGAGACCGGAAGCCGTCTCTCGGTGAACCTGTAGTGCGCCTCTGCTAGCTCGCAGGCTTTGTTGCTTCCTCCTTCAGAGAAAACGTGTAGCAGTATCCCACTATTGAACTCTTGAGCAGCCAGGTACCGGTAGCTGGATATGCGTTCGATGGCGGGTCTCATGCGCCACTGTTTGCGTGCGGAGTTTCTGAAGCAGAGATCTTTCGCGGAAGTCGTGATAACCATGATACGTGATGAAGGGAAAAGATTTCTGTATTCTGCTGTGTACTTGGCGATATAACGGTTCTGGGCTCCTGTCCATGTGCATAGCAGAATAAGTGACGGTGCCACCCTATTTTGCGACGAGAAAGGTGTAGCACGGAATGGTAGCCGCGGATCATAAACCCATATGGAGGGAGCGATGAGCTCAAAGTCGGGGATTGTGTCGTTGGTAGTCTTATGGTTTGGCATGATACTCGTCGAATAGGTGGTTCCCGATGCGGAGATAAAGAAGTCCGAAGAGGCTGGTGACGATAGTGTGGCAGTTCTGAATACAATGCCACCTTCTTTGGTTGTTGATATGTCCAATGTAAAGAGATTGAAAGACTCTGTGTATTGTCACAGTGGCAAGAATTCTGAACAAAGCAACGAGTTGAGAACTTGCAGGATCCAGCATGAACACATCGGGATACCGGAAGCCAACCGATACGCCATCAGAGACTTGTTGATGTCAATTGCGTACGCGTAGGGCGTTGGAAGTCGGACGGAAATTTCCATAGGATTGATCGGCCTTGCAGTGGACTTTCTTTAGCTCGCTTCATGTTTCCTATTCGGTTACTAGTCAGCGAGAGGGTACGGCGACCGACCATGGTCTGAAAGGAGAAAGGCTGTGCACGTTCTATCCTGCAAAACATACTGAAGCGCACACGGGTCATGTCCCGGTACCGTTATTCAGTTGGGACGGTTCTCAATAGCAAAAAGCCCCTAGGCGAGGATCTCGGAAACGCTTGGTGTCCGTGAGGCTTATGCGCCCCTTCGAGTACGGCCCCCCCACATTCTTTTGGCAGGCCAGCCACATGTTGGACTGTGCAGCACAGCGGGAGTGCAGTGGTAGATGCGCTTCCCCGCTGCGCAAAGTCAAGGCCAACACTAGTTGCCGTGCTGACAATGAGCGACATGATTCGTCGAGCTGGTATAAGGCCTGGCTGAGACTACTATCTGACAGCATAGAAGTGGGTGCCAGATAGCCCCAGACACATCAGCTGCGCCTTGGGTCCTTCAAGTTGCCTTAGTGTGCGATTCTACGAAGTCGGGCCTCGACTGGCTCAGAGCACGTGTCAACGTAGAAGCCGGATCGCGCTGGCCGTTTGCAGCGATCATCAAAACAACCACCCGTGTCAAGATACGCCACGGCTGTTACCCTAAGGGGATCAAGTTGTTGTTTTCCCGTAGGTTTGGGAGAGCTCGTTCAGACATGCGGTCGGCCTGGGCGCGAAGGCAAAACAACGACATCGTGAATTAGTGCCACAATGTTCAATGCCTACTACGCAACTACAATCCGGGAGCTGCATATGTGTTTAGGTGAGCCTCGACCATAGAAGCGGGCGCTCGCTGTAAACCAATCTCCCAACCAGAGTTCGACTTCTGAAGCTAGATCGACACCGGTCTTTACTGCCCAATCGACTCCGAGGCCACCCTATCACTTACTCTGTCTCCAAGAGAAGTGGTCTTTTGCCCAATCCTCGTTCCTCCTATTTCGCCCCCAATGGCGGCCGGCAGTCATCCGAACGAGACGACCTTTGACAAGTGGGACTCTTCCTGCAGTACGCCCACCGATGAATACAGCGAGCCTGGTGGTGCGTGGAAACACGATCACATCAGGCTTAACACAGGTAAGCATATCGCAGAGCAGGGCTGTACACCCGAACTCTTATATCACCGTACAGTAGTGTGCATGGCGCTTCGTAGTGCTATGGTGTCGATGGCTGAGTCCACAGCCCATAAAGTTCGCTTGTGTCCAATGCTGGGGGACTTTGGCACACCTCAGCAAGAGTGCAGGCTTCCGAGGACTTTCCACTGACTGTTTTAGAACTAAAAGATTGGCAAGAATTCTCGAGAGACATTACAGCCTCGTCTGCCAAAGATCCAGTATCTCCTCACTCGCTGTGGATGACCGACAATATGTCCTTGGAGAACTTTGGAGGGAGAGGCGAGACTCAGATGCCCGATGTATGGAAGCCACAAAAGAAGGAGCTGGTAATCATGATCAGTCTAAGCTTCATATCATTGATGGTGGCGCTGGATGCCACGATCCTAGTCACGGTACTACCGGTCAGTCATCCTCTTGCTCAGTGCCGTAAGGAAGTTCTGACATACTCCACAGGTAATAGCACAAAAGCTTGATGGCACTTCGGCTGAAGCGTTCTGGACGGGGACATCGTACCTCCTCACCTCTGCCATCTTCCAGCCGGTCATCGCATCGATATCCGCTGTCTTCGGCCGGCAACAGCTCCTCATCACCTCGCTCCTCTTCTTCACAGTCGGTAAGTCTGAACGCCATTTTTTGTCGTGGATGGTCGCTAACCATGCCTCTCCAATCCAGGTACGATATTATGCTCGGTCGCAGACAATTTCACTGAGCTGCTCGGAGGAAGATGCATCCAAGGAATTGGTGGTGGTGGGATTATAACGTTAACACAAGTCATCTTTTGCGACATCGTGCCGCTGAGACAACGCCCGAAATACTTCGCGATGGTTCTCGGATGCTGGAGCATAGGGTCCATCATCGGACCCGTAGTTGGTGGTAAGCTTGTGGAAAGCGCATCCTGGCGATGGGCATTCCACATCAACTATCCATTTTGCGCTATCGGCTTCGCTGTTGCGATCTTATTCGTGCGCCTTGACGCGGTGGCGAAACTCACATTCCAGGAGAAGCTCAAGCGGGTGGATTGGCTGGGCGCAGTACTCTTCATTGGCAGCATGACGAGCTTGTTGATTGGAATTTCTTGGGGCGGCATCCAGCATCCCTGGGACTCAGTTGCGACTCTTGCACCTATCATCGCGGGAATGACAGGAATCGTTGCGTTCTTCCTGTGGCAATGGTACAGAAAAGAGCACACCCTATTGCCTTTGGCAGTGTTCGAAAGCTGGAGCGCAATTGCCGCTTTTTACAACGCGCTGATCAATGGCCTACTAGTAAGTTCCCATCCAGTCATCACCCAGATACAAGCTCACATATCAAGCTCTTCACGACCTTGTACTACTGGCCATTCTACGACATGAGTGTTCGCGGGAGATATCCTACCCAGGCGGGTATTGACATGCTACCGGTCGTCCTCCTCACGGTTCCCAGTTCCGTCATTGTTTCGATATTGACGACGCGTCTTGGACGATTCCGATGGGCGATCTGGGGTGGCTGGATGGTTACGACACTTGCATGCGGGTTGCAGGTTATGCTCGACGTAGATTCAACAACTGTTGTCACGTCAGCGCTTCTGGCCGTACTTGGTATTGGCATGGGTATGGTACTGACAAGTCTCAATGTCGGTATTCAGGCCATTTCCAAGCCAGAAGATGCAGCAATGGCCGCCAGCATGTATGGCTTTCTCCGAAGCCTGGGTATGCCCATCGGTGTCGCCGTAAGTTGAGCCTTCATCCGACCTCCTTTCCCAATGCTGACTCCTTCAAGCTCGCAGGGTCGGTCTTCTCCAACTCCATGTCCGACAAGCTTTCAGAGCTAGGACTGCCCACATCGATCGCTCACGACTCTGAGCAATACATCTTCGCCTTGCGCAAAATGGCGGACTCCCCGCAGAAAAGTGCCATTCTTTCTTCGTACATGAGAGGGTTCGATTCGGTCTTCGTCATGGTCACAGGTCTCTCGGCTACTGCGCTCATCGTCAGCTTTATGATCAGAAAGTTCAGCATGGACAAAATACTGGTTGCGCAATTCTCCGCGAAGTGAGTCGCGTTGGACTAGGCGCACACGCGATTCTCCCGGGATTGGACGAGCTTCGTCTTTTCATGTACATACACAGTAGAGTATTCAGACGAAACCATCAGAAGACTGGTTGACAAAGGTTGGCGCGTACGCTCCCAGACTGGAGCGCGTGTGTTGTGGTTGAGTCGACGATGCTGCGCGGTGTCCAGCGCGTCATCTGAGGGGCTAGGCCCACGTAATCGCGCTGCCTCAGGAACGCGCCATTGCGGCGTAACAGTTCCCCGGCACGCATCACTACCACTACAACCAACACCGTTGCTTTAAATACGTCTGCCAAATACATGTGCAACAGAAAATGGCACCCTCTATCAGGATAATGCTAATCAGACGCGTGTCGTGACATACGCTGTCCCTCTCTTTACCCTGCCAATATATTGACACTTATGAAGCCGACGAGCTTCGCAAGCGAGGAAAAATGCAGCATGGTACGTCCATAGGGTCAAACACGAAGATGACATGCCAATGTACTAAGCTTTGCAGCCAAGAGATCCGGATCACCACTTCAGAAAGCTCATTGACATTCTTCTATTCACTATGATACGGAAACGACTGTGAAGCTACCAAGTCCATCGGACGAATCGCACTGAAACTCTTGGACCCTGAAAAATACTCTATGGGGCCTAGCAATAGTCGCCAATGTTGTAACTGGGGAAGACGTGGCTGGTTCGGCAGGCCGGGCTGGCACCTTTGACGTACAGTTTGGTCGCTGATATTGCATGTCAGCCTCTTCGCAGAGCCTCGTTATGGCTCGCGACTTACTGTCCACTGGGAGACCCTGCCTCGGCTGTCTCACGATAGTCTGGCTCCTCTCTGCTGGCGTAAGATCGTTCTCACACTGGATTTGTTCCTGGCCACCATTCACAGTGGTACTGCCAGTCCAGAGATCGATGTGGTTGATGCGCGGGCTAGCCTTCCAGTCGGTGTCGCACTGAGCGCAGAAGTCCTCAAAGCGCAAGTACTTCTTTGTGTACGGATCGTATATGATCTCACACTGGTTGAACTCGCCAGGAGCAGAGGCAAAGGTCAGGGGGTCGGCATAGGTGCCTGTACCGCCAGCCTTGAAACCACGGCCGCAGTCGTAGGCAGTCGCCGGACCTGGAGGGTCATTATCGGGGTACCTGAGCACTGTTAGTTGGGAATACGTAGCCAGGGTTTTCACCTATTAACATGCCCATAGTAAGTGTGGGTGACCTTGGTCACTGTGGTGCAGCCGAAAGCCACGAGACTAAAGGACGATAGTGCAACGAGTACTGAAGCGCGCATGATGATGGCTAGTCTGGATATGATTCTCTCTGTGAACCTTGGATTGATCTGAGGACTTTCCCGAGCTGATCGGACAGACTTTATACTCCTCCTCACACCGCATGTCGGTGGAGACCTGACGAAGAGGCTGTCTAGCCATTACCCTCCTCGACATTAGTTCTGACAACCAAGTTCCATTTTTGGACGAGGCTCTGAATAAAATGAGGGCACATTTGCTACAATTAGAAAATGACGATCCGATGCCAGACACGAATGGCGGGTCGGGGGTCCAAGATCGCTCTTCCGCTCGTATTCTACGGCCTTGGATGTAAGTCGCCTGCTTCGTCACGATGTGTTTGCTCACATCATGCCTAAGGCTGACGAAGCTGAACAGATGACATGACATTAATTACTGCGAACCGTCTCCGCGGGAGAAGGCTACGTCGACTAAAGCCGGGAGCGTGCCGTGTCGGGGCCAACCGCTGCGGGAGCCAATGAACACGCATCTCATGGGGTTGGTGGCGCATTAGCTCGGTATCACGGCATCCTGATTGAGCGCCGGATGCAGGATGCTCTCTACAGAACTGCCTTGTACGGCTCGAGTTCAGCTCTCGGGCTAGCTCTTCGCCTACGTATGTGTGCTTCCCCGGACTACGATAGGCTGTCAGCAACAGGGGTGATCAGGCTGGCTTGTTTCTTTGCAGCGATCATTTCTTATCGCATACTGGACCTGTGAAGATGGAGCAACTTTCTGGATTCAGACAAGTGAGCCGCATTTACGAGCAATATGCTTCCGCCCACCTCTCGATTCTCCTGCTGCAACGCTTCCGGACTCAAGCAAGCCATCAGCGGCACTCGTATCAAGCAAGCCCTTTTCACTTCGCACCATCATGGCGCATTCGAGCTTCAAGTCTTTGATGACCTTCAGCCTTGTGCCTATCGCTTTTCTTCTTCAAGTTGGTTCTAGCTCAAGAATCGCGACGTTCACGGACAGCCAGTGCAAAAACGCCTTCCAGAGCCTTGACGCGGAGAATGGCTATGTAAGTTTTACTATACGAGCTGTATGAGACATACTGAACGTTTGCAACAAGCCCAATGGTACTTGCACGAGGCTTGCGGACCAAGGCAAATACGGAAGCTTCCAAGTCGTCGGACTAGACCCAGGCTGCAGTGGTAAGAGCGAAGTCCTGAACTTTGCGAGGAGTTTCAGTCATTGACCATACTAGCTACGATTTACGGGGCCGACAGCGAAGAATTCGTACCGTGCTCGTCGACAGTCCTCCAATTCACGAGCATAGGGGATTGCCACAATTCGTCCTTCGTCTACTACAGCATCGACGCGTGTACACCACCTAGCGAGATATCGTCATCGTCCCGCTCTGCAACGCCATCTGCGACACCATCGACGTCTCCGTCCTCGACGCCGTCGCCTAGTGTAGCAAGTAAGCCTCGCAAGAGCAACACTGGTGTTATAGCTGGTGGTGTAGTCGGCGGCGTATGTGGGCTCGCTCTCATCGCTGCCGCTGTCTTTCTGCTTCTCCGTCGGAACAAAAAGCCTGGCCAACCACCTGAAGCTCCCGCAGATGAGCGACGAGAGGTTGATGGAAGGAGCGCAATGGTCGAAATGCCACACCAAGGCCCCAAACATGAGATGGACGCGAAGAACATAGCCCCACAGGAGCTCGGTGACAAGAAGAGTGTGGATCTACCCCCGGTCGAGCTTCCAGGCGACGATGCTGCTCGACATTCCCAGCATATAATCGACTCTCAGCTTACTGCCAGTGAGAAGCGCTGAGATATCGGGAGACAACTCTACAAGAGCCGGTAGTATGAGTCGAGAGAGGATGCGGAGGTAGGAAGAATTTGGTAGCCCGTTTGTCTACTCTCATTACGCTAGGGCTGGCCCTGTGTACTGTCTAGATACGATTCCGGAACCTGGCCTCTTAGTTTCATTCCTCTATTGTACCTGCTACTCCGAAGTGTAAGATAAAATGCGTGTCAGTATGCCGTCCAGGAATCTACAATGTCATTTGAGTTGCCCTTGGTCCTTATTTTGGGGTGCTGTATAGTAGCAACGTTACTGCACTCGGCTCACAAGTTTTGTTGCGAGACTTGAAGATACTGTATGTTGATGAAGACTGTCCATTGCAGTCACGATGATACCAACTCCTCAAACTCCACACAGAAACATTGGATAGTTATCCAAACCCACTCGTATCATCTATGTAGGTCTTTTGAAAGGATGTGCCTCGGTATTCAATACCCACTCATCCAAGCTAATCACATCTTCCTCTGCAAACAGCAGGTAGAAGTACTTCAGTGTCTCCGCTAACCAGAAACTCTCCATTTCGTCGCTGAGTTCGGGCACTAGCTTGGTAACGTCGTCAATGGCCGAGTTACCATACTCAGTGGTCGTGTGTTGCTCAATGGCAAGGAACATGCGCCAACCTGCGTCGCGCCAGTGACGATCGCCGGTTATGCGGTACATGTACCAGACAGACTCTATCGCCTCGGGGCTAGAAAGATGTTAGATATCAAGCTCAGATACAGTTTGGGAGTCAGAGACTTACCGGAGAATGTAACTCTTTGACCCGATCCTTGTAACGCCGGGCGGCAGACGACCCTCTTGAATCCTGTTCTGGACGAAGTCTTTGTGGTCCAGGACTGGCTGTGGCGAGTAGACGTATGGGAAGTTTGGCAAAGTCAGATCAGGCTGCGGCGCAAGTTCCGCAATGTTCAGTGCAGGTTGAACTTTGGTTGGCGGACCCTCGCCTTCCTCAGACTCCCCACCCATAACCGATTCGTGATCTTGCAGGGCGCTCGCAGAAGCAGACGGCATGTGTGCAATTTCCACATCATCCACTAGCCCGGCGAGTTGACGCTTATCTAGCGTATCAGCGAATACCATGGTAGACGTGGCCTTGGCTTCAACTGCAGCAGCTGGGGTAGGTGTAGGTAGTGCGGTCATAGCAGCCAGTTGCGCTTCGTACCACGATGAAGCAGAGTGAATCTGCGACTCGTATACTTTGCGCTGCTCTTTGTAACTCTCCATTCGAGACTCGTACCGTGGGTCGATGTACTCCCAATAAGCAGTCTCATTCCACGCACAGTCCTTCCTGTCCTCACAAGGGGCAACCTCGAACGACTCCGGCATGATGCCGGTTGGTGTCATGCTGTAACTCCAGACGCAGCCCTCCGTCAGCTTCTTCGCGATCTCGAGATCATCGGGGCGATCAAATAGCTTTGCGCCCATGCCAAACATGCCACCGGCAAAACAGGTGAGATGTGCGTTTTCAGCGGTAAGGTCACCCATTTTAGCATCGTCAATATTGGACGGGACATTCAATTTGCCGGAGAAGAGAACGTCTTCCCCTTTCGGAAGCATCGGTCGGAAAAGCAAGTGCTTCTTGACAACATCCATCGACTGTTCGTACATGGACCGGTACTTCTCGATCTGACCACCGAGGAGCAAGTACTGTTTTGGTAGATATTCGTATGTAGAGTCTGACATACCACCAAGCGTGAACTCTTCGTGGCCATAGCTGGAGCTCGATGTGAATCCTTGGGGTATGCACTCTGGGGGTGTCGGCCTGGTGCTGGAGGCAGATGAGGTCGAAGTGGGCCCCTGGGCATTGAGCGCCCCTTTTGGTGGCTCAGATCCATCGACATCAAGCTGTCGCCTTTCCACCGGACTACTGTCCCAGTTCTTGATTTGTGCCTTCCCGGCTGTTCCAGGGACTATAGACTCTCCCTTTGCGCTCGAGTCGACTGGAGAGTCGTCTGACGCAAGCATGACTGGCTCTGGCAAATCCAAAGGCACGTATTTCTTGCCGTCCGGAGATAGTTCCTCGGTGGGAGAAGGCGTAGCCGGATCGGCCTGGGTCGATAGCTGATCATGTAGGTAATCTGCTGGAGCTTTGAGAGGCTCTTGAGGAGGCAAATCGATGTATTGTCTCCCACACCCGGAAGCGTCCAGATATGTAGGCCACATCCCGGGGAGTTGAGTTTTGCCTTGGAATTCTTCGAGATGATCCGTGATGCGCGCAATAGCATCGTAGTATTTGTGCTCACCCGTAAGCTGCGCAAGTCGGGTGAATTCCATAGAGAGGGAGCCTATCTCGGCAAGAACAACGTGTGAACTGGCGCGGTGCTGTTGGGATGCAAAATCGGGTCTCCAATAATAGTATGTCTCTGGCATGCGGTTCGGTGTGTCAAAGGCGCTGATGAGAATTTCGGCAAGCTCCACTGCCTTGCTTAGCAGGTTCTTGTACTTCTTTTCGCTCAAGTCGTAGGCAGCCAGCAGCCCACCGAGATAGCGAATTGTCGTCTCGAACAAGGGAATATCTGCGCGTGGGGTGGTAGTGAAATCGATCTTGTCCACCGCTTTGACTGCCTCTTCGAACTCGTCTTTCAGTCCCATGATCCACAGAGTATCCAAGGCATCGACCAGCGTTGCGCCCCAGTGTGCGAAAGGATCTCTGAAAGTGCCCGACTGTGGCCGTAGCTCATCGTGGAGCCAGGCGTTCGCCTTGTATCCTTCCCATGACTTCTTTGCCACACTTCTGATCTTATCCAGCTTTGCAATCCTGTCAACCTTGGTTATGTCATCTTCCTCCTTGAATTTGGCTTGTATCTTTGGTATGGTTTTGGGCGTGCCCGATGGCAGCTTGATGAGCGATTCGGGGGCTACGGGGAAATGCTCCGGAAGCTTCGTCCAGTGGATCGCATCGATGATCGATGATGGTTCTAATGCAGGGTTCGCGATAGCGGGCTGGCCGTGAGGCTGCGGTCGGATGGGTGTAGGGATAGAGGGCTTCTGCTGCTGCTCTGTGACAGCAGGGCTCAATGTCGACGATGCAGCCGGAGTCTTCACGGGAGGTGGCGTCTGAAGCGAATGCGACGTGCTGGCAGCGGGCACATCCAGCTTCAGACTCCTCGTCTCGTGCGCCACAGCAGGGCGCGGCTTCGTGTCCGCCTGCGGAGCCTCCTCAGCGTCGCCCTTCAGGCCGGCTGCCCCAACCGCATTGGATGCGGCTTCTCTCCATGCTGCGGTCGAGCCCCCAAATTTGTATAGCGCTAGTACAGCAATGACAGCGAAGACTAAAAAGGCGCGGTAACGTCGATATCGAAACATGGCCCGAGGGAGTGTGTGGAATCGAAATGCGGGTATCGGTTGCGCTGCGTCGCCGGATAGGGAATGAGTGTGGAAGGAGCGTATGGTATGACTACGTTGTCACTGCCATCGGAGCGCGAACGAGGGGGAAGGAAGCAAGAGTTCGAGCTACCAGCCAGCGAGTGAACGACAGTGGCTGTTTTGGCCGTCTTGTTTCCAACAGGCTTGGCATGCACGCCCTGGAGATCTATTGATGGGTCTGTTGTAGATCTCTCGCACGCCAAGTGCATCGCTGATTCAGAATATGTAGACATGCAAGTACAGTACAAGGAGTCTTGAGACCTGTCTTCCCACAAGACACGTATTCATTGCTGTCGCTACACATTCAGCACTCTCCCAACTTCACGATGCCCTGCGCTACCGAGGCCATGCCCCCGCACCAGAGCAGCATCCGTCCTAGCCGAACGCTAAATTTAAGCTTAAATCACCCTGGTCGGCATGGGAGGATAGGGGTCCAGTATTGCCCAGGTGGGAATCTTTGCACGTGTTTCAGCGTGCAGAACCCATCCCTCCCTCGTGAACGAAGTCTCTTTACGCGACGACTTGACAAGTAGCATGTCTTGACTCTGAAGAAGAAAGCAGAAAATAAAACACATTCACTCTCCACAGAGCTAGTTTGGCCATGTGACGTGGTCGTATTATTTTAATCTATTTAGACAGTCGGCATGCAACACCCGCGCGGATCAAGTTGTGACCCACGATGTAGCCTTTCCTCCAGCTGTCCGCTTGTTCTGAGCTTCTATGTGGCTAGAACGGTGCGCCGGCAAGAATGCTGCGGTGGCGTATCTGATCGTCCAGAGATAATGCGACGTGATTATTGATCCTCGCCGCCAGGTCCAGGTTGTCGTCCCTGTTCATCAATTAGCTTCAGCCATCGCATAGCACGTGCTTCTACTCACCATTTGTCGTGCCTTCAGCATCTCGTCGCATAGCAGCAAGTTTGATGCGATACCGGTGGCAGACGCTATGGCGTTACGCAGAACTCGGAATGAATCGAAGACACCTTCTTGGGTCGGGTCCATAGCCTCTCCGGTTGCAAGGTTCAGACCAACAACATTACCCTCGGCATGCTCGTCTTGCAGTGCAGCCACTGTCACCTAGTAAGTACAGTTCGACGAAGGGAGGCAACGCGATACTTACGTGAGTCTTGGATATCATGACCTGAGTTGGCTGCCAGGGTCTTGGGAATGACGAGCAGAGCGTCCGCAAAAGCTGAGACACCCCACTTTGCTTTACCCTTGACCGTCTTTTTGAACTGCTCGCTCTCAAGATGAGCCGCGCATGCAACTTGGAAAGCACCTCCGCCTGGTACGACGCTTCCGTCGACGATCATGTTGTACACACTCCTCAAACCGTCGCGAACGGCGTCCTTGATCTGAGCGATAGTGTGCGTATTTGGGCCCTTGATGAGTAAAGTGACGGACTTTGGCTCCTTGACATCTTCCTATTCGCTGTAAGTAGATGCCTCTTCTGAAATGACCAGGTCCACTTACGATGAATGTGTACTTCTCCTCACCCAGCTGGTGCTCGTAAACCAGACCTGCCCATCCGAGGACGTCGGGTGTCATGTCGTCTACGCTGTTTTGTGACGTACCGCCGCAGACCAACTGTAGACGCTCCATGTTCCTCCTCTTCGCCCTCCTCAGTGCGAAGATTCCGTTCTTGACAAGGACGTCCAAGCTGAGCGGGTCAATACCCTTCTGGTTTATTATCACGAAGCCCTTCTTAGGATCGTCTCCGCAGACTTCCTTCTTGAGCTCAACAATCTTTCTCAGCTTCTCGTCCACGAAGCGTCGCTCGCTCTCGACGAGCTTCTCCCGCTGTTCTGCGCTCGAGTAGTAGAAGCCAGAGTTGATTTCAGACTTTTCGTACTCTAAGCTGACGTTGAGAGTCAGGATGTATGCGTTCTCTACCCTCTTGGCCATATCCGGATGCCTTGCGCCGTGATCCAGAGCAAGACCTCGGATGAGCTGTGTGTCTGCGGCGGTGCGATGTTGCATGGTCATGATCTCAACCATGTGCAGATCGGGCTTCGCGGGCGCTTGGTAGATGGCCAGGACGGCGTCGACGATATCAGGAGTCAATTGTTCGGCGAGCGAGCTGTTGATCTTGGTGGATAGCGACGTTCTCGCGACAGAGAGGAGAAGTTCGCGGTCGACTTCTTTGGTGAGCTTGAACTCATCAAGGAACTGTACGTGGTCAGCTAATCTTCACTGAGCCAGCTTTCCAATGCCTGTACCTTCAGTGACTCCGTCTTCGCGATGTCGTAACCATCTGCTATCACTCGTGGGTGGAGACCCTCGGCGATGTAGCGATCGGCCTGCTTCAGCAGCTCTCCAACCAACAGTACCACCGATGTTGTTCCATCGCCTGTGATCTCATCCTGCGCTGTTGCTGCTCGTGCGATCATAACCTGGCTTGTTTGAGTCGCGATCCGAGAAGGAATGGGGTAGAACGTACGGCAGTGGGATTTTGGATTTGCTGGAATGCGGTTAGCTTTTGCAGATACTGTTGCAGGGCGGTCTCATACCATTTCTTTGAGCAGAACGCTTCCATCTTTTGTGAGCTTGATCTAGAGAGATGGTCAGACGTGCCATATATATTGTTCGGGTGATCGTACTCCTCCGGCGCCATCTACAAGCCTGTACTTATTAGCCTCCTGCCTGAACGATCGATTGTTGATGCTCACATCTTCAGTGTGCCGCGGGGTCCCAGGTTGGATGCAAGCACCTAATACCAGAGTCAGACGGGCTCATATCTTTACTCTGGACATTCCATACCTGCTGCAGGCCCTCACCAGCCGAGATGTTTACACGGAGAGCTTCCCCGCGCCTCTGTGCCTTGTTAGCGGTGTCTCTGCGCTGCGAAGAAGCGGCGTACCCTCGACTCGGCCTTGGGGTTGAGAAGTTGTGCGGCCGACATGGTGAACAGAATCTATGCGGGTATCGAACAGTGCAGTAATCAAGCAAAGTGTGTGGCGGGGCAAGATGCAGTTTCCGCGTGCCTGTCGCGTCCCTCTTCTCTGAACATTGAATTCTGAGCGGGCGGCCTACTAGCGTCGTTGGAGCTCGGACCCCGAACGCAAAAAAGTTCAATTGGAAGCTGCGACCTTCCATCGCGACCGACCACCTCCCACAGCCGAACCTCCCAGCCCGTCGCGCACGAAAATCGCAATATCTGCGCGCCACCAGCTAACGCCACGATGAGTGTAGATTATCTGCTACACGAAAGCCCCGTCGGCTATGCCGTCTTCAAGGTCATCCTCCAGCCCGACACCATTGGCAGCCGCCTCGCCGAAGTGCAGAAGGCCGTGCAAGACCTCGATAAATTTGGAAAGACGGTAGAGCTCGTCGGACTTGCGCCATTCCAGGGAACCCAGGATGCGCTCTCCGAGATCAACGATGTCTCAGAAGGCATCATGTCCGACTTCCTGCGGGCCACACTCGAGACGAACCTCCCCAAGGCTGGAAAGAAGAAGACCATCACTCTCGGAGTCAGCGAGAGGAACTTGGCTGGTAGCATCAAGTCTGCCTTCCCCCACCTCGCCTGCGAAACCAGCGACACCTCTGAAGTCGTCTCTGATCTGCTCCGTGGCCTGCGCCAGCACAGCGGCAAGCTGATCAAGAAGCTTCAGCCGGGTGACATTGACCGTTCCATCCTCGGTCTGGGACACGCCTACTCCCGAGGAAAGGTCAAGTTCAGGTATGTCTCCGGATGAAATGCGCGCGACATGTATACTGACTCCCAGCGCAGCGTTCAGAAGCAGGACAACCACATCATCCAGGCGATCGCAACGCTCGACCAGATCGACAAGGATCTCAACACCTTCTGCATGAGGCTGAGGGAGAACTATGGTATTTTCCTCCATGTCCGAAGACTTGGAACAACTGCTAATCTGGTACTTCTTCAGGCTGGCACTTCCCCGAGCTCGCCAAGATTGTTAACAGCAACGAACAATATGCCAAGGTCGTCTTGCAGATTGGCGACAAGTCGCGCTTGAGCGATGAGGACCTCCACGAGCTCGCTGCTGTCGTCGATGACGACGAGAGTGTTGCGCAAGCAATCATCAACGCTGCGAGGACCTCCATGGGTCGTGATCTGTCTGCAGCTGACATGGAGATTGTTATGGCTTTCGCAAAGAGAACCGCTTCTCTAGCGGCCTACCGCAAGCAGCTCAGCAACTACCTTGGAAGCCGCATGAACCAGGTTGCTCCTAACCTGGCTGCCCTGATCGGTGACACCGTCGGTGCGCGTCTTATCTCCAAGGCCGGTTCTTTGACCAACCTTTCGAAATACCCTGCCAGTACCGTTCAGATCCTCGGTGCCGAGAAGGCTCTGTTCAGAGCTCTCAAGACCAAGGGAAACACCCCCAAGTACGGTCTGATCTACCACAGTTCGTTCATCGGCCGCACTGGTCAGAAGTCAAAGGGAAGAATCTCGCGTTTCCTTGCCAACAAGTGCTCTATTGCCTCCAGAATCGACAACTTCTCTGAGACTCCAACATCCAAGTTCGGTGAAGCTCTCAAGCGCCAGGTCGATGAGCGCATTGAATTTTACGCATCCGGTGCCCCTCCTGCTAAGAACGCGGCGGTCATGCAAGCTGCCATGAACTCGGTTCTGGCTGACATTGGCATTGAAGACCCCACCGCAACTGCTACCGAGGATGTTGAGATGGCTGATGGCGTCACCGCAGCTGCGACTGAGCAGGCTGTGCGCAAGGAGAAGAAGGACAAGAAGAAGTCCAAGAAGTCGGGTGACGACGAGGTTTCCGAGAAGAAGTCCAAGAAGGAGAAGAAGCGAAAGGCCGGGGACGAGGAGGATGGCGAAAAGAAGAAGAAGAAGAAGAGCAAGGCGTGATGATCTGCCCTTGCGCAGCTGTACTCATACCCTTCGCGCATTCTGTATCGGCGTTTTATGATGTGTCGGTGTTTCTGGAGTTGATTTCTGTACTAGTGGAGAGGATTGGATCTGGGCTATGAGTCTCCACACGCCGTTCACGAATGGTGGACGGCTCTGTATATCTCGAGCTGTCATGAAAGTTACAAAAGCATGATTCTTCTATATTTTGAGCCTAACGTGATGCTGGCAGCGTTCGCGTATCTAGAGCCGACCAGGGTGAGGCGTTCCTGAGAGGCCGACCTATGAGGGACCCCTGCAAGAGATCGGCACATCAGCCACATGCAACCGAACTGCAGGACAGCCGTGTAGAACGACTATCTATAGAATACTACATCGTGAACGACGGCATGAGCTGCAAATGTTTGCGCACCACTGCCAGAGAGCAGAAGTCGTCCCCAATAGACGCAGGTGCTGTTTGTGGCGATGCCCATATACGCAGGGCAATCAACGTCAGGCAGCGGCTAATGCGCCTCTTTGTACGTCGCATGTTCACGGTGCAATGGAAGAGATGGACCACGATTTGTTTGCTTGTTACGAGGAGAAGAGAGGCAACTCGGCATCGCAGCAGCGTCGACGCAGGACGGTGCGGCAAAGGGGTTGTTGCTGCACGTACAGGCCGTGGCGGCGGCCATGGAAGTGTCAATATGTCATGTTTGATACGCCTCAGACCCGACACAGCAGCCGGCATAGACCCAGGGTTCATTCACAGTGGGCAGCCCCGGACTCGTCGCTGCTCTGGCGTAAACTGTTTTTCTGTTCTAGGGCTCGTCGTAACCCAAGCTTTGGCCCGCTGCTGTCCCAAATCGCTCGAATGCCTACTTGAAGCCCTGAACCCCCCGAGCACGACGGAGGCCGTCTTTCGCACTTTCTCTTCCTCTATTGTTCTCTCTCTTTCCTGTACAATTTTCTAACGCTGCAACTACCTTTCCATCGACACAGCTCTTGCGGCGGCGGCTGCCATCAAACTCTCGTTAGGGATCGAAACTTGGTGTTCCTTGCCGTGCATCAGACGCTCTTTAGACATCTCCCGCGCCGGCTCTCGGCTGCACCTCGACTTTGGTGTTCTCGCAAGCCATTGCAGTAGTCTGCTATCCACGCTTTTTCTGGTGTTGAGTCTACACACGCGCTCAGCCAGCACCAGCGCCCTGAATCTGCCTGCGCGCCTCCGCTGCTCACATCGGGAAATTATCTCGACCTTTTCTGTTGTCGTCTGCACTAGAAGCGCCCCGGTGCTCTTCTGGGGATTGTATCGACCTAGTGTTCGGCGCCATGGCCGACGATGCATCTTCGCCGGGCAGTCTAAGCTCGCCCCCGCACTCGCCTGAGGGCACTCCGACAGCAACTGTCCGCGCAGCTGCAGGTGGTGTTGGTGTTGGAACTAGCACGCCAACCCCTGCAAATGCATCGCCAGCTCCACGCGGCCTTACTGCGAACGGCCAGCCACGCAAGAAGCCAGGTCCGAAACCAAAGGCCAAAGACCCAAGTGCACCAGAGCCAGAAAAGAAGACCAGAAAGCCCCGTAAGTCGGAGCCCAAAGACCCAAATGCCGCGCCTGCGCCACGGAAGAGGAGGACAAAGGCATCGCTCGAGGCACAGGCACAGCCAGCCGCACAGGTCGTCGACGAGAAACCGCCTGTGCAGCTATCACCCATACCACAGACTGGGCCCAGTGAATCCGTCCCTGCTTTGCAAGCCGAGCAGCCGCCTGCAGTCGCGCAGCCAACCCGTGTGTTGAGCAATCCCGAGCCGACTCTCCACAGTAACCCAAATCTCTCCCATATCAGCGTTGCGCCATCCACGCCACGGCCATCTAGTTCAGGCCAAAGATATGATCCTATCCGGGGCGACACCTTTGAGTCAAAACCGCAGCCTCCAGCAAGCGCCCCTCCGCCGCCTGTTTCACCCCCGATCAACCACCGTGCGAGTGCCTCACCTTCCATCACAAGTCTCATTGACCCGCCATCTGCCAGCAACTCCTTCTATTCACATCCTGCCAAGCTTCAGCAACAGGCATCAATCACATCCGCACCCGTGTCACCTGCCGCCTTCTCCACGCGACCAGCGTCGGTCCTTCCTTCTCAAGACTACTCACCTCAACTCCAACAACAGCAACCGCAAACATCTCTTCAGAACCAGCCTCAGCCGTATCCCACTGCATCATCAGGCCCAACTCCCATGGATATTGACACCGAGCCCAGTAAGCCAGCATCCGTCCCAATGGCAAAAGAAAATTCCACAAACTCCGGTACCCTCTCACAATCCAATGCTCCCACTCCACCCGCCAAAACCGTCCGCCAGAAAGAGGCCCCACCGCCGCTGCCTTCCGGTAGCGGCCTCCTGTCAGGAACGCCATTCGGTCCCGTTGCCAACGCCAACGGCACTTCTGAGACCCAAGGCACTAACATCTACCTCACTTTCGACTTGAAGGGACGCGAAAACGTCACTATTAACTTCGCGCAAGAAGTCGAGAGGAAGTACGGCTTTGCTGCTCTACATCCTCGCATTGCCGCACGGAAAGAGCGCCAGCGTCAGATTACGGCAGCAGGTGCAGCACTCGAGCGGGCTGCAGGTGGGGGCTCAAACGACGATCAGTCTGTCGACTTATCGGAAAACGAAAGCAACGTCGAGATGGGCGGCATGGACGATGAGACATCAGCCAAGGAGAACGGCGGCAAGAAGCGACGCAAGCGCAAGCAAGAAGATTACGATAAGGAGGATGACTTCATTGACGACACCGAGCTAGCTTGGGAACAACAAGCGCTCATGGCGAAAGACGGCTTCTTCGTCTACAGTGGCCCACTCGTTACCGAGGAGAAGCCAACTGTGGAGAGGTACGTGACCACCACAACTTCAGACCAGACTAAGCTAACACTGAGTAGGGCCGATGGCACCGTTCGACGTGGACGTGGACGTGGACGTGGCGGCACCGTACGAGGCGACGCGTCAGGTCGTGGTAGAGGGCGTGGAGGCGGTCCAGGTTCTCGTGGTGGTTCTACTGTCCGCAAGCCCCGCGTTACTAAGGCTGATCGTGCACAAATGGAACAGGAGAAGGCAGCTCGAGAGTCTATGGCTAAAACCCTGACCAACATGTCTACTCACGCCGGCCAGGCTAGCGCCATGTAGCACACCGGCCCTCGCCAAACGGTCAACCCTGAGTATGGTCGGGTGTGTCACTTTGGCTATCATTCGCATCAGGAACCCCAGCATGGGCTTCCACTTCGTGTTCGATTTCCTGTATTGTTTAGTTATCTGTAAGATACCGTTGGCTAGGCAGATGGCTCAGTCGACACCGCAATAGCCACCCAGCCAGCAGGTCATCAAGTCGGAGGGCGTTCGTGTAGGCTTTACTTTAGCCGGCGTTATTCTCACGACGGTTCATAGTCGTTTTCAAGACCATAGAACTATTACTCCAAAATCAGGATTCCTTTCTATTGCTGTTTGTTAGGTTCTCTCTGTGGGATCGTTGTCAAGAGTGATTCGGGCATAAGACATGCGCGGACAGAAATCTAAAGCTCTAACCGCATCTTGGGCGCCGCACTCTCTCAGTGAGGGCTCGCTGCGTTTGTTTGACCTTAAGCGGTGAGTGCGGCTCCTGCCTTCTGTCCAGCTGCTCTTACCTCAAGCACTTCTAGGTCACGCTCGCGTATACCATCTTGCACACCACGCTCACAAAAATAACTACCTCCCCGTTCGTGGTCCCAGCCAGCTCCGGTATCTCATCTTTATTGCACAACTGTTACTCAGTCTATACACAGAAGGCAATCCGCTCAATACAACAGGTGATCAGTAAAGTATCATGGTCGGCCTGGCAGCTCACTACACTCCTCTACCCGTCGACGTAGCCCTCAGCGAGCACTCACGCAAGTTCTACGATGGAACGTACAAATGGGATTCAGAAGGCTTCACCGATGACGTTGGAGGTAAGTGCGATGTACGGCCCCACGAATACTTCCACGACTGACCAATCCAGTTTATCGCGAATTCGACTGCTACGATCCTGCTGCTCGTGCTCCCACGCCCTTGCCACCGCTGTGCTTGAGCGACGACGATCAAGAGGCCGGTGCAGTGGAAGAGAAGATCCCTAATGGCGAACACGAAACCGAGAGCATGGAAGAGGATCCCGAAATCTTCACCTTCGCATCAAATGTCAAGAGCGCGGGTGGCGTCATCACTTTACGACGTGATGAGCTATTTCGTGGTCATGCTGATAGAGAGCATCTCATTGGCAAAATGGAAAGTGCCTTGTTCGAAAGCAGGTATGTACCATACTAAAGATCGTCAAACACCCCATTCACGCAGCTAGGAGCCTACATGAGGGACAAAACTCCACTGTCGCGCCTTTTGACACCATCCTAGGCTCACAGCCAGCGCAGATAAGCTAATTTGAACAACAGATCAAAGAAGGTACACTTGACTCTGGAAGAGTGCTGCGGCGTGTGCGGTATACCCGAACACCTCAATCCCGTTGAAAAGTCGCCAACAAAACTGAAGATCAAATTCGTCACGCCTTTGAAAGCAACCAAACCGGACCCACGCATGTTCTTCTCACCTTCGGAGTTGTCGGACTGTCCTTCGGACATATCAGAGTGGGATGTCGGCAAACCCGTAAGTAGACAAGAGGCTTTCTGGGCCGAGACCCTCTATCATTACATGTCACTGGAACCGGGACTGACATAAGCTACAGGTGTTAAAGGCGAGAACTTTTGCGAACCTAGTTATCGACGAAAAGCTCGAACAAGGCACCGATGAGGAATCACCACAGAAGCCTACAACCCGCGGCGTCGCACAGAAAGTCAAGAGACAGAAGTCGGCGGCCAGGCCAATCAAGGCGTCGCCTACGATTGAGTCACTACAAACTGGCAGTTATATAAGAGGTACTGGGGAGGCATCAAGGCGTCGGTCTACGAGACTTAGTAGCTCTCAAGGTGGCAAGTAGACATCTGTCTTGACTTGAGGCGTTTGGCGATATTTTCGGTCATGAGGAGGTTTCCATCTTTCGTGATGTCATCTGAGACGATTTCAGGCCCAGAAAAAAGGGAAGGTGTTCAAGCGCTATTGGGGAGTAACTTGATTGGCGTTGAAAAAAGAGGGAGCTCGATCAATGAAGTGCGAGATTGCGATATGATACCCCAATAACAACAGTCCCATCTATGTCCACCAAACCCGTCACCTTCCCAAAAAGACATCCCCACACCTCTCCGTCTCAGCATGTTCATGATAAAGTGCACACCTCGCGCCCCTCCAAGGCTTACAAGCCTCCCACTTCTTCACCTTCTTCCCACTCTTCTCTTCTCCATTCGTCCCCTCCTCTTCCACAACCTCAAATCTCCCAACTTCCCACCGCGCCATCGCAACACCTCCCTGAACACAAGCCGTACAAAACGCCACACAGCAATCGTCACAAGCCACCGCTCCACACCTAGGCAGTAGTACAACTCCACAGTAATCACATCCGCGTGTCGTGTGCCAGGACATGGGACACCACATGCGCAATCTATGCCGCTGCATAGCCTGCGCACACGGTCTTTTCAGATGTACAGTCAGATCGCGGAGGAACTCTGCATGCCACTGTCCCGCATGCAATTCCAGCAATCGATCTGTCTTCTTGAAAGCAAAGAGATCTAGCACGAGCGTACGGATAGGCGCCGATTCGCGGATGTCTTCGTATAGGATACGTGTATCGGAGGGTGTTAGCACGCTGTTCGTTTCGTCGGCAAGGTCGCTTATTGTGTCTATGATGGCGTTTCTCGCGCCTTCGAGTCCTAGTCGGTCGGCTAGGGCGTAGACGTGTAGGAGGGTATAGTATGCTGGTTTTCGGTCTTTGTAGGGGATCGGTACTGCTTGCTCGTAGAGCCAGGTGACGAGGAGTTGGAAGTCGTCGACTGCGACATCGTCGAGTGTTATGCTGTTGTTTTGGGATTCTGCAAAGCGTCCTGTGAGCGCGGCGCGGAAATAGGAAGATTTCGATGTGAGGAGGCTGGTTTGGATCTGAAATGGTGTGAGTTGAGGGCCGACGAGGATTGTGCTGGTAGTGGTGAAGTCGGAAACGTTCGCTCTGGTCAGGTACGAACTTGAGTTGCCTCGTTGTGTAGGTCGACTGCCTTTGAATGTGTATGGCGGTGGGAGGTTTGGAAATGGAATGCGACTGGGGTCGTTACCAACACTGCGTGGGCTGGTATTGCGCGTCATGGCTTGTGAGTCCGTCGTGCAAGACCCTACTCCCTTGCAGGATTATCGATCGTGGTCCGTCAAACGCGCAAGCTAGTATCGATCGACTCTCTGTTTAAAGTTGGAGAAATTTGGCGGAGATTTGGTATGGGTTAGCAGTATCCTCGAGCTTTGAAGAGGGGGATACAGTCATCACAAGCAGACCGTCATTCAGAGTCACGAAACGTTGTTTCGAAATGTATCCTTGACCGCACCCACGGCAGTGACAACGAACAAACTTCTTTGCGGAACTTCATTGAGTGAACAATCACCTTGTGTGCATGCGCGGATGACGAACGGTGGCTTTGTTGTTGGCCCAGCAAACGCCGCGCCGTAACCGGGTCTTTGTCTCGACACGGACCTTTGGAATGAAACAGAACGATCAAACGACACGATAAGCCATCGGACAGAGAGAATAACTCGAACAGTGATGAGTGGAAAAGCGCTATATGCGTTTGTTTGGCATTCGATGATACCTAAGTCGTGGTTCTCGTAGATTAAGGACCCAGACAACCCATATGAGGTTGGTGCCTCGAGCTGCCTGGTACTCCGATCGTCCCTTTCGCGATCTGATGATTGCTTGCAAGATAGTGTTGCACATGTCAGAGAACGATGTATGAGGGACAATCTCACCAACTATTTTACACTTCCGCTAACGCCCCGGGTAGCTCAACTATTGAGATGCGTTATATGTTTATACATGAGAGACTTTTATTACTTCGTAAAAGCACCGGCAAAGCGTCATTTTGGATTGTCCGAGTCGGGTTTCAGACGTTGACGATCCCGTTCGATTCGGTTTGAGCTTAGGCAACGAAGTTCTTGATGTCTGGTGGTCTGTTAGCTCCTGACACTGAAACTGAGAAATGTAAGTGCAACTTACTGTTGAGCCACTGAATGTACTCCTTCTGCTCCTTGTGGTCAATGTAGTCGGGGATGAACAGGGCAAGACGGGTGTTGATGCCACGCTCCTCAAGGTACTTCTCAAGGAGGATCTGGAGGTCCTCGTCTAGGTTGTTGAAAGGAGGGCCCTGTTAGAGAAGTTAGATTTGTTACGATTTACATGCAGCCTTTGCACTTACAGTGTAGAGAGCGCGTCTTGACCAGTCCTTCTCGGCAGTGGCGGGGTCAGCCAGATCGGCGGTAGGGAAGTAGTAGAGGTCCTCGATCAGGAAGTCGCCGTCCTGAGCGGTGGCCTCGATAGCTAGAGCACCCTTGCCGGGACGCTCGATGCGAATGCTAGCGTGAGCGGGGAAGCCCTGCTGTTGGCCATCATCCTCGTAGTCGTCCTCAAGTTCCTCGCGATCAGCGGGAGAAACACGGTCCTCGGGAGCTACGCGAATGTTTCCGTCTTGTGTGGTGCCTTGGTTGATGGCGCCCTTGGTGTTGGCGCCGCCAGACTGCACATCCATGTCGGCATCGTCGTACATGGCATTGTCCTCAGTAAGCTCATCGCTGGGCTGGTTGTTGTTGAGGTCGGCGGTGGTGAAGGTGATTCGGATCTTCTCGTCGTTGTATGTGCGGGTAAGGACGACTTCCTGGTTGCCTGCCTTGTCCTCAATCTAATGGCTGTAAGCATTCGGCCAGTAGCAATGGTTATGCAGGGTCTTACCTCGAAAGGGCTGTTCTCAAGGTACTCCTTGATGTTGGCAGAGAGGTCCTCGTCTTCCTTCATGCCCTCCTCCATGGAGATCTCGCTCTGGATCTTCGCGACGAGCTCTTCATTGACTAAATCGCGTTAGCCGCGTTCTCTCACTGCAATGTATCCTATGCGTACTACCGCTGTCTTGCCTCCGCGCCGCTGACATGTGGAAAGAAGCTGTGAGGCGGGGAATTGGGGCAGCCCATGCTGGCTGGAAAGCTGACGTCTGTCGCAGCGACGACTGCGGGCGGACAGCTTTGGTGGAGAAACGAGCAGCAGACCGCGGGACGCTGCGGGCGATGTTGCGTAGGGACATCATGGTGGACTAAACGTGTGACTGGAATGGAACTTCAAGATGGCGATGCGATAGATGGCTCTCGAAAGCGTAACTTTTCGATGGCCCAAGCGCAGGCGGGCTGATGTCAAGCGGGATGCTTGGCGCCGAAATGCGGGCCCGCTGCTCACCTCCGTCCTCGGCCGTCTTGTTGATTCAGTATTTTGTGAACCTGGGGAAATCTGGTTCACATTGGCGCGTCGAGATTCCTCAAACTGTGGTTCCTGTTGTTTTTCAAAGAATCTAGATTGGTTTCGAGTGCAAGACCAATACTACGTCACTGCCCCGAATTCCTATTACCGCACGCGACGTAGACACGCCAAAACTTTCCCGCGCAATTGCTGCGCGTACAAACCTACTCCTATCACCACCGGAGGCTGCTCGACTTGAAACGTCATGGCGACCGCAACGACCGAGAAGAAGAAGCCAAGCGCAATGCGCTCAATCCTGGCAGGTGCAACTGCAGGTGCCGTAGAGATTTGTAAAGCATGCGCCCGGATCGTAATCTGATTCATGACTGACCCTGGACCAGCAATCACATACCCCGCTGAGTGTACGCACCGCATCGTATCCGCTTACATGACCAAGTCGAACCTGACCCCAACATAGTCGCAAAGACACGATCCCAACTCAACCGGAGATTACCTGATGGAAAGAAGCTGCCATGGCCGCCGTTCGGCAAGCAGTGGTACGCTGGATGCACAACCTTGATCATCGGCAACTCTCTGAAGGCGGGCATAAGTACGTCGTGGAAATAATGGGAAGGCGACTGTCTGACGCTTCACGCAGGGTTTGTCGCATTCGACATGTACAGGAATATGCTGGCAGACGCTGAAGGCAAAGTCTCCGGCCCAGCGACAGTCATAGCTGGTTTCGGTGCAGGAGCTACAGAGTCGCTATTAGCTGTGACTCCGTTCGAGAGTATCAAAACCCAACTGTAAGCAGCCTTGGTCGCATTCATGTACCTTCACTGACTCATCCGCCTAGTATTGACGACCGCAAGTCGGCAAACCCACGCATGCGAGGCTTCCTGCACGGATCAAGAATAATCGCACAAGAAAAAGGCATTCGCGGCTTCTTCCAGGGCTTCCTACCCACGACTGCACGTCAAGCAGCCAACTCGGCCGTTCGCTTCTCCAGTTACACATCGCTCAAGCAGCTAGCGCAGTCATACGTCACCCCAGGAGAGAAGCTCGGTGCCTTCAGCACATTCGGACTCGGAGGACTCGCAGGCATAATAACCGTCTACACTACGATGCCCATCGACACAGTCAAGACACGCATGCAGTCAATAGAAGCACGGAGCTCCTACAAGAACAGCTTTGACTGCGTGGCCAAGATCTTCAGAGATGAGGGGCTCTTCACCTTCTGGTCAGGAGCACTTCCAAGGTTGGGTCGGCTGATCCTCAGTGGTGGTATCGTCTTCACCATGTACGAAAAGTCCATGGAGCTCATGGACAAGTTTGATCCCCAGGGACGTTACATATAAATTTCCCGCATATATCTAGAGCCAGTAGCGAGTGCATTATCCGTTCGCCTGGTGTTCTACATCCATTTGCGACTGTGTTACACCATTGGTCTGGATCTCATTGGCTTGTCTGCATTCCTCGCTTCCCCTCCTCCGGATTGCCCAAGCGCCACCACTTCAGGACATGTAATGCATTCAAATGACAATATAGGTTCTAACCCAACATGAGTTGATCTTGCCTGGTGAGAACGAGTCAGAGCATCTTTTCCATATTGGGCTCCTGTCACTTGCATATCGACTGCCATGATCCAATGGAAAGTGGACCAAGGCTGAATCGATAAACATGGGACTTCCGCGTCAGTAGTTATTGGGTTTCGTGGCACCTTGTTTCGTTGAGATATGCCGGAACTTCACCGGTTTCTGAAAAGGCTAGCACCGCTTACACGACGGTATATCTTGTCGAACCACATTACAGAAGGCATGTTCAGGCAATACTAGGTGCAGTCTGCGAATCGGAAAGTACGGCGTGCTGCCTTCTTCATAAGTCTTTCATGGCCCGCACCTACTCGTCTCTTCTTCTTCGGTATCGCCGTGTCCAGAATCATCAAACAATCACTCTCTGTCTGATATAAATGTACAGCATTCCTTGAATATTATAACAACCACATACGGTACCAACGCATCACAATCATGCCTCCAGTCGTATTCATATCAACTCCAGAAGAGCTCTCTCTCATACTAGCAACGTTCGACGACCTGCCAGTATCCCCACCAAGTCTGTACATCGATCTGGAAGGCGCGAAGCTCAGCAGGAATGGTTCGATCGCTCTACTAACCTTGTATGTACTACCCAAGGAGACTGTGTATCTCATCGACATCCATACCCTGGGCGCTCGCGCATTCTCAACGCCTGCCACTGCAGCAACATCAAGCGTGACTGCGGCGCTTAATACTGTGCCGAGCACAACAAACCTCAGTGAAGACACCGGAAAGTCTACCATAACTCTGAAGTCTATCTTGGAATCGACAGCAATCCCCAAAGTCTTCTTCGATGTACGCAACGACTCCGACGCCCTCTTCTCCCACTACGCCATCTCCCTCTCCTGCATCCACGACATCCAACTCATGGAGCTAGCAACTACTACCCGCGGCTCCCGTGAACACCTCCTGGGCTTGGGCAAAGCCATCGACTACAATGCCTCACGCCTGAATATAACGCCGATGCAGAGGCAAGTCTGTAGCGCCATTAAAGAGGCTGGTGTCAGGCTCTTCGCTCCCGAGCGAGGTGGCAGATATGCGGTCTTTGAAGAGAGACCGTTGAGCCAAGCAATCAAGGATTACTGTGTGCAAGATGTGGTGCATATGCCTGGACTATGGAAGCTGTATGGTAGTAGAATGGCAGAAGGGGGCTTTTGGTGGACCATGGCTTTGGAGGGTGCAGCAAGTAGGGTGGATGAGAGTCATCAGGCGGGATATCAGCCACATGGGGACCACAAGAGGTACGGGCCCTGGACTGATGATCATATCAAAGAGGCGATGCGGCGCTGGAATGCTGGGCAGCGGAGCAATCTGTGTGGATAAGTGAGAGGTTTGAGACTGAGTGACGGTGGAAGGTTGGGGACTTGGTCAAACGATAGTTTGTAGATGCATCGTACTTGTTTGGCTGTAGATGAATGAGCAAACGAGAGTAAAGATAAGAACTATGTCATGACTTTCTTCTGTTTTCGAGGTGACTTACGATACCATGTCTATGCCCGACATTCACCTCCACTTTGGTCACTGGCCATTGCCAACGCTCACCACTACGATTTCAACTTCTACACCAAGTCAACAGTCGCAACCTCAATCTCCTCTAATCAATCCAACACACCCTTCAACAGACAAGAAAATGTCAACACACGCCGCACAACTGCTCGAGCAGCAATTCTTCTCTACGCTGAAGGCACAAATCATAGGCCTTGCGGTGCCTCTTTACGGCACAAGATCGGAAGACGCGTCAAAAGTCTACGATGTAGTCACCTACAGCATGACCACCAACAATGGCGGCAGTAGCAACGATAGCAGAAGCACCTTCAATACTGCTAGTACCAGCAGCAGCAACGATGGTGAAGAGAAAGCGATGCCAACACATGGAGTGGCATTGATCCTCTACACTGGCCCTCCAAGTTCGCCATTCACATCGTGGACACTCATCAGCCATGTGGAAGATCAGCCCGACATCATCACTGGAGCGAATTGTCTGTTGGAGGACTTGAGGAAAGGTATGGGTGGAGTTATTAGTAAGTTCACGTCACTTCTTGCTTTTCTGCTATTTTATTTTCCTATCTTCATTTTTGGATTGTATCATTGGAGCAAGGGAAATGAAGGTATGGTTGACTGATGGCATGGTCGTGAATAGGTGTCTGCATGCAGACAGGTAATTGGGGGATGAAGCATGGGAGGATTCCGAACCTTGCGGGTGTAAGTGAAGGAGGGCAGGAGGGTGAAGAGGACGTCGAGCATGAGCATGGGGGTGACGGAGGGGACAACATGGACAACAGGCGTGGCGCTGAAGGAGGCGGCGGCAGAATGGACGATGCTAGCGAAGACCTGGGGCAGACCGGCTGGAGTCCAAGGTTGTCGTCCATCATCGAGGAGGTGTAGACATTCAAGGCGTCAACGCGCTTGAGGTTTGAGTGGAGGAGGTTTAGGGACTACAACATGTTTCGAGGCGTTGTATGTACAAGCACAAGGCAGCGTGATAGTCTTCGTGTACTTTCCACTAATCGAATAAAGACCGTATCCTGCCATGTAGTCATCATATACCTTTTCACGTCTTAGTACCCACACGTGTATCTCCGCGTAGGTACCAAAGATAGTTATATTTCCTTACGATCCGTAAGTGTCGTGTCATGAACTTGTTCATTCACACGCAGGTCACTTCAATTGGAGCAAAGCGAGAACTATTTTGAGAACACGAAAAGGACGCGAATATCACATTGGAACACTACCTAAAGATACGTAAAGATCAAATCGTGTACGGTTTCATCTGCCAGTGCCAATCGGACTCATCAGACTGTTACCACTCCCACTAGTAGGACTCCGCACCATCATCGGCTTGATACTCTGGACAGGGCTCAATGGATCTCGTTGGCTCGAACTCTGACTGGAAGTTCCCGAGCTGAGGCTGCCACTACCGTGACTGCGATTGCGGCCATTGATCGGACCTGGAGTGCTGAAGGGGTTACCGAGGACATAAGTGCCTGAAGACGCGGGCTCGTCGAAAGCGTCGGTGAATCCGGATACGTTAGAGAGCATCGACGAGGAACGACCGCGACCTCCACGCATGGAACCAGGAGTGCCGTTCATGTGCGAGTGCATTGACGGGAACGTGAAGCTAGAGAAACCATTGCCGTGAGGAGACATGTTCGTGCCTGGGAGATTGCCTTCTGGTGTGGTAGGAACAGACATGTGCTGGTGCGCTTGCTGGAGGAGGAGCTCTTCATACTGCTGAACAGTCTGCAGAATTTGGCTGGTTGACATGTTCTGCTCCTCAGTGCGCCTTTCGTAGCCATTGATGTTGCTGCGATACTGATGCTCGACTTCAGCGCGCTGTGCTCGTAATGCTGCGCGTTCTTGCTCCCTTCGTTGCTTGGCGGTGAAACCTTCAGCATTGGCGGTAACGAGACGGTCGTGCTGCTCGTTGAGCCTGGTTTGACGCTGCTGAAGGCGCTCCCTCTTCTGGAAGGCAGTAGAAATATCGGACTCCACACTTTGCACTTGTCGCTCGATCTCCTCCTTGGTCTTGTCGAATTCACAAGCAACAGCATTCTTGTTGTCACGCTCCTTCTTCCACTCTGCCTTCTTGGCTGCAGCCTCCTTCGCCTCATCTTCGGGAATGCTTCCCAGATTTTCTGCTTGAAGGGCGAACTCGGCGGCAGCATCGTCGGCTTGGCGGATGTTCTGCGTGAATTGAAGGACGCGCTGGCGTTGGCGCTCATCACTACCTCCGGCGTTGGCAAGGCGGTTGCCGAGCGTGTCCACCTCTTTCTTGATGTTGGTAATGGCTGTCTTGTGGTCTTTCTTGTTTCGCTTCAACCGATTGCGCTGTTCCTGTAGTTGCTGGTCGGCTGCGGCAATAGAGTTTTTCAACGTGGTTGTTGGCGAAGAAGGTCGTAGGGTCTGATGGGCTGGCGGGGAGGCAATAGAAGCTGAAGCTGTCACGCATTAGCAAGGCAAGGCTACAAAAGATGTTCTGCTTACCAAGTTCGGTTACCGGGCTGGCCGAGGTAATAAGACTCGCTGAGTAGAAGACTTGGTTGTCGTTGGTCCGAACAAACTCGCAATAATAGTTCGAGAGAGCTGTCAGACCAAATATTTCTCCTACCCAATAGCCCGTTCCCTCTTGTCCCTGGAATCCGATCGGCTCGCTCTGTCGGATGCGGGTTGAGCTCCAGTCCGCGCCGTTGACGCGGATGTAGAAGGGCTTCGACTTGTCTATCCCAGACCCGACGCTGGAGTCTTCATCGTCCTGCTCTTGAAGGCCAGCTCCACCAGATAAACTAACACGAAATGAAATGTCGGAAAAGCCGACTTCTGAAATCCAAACACGATCGTCCTCCGATCTCCAAACAGCGTTTCCAATGTGATTTGCGTCTTTTGCGTTAGCCTCGTCGGCATCGTTGGCCGCCCGGCTACTCTCCATCTCTTTTAAAACTGTAACTTTTGTACTGGCAAGTGCAGCCCAGAATGGCTGCTGACTACGAACATGAGTAGCTTGCTTCCTCTTCCTCCTCCCACTACTCGCTTTATCCTTGATTACGTGTGCTGCAGGCGACGGCCCCGGGGGGCGACCATCGGTGCTCGAGGAGTTGGGCACGTCGGCAGTGGGATCGAGGTTCGTGGAGTTGGAGCGTTGCAGCGTGCCAGACTCTGGATCTGTCTTCTTGCCGGTAGGTAAGGTTGATTGTTCTCGTCGAGAGAGAGAGCGTCGGATGATACGAACGACACCTTGGGCCAAAATATGAATACCCAGGAGGCTACGGGGCCATCCATGGGGGGTCGAGAAGCTTTCCAAGTAGGTCGGCGTACTCGGGGGGCTCGTCAAGAATTCAAGGCCTCCCCGGGCGAGCCCCGTCCACAGGAAGTGGACGATGTGTTGCCGGAGAGGCCTGAATCTGAAGACGTGGCTCGAAAGAATGATGACGAAGCATATGACGATGCTGTTGGTCGTGCCCTTCTTGCCGGCTGCGGCACCGCCGAGCGCTATGGCTATGACGGCCTGTGCGAGGTCGAGGAAGAAGTTCTGGGCAGGCACCCACAGCAGCAGCCATACGAGCAGGATGACGGTGTCGGCGATGATTGTGGTGAAGAGCGAGGGCGTGCCGCCGGAGCCCTGGAAGATGTCGGTGAAGGAGGGGAAGGCGGAGAGGGCGGAGAGGGGCGTGCCGGCCTGGGGCGGGACAAAAGTAAGCGTTGCGAACAGGAACTGGACGACGGTGAGGACGGTGGGGGGCAGCTGGAGCAGGATGATGAGGATGGCGAGGACGTCCCGCAGCGGACAGGACGTGAGAATGGTGGCGGGCACGGCGAGCATGCTGGCCATGGAGATGGACGCCGACTTGGAGGCATTGGTGTCGGCGCGGCGGAGAGTCGAGGGCATGGGATCAAAGGGCCCGCCGGCGCTGCCATTGTCGTACGAGCGGCAGGCCTCGGGGGTGTTGTCGAGCGAGGCATCCGAGCCAGCGCGCGTGCGGTGCCCTGATCCCGCCGACGCAGCAGCGGCCATGGTGTTGGCGTGGGCGCTCGACCCCGGAGCTGGATCGTGGGCGCTGGCGTGCTGCGTCATCTCGGTCGTGTCTACATGGCTGGGCAGCGGCGGCGAGGGCTCGCTGGGCTTCCCGTTGGCGTGGCCATTGAGCTGCGGGATGCTCTTCTGCTTTGTGATTTTCTTGCCGGGGGCCGCAAGGCCATTCTCGTGTCGCTTGTCGTGCGCCGCGTTCCTCTTCGACTTCGCTACCATAGACGGCGGTGCGGGTGCGAGCGGGCAAACCTCTCCCTGGCGCGACTCGACTGCTGCACAGGACGAGCCAGGACTGGAAGATGTTGAGCCGCTGCTCGGTGGGGGAGTCTGGGGGGGTGTCGTGTGCTGGGCAAGACGTGTAGGGAGCGAGGAAGGTGCCCTGCGCCTGCTCAGTCGTGCCTTCCGCCGGATGGGCTCGTGCCAAGACTTGCAAGTGCTAAACGTCAAATGCAAAGTCAACCAAGAAAACCCGACCGCCCAAGCCTCTGCGCGAGTGGGCCACGCTGTGACCAGAGCACTGACAAGCCACGATGCACCTGACGGCTGATTTGCCTGTCGACTCCGAGGTTCCACGTCTCCAGCGCTGCCGACCCGTGGTTCACCACGACCGCCCTGCACATGCAACCACGACGCCCTCGACACGCTGCCTATCCGCGGCAAAATTCCATGTGTCCGGCTTGTACCGCCATCATCACAACCACGCGGGCAGCATATCTTGATGCTGCTGCCACGCAGATCAGCCGAGCTGTGTCCGATTCCAGTTCATGATGCCGATCTTGACCACGACAACAAGGCCGTCATTTCACTCTACCGGGGAAGCCAAGTATCGCCCGTCCCTCTCCGGCAGTGATCTTGCCTGTCTGGCACCTCATCTTGCCCTCCTCTACATAGTCCCCCCGTCTGCTGCCTCTGCCATATCGCACAGCTGCATCGCCAGACAAACACGTCTTCCAAGGCAGCCAATTAGCCTGCGCCGGCTTCTTTAGCTTACCTGCTCATTTGCGTGCACCAGGACCCCCCTGAGCCATAGCAAGCTCCAGGGCGAATGAACCCGCGCTTTGTCTGTTCACCGCATGCCTGAAGTCTCTGCAGCGGGCAAACCCCGCCGACGCTATTACTCACGCCGCCGTCACCCATTGTCTGCTTCCTAGGTACGCGGATAGAGCGTGCCTGCCCCTTCGATGCATGAATCTTTACAGCGGCTGCACAGCAATGCTCATGCGACGTGTTACGCCACACCTTACTGAACATTGCTATACCGGGTCAAGTGGTGCACTGTCAGCATCCCAAATTGTTCGGAGCATTTTTATCTATCTGTGTTCCCTCGAGGCGAGCATAGCGCGCAAGCCTTCCGCCTGCACATCCATGACCCTCTTCCGCCCTCTGCAGTGTGCCGGCGTGAAGCTTAACCCAACCACGCCAATAGCAGCCCGTTCGACTTGCAAATAAGGCAAGCCGGAACATCACGCGCGCAACGGGCGTGCAGATCGCTGCAATAGGCATCAGAACATCCCACTTCATGTACATCATTGTGATGAGAATCACGCCATGCAGTGGGTTCATGCGGCAGTTTGCCATTTTCCCATCGCTTGCATCTATACAACTGGTTTGACTGCCATGCGCCGACCTCGGACACGCGATCAACCCCGCGTGTTGTCTGTCCATGCCGCTGCAGGGGTATATGATGACGGATATGACGATACCTATGTAACACCGCTAGTAAATCCTACTCTACCGCCGCTACAGACATGACTATTTGCTAGTCTTGTTCAAAGACGTCGCACTAGCGAAGCTTTCACAGAGCAGGAGGAACGAGAAATCAAGGCACCGTTTGCGAATGCGAACCGCAGATATCCAGGGTCTAATGAGGCGTTTTCTCGCAAGTATCACCATGTTCTACTGAGCCGCGCTACCAAAGTCTTCCTTAGCATCCGGTCTATCCCAGCTACCCTTCTCTAATTCCCTAACTCGATCTAATAGCCCTCTGACCCTAATGCTGTTCTTCTCTTTCGCTTGTTCTTGTAGGTTGAATGTCTCTTGGAACTTCTGGATCATAAAAGACGGCAATGGAGACTTCTTCGCTGTTCGATAGTCGTACACGACAATGTCTTCGGTGCATCGCGCTGCTGGTCGACGCTGGGCCTCTGAGAGGATTAGTACGTCCAAGATGAAGTGATCGGTGTCTTGTGTCGGTTTGTCTCGAAGCTTGTGCAGTACGGTCACCCTGATGATGTATGTGTTAAAACATTGAGCCCTGCATCTTGTAGTTTGCGTTCGTGGTCGCACCTATCAGGCCATTTCATGGGCTAGTTCTCCGTCAGTGACGTTTCAAGAGTTTGGCCAGCCTCCAGCTGGACCGGTAGCGCGCGCAACTTACAAACTTGTAGTCTGTTTTGATGCTTCGCAGTATCAAGCCAACGCTCTTCGGTGTCATGAGCTCCATCCACTCGGCTTTGTGTTGTGGGTCGCTCGCCGCAAAGTTCAGCGTCCAGTTAACTCTCGCCGACTCAGCATACCGATTATACATGACGTTGTTGACATGACCTATCAGAGATTAGGATAAGATATCCAAGGCTCAGGTAGGGAAGTGAGTACCCTTCACATCCGTCAGCAGTTATCAGTATACACGTATTGGGGTCATCCTACCATGCTGTCCTGCACACGATCGCTCACATCAGCAATTGTACACAAGTTCGTTAGACAGGATCCTAACCATTTCACCCCATACCACCTCTTGCCGGTAGAGACCCCGCCATTGCCTGCCTGTAAGAAAACCCTCGCTACCAGCTACAAGTTCTCGCCCTGTAAGACACATAAGAAGTTGGTTCTGCGTCATGACATGAACCACCTTTGTCATAACTCACAGTCTACTGCAGTCTCCTGTAATATCAAACCAGCTTCCTCAATCTGTGCAGGGTTCATTCCAAAACTAATACACTTGCCGATGCGTGTTCGAACGTCCGAGAGCCATCTTGGGCTGAGCGCTGCAGTTGCCGGTGCTTCTGTGTCAGATGTGGGTCAGCTATTGGTATTCCGTGATGCTCCAGCTCTTCCCCTTATAAAGTACAATGATAGCTGTTTGGACAACTGTATAGTGACTGGCTTGAGATACTTTACAAGGTACAACGTGCCCATCAATCGATCACATAGATCCGTGCTGCGCGCACTAACAGCATCAAAGAATCGACACCCAATTTACGTACCGCTTGAAGTAAACTGATACCGCGTGCGAGAAACTCCCTGCACAACCGGAAGAGCTGGCCATGCAGGTCTAGAACGAAAAAGCGCTGAGCGCACCAAGGGTCGCATGGTATTCATTATCGTGAAATACGGAGTCCAATGGGAAGACAGCGCGGTGGTGTTCACGAACGATTGCAGCAAGAGCTAGGGCGTTCCTTCCGAGGATACGGAAGACAAGCCGAGGATCCGCTACCTCCACATCCAATTCCATCCACAAGTCCGCCAGCCGCTACGTCAGGACGCGGGCCCGAGCGTTTGCTACAACTACTCCGCACCCTGCTCGTGCACACGCGATTGACGTTTGACAGCTTTCTAGCATCGACACCTCCGGATCTATACATCGTTTGCTTCCTCATTGAAAATGACACCCCCAAATCCCGCGCTTCGCCACCAGGTCATCCGGATCTACAAGGGTGCGTAGCATGGTCTTTTCCCTCGGCTCGTAGCAAACTCCATGGACTAACGAAATGAACAGATTTGCTTTTCATGGGCCGGGAATATCCCCAGGGCTATGATTACTTTAGGACACGCCTGCATAAGGCATTTGCGAGCCAAAAGAATCTGACGGACGAGGCCAAGATTAAGCAGGGCATCGAGAGGGCGGAGTACGTGAAGAAAGGCAAGTCACGCCATACCAGGCATCATGTGTATCATGCTAACATCTTATAGAGATTGAAGCACTGTTCGTTTGCAGCAGCTGAAAAAGCAAAATCGAAAGAATTCCTAACTATATCCAGATACTATCTAAAGCGCTATCGCACCTTGCGCCAGCGCTACGACAAACTCGCCTAGCATGTATAATACGATAACTGACATTTCGCCGACCGTGGCCTTGCGTAGACCGGGATATCACAAATAACAAGGTACGCCACTTGAACTTTACGCCTTCTTGGCCCACCATATGCCGAGCTCGAGACACTCACCGCTCGAGGCACCTTTCTGCTCAAGCAGGTCGTTGATCATGGAGTTCCAATAACGCTGCCATTCCTCTTGGTTCTTTCCGCTGACTTCTTTGAGTAGAGGCTCGAGACTTTCAATCAGCTGTATGACGACAAGCAATGCCGTGTGTCTTAGCGCTGCCTGCTCCTTGGTCAGAATGGAGCTCTCCAGGGTTGCGCTTCCCTTCTTGAGTTTCCCCGCCTCGCTTCCACGCCGCTTTATCGTCTCGCCCGCAGCCTCGCGCTCCCACCGTGGTTCACCGAGAAGAATCGCTACCCGCCGGTTTTCCACCTCGCACAGAGTGTCCGGCTCTTGAAGCAGGATTTGCGATATACGAGAGCAAGGGGTTGCCGTGAGCTTGCGTCGGTCCAGCGCTTCTTGGATCCACGAGTTGGAGTCTTGGAGATATTTGTTCTGCACATCGGTAAAGGGTGTGGTGTGCGAAATGAGGAACGTTCCGGTTGACACAGCGCAAGCGTACTCTTGAGGATTCTTGCCTGGTGGTGGTGGAGGATGCGGCAGGATCGATCGGATAATGTGGTCTGTGTCCCATATTTCCAACGTGCCCCCAGACTTTAGGATCCGAGTGCATTCATCGAGTGTCCTCTGCGAGGGCTGCCCATCAGGTATCACCATACTCAGGTCCTTCATCACGACGACATCGAACTCCTCATCATCGAACGGCAGTGGTAACTTGCGCAGATCATGCTGCACGAACTTCCAGTCGATGCCCTGGCGCTGTAAATCTCCTGCGAGATTGACAATGTCTAGACCAGTAAAGGAAACATCATCGTAGCCCTGTTCTGGTTACGGTCAGCCCTGAATCGTACAGAAGGTGCGGGGTATACCTACCACTCAGCCATTCATGGCACACAGCCGACCAGTATCCGGAGCCACACGCAACCTCCAGCACTTTCTTCGGTGGGTATGAGGGGGTGGAGCCCATGGCTTTGCCGAAGACGGCTGTCGCAAGGAGGGTATGTAGGTTCTGGCGGTGGAGCTCGGGCAGGTCGCACGGGAGGGGGTAGCTCTGGGCGCTTCGAATGTATCGGCGGCCATGGCGCAGAATGAAGGGTTCGGTAGAGGGGACGCCCGTGTCGTCTCTGGTACTCTGGGTGGAGCTGCTGGACATGGAGCCGCGCGTTATGTCCATGTTGTGGCCTGAGAGGGTGCGCGCGCCTGTTGAGGCAGAAGTCGAAGACGCAGAGATGGTTCTACCGAGAGCGTCCGTAGTGGTCAGATCCCATTGCTTTGCTTCGACGGTCTTGGGGCGTATGGG
Source organism: Alternaria viburni (assembly GCF_023758015.1). Taxonomy (NCBI): domain Eukaryota; kingdom Fungi; phylum Ascomycota; class Dothideomycetes; order Pleosporales; family Pleosporaceae; genus Alternaria; species Alternaria viburni. Next base: position 1,064,254 of record NW_026055774.1, read on the forward strand.
AGGGCTGGCGGTGGCGTTGGCGCCGTAGTAGCGGTACTGGGGAGGGGATTAGCCAGAGAGGTTCACACGTAGAGCAAGCACAGTGTTCTTGCCAACTGCCAATCGCCCATGGAGACGACCTGGAAACGTGCTCGAGGTTGTCCAGTCTACTCCTACCCTAGCCCCACTGTTTTAGCGGGAACGCGATATTGGGCCGGTCTTTAGTCGTCTGATAAGCACGTGTAGGCGAGTCAGCAATTAATGAGCGGGACGGCGGAGCGGATGCGACAAGGAAGCAGAGCTCGACTGGAGAGAGATCAGATCAGAGGATGGTGCCAGCACGCCGTGTATGTGAATGCAAGTTTCGGCACAGCTCCGGGTGTGGGAGGCAGCTCAGGTGAGGAGCTGCGAGGCCAGCCGAGGACACATCTCCAATCAACGGCTGCGGCTGTGTGAATCCCCAGGTTCTCTATGGCGATACATCGCTGGGCAGTGCGAGCGCCGCGAACGAGCAGCTTCTGGCGATGTGGCGCCCGTCTGCAGGAGCGCGGCATGAGCCGAAGACGTGCTGCAGGTGATATTCCAGCGTGGGGAAAGCCCGAGTCTAGCAGCGACAAGCTCACGAGGGCATGCAGTGCACGGCGGAAACGAGGATCAAGGGCGAGGGTACTGCGTAATCTGTAGCCTTTCCGTGGATGAAACACATACGTGAATCAGGGCACATGTAGAGGAGGGATAGATGCACGTCGAATGCCCGCGGAGAGGGTGTGTGCCTAGGTACCATGGCCAGTCCTATACACTTGATCGATAGTTGCCATGCACGTCAAAAGGAAGAACGCAAGGACTACTCTGATGAACACCCAGCCAACGCGGGCACAGGCCCTGTCGCGAGAGAACAGATGAGCAGTTTCATGGCGTTCAGCTTGGATCGACGCTTCCATGTCACGTGGCCCGCTAAGCGGCGGACCCCAATGCATCGGGCAAGGTTCGACTGGGCTTCACGTATCGCATCACTACGCTCTCTATTCTTCACAGCGCCGCAGTTGGACCCGCTTACTGTCTGTCTGGCACGATTGAGCCCGATTGCCCTCCTGCGCGCCCTTTGACATCCTCAGCTGCCGTACGTGCGCCGCTTCCACACGCTTCTGCTGCCCGCTCGAGCTCCCCGTCCAACCTCTTCGATTCCCCGCCGCACCAACTGACTGCTCCCTACCAGTAGCCCGCCAGGATATCAATACGAGCCCGCGCCCCAGCCCTTTATCTCCAGCACGCCTCGACGCCCGCAACCCCTCCGCCCTCGCTCGCTACCGAGTCCCCGCTCCAACACTACCTTCACTCGCGAACCGCCGGGGTATCAATACATGGTATACTGGTGCCGCGTTTGCTGAACGCGTGCTCATGTCGAGGAGTCGCACGGGCGCCCATGTTAAAACGAAGAAGATCGCGTGCCCGAACCCTTCCTCCTACCTGACGCCCCGACTCGCCAGAGCATCCCGCGCCTTTCACCCCCAGCACAAAGGCCGCCTGCGCGACCCCAGATATCTTCCGCCGCGATTCCCTTAGATGGCCGAGTACTCGGTCTACCCCAGGGGAACCGGCAATACCTTCTATCCGCAACACACACAAAACATACGCAACCTCCCCAGCCGAGTGCGCTCACCCACGTCTACCGCCCGCATACCCTTCCCCAACCCCGACACCCCCTCGCCATCACGATCTCCTGGGCGCCAGTCGTCTCCCCAGCAGTTCGGCATGTTCAACCAGGCCCATGGGCACCAGGGCCACAACGTTATGATGAACGGGCGAGCAGGGCAGCAGAACTTCATGCAGCACATGAACCTGGGGAAGCCCTTCCAACACAACCAGCACCACCAGAACCAGCATCAACATCACCAGCAGCACCAGGACATCTCCGGAAACAACCATGTCGGCCAATTCAACCACCAGCACAACATCTCGAGTGGGGGTATGTCCAACGTGCAGCCCCACTTTACGCCGGGCCATCTCCAGAACGGCACACCAAACAGCGTTCATAGTGGACTCAGCAAACCACCAACCGAACACTGGCAAGAGCAATTGAAGCTGCACCAGACCGCGCGTGAGATGACGCAGGCCCACTCACACGCTCGCATCCACCCGAGCGTTAGTAAGAGCATTGTCGCGGGAACATCAAACGGGATGCAAAAAGAGACAGACAAGGAAGAGCGCAATAGGCCTGCTGCTCAGCGGGTGGAAGACGCCAAGGACCAGCACATTTGGACAATTCTCGATTTTGGCGGCCAGAATCTCAAAGTCATCACGCCAGCCTTGTTTGCCTACACTTTCCTGACCAAGCTCTACCTCAACTCCAACAAGCTCACCTACGTGCACCAGAAGATTGGACAGCTGCGGAACCTCACTCATCTCGATCTCTCCCTGAACAATCTGCAATATCTACCCCCGGAGATTGGCATGCTAGTGAACCTGAAGCAGCTGCTCCTGTTCGACAACCACATCGAGAATCTGCCATACGAACTAGGATCCTTGTATCAACTGGAAATGCTAGGTATCGAGGGCAACCCCATTCCGGACGACCTGAAACAGATCATAATGGAACAAGGCACCACGGAACTTATCAAGCACTTCCGCGAGAACGCACCGGGTCCAGAGGCGCCACCAGAGCGAGACTGGATTGTCCTCGATGAGGTTCAAGACACGGCACAAGAGACTGTGAGCGCGCTCAGCTACAACATCTTGTGCGACAAATACTGTACGCAATCACAGTACGGATACACACCGAGCTCAGCATTGGCCTGGGAGAGTCGCAGGGAGCTCATTCTTGCTGAACTGCGGGAGCGCGATGCAGACATAGTGTGTCTGCAAGAAATCGATCAAGATAGTTTCAACGAGTTCTTCCGAGCAGAGCTGGCGCACAACGACTACAAGGGAGTATTCTGGCCGAAATCACGAGCGCGTACCATGGCAGAAAGGGAAGCAAAGCTGGTCGATGGGTGTGCCATCTTCTACAAGAACAGCAAGTAAGTTGTCATCCGTTTCGTCTTGCGGAACCCCACTAATCAGCCCAGGTACATCTTGCTGGACAAGCAGCTCATCGACTTCGCCAATACAGCCATCAACCGTCCGGATATGAAGGGCGAACACGATATATTCAATCGAGTCATGCCCAGAGACGATATTGGCGTTGTTGCTTTCCTCGAAAACCGTGCTACAGGTTCCAGATTCATCGTCGGAAACGTACACGTCTTCTGGAACCCTGCGTTCCAGGATGTCAAGCTTGTGCAAGTCGCCATCCTGATGGAGGGCATCACCAAGCTTGCAACTCAATGGACTAAGCACCCGGCCTGCAAGAACAAGGTGGTGTACCAGTTCACGAATGGCGATAGCGAAGAAGGAGCCGAACCCGACCCGACACAGGAGCCCGGACCTTCCAAGGAATACTCTGATCCTTCCGATATCCCCGTGTTGCTATGCGGTGACTTCAACTCGCTGCCATCCTCCGGTGTCTACGATCTTATCACACATGGCAATGTTTCGAATGCCCACGTGGATCTGGGAAGCCGCAAGTATGGTAACTTCACACGAGACGGTATATCCCATCCATTCAGTCTCAAGTCCAGCTACGCATCTATCGGCGAGTTGGCGTTCACGAACTACGTACCTCACTTCCAAGGAGTCCTGGACTACATCTGGTACTCGACAAACACACTGCAGGTGGTAGGTCTGCTTGGCGAGATTGACAAGAACTATCTCCAGCGGGTACCGGGTTTCCCCAACTACCACTTCCCCAGTGACCACGTGGCCCTGTACGCGCAATACATCGTGAAGAATCGCAAAGAGGCGAAGAAGGTGTCCGAAGTCGACTTTGGGCCAAGCCGGGATCGAAGGAATTGATCGGCTTGACGTCGTTTGGCCTCCGGGCATGTCAATACGCTTTCTGGTGCAGCAATCTCCGTCGTTTTCAGGCGTCATTTGCTCGGTGTTCGGTTGCTATGGTTCGCTCGCGTCCTTTGCGGGCTTCACGATGGAGATTTAGGTTTGGTAACGGGGTGAATCGCTCGATAGACGGTGCGCGGTCTGATCATTGGGAGGTATGAGCAATGCCAGCGGTTAGTGCACGAAATCTCGCATCATGTTTGTTGTTAGTGTCTGGAACATGTTTTCCTTGGTAGCCTGACGATGGAAGGACCACTACTCTCTTTTTCAACGTGCGAAGCGTTTGGCTTTCTGTGGCTGGTGTTTGTCGGCATGGGATGTTTGATCTATTTTCTGGGTCGTCTTGCGTTCATCTTTTCTGCAATGTATCAACTAGGTAGCTCCTTCAAAAAGGCCCCGTCGCCTGCACTCCAGCAGGTCTGACTACGGTTTTACCGTTCAACATGTCCTCGATGCACTTGTGGTGTAACGTGGTTGCGTGAGGAACGCTGCGTGAACATGGCTTTCGGACCATAGATGCGTCATGGGGCAGCGTCAACGGCCACAATTCGCTGGAATGAGCCGTCGAGGAGGATGAGGGGAAGGGGTCTCGCTTGACCGCCGCGGCAGGGACCCACTTAGTTGACATCGACGTGCGCTCCTCGACAACTTCGTTCAGGCCGCGCAACACGCAATTACCTTCCTCCTCCCTGTACATTTCGAGCCACCTCTCTTCTCGTACACTCTAGACACAATGGCTGCTGCTGCGACGAGCGAGCTGAAGCTCGACCCCAAGTACGACCACTACGACTTTCCCACCGTCGCTCCCACCGCCCAACCAGGACACCCAGGCCACACAACTCCAGAGCAAGATGCCCAGGTCTTCCAGCTGAGAACCCAGCTGGAGCAGTCCGGCCACACCAAGAACCTCGACACCCTGACTCTGGTATGCTCACCGCTTCTTGTGCGAGTGCAAAGGCCTCAAGCTAAACAATCTACAGCTGCGGTTCCTTCGCGCGCGAAAGTTCAATGTCGAGCTTGCGAAACAGATGTACGTACACGCAGCACGGAGGGATTGTAGAAGAATGGTTGGAATGTATGCTGACAGTCACCAGGTTCGTTGACTGCGAGAAGTGGAGGGCCGAGTATGCTGGCGTCGGCGTTGAGGAGCTCGTCCGCACCTTTGACTACAAGGAGCGACCCGAGGTCTTCAAGTTCTACCCCCAGTACTACCACAAGACGGACAAGGTACGTGGCTTCTACTTGGGCTGAGAGCACAGCCCAGATCTGACCAACGAAACCTCTGACGCAACACTAGGATGGCCGCCCACTCTACATCGAGCAGCTCGGCAACGTCGACCTCACCGCCCTCGGAAAGATCACGTCCCAGGAGCGCATGATCCAGAACCTTGTCTGCGAATACGAAAAGATGGCCGACCCCCGTCTTCCTGCCTGCTCCCGCAAGTCGGGCTACCTCCTCGAGACATCTTGCACAATCATGGACCTGAAGGGCGTTGGTATTGGCAAGGCTACCTCCGTGTACGGCTACCTCGGCGCCGTCTCGCAGATCAGTCAAAACTACTACCCCGAGCGTCTGGGCAAGATGTACATCATCAACGCCCCCTGGGGTTTCTCGGGCGTCTTCAGCGTGGTCAAGAAGTTCCTCGACCCCGTCACAAGCGCCAAGATCCACGTTCTCGGCAGCGGATACCAGAAGGAGTTGCTGGCGCAGGTCCCAGCCGAGAACCTGCCCAAGGCATTCGGTGGATCATGCGAGTGCGAGAAGGGCTGCCAATTGAGCGATGCAGGCCCATGGTGGGATGCACAGTGGGCAAAGGAACCCAAGTGGGCCAAGAAGAGCGACGATGCGATTGACAACACGGCTCTTCCTGCACCTACCGAGGGCGTTGCGGGTACTGCACCAGCTGCGCCTGTTGGCACCGACCCTGCTACCGCACCTGCACCTGCCACTACCTAGGCGGAATGTATCTTCGAGGCAGGAAGGGGTGTTTAGAATGTCAACGGTATGGCGTAGGGGCGTGATATTCGAAAGGGGGTGCGCTGATTGCAGCATAGATAAGCGTGGTAGGTGTTCACGCGGCGGCATAGCAAGTGTAAAATGTCATCATACAGGTTTCAAGAGCAACTAGCTTACAACGCGCACACCTTTCTGCATGAGACTCATGTGTGACTACTGATGTCGAAGCAGCTAGATCTGGTCACGAATGTTGGTCATCTTCAACTTGAGAGCCCGGTGTTGTATGGCGCCTCAGTGAAAACCGCAAGGCGCCAAAACCTTCATATTCACTACTTGCGTACTATGGGGTCTAGTGTAGCCACCGTGCGAGGGGTAACGTCCGTACGGATTGCCATTTTCTTCTCTCTCATTTCCACTCTCCCCAAACGCTGCACCTCAAACCGCTCATCTTAGGACCCAATCGACAAGGCAAACTATTCTAACTCAACCCTACAATGCGTCTGCGCGCCAGGTATGCTAATTCAAGAAGAAGCTTCGACTCTGCGTCCGACAAATGCGATGTCGACCCTGAGCGCGACGATGCTCTTCTCCGAATGTCACCAGATGCGGATGACGATATTCCCTCACCGATCTTAGATAACGATATTCTCTCACCGATTTCAGATGACGATATTCTCTCACGGAGTTCAGATGAGGATACTATCTGCGTCGTCGTCGGTAAAGAACCAAATAAAAGTAAGTTCTTCATGGACCCGCGCCGCATCTGTCATTGCAGCAAGTTCTTCCGCAACGCCTTGAGGGGGGGATGGAAATCAGCACAGAATCTCAAAGTCACTTTGAAAGAAGAGGACCCTAGGATATTTGCGTGGTATCTAGACACACTCTATGTACGCATGCTCACACGGTTAGCGTGTCCATATCTTGGCTAACGAAGCGTACGTAGAATGGCACCAAGCTATCTTTCCAAGGTCAGCCGTGGTCTTTCCAGCCCATGAGCGAGCTCTACGTCCTCGCTGAGATGCTCATGGACGACTCCACTAAGAAAAACATCCTGGCGGCCATTCAGAAACGATGCGAGAGCCCTCACTTCGGCCACTCCCTCCCAGAGCCATCTGCAGTCCGTACCATCTACGACGGTACCCCCGAGTCGAGTCCCGCGCGCCGTTTGATGGTTGATATATTCTCGCAACGTGCAATTAAAGAGCGCATTGAACACTGGACGACTGAGAACCTGCCGAAAGACTTCCTCCTCGATCTGTCGGTCAATCTCATCGCCCAGCGTCCCCTTCCCGATGACGATAATAGGGGTCACGATGAGGGCAAGAATGCTAAGAAGCGTGCAGCCGAAGAAAGTGACGACGAGTTAGCCCTCTATCTTGACTCGCTAGAATCGCCTCCAAAGGTGAAGAAGAGGCTCAAGTTGCGTGTCGGCGGCCGTGATAGCCTCGCCTTTCTTGATCAGTACTCTGCGGTAGCCGATGCACATTCAGGAAACACAAAGACGAAGGTCGCTCTTGGTTCCCAACACGACACCGCATACATCAGGTAAGCTCTTGACCGTAGACAACGCAAGCGGACATTTTACTGACTTCTACAGGGCTGAGCGCACAGCCGAATGGCAGACAAACATTAGCAACCTCCAAGGTGGTCGTCCTCTTAAGCCGCAGATAATGACCGATGACGGTAGGAGTTGGTTCGAAACCACATGAAATTGAACGAGTCGATTGAGGAATAGACGCTGTAGTGGGAGAAACATTGATGCTATTCATTCGTAGGACACGACTACGGATTCTTGGGAAAACAACAACGGCAGGAGGCTGGATGTGTTTAGTCCAGTCAATAAGACGAGAATAACTCTGACACCCGGTTCTGCATCTCGCTCACCACTTAGGAGTCTGTGCTCATCGCCGAAAAAGATGCTCAACTCAACACACATACAAAGTGATGAAGTCAGAAAGCTTTTGATAGATTACCAGGTATGTTACTATCATATAGATCGGCAGCGAAAGACCCGTGGAGTGACACATGCCACCTCAACCCTGTAATCGCCATGTTCCCTCAAAGCGATGCTCTTTCTCGCCGAGAGCAGTCGGGGAGAAAGCACGTAAAGTACACACCCAATAAACCATGAGACAACTAAATATACCGCTACGCCGTGCTCCAATATAACATGCATCCCACAAAGACAGTAGACCGACTTACAGTGTTGTGTTCTTTGACTCAGACCGCCAACAAACCATGTCGTCGCGATTTTGGATCGATAGCACCCTACGACTAGATACGGTGCTTCTCCGATTCTGCATAGATAGTCAGCATTGTGAGTGTTATGTGATGGAATGCACTACTAACCGAGTCGCGAGTACAGCATGTATAGTGCCATTTGGTTGCATTCTTGTGTACCCGTGATGGTAACAAGACGCTCGTTGCTGTTGTCGGTGGGCTCGTTGATCTTGATGACACTGCCACTGAGCTGGCGGATTTCATTGATCTTCGCACCGCCCTTGCCAATGATGGCACCGACCATGTCGTTGGGAATGAAAATCTGCTGGGTAAGAGGTTGGCCAGGCATGCCACCAACAGCTGCGTGTGGAGCGGCGCCGCCATGCGCAACAGGCGCTGCAGCAGGGTGACCGCCGTAAGGAGTGGGCGCTGCAGGACCACCATAGGGACCACGGCTAGGCGAGCCAGCGCCGTAAGGCATGTTGGGGTGACCGTACGGCGACTGCTGTGGAGGCTGTCCATGCTGCATGTGCGGAGCACCATAGCCTCCGTGAGCAGGAGTTCGCTGGGGTGGTTCTTGGCGACGGAAGTTCTGTGGGTGAGAGTACTGACCTCCGGCGGGCTGGGGAACGTATGGTTGAACAGACATGCCGCCTGGGACGACGTTGGCAGCCATACCACTACGGGTTGCATATTGGGATGCAGCCGGTCCACCGAATCGCTCGGTCAGCTGCTCGACCAAGGTCTGAGCAACATAGTACACAGCAATGTGCACAGCGTCAGCAACACCCAGTACGATCAACGAACGTTCGCCAGAGTTGGGGAGGAGAGTGTCAGATGCGTTCAACTTAGCGTTAGAAGCCTCTTGGATCTCGCGGATGCGAACGCCAGCCTTTCCGATGATGGAACCGATAAGGATGTGAGGAATCAGAAGACGCATAGGGTAGGCCTTGGAGGTGGATGTAGAAGGTGTCTCGAGGTCCTCCTGGTTGAGGGTGCGCACAATGAGGCCGAATGCCTTGGACACAGCATCAACTTGGCCGCTTACAGTAAGGATGCGTTCAACAGCGCCCCGAGAGTAGTCGCTAACGGTGCACTTGGCGCCGGACAAGCGACGAATCTGAGTCACATTCTCTCCGCCCTTGCCAATGATGGTAGCGGCCTCGCTGGTGCCAATGCAAGCGCGCACATGCAGCCAGTTGGTCTCGTCCACCTGCTGGTTGTGATTTACAGGCCGACCATTAGCACCTGATGTGGATTGGATAGGCTGAGTCTCAAGGATAGAGGGTGCGTCTGGGACAACAGTGTCGGTATGGATGGGCTGGGCACCGTTCTCGACAGCAGCTTCAGCCACTTCGGGTACCACCTTTACGTCCTCTTGTGTGATGCCTTCCGTGGCGATGTCGTCGGCCTGGACTGGTTGCGCGATGTCGATGTTGTCTGGGTTGGGCGCATCCTCCTTGACCATCTTGTCGAGAGCAGGACGCTTGGCATCGGGTTGGTCATTGGGTCCGGCAGGCGATGAGGGTTCCTCGAGCGGTCGCTTGGCCGAGGAAGCCGCGATGGTGGGTGACGCGGACATGTTTTCTGTTATGAGTTGTGGATCTTGAATTGGGAACGGGTATGCACGCTCTTCACAGTCGAGGAGCGTTCAAACGGGAAGGTGAGATTTGTTCAATTGATCTCGATTATTTGCGACTTTATGTACAGCGGGGGCCGTGAAAGAAAGCGTGCTGTGAGGGCGGGCTGGAGGGAGTCGCGACAGTACGGTGAAGGTGCGAGGAGGTAAGGTCGCCGGGAGCTTGAAGGAGTTTGGAGCGTGCAGAGGGTGCAGTGGTCGGAGGAGAGAGGCCTCGGGAAGCGAGGAATCGGGTATGATGGTGCTTGTGATGGAGCGGGAGAGTCGGAAAGGGTGTGTGTTTCTTGGGACGAGGTGAGGTCGACAGAGGAAGAAACTGGCCCAAGTAAAGAAAGCTCGCTCGTCAAACCTTCTCGGCAACGGTCCGGCGTCTCAGGTGCGGAGAGCTCGAGGTTGCGCGCTTTCCTTCTCAAACGAGAAAGCAATGTTAGAAGAAGGGGTGGGCCGCGATGGAGAAGGAACTGTGGGCGATGGTTGATAACAGCAGGTCGTTTGTCGCGAGGGAGGAGGCGCAAACGATGCAAAATGGAGCTATCGCGGGGAGATCGGCGCTAAGTCTTGGCGCGTCACGTGTGGTACTACGACTTTGTCTGTAAATACCGGTAGCACGGCGACTGAGAGACTGTTGAGTTCCTTGCGGTGCAGCGGGAGCCTTAGTGAGTACACAGTTGAAAGGGGTGAAGCCCTCCTCGCTCGCCAGGCACCACTGGCCCGTTAGCGACATCGGTGGACCGCACTTGAACTCACAGCCAGCCGCTCGGAGAAATGGCGCAACTACAGAGTGAGAGTCTCAGGAAGATACGCGAGTATGTCGAAGGAGCTCGGGGCCTGCAGGACGATGTCGTCGACTTTGACGCGTCCAGCACCGAGGCGCGTCTGGAGCAGACAGTGAAAGAGCTGCAGGCACGCGTGAAAGAACAACAAGCAGCGCTTGACAAGGTAACGCGATAAAGACGCGTCTAGAAAGGATGATACTGACAAAGTAAAAGTTGCGATCTCAGTCACATGTTGATATAGAGACGGCCGCCTATGCATCGGAAGATCCGCGTCAGAAGCTTCAGCAGCTCGCAGCCGTCAAAGACGCGTACAAACAGTTGAAGCCAACAGCAACGTACCTCCCCGCCCAAGGATCAGTTCTGCCTGCATTATTAGCAGCACGCACACTTCAACAGAATGTCCAAGGAACGAAGGAAGCCATTGCAAGCACTCAGAGCCAACTCGGCACAAAAGAGGCCACGCTTCGTCGCGAAGAAGCCAACTTACACGATGCCCACCTTCTCACTCAGGCAATGCAGAATCGCATCAGACGGCTACGCTCTCAGCATGAAGATCGCTCTCAGAAGACTCCTGCTCAACTTGCGCGAGAACTCATCGCAGCAAAGCGCGCAAAGAAGGAGAACTACGACGCGGAGATGCAGCGTCTGGGAGAAGCTATGAACAACTTCATCAATGACTACCTCTCTAGCATGCTTGCAGCAGAAGAGCTCGGCGGCCCTGTCGTAGGCGACATGCTTGACATAGAGGACGATACTCTTGCTGCCGGTTTCACAAAGAAAGGACGCGCAAAGTCATCGAAGAAACCAGTCTCAGACAAGACGCGACAGCGCAGGATCGATGAGATTTGGGGCAAAAAGGCTTCTCTCGATGCTGAAGAGGAGGAGGAAGAGCCGCCTACTGAGGCTGAAGCTGCGGATGCAGAGATGCGACAGTTGATTGAGAATCTGTTTGCTACTCTGATGGGACCAGGAGGTGGAAAGGCATACTTTCAACTGGAGCGAGACTCTGCTGCTTCACGTTTCTTGATCAGGGCGAAGATTGCGCAGTTCCATCCGAAAGATGCGAGGAGGTTGAGGTTAATTGACTTTGGACGAGAGCTGGATGACTGAGGGCGTTGCAAACTGCTACCGCAGTCATCAACCTGATGTCCTGAGAGAGGTGCACATGCTGAGCATGAACCGGCCTCTACGCATACCGGTCAGGTGTTGCCTCGTTACGAGACGCATGCCCCCTTAGCCATACATTATCCAAAGCCTTGTCGGTCTCTCGTGTTTATTCAATCCTTCGGCCCATGTCTGCAAAGAGTCCCTCTCACCTGTGGCGGTGCACCTGTGTCCGGTATACAGGCCGACATCATACGTTACTTTTAGGATATGTCAATACCTTGGTTCCGCACAGCTCCGCTCCACACATGCACGCACGCCTCATGCGGCCCACACATGCATCCCGCGCAACACATCATCCACAAGCCAGGTTTTGGGTCAGGATAACCCGGCTATCGCAAGACGCGTCCGATCTCCTTTCGTCAGTGCAGCGTCCCAAATGGAATCTTGACCCGACTCTCGGAGACACTGTTCCGAAGGGAGTAAATGTGGGATATTGGACATCGGAAAAGTACAAAGAAGGTCTTATCGGAGCAGTGGTATTGAAAGGCTGGGGGTTCGTGCACGTGCGCTTGAACGAAGGATTCCAGGGCAACGTTACCATGTACAATAATATGGCTCAATATGACAATGGGGATCTTCCCGTCCTGGCGCTTCCGCCGAGAGAATCTGACAGCAAAGCGATCATAGCAGTATCAGCACATGGGTGAGCATGTCTGTACGAGATTCATGGCCGTGAGGCCGCATCAGCTGAAGGTCACCGAAAAAGCACAACACCCGTATTCAACAACTAGCCCCCCATGGTCCTCTTCGGAGATCAAAGATAGAACCTTGGAAGAAGCAAAAAGCAGGTGCATGGAAGAATCGCCGTATGTATGCCAAAGTTCCGAAAGGGACTGCCGGATGGAGCACGCGTCCTGGCGCTGTCAAAACCAAGTACCGTGCAGGTGACTACCTTGAGGATAACCTTGCAGCAACGCACACCGTGGGATCGAAACATGAACAGCTGCACACGGGGCTAATGCAGAGATGCATCAACGTGGCTCCTGTAGGAACAGTCTCACACCTTACATTGTCGCTTTTCTCCAATGCGCCCACTCGGCAGTCTTCCAGGCCTGCGTCAGTGGCTGATGCGCATGACAGCTTTGTCCAGGCCCTTGATTCGTTGCGAGTCGCAAACGAGATAACCACGATCCCAAACGCGTTGTTTTGATTCGAGGGATATTAGGTGCTTTGCTGCTACCATTTCAGCCGGAGGATGCGATCGCGATTGCGCGCGTAGCCTTGCCAATGCAGAGCGGCGGGTGGGAGATCTCGCGCTGGCTGACTGCTGCTTTACAGGTACCGGGCTGTGGGAAGCGAGCTGTGGAGACGGCGCCGAATTGTGCTGGCCAGATCTCCATCAAGTGCAAGCCTGGCCTGTCTATCCTGAAACACTTGTGGGTGATCAGGAGCTTTTTCTGACCGCATGTATGAAGTCATCGTGGAGCAAAGTGCAAACGTCTCTGTGACAGCGGGCATGAAGACGTTTTCTCGGCCTCTGTTTTCCGCGGTAATTTGGGTGACAGGTGGGCGCCATCCATGCTCGAGCCACTCGTGCGCACCCTCGTGAACGAGAAGCGAACAGGGGCTAGGGAAATTGCTGATCCCGCTTTTTTTTTCACCCACGCAGAATCTCATCCGAAATCCGGTGACTTCATTATGCATGATCGATTCACATATGATCGCAATACGGGGCTTCCCTTCAGATTTGCATTGTTGACGGTCCGATAGTAAAGCCGACTTTTGTGAAGACATGGTACCATCTTAGTAGTTCTTGTTGCGCGGGATTTGGATCTGGGATCGGTAGTCCTCCCGATGCTCTAGCGTGTGGATGCGTACCAAACATGCACCATCTCGTTTTTGGCGCTCACGAGACCCGATCCTACCTTCCAGGAATGCATAAGTGTACCCATGTTGTGAAGCTAGACTGCTTCGCACAACCCCTCGATCTAGCACAAATCGCAATACCTAACCTCCACGTAACAGCATTGACAATCTTCCTAGTCTACTTGATGCCCAGATGGGACTTACCGTAATGCGCAGAGTGCGAACTACTAGCGACTCTCATAGGCCCATCCAGAGCGGCATTTCATCGCTGTTTCAGCACAGTGGCTGTGCGAGCTCACCATTGCTTCTGTGTCATCGGAGGCGTTCCGTCTGGCAATTGGGCTGCAGAGTCAGATTAAGCAAAAGTACACAGTAGCCAGCATACGCTAGGATCTGCAAACTACGGCTGATATGCTTACCCTACGGCAGAAGCGGGGTACCAACAATCTAGATTGCAGAGAAGATTGATATGTCGCCGAGTCTCCTGGAATTGGAATTGCGCTTGCTGCAGATGAAGCATGTTGGCATGTGAATTGATCAACGTCGTTGCGAGGGGCACGTAACACCTGTCTGTGGCGGTGCAAACTCCTTCGGATTGCGTCTCGGTACACTTGCGTCAAGATGCACCACTGTGGCATTGACTAACCTTTTTGATGCCTCATAAGACGGGGAAAGAAAAATGCTCCATACATCTGTCGGCCGTGAGTCACAGTTCATCCATGTGCGCATGACACCTGCGTCAGCTGGTCGGACGTGTTCCACCATGTGGCACATACCAGCGTTCCCGAAGCTGTGGCGAAGAAGGGTCCAGCCACAAGCACTCGCCACTTCCCGTCTCGCTTGAGTAGACAATATGTCGATCTCCGTGCAGATCCAGCATGCTCATTGGCTGTCACATAACGGTTTTCTCAGATAGCTTACACAGCCGCTATGATTAGAACGCCTCATTCCAACGTAGTAAAGTGGTCGATCGCTCGGATGCTTATGTAGTCGGTTCCGGTTCATGTTGCACCTTCGCTCCGTGACGCGCTTGGAAGGGAGGGTCTTCGGGGTCCGCGATAGGCTCTGCAGCGTTGCGAACGGTGGCGAACTTGTTGGAGCACGTCGGCTAGCTTTCCGTTGTGCTAGCGAGTTGTTTCTCCCGTTTGAGTACAGCTACGGGAGAAGCAACGGCAGTACCGGAACACTCTCCTTTGCAATCGTCCGGACGGCAAGCCCAGTTGCTTCCGAAAATACGCAAATATGTATCTTTTCCTTGTATCATCACGCCACACCTGCATGGCGCTTGCTCCGATACTGCAAATGCCCTAGACTATTTGTTGGAGCTGCAATCGGTACGATGGATTGGCGTTTCATAATTGCGATTGAGTGAGGCAGCTACTCAGCAATAGACCTGCGAGTAGATCCGTTCGGTCCGTTCTCATTTGACGCGTCCTCTGTAAGTGCCAACGCATCTTTTGGACCCTGTTCATTCGGTCTGACTTATCGTTTTCTTTGGGTGTACCATGGTCGTGATTCGCGAGTCCTTTCCTGCAGTATGACATCAAGGCTCGGCCGCACAATCCTTTGGGTCGGGTCCCTGTGCTATCGGTATCGGCTACCATACCCACACTTCCCGCCAGCCCCCTCAATTACTCGCGTGGCAGGGGCCCCCGCCCAATCGCTGACAGGTGTACCAAACACTGTGTCACCTTTGTCGAACTCTATGTTTTGCAAAGCGAAACCGATGGCAATCATCGCAATAGCCCTTTCGTAAATGTGTCAGTTGTTACTCGCGCAAGCCACCCATTTTCCAGAGCCCCTGTGTGGATAGCAGCGTGCGTAATCTCCGGAGACAATAGCGTGTCGGATGCTTGTTATACGCCAAGAGACTGAAATATCACTCGATGGGTCTGACATGGAGAAATCTGCCGTGATGGTGACGGTCGGAACAAGGTTTCTAACTTGGGAGGCGGACGGGGGGAATGTAACGATCATCGCTATGTCACAACGTCAGTGGAGATGGGCCGCGGCGAGCGGCCCTGCTTCGGTCGGCCAGGGTGAGAGCGTGGACCTGACGAAAATTGTACAGGGAAGAGATGTCGAAAGATCGCGAGCGAAAACTTCAGAGCGAAAAGGTTTGATTAGGCTCGCAGAGGATATTGGGCATGCGCACTGTAGTGGACGAGTTGCCATCCTCGATGTATGTAGTAAAGAAATTACAGTCCGAACACTCCCTCGTGTCGCGCGTGTATCTCGCTATGTCTTCATGATAGATCGTTGCTTTGCAATCTTAGCCGCTTGAAAGGTGAAATGGTAGTAGTATAATGGGTATCGTCGTCGCACCGGAAAGAAGAAGAGTAGAAGGTATCAACAAAGGAAATGCAGCAAACGCTCCCAATGGACGCGTGGTATCGAAAGGCGTTGAACGCCAGGCGGTGAAATCGAATCAAGTGATGCCAGTTCAGAAGCATCGGCAGCCCATGGAGACCAATGCAAAGCTCCAGGGTACGAATAGTAAAGGGTCGTGACAATCGGTGAAGTACCGAAACAGGGTATCAATGTTGAAGGAACGGCGTCTCGCAGGCGAGCAATAGGCATAAAAGCCTAGAAGAGAAGGCGAAGTTCGTAACCGGTCGAATGAACATTTTCCGTGACGCTGATGTCGCCATCAACTTGAATGTCGGTAGGACCCGCGTCCCATTCGCGCTTCATGGCATGCACCGGCGGCGTACCAATCTCGTGGAACTCGGCAGTCATATCCTGTTGCTCGGGTATTCTGTTGACGGCATCGTCGTCCATCAAAATTTGCAGACCCTTCTGGTTAACGCGGATAGTCCGTGTAACCTTCGTTGGCTCGATCTTGATCTTCATTGCGATGCTTGCCACAAGCTCCTTTACAGTACGCTCCATCAGGTAGACTGCGCGGAAGTAGTTGTCGTCGGGTTGCCGACCAGCGAGCCGCGGTTGAACGAAGAAGCAGGCGACGGGCTTCAGCATCGGCTCTGGAGGCGGTTGGTAGGTTTGATCAACCCCAAGGGCTTCAATCCAACCAGACAGTGCGTGGTCATCAGAATATGGCCGTTGAACCTTGGTTGGAACGTCTGCGCCGCCTTGGACGCCATGCATCCCTTTGAGATCACCTGTGGCCGTCTGTGGCATGCTGCGCCATTCATTGGAGGACATACGCGATGGTGGCTGGTAGGGCGCCGGGCGCTGGAAGGAGGTAGTCCGGCGCTTCTCGGAATGGAGAGACTGAGAGCTGGGGGTTGGCGACACAACAGACGATGCTGCTGTCTGCGACTCGGGAGCCTCCCACATAGGCGCGTCTACATTGGTGTCGAGCTTGGAGAGTTCTTGAGGAGTAGCGCCGAGGATCACTGGGTGGAGATCTGGATCGTCCTGGTCCTCGCCCTTGAGGTACAAGACACTGACAGGCCTGGTAGAGCTGAACATGTCTTGGAGCGAGGCGAGCTTGATGTGAAGGTCTTCTTCGGCGGGTGCGCGGCCTCCTTGGTTGTCGCTCGTCGAAGACATGGACCAGGTCCTCTTGTGTTTCGGTACCTTCCCGGGCCGTTGGCTCATACTGCCCTTAGAGATTGATCCACTGCGTTTCCGCTTGCCAAAGTCCTTCATGCCAGACTCAACCTGTGCGATCTGCTGCTTGAGCTTGTCGATGGTCTTCTTGACGTGGGCAACATCGTTGGAGAGCTTCCTCTCGGCACCGTGGTCGCGGAAGAGCTTGACTTTGCAGTAGCAGAGCTCACCATCTGGCTTTTGGGGCGACGATCCAGTGGCTTCTGTGACCATTTCGGTCTTCGCGCATAGCCGGACGGGAATGCCTTTGACGCCCTTGGAATGGCTGAAATCGGTGGAGAGAAAGTTGAAACGCACGGCCAAGGAGCACTCGGGTGAGGAGTTGTGGGTTGGTGTCCAGGTGACCACGAAGCCATCGAACGAGGAAGACTCGAGTTCAACCCTGGGTCGTCCTTGAATCTCACCGCCGCTGACTTGGCTGGGGTCCACAAACTCAACTGCTTGAAGCCGCCCACCACGCTGGTGGGCCTCGTTGGTTCCGCGGCCCTCCTTCCACAGTTGCCAGCAGGATGCTGGTCGCTGGCGCTGCTGTTCGTCTTCGAACGAAATGCGGATGAAAGTCCTGTACTTGGTCGATGGAGACGGTGCTTGCGTAGGCGCCGTGTCTACCAGGGAGATGGAATAGGCCTGTCCCTTGTTCAGGTAGGTCACAGGGACTTCGTCTGATTGCTTGATCATGGCCGTTGGAGCATTCAGAGTAACATGGTAGCGGAAACTGGAAGAGTCAGTATGATGATGGCGTGATGCAGATGGGGTGACCGACTTTTGATTGGGTGGAGGGGGTGCTGGTGCGACTGCAGCCGCCATGCCGTCGTATGAATGGGGTGCGTAACCGATCAGAGGCGACTGCTCTTGCATCTCGACTTCGGGAACCATGTTGTCCATGGACGAGTCCTGGTGGGTTTGCGTCATGTTGCTCTGGTCGAATGCAGAAGGCTGGTGCGTGAACTGGTGCGGTGCAAATGATTGGGAATGCTGCGGCTGCATGCCAAAGGGATTGACATTCTGGAAGTGATGCGACCCCAGGGCGTGGGGATTGAAGCCATGGAGATGGTTGGCAGGCGCGACCTGGCCAGCGTGCAGCGCACCTTCCGAAGTGGGAAGCGAGAGGGGAGTTCCTAGGCCAAAACTGAAGCCGGGCGTGTGGAGGTCGCCGGCCTGGCTGTGATAGAGCGTGTTGGTGCCGCCGGGCGTCGGGGTGTAGTAGCCCGGCGGTTGGTTTGCGAAAGAGGTGAATGCGAAGCTGTTGGGGTCGAGCAGTGAAGGAGTGAACCTCCACGGCTCATTGTTCCCGCGCGGAGTCGGGTCCTGGTCCTTGATGTCCTCATGGTCGAGGTGGCTGGAAAACATGGAGTTAGCAAAATGTTGGGTGCAGGTGCAAATTGGGCGTCGGCGTTGTTGACGTTGGTGATGGTGCCGAGTGACATGGGATGGGGGGATCTCGGAAAGACGTACCGGGAGGGGTGCGCGACATCAAGCGCATCTGCGAGCGTGTGGCCGGGCGGCCCAGCAATCGAGTGCGAACGCTGCTGCAGATGGGGGAACGTGGCCTTGAAGTCCTCGAGGAGCTTTCCGTCGGGTTTTTGGCTGTTGAGTCTGCGCAAGTCAGTATGTACTTGATGACATGCAACGCGACGCGCGCAAATCACATGCGGGCTTGGGCGCGGGCGGGACGACGTACCTATTTCGAAACATGGCATCGGACGCACTCGCGGAGTTAGGTGTGCAGGACTTGCGATTGCATCTGGCGGGTCGGTGGGATAAGGTCGGAGACTGAGCAGCAAGGCGTGCGGCGGCCCTGGGTTATGAGATACGGAGAGCAGCTGCCACGAGAAAGACGAGCCTTTGGGGTCAAGCCACACATGTCCAGGGCCGGTGGTCAGACGTCTTTTAGCTAGCAGCTAGCTCTCAGAGCATCCACAGGGCCTGACGGAATTGCAAGAGGGCCGCGCGTGGGCATGGGTGGAGCGTCGAGTCTAGGCACACGGTCCCTGCTGCTCTAACGCTACGGTTTTGCATGGCCCTAGGCGGCTTTGGTCCGCCGCCCTACTCTGTGCGCGACGTGCTGCCAGACTGATCACCCACCGCCCGGCCTGCACAGCCACAACCCTACGGCAGACGCGAGCCGGCCAGAAGCCCTCACGGCCGCATGGGGAGCTGATAGTCGCTGCATCTGTCGCCATCCCGCACTCCAAGCGCACATCCGCCCATGGATGCTGGATCGCGCGGACCCAGCCCGATGTTTCTCGAATCCACTCCAGTTGCTACACCAGTGCGAGGCGCTCGTGCGCGGCTCCAGTGGCTTGATGAGTATTCCGTGCCCTGCCCGCAATTTGCTCGTCGCGACAGACGCTGCTCGCACACTATGCCCCCTTTGTCACCAGAGACTGTTGCGGCGCCTACGGTGTGCGTTGGCGCCTCAATGCGAAATGACATATGCCGGCCAGCTCCCGTTTCCACTTGTGTCCCGAGACTGCAGAGCCCTGGTCTCGCTCCTGTATTCCACGCGGCAGACGTCTCTGCCGCTGCTCGCCCTACCATTCCAGTCTACTGCCGGCCGCCTTCCCCTGCGTTCGAGCGCCGGATCAGAGACGAGGATGCCACCCCGCCAATTCGTCAAAGTCTATCGCCCAGGCCAATCCCACTGACGCCCGTTGGCCCTGTGTCGCTTGCGCTTACTCGGAAGACTTAATTCTTAACGTTATTTCACTACCTGACAGGCCGAGATTAAGGAGTGCTTAGCGGGCGTTATCCCGAACGCGTTTCTATCCACCGACTGAACCATCAACGGCTTTCGTCATCGCCAGGCGCTTGGGCTTTGCATCTGGAGCCGTAAACGCATTGCAGCCACAAGAGCGAACGTCACTGCCTTATGCAGTTACACCAACCGCACTGCTGGCTGTTGCATGGAATGCTAGTCCTCCACGGCCAATCGCACTGCTGGGGAAGCCTCGTCCGGTAGGTCCAACGGAGGATTCCACTGACGCAGCGATCCTTGTGTAAAAATAAGTGTGGCAACAGTTACAGACGGTGATCGACAACGGGAACTCTCGACGAATAACACGCCTCGCGCATTATCAGGTGGCAGAAACCTTTCAGTCAACTCGGCAATGATCGCCCGACTGTGGCACATCTTCGCACTCGCCACACTCAACGCCACACCTTGCTGATCACGCCTCAGAACAGAGTAGATAGCGAACGACGCGTAGGCTTGCAGAATGGAAGGAGCTGGAAAGGCCTTGTTCATGACTAGATGTTGCGATTAGATTCGAACATGTTCAGAGTCCAGCCGAGTAGCGCAGTGCTCTGGCGTGGTGTCAATAGCCGTACCTCCTGAGCGATGCATTGGCCATAAACATTCTAGAGTGAGGTCACCTCCGTACAACCGCGTCCGGATAGGTTCATCTCTCGACGCCGCCTTGTCATTGTGACAGCGCTTTGCGGGAAGAGCAGCAGTTGTATCGTCTGATGTGAGCTGCCAGTTTAGCCATAGGCTGTCATCTCGCTAATTGACGCGACTAATTTTGGTTATTACGTGAAAAGCACTGCAATCTTAGACTGACACAAACTCCATCATCACAAAGCTGTGACGGACGCACTTGACAATAACCGTCGAATTATTCTCTTTCAAGCATACGGGATTTAGCATAACCCCACCATCTGTTGTAACGGTGTGAACGCTCCGGTCGGGACATTTCATAGTGAATCAATTATCCTTTCTGACGTTGGCGATTAGAATGCGTGGTACCGCACCATGTCTGACAGTCGAATCAAACTCAAACCGACGCGCTGAGTAACCGGCATGAAACACCAATCGCTGCCCGATTTGCCCAACATAACTCTAAGATCTCGATCACGAGTATATCAGACCTCCATTCATCAAACCGATGACGTTTTCTTCGGAACATCATCGCCCGGCCTTACCGAACCTTGTGAATTGTTCACTCGCGGAAGCGAAAGCCTCGGACTACCTCGAGCTGACCAGTGACGATGATTTACTTGCATCACTTGCAGCCCTCGCTGCTGCAATAGCCGTGATCGTGTTACGCAGTCCTGTTCCACTATGTTGGTTCCTCAATGCCGACGGAGAGTCTGGCATACGCAGGCTGTTGATAGAACTGTTCCTGCTCTGAAGCTCCGGTCGCATGCTTCCGATCGAATTTTCGCGGAATGCCGTAATAACACTTGAGCTGGACCCACGGCGACTGTCCTGAGGCCTGGCATAGACCGACTGGATGCTCGAAGCGGAATCTGCTCGACGGCTACGACCCAAGGATTGGACAGGGCTGGGAATCTTTGACTGCTTGCCCAAGTCCGCACCCAGAGTTTGGGACGATGAAGTCGATCTGATTGATCGCGTATCAAGCGCCGGGCGTCCAGTACGCATGAGAAGGGGGGTGTCTGAATCATCAGAACCACTCTCATTGGCTTCTCCATCAAGCGCTTTCAATTCCTCCGTGAGTGCTTCAAGCTGGTCAGCCCCAGGCTCGAAAGAGAACTGTCGGCGATGCTTTTGGTTTGTGTTGAGTTGGGGCTGCGACTGGAATTTTCGGAGGGTGTTCCGCGGTGCAAGGCTTTGGTCGAAATACTCGTATGTTCCATTGTCAGAGCTGGTTTTTTGACGTGGGGTCTGCGTATCATTCTCTTCGACATGTGCCGTCAACTTCTCTGCCGATCTAGTCTGCGAGAACAGCATCATAAGACCATGGTTGAAACTATTCACCTCTAGACCTCGACGTCTTGCGACAAGTGTGCCGAGTGCCCGAAGAGCGACAAGAGCTTCGCATTCGGTGGCTGGCTCCATGCCGGTGTGCTCCAGAATCGTCATCTCGTCAGGCAAAGGGTCGCCAGATCCTCCTGAGAAGCCAGAAGCGACAGAACTAGTGAAAGATCGAGAGGGCCTCGTCTTCTGAATGGCAACGAGATTGAGCTCGCTCTGGACTTTACGCGACAATGTAAGATTCTTGCTAGTCTGCGGTGGATTGCCTACAGGCAACTCTTCCATGTCGTTGGTAAACTGTGTTGACAGGACGGCCATCTTTCCAGAAGGGGACGACGGCCGGTTCAGAAGCGCTGTACAAGGTCAGCTAACATACGCAGAACGTGTGAGTTGGTTTGGTTCAGAAGAGGACAGTAAGCAAGCCCTGCGTGCGGAGCAAACGTATTTCGCCGCCACCCCGATAGTATACCGAGAATGTCTTCGCGGTACTATCGGGGCGAGTGGCCAGACGCGAGAGTTATGTATGCGGCAACGAGAAGTAAACAGTACGCCTAAGACTCACCTCTCTGACTCATTAACTTGATCTCCTGGTCAAGTTGCGCGTGTGAGAAGAAGTCGTATTTCGGCGGGAAACTGTCGTGCGAAATGGTCTTCCTATGACGCCGCACAATACTGTCTTGACGAGCCTGTATGAGTCTTCTTTCTGTTAGTAAAGGAAGAGCAAAAGATTGGACACTACCTAGGTACTCACCCAGTCATTCCACTGGCCCCACGAGCTATGAGTAGCTCTAAGCGCCGTATCTCCGCACCGTAACGATCTCTTGAGCGTGTCCAGTGCTCCTCGGCCTTTCTCCAATCTTTGAGTGTCTCCTCCAGCATTGTACTGAGACACTCCTTCTGCTCTCGTACCTTGCGATAGTCCTCAAACACACGAAAGAGGCCGCTGTTATGCTCCATAGGTATCGGCCAGGAAGCTGTTATCATATGCGATCGGACAGATGTTACGACGTCGAGCGGATCTATGTAGGTCTGGAAGGGCGCTGGTGCATCTTCACCCCATGGCGCAGAAAACGCGAACTCGGGCTCCTTGGCTGTCTCTTTGAAGTTGGCGAAGAGCGACGTGTAGCGAGCGAGCTTGGGCTTCGAGTCTCGACGTAGGGCTGGGGTATCTGAACGTTCGCTTGGTGCGTCATCTGCGTCTTCGACGACAGGCGTGGTGTGCGCACCGCCTACAGGAGTCTGTGGTCTGCTGCTCTGCCGCGTCTTCCGCCAGGTAAGTTGAAGCCGACGATCGCTCGAATCATCGGTGCCTACAGGAGTGTCGACGTCAATCTTGAGCGGGGTAGATGTTCTCGGAGGCTTCTTTGGCTGTTTGCTGTGTCCTAGGCGCCAGCTTTTGTTGTCGGGCATATTCTCGTCGTCGTCCTTTGCTAGCTCTCTCGATAGATGCGTAGCGACAGAGAGCCCCGGGAGCTGAGATACGAAAATATCCATGGTTTCTGTGGGTCGTGACTGCCAGTTAGGTGAGATTGTGCGGGGCGACTGTCGAACTGAAGGGTAGGAGTTGTTGACTGGAAAGGCGCGGTCGTCTACAATCAGCTCTCACCTTCACCTCCGCTTCCGAATCTCAGCATGACGCGCTCTCACCACTTATGACGGCTATGGACGGCTTCTCGCTGAGCTCCAGTGCCGTCTTGACAGAAGGCAAGCGTGACCTCGCCCGCTTTCACTACCTCGAAGATGTGAGCTCTTCGCTCTTTCCTCACCCTCTTGTCACCTGCAGCGTCTGGACCTTTCCATTAGGACACCGAAACTTTGATCAGAGGCAGTTACGCATCGATGATGCTAGATACCTAGGTAGAATCGAATCACGATAGCGCTGGGAAGTCGCGTTTTCTGGGGACGGAAGGAGCATGTCTTGTACTTGACCAGCGAAAGCTTCCACTGTAGTTAAAAACTGTGTACAGCTATACAATATAGATATTGTCGCACTCGCAACTTGATAGAATCCAGATACGAGACGAGGAAACTGCGAAGAATACCAGGGATCAAATATGCCGTCCACGAAGCGCCGGTAGTCAAAAAGAGTGGTCTCACAGACCGGGAACAGAGCCTCATCTCTCGAACTACGTGAAGTTCATAGTCAAAAGTCGCAGAAACGTCATGTTATTGTCAGAGGGCAATCCTCAAGATATGTCTGAAGTCCGCGGCGAAGCGAAGTGTCCACAAACGGCTAGCGCCAGCTGACCCGCTCAACACTCGCGACCTCGGGACAGTCACGGGCGAACGACCATCATTGCACCAACGACGACAAGTTCTGCCCCAGGCTTACGCGTATCGACGTTTTGGAAAGAGCGCAGGTCAACAGATGGTACTGGGCGACTGCTCGCATCGCATTGTGATCTCTGAGATCGTTGCCAAGGGAAGTGCTCTTCCGAGTTTCGGCTGAGTTTGAGTACCGTTTCATCTCACTCCAACCGCTCTGCATCACGGTGCTTATACGGTACTATACTACCTTAACGAGCTTAATTATCAAGGTAGCAAGGTCGACGTTGTTGCAGGCTGAATGCCTTCTTGGACGATGCCGAAGTCTGCTTATGTTGACTAGCACGGAGGGCAATTCTACGTGATCGAAACCAAGCCGATACTACATATTCCATTGCATCATCGTCATACCCCATAAGGATATGGGTACAGAAGCCGCGCGTCTCCTGTTCTTTGGGAAAGCATCGACATCTCTCCGACGTTTTTGACACACTTCAACACACCTCATCCCCGGCCGTGCCCTTCCCGCAGAACCAGACCGCTCCACTCCCCGCCGTTGCTATGGAGCAGATCGTACTCCTTTCGCTAATACAGTACCAAGAAACAGGCAGGAAAGTCTAGACTCCGGTTTCAGCCTTCTCAGCGCGAGGCACAAAGTAAGGTACCAGGATGACTTTGTGATTGACAACGGCGCCTGATGACGACGACGGCGGTGTGCCTGTATGTCAGATGCGCCGTAGCTGGCAGGCTATAAGTTGGAAGTATCCTCAGGCTAGTAGACGCTTTCCTTACTTCAAGCTCACCATCAAGTCAACTTCTTCAAGTCAATCTTCTTGTTTTCCAACCTTTCTATACATTCACTCTTTGTCGCCGGGCGACTTTACCACGTTTACAACTACCTTCTACGCTTCTTCTACACCTACTCTCCGAGTTCAATAATCACCTAAACACTATTTCAAAATGAAGTTCTCCGCTGTCATCGCTACTATCGTCTCCATGGCCGCTTTCGCCATGGCTGCACCTGTCGCCAACGAGGGTATGTTTTCTTTCTAAAACGATGACCAGAAGCAACGACTGACAGGACGAATAGAAGTTGCCGCCCGTCAGAACCACGGCATGTGTGTTAAGGGCACCACCGCCGGTGTTGAGCAGATCGAGGGCTGCTAGAAAGTTTATACCCATGAGAGGATGTAGAAGACGGAGGAGCAAGATTACCACGAGTTGTGACTGGAGGAGAAGGAATCGGAGGATACAATGGTCATCGCAGAACGGCGGTGCCGACACGATATAGAAGCGTCCGTTCTGGTTGCGTTCAAGTAATACAAGACAATTGACAAAGCATCACGGTGTGATGGGCTTGAATCAGTCTCCATGCTCCATGTTTCCTTTCTCACTCGCGAGACGGAATGTCACTCGCATTTGTGGTGCTACGGATTTCCCATTCCATGTGGCAATGATACAAAACGAGTGGTCTAGAACCACTAGTTCATCGGTAGCCTCGCATGAGCTTTGCATACAACGTTTCTGCCTGAGCAGCGTTGCTAGTAAACGCCAAAACAGCAAAGGAACTCAAACATTACCCCTCACTCCAAAAGTACAGACTGTGAAGAAGAAGAAAGATGCATAATTAGGTAAGTCCAACATAACCACATCGCTACATAGGTATATAAACGCTTGAACGCTTCCAAGAAAAAATGCACAAGATAAATATGCCAGCAACATGTCGGTCAGGCACTATGCAACACCATTACTTCCTCCTAGGGGTATGCACTCTCGCTCTGCTGCTTCTTCTCCTTTTCCTTCTCCGCATTCTTCCCCGGTCTGAAAGCATCCAGACTGATCCTCCTTCTTTCCCTTTCCCTGCCTTCGTCTGCGCCGCTAGACTCGGCCTCGCTTTCCTTCTCCTTCTCCTTCTGCTTCTTCTTTTCCACTTCCTTGATGGCTTCTCCGGTCAATTCTTGCCTGTTCATGCGTTCTACTACGTCCTTCTTCCTCGTCCTCTTGTCACCCAACCAGATCAATAGACCGGCCGTTGCATTGCAGGCGATAGAGCAGCAGAGGATAACAGTGGTGATAGCAAAGGGACGAACCTTGTAGTAGATACCCCATGTGCACGCGCCGAGGGATATCTGGAGTAGAGAGTGGCAGTCTAGAAGTACGACGATGGCGACAAGGAAACGGAGAGGGAAGGCATAATGGGTCTCCGTCTCGTGGGGCTTGTAAAAGGAGTGCGATTTGCAGAATTTGGCTTGGTGGTGTTCGAGCTTCTCTTGCTGCTTTGGCGTCAACACGGTGAATTCCCACTGTTTCTCGGGGTCGGCTGGGTCTATAGCGCGTGGTCCAGATACGGGAGCGTGTTCGGCAGGGAGGTCATTATGATCGGTGAGGTCGGGAAGCATGTCCTTCTTACGACGAGACCATGTAAAATGGTGGTAGTGAGCAATGTAGATCATGTGGTATGTGTCGACACAGCGGAAGGGTGCTAGACCGTCTCCTACAACAGCGAAGAGAGCAACGAGAACACTGTCGATGACGTGGACGACGTAGATCTGCTGTCCACCGACATTAGCCCAGCCGATGAGGAAGAGCACCCAGGCCAAGCCGAATGCGGTGATGAGGAAGGCGTAGAGGGTGACTAGGAAGCCAAGTGCTGTGGATTGTCAGTAACAGTTGAGAATATAGTGGTACAGATACTTACGTCTCCTAACATACATGCCGAATCCCTTGAGCGAGCGCTTCATCTTGGAGCGTCTTGAGTGGAGCATGTGCCGTACGTGGTCGTTCACCTCCTTTTTGTCCTCGACGCTCCAACCAGACAAGTCAGTATCCTCAGGAAGAACAGCGAAGCGCGACTCAGTAAGCTGCGAATCTATCGTCATCATGGTGGCCGTCGTGGTCTCAGTCGCCGAGCGCTGGAATCTGGGAGCCGCCTGGGCCGCCTGAGCTTCTGCCTCCGCCTCCGCCTGAGCAGCGCGAGCGGGTTCCAGTATGCGGTTGATCTCTTCCAGACTGTCGGTCTCGCTCTTCCGTCGCTTTAGGTTGTAAGTGGGCCGGCGGTTCAGCCATGGTAGGTTCGGAATGAAGAGCGAGTTTTGCATATTCGTCAAGGAAGTAAGTGTCGCGACTTCGGGGTCGATGGTGTCGAGGACATCGACCATGCCTGAGGTGTAGTTGGACGACATGCCGTCTTCCGCTGCAGGAACAGGAGCATGAGCGCTTGTCGCCGGCGACTTCTCCTCTTCCTTCGTGCCCCAAAAGGGTATTCTAGTCTGTATCGCGCTCTTGACCTTCCGTAGTCGGCTTCTGTCCGGCTCTGGATTGTTGAGGGTACTCTGGCTCCCGTTGGCGGAGGAAAATTGTCCCAGCTCTGCCTCCTCGTCCAGCGCAGGCAAGGGCGTGCTCGCCCTTATTATAGAACCCTGTGGTTGCTGTGCGGATTGTCTTAGGGCGTTGGATGAGGGCATGCGCCGTATGCCGATACTGGCTTGACGGCCGACTTGCGGTCGTCGTGGGTATTGCTGGGGTTTGGTCGGCGCGGAGCTGCTTCTTGCTCGTTGCGCGGCAAGAGTACTTGACAAAGGTCAGCATCGCACTCTCCTCTTTCTCGTGCCTAGAGCATACCTGTACGTGACATGCGACGAGGGATCGGTTGCCCTGGTGGGCTTGGGGACATGTTGGCCAGCATCGATGGATGACTCTAACGAGGTAGGCGGCTCGATGACAGGTTGTTGTGTTGGCTGATCCGCGGCTGCTCCAAAGTCCTGCGCATTCGTCCCAGGCTCGGCGCTCTGAATTCCTTCGTTGACGGCATGCGTGCTGGAGTTATCGTGGGGTGCCTGAGACTGCTGTGGAGCATGCAGCTCGCCCGTGTCGGAGCCCGAAGAAGTCGCGCTGGCGCCTCTGGCGCGCGCGATACGCGTCTTCAACCTCTGTAAATCCATAGCGACCACGGAATTGAGGATGGGGAACGCAAACCCCAGGGCAATTCCCGATAAACATGTCTTTATGACTTGGAAACGGCCGTGGCCCAATGCAGTCTGGCGGCTGAGGATTGGCTTTTACAAGCCTGGAATTTTGTCTTGGGGGACGTCATATTGCGCCGCAACCACTACCACCCCCTTTCCCCCAAGACGACTCACTCGCATCGCACGCGCGACTAACGTTCGCGGGGACGGTCCACTAACGCCAGTCAGTGTTTGGACTACAGAGGTTAACGAGCGATCGTAAGGATCTCACGAAACGTACAGCATGTAGGGCGAGGCCGTTAGGGAGACATGCTCCAGGGAGCGACCTCGACTCCCCAGATCTGAAACTCCGGTTGGCACCCTTGCAATGATCGTTTTCGCTTACGGAAAACCGGATCCTGGGTGTCAGATGCACACTGACGCTATGTCTCGCGAGTCGTGTATGTGTTCTGGCCGTAGCAACTACGAAAAATATATTATTTTCGAGCATTGATATCGTTCTCATACTCAACTGTATTGATCTAAGAGGTTGCGGGATGATGCAGGGTCCCTTTAGTCGCACTGGTAGCTAGCGGCGGCGGGTACCTGACTTAGCGTCTCTTCACGTTCCGCCCAGTACCGCTGGTTTGACGCTTATCGTCTCATCTCAAGTCGATATGGTTGGTATACCGACATTCTGCTCGGGGCCTTGAACACGCCTGCAGCATGATTGTGAAGATCATACACTGTCTGCCAGTCGAGAACTTTGGTTGAGGTGTTGCTTTTTCACATTCCTTCTAACATCTATGACGACATCCGTCCCTCCATGGCCCTCAAAGACCGAGAGGGGTCGATCACCACCCTAAGCGCTTATGAATTATCTTCGAGGTATGTGTCCAAATGATACAACAACGGTCCGTGTTCCTCCTTCAACGCAGCCGTCGCTAGCTCACTCAAGAACCGTTTGGGCAAATCATCGCACTGAAGTAAACCATGGCGTCCGAGACCGCACCAACTATGAACAAGTAGCTCCCTCATTAGATCCCCAGCTACTGTACCTTCGTAGATAATCTTTATACACTCTGGGCCAGGGTTTGTGTGAACAACGTACCCATAAGATTCACGGAAGGAGATCTGCTCATACAGTGCCTGAGTTGCCAGATTACGAGTGTGTAGATCGAGCAGCAATTCAGCTATCACGTATACGTGACATATACGTTCAAGAACGCTCGAGTCATCCTTGAGCGTGATGCGATTCGTATAGACGGCTTCCAAATAGTGCTCAACATCTTCTGATCTCAGCTCAGGGTTTAGATCGTAAAGATTGATAGTCTTCGCGTCAGAGTTGTTCCATCTGCCACTAAGCGCGTTGGCGAAGAACTTGGATCGCGACGTTATGATGGACTGGTGAACAAACAGTTCTGAACGCTGAGACTCAGGCCCAACGAGAACTTTGATGAGAGGCGAGGAAATGAATCTGGGATGCTGTCAGTAGTGGTATAAATCGAATGGCTGTTAGGACTTAGACCCGTCGACACCTAGTCTTAGTACTTTGACGGGTGTGTCTGAAGTTATGGGTGAAGATGTGTCTGAAGATGTGTCTGAAGCTCTCTGTGATTCCGTTGACATGGTGTTCGTAGAAAGGCAGCAAGGTCGTTAAGCTAAGTAGAGAGCTATTTCGTGAGAGAAAGAGGAAGACGAGAACAGTTATCAAAGTTGGAGTTGGATAGCGTTTTCTTTGCGAGATCTAGCTTGACAAACTTTTGGATCCTCTCACTAACCACTCAGTGGTTTGACTACCTGAGGTACGATCTCAACCCAGTAACCCTAATAGCTGTTAGCATACCATTTCTCTCATACATTTCTTTACACTGGTTGGCGTCCACTTACATCCGGATCCTTCACGAAAATGAGCTGTTTGAAAACGTGCTTGTAGCCGTCTGGTACTGTCCCGTGTTTCCCTTCTACAGCCTCCGCAGGCAAACCCATCTGCTCTTCTTTCGCCTCATCCAGCGGCTTGATGACCTCGTAGCCAAAGCTTTTGATCCTTTCCAGTGCTTCAGGGACATCTGGTACTGTGAATCCAATGTGACCGAAGCCGATTCCCGCCGGATTAGAGTAGTCATTGCCAGAAGTATACGACGTAGACGCGTCTGCGGGGATGTGGTACAGCTCTAGTAACCCCTTTGAGGTACCGAGGGTGGACATACCTGTAAACATTTTAGTATTCTGTCGGAGTTATGGGTAAATGTGTGTACCTACCACTATCTCGTGGTCCTAGGTAGTAAATGGTAAATGGACCAGCATTGAAGATGAAGACAACGTGCATGCCCAGGCAGTCACAGTAGAACTTCAAACTCTTCTCCGGGTCTTTGATACGGGTCATGAGATGATTAAGGCGGTACTCGGCAGTTGATGGTGAGCTCGGCCGTGGAGGAGGAACGATGTGCTTGCCGACCTCGTATGGTCCCTGTGGATAGTTTTCGTTAGAAGACGCCATGACTGTGCTGTCACAGATACCCTCGTCCAGAGCTTGCGTTTCTTGTGCAACCTCTCCGGCATTCACAACTACTTATATGTCATTATAGCTTACTAGTCTTAGTAGCCACATGTGGGGCATGTGGGGTAAGTTTGCGGCCTTGAAACCCTAAGAACATATGTTGGTTGGGTAGTGTGCTTCGTCTTTGAATGTTGCATACTCGGCATGCAGCGCGCCTAAAGAATATGTAGATCTTCTTCTTGGGAGAAGGGTGGCGCTTTCAGCTACACCCAAAGTATGCGTCACACTAGATAGTGGCGTTGATGAAAAGGAAGAACACACATATGTGATTGGGAATCTTTTCAGCTGAGCATTCTTCTCGATAAGCTCATCATCCCAGAATGATATCTCGGCGACTACCGGGAAAGCACAGGCGAGGATGTAGCTCAGTTCTTTCGCCGGAATCTACGCTGCGGACAGACATGACCCCTATGCGCTCTTTCATCCCATCTCTAGTACGCGTAACCAGGACGTAGTCTTTGCATATGACTACACCCTCGAATAGGTGGTTGCAGAGCGAGTAATGCAATTCCTCGTCGACATCACTCGTGACATCCAATAGCCATTCATGATCCTCGAAACTGCGCTCGCCAGAGCCGGAGATCATCTCGATAGTACCGCGTGCTGCGTACATTGCGTCTTTGTATGTGCTGGTTGGACGATCAAAAATGTGTGAATGCCGACGCCGTTTCGTTGGGATGTATGCGAACCGAAGGTAGAGAACATCAGCAACTATGCGCAACTGATAAGTGTAATCGAGCGCCAGATTACCGTCATTCTCGAAAGCCGTCTTCACCAATTCTTCCGTCAGAGGTTCATCTGTCCCATCGAACTTGATGACATGGAGTTCCACTGGCAGAATATTGTCCCAGGTCAACGGAGATGTGCATGGCCACAGAACAGGAGCAATCCAGCCCGCCCAGGACCAGCTAGGAAAGCCTTCTCGCCGGATAATCTTCGTGGATGTTTCCGGATTGACGACCCAGCATAGTTCCCGGCAAAACGCAGCATTGAGCTGATGTTTCACATCATCCAACTGAACACCATAAGCCCAAAGATGGGACCACATCCTAGATCTGGATTGGATCTCGGTACAGGCAGTCATGGTGTATGGTATGCCCCAATACTGATAACACGGGTTGTCTTGCGTGGAGAACGACCGGAAGAGACCACGCATTGCGTTTAGAACATCCGATTGATAGCTCAATGCTCGTTTCGTATAGCGCACGATATGCTCGCGGAAAGGATCGTCCCAAGTGCTTCGTATATAGGCACTGCTCCGCCCGATGAAAAACCCTGTTGAGCCAGATGACTTCTCCGTGGTGACTGATTCGAAACAGCTCATTGTGTTGCACTCAAAGATAACCTGCTCCTCAGTGAAGATGAGCTGCAGGCGTGAGTAAAACTCCTCTTGATACGTCCTGCACGGTACGAGTTCATGGTCAGTACTGATGAACACGTATAGATAAGGTAACTCACCAAGCTCTTTGGGACCAAGGTGATTCGCGAATGGGTGTTTTGAAGTCGTCTAACCCTGCTACCCATGTCGCGCCATTCAATTGAATGGAAGGAGGCGTAGTTCGACTTCGACCACCAACACCGGGTAGTCCATGATCAGAGTGATCACCAGCTGCAGCAACAATAGTCACTGCTGCCGCAGAATAGATCATAGCCATCATAGACAGCTGGGTTTGTAGTTGATGCGGATCAGATTGTTGGTCGAAACAATATCTTGGCGATCATAGTCAGCATATGTCCAACATGTTTTTCTGACGTGAATCCTACGCACTTATCGCACCACAGATATCGGTAGCCAAGCTTAAGGGTGACCTTCATTGCATCCTTGATCGTTTCTGGCAGGTTCAACAGGCTCTCCGTAGCACTGCCACAGCTAAGGACACTGTCGTGTTTGTTGGAAGCTGAAGGTTTACCCCAAACGTAGCTAAGTGCAACATACTCCGCACCTGGAGATGCCACGGTTATCTTGGATGACCTGCAGTCGATGACTTTGAGTGCAGTTCTTCCGGAAGCCCACAGCTGAGAAGTCTTGCCTTGATGCGAACATGCATCTCCATGGTAGGTCTTGCAGTGCGTAATCCACTTTCTTAGCAAAGGATAGTCAATGAGGTTCTTCGGTAGTGTACGGAATCGCAGGTTCTCATGTCCGGACTCTGGGAGAATGAAGCGGGAGACAGTGGAATCCTCTGATTGGACGTAGTAGTTCCGGAACGAGAAATCGCGAGGTCCTCCAACTGTTGAAGGTCCTTGATAGTCCAAGAGCCGAAAACGGGCTGATGTCCTAACGGTAGATGACGAACACTTTCCGTGTATTATAGCAGCAAAGAATAGACACAGCGGGCACTTGGAACCGTTCCTGACCACTAGCCTCTCGTTGCAGACACCAACTGGAACAGTAAGACGAGGTGCCAAGTTTTTGCATTGCATACAGAGAGTCGGAACTCTCGATTCCCTTGGAAGATCGGTATTTCGTGCAGAGGCAATGGCGTTCATGATGTTAGCGTTTCGGCAGAGGCGGCGCAATATCTATGACGTCTAGAATAGGGAGACGTGCCCTTCTTATGTCAAAAGCCCATAGCTATTCTCATGCTATCTGCTGCATGTATGCGTGGCATTGCTGCTTGAAGTGTGGCGGGGTAGGAGGCTCAGTCCCGCGCGTGAACATCGAAGAAGCCCCGAGGCAAGGCCATCAGAACGCGCTAGCAGCCGCCCCGCGAACAAGGGTCCAGCGGCAGTCCAAAGTTTCGAGAAGGAACATTTGCGCCGCCTCAACACCACCACAATACCGCCGACATGGAGTTCCAAAGAGGAGAGCGCGTAAACTTGAACTTCGATACCGGCGCAGTCGAGAAGCTGGATCAGGAAGAACAGCATGAGCTCCCCATGCCATCATTCCCCACGTTCGTGGGCGACATCCAAGAGCGCGAATCATCACCAGCTAATCCTCCAGTCGCGCCCTCGTTCAAACCAAATGTGAATGGTTTCCCGGCGCACAAGAAACGCGTACCGAGAGTATCGGCCTTTAAACAGCAACGCGCCGCAAAGGAACAACAAGCTGCCGCGCCACCGAAAGCGCCGGCAACGACGCAGGATGCGCCTAAGCCGCGGAGCGCATTCGGTGTGGACAGGGACGAGGAGAGAAGGACAATAGATGAGGAGAACAGGCAGACGTTGGCAGCCATGTCAGATGCGGAGATTGAGCAAGAGCGACAAGAGCTCATGTCAAGTCTCAACCCAGCATTGCTGCAGAAGCTGCTTATGCGGTCCAATATTGACCAAGGGAGCAATGAGCAAGACTTTGATACAGAGCCGCCAGCACCAGCAGCCACTGCTACCCCGGCGACTGACGAAGCCAAGCCAGAACCTCAGCCAAAGACACCCAGCACGAAGAAAGTCTCCTTCGCGGCACCAGAACCAGAAAACGAAGCGCCGTCACAGCCAGCCTCGACCTCAATACCCACCGCGCAACCTTCGTTAGACGAAAACATCACATCGACAGCCATGCCCGATACGAACGACTCAATACATTTCCCACAACCCCCACAACCACCCGATCTCGACCCAAACGACCCCTCATTCCTGAAGAATCTACACGAGAAATACTTTCCTACGCTACCCTACGACCCCTCCTCCCTATCATGGATGTCGCCCATCGACCCATCAGACACAAAGTCGCCCTACCACCCCTCGCAAACCGCTCTCAACCCCGCCGAACTCCGCTTCGACTTCTCGGGCAACTTGCTAGCACCCAGCGTCGCACGATCGATGCCGACCGACCGGGGTCTCCACCACCATGCCGAAGCCCC
The DNA here is from genome assembly GCF_023758015.1 of Alternaria viburni. Classification (NCBI taxonomy): domain Eukaryota; kingdom Fungi; phylum Ascomycota; class Dothideomycetes; order Pleosporales; family Pleosporaceae; genus Alternaria; species Alternaria viburni. Next base: position 1,098,599 of record NW_026055774.1, read on the forward strand.
TGAGGCAGCAGGCTACACAATTCCCGAACTTGCAGTTACGGCGCGGAGTAAAGTCGCGAGTCAACGGTGCATCGCATACCAAACCCTGGGTCGTATCCTATACAGATTAGGGAGAGGAGAATTCGGGGTTGAGAGCACGGGGCAAACGACTGATGGGCCGGCTAAGGTAGCCAAGAACCCAGAGGTGGAGGAAGACGAGGATGGAGAGGAGTGGGTGGAAGAGGATGTTGGCAGTGCCATTGCAGGCGGACTGTGGCAGTGCGTTGAAGAAGGGCGGGTGATTGAGACGTTGACGGAAGAGGCGAATAAGGAGAGGGGTCATCTGACTGCACGCACGTTTGCTCAGGAGGCGCTGTGGAATTGGCGTAGGGGCGGTGGGAGGAAGAGACAGGCTGTGTGAGCTTCACAATTCAAGTAAGACGACGGATGTATCACATAGATGTATGATATCACGAGAATTCCCCATATGAGTTCGAACTCATCGTTATGCATTACCCGTATTCTATTCATGCCCCATTACCGATACCAAGATGCTTGTCAGCACGACTCATCGGTATCACAGCATACGCTCAACGTAGCTCAAGTCGGCTCGCACATCGCGGGCCCACATCCGGTTGATCGGTCTGTCCAAAGCCGTCATAGTTTTTGCCCCTCTTGGGCGGAGACTCCAATCGAACCCCCTTTCTCTTTGCCGGAGGAGTAATGCTAATAGAAGAGTCTAATCAGCAACCGGTAACTTGGAAAGAGGAAGATAGGAGCAGGGGCTCAGAATAGAAGAGAGCTTACTCCTTCTCCACTCCGTCGATGACCGGCACATCCTTCAAGTCTACCGGCTCCAACGCGGGCATCTCATCGTTAGAATCGTCGTCGAAAGTAACATCCTTCATCTCAATATCCTTCTGGGTATCCTCCTCGGTCTTCTCAGGCTGGCGGCACACGGCCTCGGTATAGTCGTCCACAAGATCGGCTCTTATGTACACGACACCTGTGCTGACCTTCGGGCGGTGTACCTCCTCCTTGTCGAGCACTACGCTCTCCTGCTCAACTTGATCTACATTCTCGTCGTTGTAGACTCTCCACTCATCCTTGTGGAAGTCGTAGATGTAAATCCAGTAATGACCACTTCTGACGTCACCGCGGTGGGTAAAGACAGCATGGAGACGGTAGGGCACGGAGTGGCAGTCCTCGAAGACTGTGTCGATTTTGGATTCCAGCAATGTTATCTGGTCGTCGATGCCTGAAAGATCGGCAGCGAGATCGGCGGCACGGGTGTGGAGCGTATCAGAGAGTTCAGGAGGCGGAGTCGGGAGGAAGTCCTGGGACGAACTCGGTTGTTCATGCTCTGACTTCTCCGTGGCCAGACTGTTGACAAAGTCGCTCGTTGCCTCTAGACATTCAGGGAGGTTCAAGCCCTCAATACCTGTTGTCTGTAGCTTTGTCCTCTTAGCATCTAGCTCTCGCAACTCTTTCTGTTTTGCCCATTGCGCTTTGCGAAGATCTAGCAGCTGCGCTTCGCTTAGTGTCGGTGTTCTCGCCAAGTAACGATCCATATACATCGTTTTCTCCAGGCCAATGTGCGAGTGGTCGTACACAGGCTTGCCCTCCTTGAACTGTAGCCGCTTCACGTTTATGATCTGGATGGGCGCAGCCTTTTCAACGTAATCGTATCGCATACCGCCACCATCCGCTATCTCACCCAAACCGAAGTCTTCGTCCAGGGTGGCATAGAGTGAGCGGTCTCGTTGTCCAGTGGCGACAAGAAAATGGTCTCGAAGCTCTTGAACCTTCTGCACGCCGTCTGACTTTTCCATTACTGTGGTGACGTCGCCGAAGAACAGGTTCTTGATGGCGTCTCCTTGCTCACCTTCGCGCAGAATGCTGTCACCTGTTATGGCACAGGAAATGAGATCAAATATGTTCGACATGACTTCGGCTGCATCCTGTTGTCGAGCGCTCTCCTCAATCCTACCAATTCTCGAAATCGATTGGACAGCAGGCTTGATGGCCGGTTTAGGGTCTGCCCGTGGTGGGATTGGCGGAGGCCGTGTTGGTGGGGCAGGCACATCGCCCTCGCTCTTGCCTGCTGCAACGTCGTCGTTCATGACAGAATCAGCAGGTGTAATCGGCGCCGCATCAGCATTCTCCATGACCGAGTCTGTAGGATTTGTGTTGTCGCCAGTCACGGCTGAGCCGGCTAGAGCTTCTGCAGGAGCGGACTGCATCACAGCAGGTGGAAGCATCGGTCCACTAACTGCAGCTCCATCAATCGTGCCCAAGCCTGCGCCGTCGGTAGTGTTTACTGGTGGTGACTCCACTGGATCCGCGGGATTGTCTGATTTGCATAGTGCGAGTGAAGCGAGGTCTATGGCAGGCTGTACCGTGTCTGTGGATGCGGTGATCATGCGCTCAAACAAAGTCCGCAACTCCCGGACGACTACGCGAGGTTAGCATCGATCTGAAGTAACGAAAGACATACTGACACTTCTGTGCCGTCAAAACCCTTTCGGCTGTGACCCACATGCGCCCAACTTTCTTGTTTTTCAAGCTTTCTGGAGAGAGATCTTGTAGGTATTTCTCGCAATTAAGAATGAGATCTCTCAAGGGCTTGATGGTGAACAGGAATTGGAGAACGCTGTTGAGATAGCAGGTATTACCGATATTGCGGAGCCCAACCGGCCATGAATCGAGGGGGTATTTGTTCCTTCTGGCTGGGGAGGGGTTGACGTGGTTGTCGCCAAACCTCTGTGACTGGTCGTTCTCGATAAGTTTATACGCTGTCTCCATGCGCGCTCGTTCGCTGGAGCCAACATCGTAGGTGCTGACTAGAGAGCCCAAAACTGCAAGTTCGAGCTTGACGGTCCTGTCTGGTTGCTGGAAAAGGGCGTAGGCTTCACCGAGGTCCATTTCAGGCTCGCTCATTGCCCCGAACTTGGCGAACTGTCGCAGTCGTTCGCTGTTGCGCGCATCTGCTATGATATCCAGGGCTTTCCTTGCGGTTTCTATGCTTGCGGGGCTGTCCTGAGTCTATTTGAGTGTTAGCAATCGTCAGAACAACAAACAAGTCATGTCGGGACCCGACGTGCACGGTACCTTTAGCGAATACATGGTCGGGATGAAATCGTCGGCTACACCAAGCTCAAGATCGAAGAACGCCATTGCCTGCTCGTACGTCTCGATAGAACCAGAAGCCTCTGACCGTATTCTGTCGCTGTCACGCACGTCTCCGAGAACTCGCAGCTGCTTTCGTGCCTCCTCAGCCTGTATAACGCTGACATCGGCTAGCCGCGACCGGAAGCATCCTATGATATGATCGTCGCCTATCACGTTTGCGTGGGTTGGATCAATCCCAAAGTACTGGTAGGCTCGCTCGGTATCGCGTTTGCTAGTGAGACCCTGTGAGGCCAACAAAGCAACCTGCATCTGAAGCATCTCACTTTGGCGACCGGCAGCGAGATCCTGCAAGCATTCGAAGTAGTAGGCCTTGTTCTCGATATCGACAGCGCCTTGTCGAGAGAAGGCGAACAGGATTAAAGCGTCGTCGAAGTCACCAACGGCGCCCAGACTAGCGTAGTAACTACATGTCGTCAGTAAGCAGGAACGTCGGTGAAGGTGAAAGCGGGGCACATACGGGTGATCTTCTTCGTGGTTTGTACTGCGTGTCTCCCGTCCCTTCGCCTTAGCGTCTGTGCAGCTTGTCAGTGGCCACATTGTGTAACAAGCGGGGCGTATATGGACATACAATCCGCGCATGCTAACGCTCTCTCCATATCGACTCGGGACGGTGTGGGATACATGGGCTGGTGTCTGCAGCCCACTCGTTCATTCTCCGGCATGCTAAGTATTAATGTATTCAGCTCGTACCGAGCGTCCTCGATCTTGTTGCGCAGCGTCGATTCGAGAGGAGATGCCGCTTCGTCGGGCCTAGGGAGATACCAGACTTCTACGATGGCATCCTCTTCCTCTTCCTGGCGGTTCTCGAAGCCCAGGCGCCGTAATATCGAGTCGCAGTCCCTACCGAAGGTCTTGAGAAACTTCTTGTTCAACAATGGGATGCGCGCCTTGCCCTTCGCGGGCTTCAACGAATCTTGTAGGTATGTGTTCAGGTAATCGGGAGCATCGACCTTCCGCGCCATGTTTGCGTCTGCCCGGTCGCCGGCGATCTGTTTCGCTGCTTCCCATCGTCTCCTGAGCTGGGCCTGGTCGGTCAAAGTGACAATGTCCTGCTCCGAGAAGCATGGCGGCTTCATGCTAATGCGTACCCTGACTGAGCACTCGGGCGCAGTGCAGCGGAAAGTGTAGGTGCGCGGGCGCAGCTGAGCCTCGATTCCACCGGTGCCACTCGAGTTGTCTTCTCCTTCGTAGAGGAAGTGGTGCAAGGCATAGTCCTCGTTGCCCTTCCCACACGACTTGATCTTGGTGGCATCGGTGCGGTGGTCGACACGCACATCGACATGCCAGCGACACTTGTTGCAGTATGAGGCGACCTTGTATGTGGTATTCGGGGTTGCGTCTTCGCCTGCAACCGGCAACAGCGACTGCTCAGGCTTGGTGAAGAAAATGTGGCGGCAGTTCCTGAAGGGTACGGCGGCGACTGCTGGGGCTTTGCTGTCGTGTTGCGGCGGGGCACTCGTCAACAAGTTCCGACCGGCCCGTTCTTCGTGTCGCGGATCGTATGTGAAGAGGTCCTGGAGTAGCCGCGGCGCCGTCTTGCCTGTGAGTCGTGGTTAGCACACGCTGGTGGGACGAGGGTGGACAAAGTACCAGGCGCCATAGCTGTTGTGTTCGGTGGGGAGCAATAGTGTGGCGTATACTATGGATGACAGAATGGTGGGTTTACTGGCAGCACAACATGCACGGCGAGATGGGTGGAGAAGGGCGAAGACGGGAGAAGTTGCTACTGTGTGATTGAAGCGTTTACAGACAGAGCATCGTGGGCGGCGACCGCCTAGTAGAAGCACTACAGTGCTAGATTCAGGAAGAACAAGACTGCTAGCCCACGTGAAGAGCCCTGACGCATGCAGCTACGCACAAGAAAACACAAGACCGCAACAGTACAAGCGGCGAGGCACACGGGCTCGCGGCATTCACTGCGACAGCTCGACGACGCGGCGCGCGATGATGCAGCCAGTGCCCGCCCGCCGCCGCTTGAGCCCTGAGCGCCAAGACGCTTATGGTCTGGCGCATCTTCCCGCTGCCGACTTCAACAACGTCGATAGAGCTCCCAAGACGACACCCACGCCCAATTCGCCCGCCATGGCCGACCAATACGTCACCTACCACCCGCGGGACGCTCTCTCCAATACTGCGAACACGACCCTGCAGACCACGGCTGCCGGCGCCATCATTGCCGGTGTCCAGAACACACTCAGGAAACAGAATGTCGGAGCCATGGGCATCCTCACCCGGTCGGGAGGCATAATCGCGCTATACGGTCCGTAGCAGGTCAATTGCAGGAAAATACATTCGAACGAAGCTAATTGACGTGCAGCCGGTGTGGGAGCCGCCTATCAATTCACACTGGACGCGACCAGTAACCTGCGACAAAAGGATGACTGCTACAGTGAGGCAGTTGCCGGTTTCGTGGCTGGATGCGGTGTCGGTGTTGCCAGTACGCATGCTCAGGACCGATACATACGCCGGTACTAACAGTTCACAGGGCGAAGCCTTCCATTCATGCTCGGTGCCGGAGTATGCTTCTCCACGGTCCTCACTGCCTACCGTTACACTGCTGGAATGCGCGGTATTGGAGACATTCGCGACCAGGTCGATGACGATGGCGAGGTTGAGCGCAGGGAAGAGCTGAAGAAGGTGCGCAGGCGGCCAATGTCCGAGACTCTGCAGCAATTGGGCGAGGGACGAGGTATGTCCAATAAGGGCCAACACACTCTTGCTGAAGCTGACTTCACCAGGAATTTACGGACCCGGATACGAAGAGAGGAGGCGGCAACGACTGTTGGAGAAGTACGGCGTCGACGTCAAGGCAGCGCAAGAAGCCGCTTAGAAGCATTACACATTTCCTTGGAGTCACAACGCAAACACCACACAAACCTGGGCCACATCTGGCTCGTGTATATACCTCAAACAATCGAAGACTTTATCAAGACTCTTCTTCGCCCCCAAGATCAATGCATGGCGTCAGCCCTCTCATCTTAGTCTGCTTCAACGACATCGAACATTCGTCTCTACTATCAGATAACTAACTTGTCAAAGTGCTGAGCTAAGGAAGGACTCTACCATAGTTGCGCGTAAGGATAAAATCCATCTCATCGCTTATGCTGCAGGCCGACTGGTATTGTGCATTGGACAGGGTTCGTGTGCGATGTGCGGAGAGCTTATAGTGATGTTTGGATTCCTCCAGTTCAAGAAATGTATTTCGGATGATAGCCATGCTTCAAAGATCCATACATCTGACAATGCACGAGACGCTATTGGTGAAATGCGGGGTAGCGTGCATCCCACCAGTTCGATGATGTCGCGTCTTTCGACCCTCAATCTGGTTCTACTAGTAATTGGAATCGGTGACACAAAAACCTCTGCATTATCGACCTGTTGCATTGCCAGACTGTCACCTAAGCTCGTAGTTTCTGTACTTCATTGGTCTTCACCATGTTGCGGTTTTTCGCGCGCACCATGCGCGTCTCTTTCAACCCCACTAACCAACCCACCGACGCGTGAACATCCCACCGAAGAACTTCGAGGCTCAACGCATGCCGAAAGACAATAATAGGGCTGGCGAATATTAAACCTCACACCTCAACTACCTTAACGTCGCGACAACACCCGACGCGCAATGGCCGAGCCCAACCTCAAAGAGACCTTCTACCGCCAGTTCAACCAAGATGTCGCAAGTCCGTCTCCCACATATCCACCACAGCATGCGCCTTGACTAACACACTCAGCACTTCGCGCGCAAATCGAAAACCTCTCTTCCGTATCAACATCCGGCGGCGAGCGCAATGAAGCAATAGACAACTGCCTGGCCGGCATAAACCGAGTAGCCCTCGATGTCCAGGACGCCTCGAGCTATCTTCCGGCTTACGATCAACGGACGTACAGCGAGGTGCGTCATATGCCAAAAGAAATGCAGCTTTAATAGGGGATAGGAGGCTGACAAGAAAGTGTAGACGATCAAGCGTTTGAGCGAGAAGCTGTCAGAAGTGAGGAACAGCTTCGATCCACCCAAGAAATTCAGTTTCAAGAACAGAAGCAAGGATATCGCGAAACCAGACACTGCACCTGATACATCGAGCGCGAAACCGTCCTCCACATCGGAACAAACACCGCCATCACAGCAACAACAGCAGCACGACACAACGCAACACGACTCTTCTCCGTCAGCGCTCTCCTGGAAATCCCACGCCCGTATAACCCTCCCTTCATCTCCCCACGAAACAAGTTCACCGACAGTGTCCCACCTCACCCACTGCATCGTCGATCTCAGCGCCCCAACGAAAGCAAACGCGCCCTTCGCTGCCCTCTACCTCCGCTCCATAAGCTCGTCGCTCATAATAACCGGCCAAGTCGCAGGCGCAATACACATCACCGATGTCTCCAACAGCATCATAGTGACGGCGTGTCGGCAGTTTCGCATGCATGGGAGCAAGAACGTGGATGTATATCTACATAGTACGAGTCGGCCGATCTTTGAGGACTGTGAGGGCCTGAGGTTTGCGCCGTTGCCTAGTGTATATGTTAGTCTTCTCCTGGTACTTGCAGTCTTTGCTGTGTAAACTTCGCTAACGACCGTATAGACGACACCGGAGATCGAACAATCGCCAAATCAGTGGGATCAAATCGACGACTTCAAGTGGTTGAAGGCCGAGCCAAGTCCGCACTTCAGTCTGCTACCTGAAGCCGGGCGCATATCTGAAGACGCGTGGAATGAGAGCATACCCGGGGACGAGAATGAGAGCCCGGATGATACCCTGAAGGCCTTCGGTGTACGGTGACGGAAACCGACCATCAACATAGCCATGTAACAGGTCTCTCAACCTTGGCGTACACTCTAGCCACTGCGGCTTTCTGGCTTGTTTCAATCATGACAAATTCTGAGAAGACATCACAGTGCAACGAAGATCTTTGTTAATGGCCGAAGTAAAAAGTGTTGTATATTACATGCATGCTGATCTGTTGCGGCCGTGTAACTGGTAGTACATGTGAGGAAAACCCTGTCTGGCTTAAAGAACACTCCCTAAAAAGATCATACCACTTCCCTTGACCTCGTCAGGCCCACATTGTAGGCATGTGGACAGAGTTGGAACGCTCCATGCTAAACGCTATACGCGATGCAAGAATGTCTCACCATGTCGACCTCCTTCAACAACAGCGCATCTCCTTCACGACAGAAAGAGACCGATGAGAGAGCCACGCTTTGGCTTATGCAAAGTGAGCGAAGACGAGAGCAACGACAATAGCCGCGAGGGAACTCTTTCCGGCACCGACGACATGGCCGGTGTTGATGGGCACTTCGATGTAGCTGGGGTAGGGGACAACAATCGTGCCGTTGATGCCGCCAGATGGGTAGGGATAACTGCAAAGACTGGTCAGTGAATATAGAAAGTATCAAGAATCATTAAGACGTACCCAGATCCAGAGGGACCACCAGAGACACCTGAAGGGACGCTGGTCGGGATAGCTTGCGTATTGGTGTTGGTGTTGGTGTCATTGCCAGGCACGTCTGAAGGCCCTGCCGTGATGTACGAAATGAGAGTCTGTGTCTGATAGCTCGTAATCCTAATAGTGCTATCGATGACCGTGGATACAGGACCTGTTGTGGGCGAGGGGCTTGGGTAACCAGGAGTAGTAGACAATGACGCTGAGTTCGTGCCAGAGGCGGTACCCGAGGATCCTGTGGCGGTAGAAGATGTAGAATCTCCGCCTGTGTATGTCGGAGCAGCTTCGATAGAGCTTCCAGGTGGGGCAAAGTAGTTGCTCGATGAAGGTCCGGCTGAAGGGCTTCCAGAGGGTATAGCAGAGCTGGCACTTGGGTAAGAAGCTGTAAGAGAAGTAGGTACAGCATCCGTGTTGGACTTTGTCAGTGCAGTTGAACTACCTGATGGCACGAGGTATCCACTGGAAGACGGTCCAGCAGGGCGAGATGGGGCAGCCGAGTAGCTCGATGACACTGTTGGTCCACTTGGGTATGGACTTGCGGGCGATGAGACTGTGATGGAAGTCGGTACGGCATCTGTGATAGAGCTTGCTAACCCAGCTGAGCTAGCTGGCGGCACGACATAGCCACTCGACATTGAGCCGGTGGAGGCGGCTCCCGGAGACGTGGGCACATAATCCGTATTGCTGCTCGGTGGCACGGATGAGCCGGACGGTACGTAGCCTGGTGTTGAAGGAGTGGCTGGGTTACCAGAGCTTGGCCCTGACGAGGGGGTACCTATGGACGTAGGAATTGCATCCGTGTTGCTGACAGGTGGAGCTGCTGAGCTAGCTGGGAAAGTAGAGCCTGTGTATGACATGCTGGAGACCGCTGAGCTACCAGGGTTCACGGGACCTGGGTTAGTGGGTGATGAGACCAGGGAGCTGCCCGGAGGTGCGACATATCCATTTGAAGAGCCAATGGAACTAGGCCCAGCTGATGAAGCGGGATATGAATTGCTAATGGCGTTGGTGTTGGTAGATGAAGGAACCACGACGACACTGCTTGCTCCGGTTGAAGGCAATACATCTGTGACGATCGTGACTCCAGTGCTTGGAGATCCTGATGGGAGCACCACACTCACGCTAGGAGGCGTAGCATATGCGCTGGATGGGGAAATACCTGTTGGCAGAGCACTCGTCTGGGGAGCAGAGCCACTGGGATATTCAGAGCCACCTGGGAAGATTTGAGACCCTGAGATGAGGCTGACAGAGATGCCCGCGGAACTGGTGGGGTAGGCGGAGCTAGCAACTGATGAAGGAGCAGCCGTAGTTGGAGGTGGCCCATACCCAGGAGGCGTCGAAGAAAGTAGACAGATCGTGGTTGTTGCAGTGACATAGACAACAGATGTCTCAGCAGTGGTGGTATAGGGAGGGCAGCTCGCAATGTCGGTGCAGATCTCCTGGATCAGGTGGGTTGACGTAACCATAATGACCGTGGAGTGGGTATCGGTGAGGGCACGCTCGACACCTGTTGACGTTTCAGAGTTGTTTGAACAGCCAGATAGCGATTGAGGTAACAATGATACTGAAGGAACTGCGTGAAGTTAACTTACGAGGAGCTGCAAGAGGCTGGACTGCAAGAGCAGTACCCCCGAAGAGGGCGGCAAGCTGAGTGACCTTCATGTCAAGCGTCGAGCTGGCGGCTGTGGTGAGATGAGATTGAAGAGTGCACCAGATGGGCAGAGGTGAGCAAGATGACCAAAGGAGCAGGCCAGTTGCTGACGGAGGGGCGAAAAGGAGTGTGGTAAACGAGTGTAGGAAGCTGGGTGCAGAAGAGAGATGATAAACACTGGGCGATGGGCTTTATCGGGGAGGCACGAGTGCCAAGGGATGGGTGACCGCCGTGAGAAGCTTCGGGGGTGAGATTGGGAAGGTGCTCCCAGGTCATGACAAATTGATTCGGACAGCAAGGGCAACAACACCGGAAGCCACCGAAGCGGATGAGACTACAGCTACGTCATGACAGGTCTATCGCAACCCGTACTACAAGCGCGATTGCGGATAGGGAAGCTGCACTGTTGCATATGAGCGGACCTTCACCCCGATGATGGGTAGGACTGTTGCCAAACGACCAAGTGCTGTTCAAACTCATATGCAAAGACCAGAAGGATCAGATGGAAGATGTAATTAGAAGAATGAGATTCTACATACATGCGGGTATACTGTAGCTTGTCATCTTGATGCTTTTGACCCAAAACGCCCGGATGTGCCAATCCGTGTATGGTCACCCAAAAACCTAGCTCGGTGCCAGACGCTACTGACGTGTCGGCAAATACGCACCACCAGCAAGTACCAGGTTCATTCTAGTGAACTGCACCTTGTACACGGGACTTTCCTTGGTCGGAAATACACTGATCTGGTCTGCCGAGACACCGGTCTCCTTGCTGGCTTTCTTTCCTGTCACTGTGGTTCCACTCGCGCCCTTGGTCGTCATAGCACCGTCCGCCTTCGCAGCCACGCCATCAGCAGCCTTGTCACTGGTCTCTTGGAGCACATCCCAGACACGGACTGTCTTGTCCGCTCCGGCTGAGACGAGAACGCTCGATTCCACACTCCAGGAAAGCGACCAAATACCACCCTTGCCGTGTCCTCGCATGCGCTTCCGCCTTCGTCCAGTCTCAAGAGTCCAGAGAATGATGTTACCTGCATCGTCGGCGGAGGCAAGCGTCCTGCCGTCGGGAGAACATGCTATGGCGGTCACGTTGCCCGTGTGGCCCGTGAAGAGGCGTAGACAGTTACCACCAGCGATGTGCCACATGCGTACTGTGCGGTCGCAAGAACCAGTGAAGATGTAAAGGTTATTGGGATGAAAAGTAACGCAGTCAACGTCATTGTCGTGACCAACATAGATGCGTAGAGGTTCAATGTGATCTGTTGACCACAAGCGTGCGGTGCGATCATTTGAACCAGTAAGGAAGTAGTGTCCATAAGGTCCCCATTGCAGATCCCAGACTGGATTGTCGTGTCCGCGATAGGCTACAAGACATGTATATGTGTCTAGCGACCAAAGTCGGACTGTTTTGTCCTCTGAACATGAAAGAAGGCATTCTGAATTTGTTGGTGGTCCGGATGGGTACGGGTTTGCTGTGGAAGGTGAGAAGGCCACTGCAGTGACTGGACCGGAGTGGCCGACGAGCCGTCTTGAAGACGACGGTTGTGCGTCTGGCGCATCGTTTGGAGAGGTGAGTGGACTGCCGTCCATGGACCAGACCCGTATGTAAGACTCGTTCATGCCGGCCGCGACAAGCTGATTGTCACCAGAGAAGTCAATACAGTTGATGCTATCATTGGGTCAGCTACATTTTCTGAGACAGAATGACGAGTGAACTTACCTGTCGTAGGTGTTATGGAAGGTGTACATGGTGACGCTGACAGCTGGGCCAACGCCGCCTGTTCTGCCTTCCATCTTGTAGCGATCTCGGTGCTCGATGATCTTCTGAACCTCCATGGAGACGTCGCGCGCAAGTGAAGGCGGCAGAGGAACAAACTCCCGCGAGGGTCCGTCTTCTGTTGGCTCCTGTTTTATGCGTTGCTCGAACTCCTCTACTAAGCTTGCTTGTCCCGGTCTTGGCGCGCTTTTAGCATCCTCGTCCTGTAAAGCTGCGCGGACATCTTCCTGCAGATCTGCCTCTTGTGGGTATGCGCCTAGCTGCAGCCTTATACGGGCAGCCTCAGCTTCCGGATCATGGCGCGCAGTGAGGGGATGGCCTGGGGCGTGTCCTGGGATACCTTCGTCTTCTGCTGGAAGCTCGTCTTCGCCATGTCCACTTGCAAGGATTGCTGCTATACTCTTCTCGGCCGTGGCCGTTCGGTCGACGGTCACGATGTTCAGGTGTTCCCGGATCACGTCTATGATTGTCGAACCGCCGTCAAATTGCTTCGACTCGAGGAACTGAATGAGATTGAAGAAGGGCATTGTCGTCAGCGTGATGCGGTATTTGTTGTCGATGTATAGCTTTGCGATGCGGCTCTCCTGCAAATGTGCTTGTAACCGGACCTGGCGAAGTGTTTTGATATCTTCGTCGTGGTCGCGCTCGAAAAGACCCTGATACGTCGCGAAGAAGGTTTCCGCATCCTTGGTGTAGAAGTCGCGCACCATGTCGAGGTACGAGTAGACGAAAACAGGCCACAGCAGCTTCCGCAACTCTGGTCTGTACAAATCCAGGTTGTCTTCGGTGTATTTGCGAAGGAGCTCGAATGCTTTTGTGTATCTCGCGCCGCCCGCTTCGGTGCTTTGCGCTACGAGGGATTGGCCGTTAGTCTGCGGTTCAGACTCTTTTCGAAGCATCGCCTCGGTGCGGACATATCCCTTTTTAGAGAGGTACTCCAGTACCTGCATGAATGTCAGCAACAGCCTTTTAAATCACGATCATCTACATGATGTCAAGCAGCAATCAATGCTTCAAGTGCGCAGTACCGAGGTGTGGCCACCGTTGTTGGTCGCATAACTCTTTCCGTACGCCGATGCGTTCATATTTGGCTGACTTTACGAAGATGGGAGGGTAGGAGGCAGAGCGCGCGAGGAATGCAACAGTCGCAGTATGAGAGTTCTGTCGTGGTAGACGTAGCGAAAAAGTGCGCGCGACTTGAAAACGGGATCGCGCAAGGCAGACGGGAGTGTAAGTCGAGAATACGGCCAAGGACAGCTTTCTTTCACGAAACGCGACGGCCAGAGACCGCGCGGACAATGCGCCTTCACCCGCCGCAATTGTGCAAACCCTGACAATAGCAAACACGACTGCAGTGAGAGAGAAAATGTTGTACCTACAATCTGATTTAAGTTTTGCTGCGATTGCGGCCCCGAGGCACCTGGCGGCGGAGGTCCCCCTTGTGGAGGCATGGCGTTGTGTGGTGGTAAACCTGCGCTGGGCGGTCCATTTCCCACGCTCATTTGCCTCACAGGCCCGGGCCCTTGAGGGGGCCCTGACATGGTTGTGGTGTTGTTCCTTCTCTTCTACGTCGGCAGGGAGCAGCTCCTTCACCTCGAGGCTGGGTGGAGACGGGTCGCAATGTGCATGGAGGGCCGGAAACGTCTCCCGGTGGTCGCTCCTGGGTCGCAAGTGGTATTGGAGCTGTTTTGACGCGTGGCGACTTTGAGTTGATGGGGGTATCGCGTCTGAAGCTTGCCAGGACGTCACCGAGGCTTGCCGTGATGCGGAGTGAAAGTCGGAGGTGAGGTTCGCTGCGCGCGGCCTGCCAAGCATGCGCCGGTGCGCGCCTGCATTGCGGGCCCTGAGCTTCCCCAGCTTCGACTCCAAGACACCAGGCACACAGCACGCAACTGTCGCATTACTTCCTGACAAACGTGCTGCTGTCGCATACACTTCGACTGCAAATCCGCACGTCTACCGATTGCTCTACCTCACTAATTATCCCTCCTGTCCACACTCGCCAAACACCCCGCCATGTCTACCGAAGCTAACCAACAAATCGCAAACGAGACGGACCAGCAGCAAGCCGGAGACGCGAAAGCATCTGAAGAGCCGAAAACGTACCGGGAAGTCGCCGCCGAACACATCGATACCCTCAACGAGATCAACCACCAAATACCCAAACTGCTCAAGTACTTCGCAACTGCCCTGAGCCAGCTCACCAACGATCCGATCCCCTTCCAACATGACGCCATGCAGTGTACACCGGGTACCCTCGAAGCGCGCAAAGAAGCCTTTCGCATCAATGCCCTCTTCTGCGGAGCATCCTGCGAAGTAATAAGATCAGAGTTGGTCAAGCAAATAAACGCTCTCGAACGCTACAAGGTCATACCGAAGAGCCATCCCAAGTTTACCGTCAATCAGAGACAGGGGCAGGGGCAAGCCCAGAAAGGCAAGGAAAACGAGAGTGAGGTCGTGGATCCGGAGAAGGAAGTCAAGAACGGAGGTTACGGCGAGTTTGACGTTGGTGTATTGAATGCGAGGGCAAGCTCGGGACAGGTTGGGACAGAAGATGTGCTGGACCGTGCGAAAGCGATTCTGGAGGAACTACAGAAGCGGACTGGAGGTGCGGTGGGCGATGAAGAGGACATGGTCATTGATGGGTGAGGAATCGTGGCGTAGGGATGTACGACCATCGAACCAAACAACCAAGCACCAAGCACACGATGCAGCGCGGCCCAGGCAAACCCAGACGATATACCCGACCCTATATGGCGCGCAGCGTACGGAACGGGGACTCTCGGGATATACCTGGAAACTGAACAGCAGTCGCAAGGGGCAGCAAAGCCGGAATGGAGGGCAACTGAACCTGGACAAACTCCATGTCGCCCTGCCAACACTCCTGAAATGTAGCAGAGCGAGGAAAGTCAATGTAGACGCGCAAAACTGCTCACGTCTACAAGCGGACAGATGAACAAAACAAGTGATATTCGATACTTTTACACATAAATAATGCCGGCCCAACACCAGGGCCTCAGGCTTCGCTACAATACTCCCGCTACACGTCTCCTTCCAAAATCCAGTGCCCCTACTCTAGTGCCTTTTTCATGATACCAATGTCCTCGGGTGTAGTTCGACAGCACCCTCCAATAAGACCGGCCCCAGCTTCGTTCCACTCCCGCGTCTTCTCAGCCAACGTCGAACCTTCCGTTCTCTTGCCTTCCCACTCCCGCGCCTTCGCATTCCACTGCTCACCAGAGTTGGGATACACCATCAAGGTCCCCCTCTTCACCAATGGCTTCAAAGTCTTCAGAGCAGCCAACCCCAAATCATCTGGCACACAGTTGAAGCCCAGCGCAACTACCTGGTCTACATCATCGAAAAGTGCTGCGATCTCAGAGATGGGTGTGCCGTCGCTGATGTGAGAGCCATCCCGTAATGTGAAGCCAAACCAAGCTTCCGTGCTGGGAAATTCTGTGGTGAGCAGGTCCAGGAGAGCTTCGGTTTCGCCTTTGGATGGTATCGTCTCAATGCCTAGGATGTCGGCACCGGCAGACACGAGGGCTTGGATGCGGCCGCGGTGAAAGTCCTTCATTTCTTCCTGAGGAATGGAATAGTCGCCTCGGTATTCCGAGCCATCTGAAAGGAATGCGCCATACGGGCCTACGCTCCCCGCTATGAACAGTTTACTTCGAACATCCTCATTTGTCTCGGCAACGTATTCATCTCTTGCTTGCTGGGCTAGTCCCACGCTTTTGCTTACGACTTTTCTGGCTTCTTCTTCACTCAAGCCCAGGTGCTTGACTAGTCCCGGAATGGAGGCTTGGTAGGATGCTGTGATTGCAACATTTGCGCCTGCGCGATAGTAGTCGAGATGTGTTTGTTTTATGAGGGCTGGCTGATCAAGCAGTATGGATGCGGACCACAATGCGCCGCTTATGTCTGCTCCCAAGGTCTCCAGGTATGTTGCTAGCGCGCCGTCCAGGATTATGGGGGAGCCTTTAGCGATGTGGGCAGATAATGGGTTTGGTGCCGGTGACGATGCCATGATGATTGTCGCGGAATCCTTTGTGTGTATCCAAGAGATGAGAAGATGAAGTCAATCTTAAAATGGGAAGTTATTGGTTAGTAGTGTTGAAGCTGTGTGCTGAGATTTAGTCATAATCCGATGTGCGGAGTTTCGAGCGCCGATGCTCAGTGGGCATTCGACATCAGAAGACCGTTCTACTTGGAGGGTGAATGGCTCTACTTCTTTTGCATTATGATCCCAGCCAAACAATATCAGCCAACATGGAGCAATCAAAGATAATATGCCGCTGCCTGACTTGGTCGTTGAGTGAGTGGAAGAGGAGGGTTGGGGGAAGGAACGAATCAGAGATTAGCGCTAACCCTAAATGTGGGTTCCGAGGTGCCCCTGCCGTCGCGTCGCGTACATTCCTTCCACACGCGACATGCGCAACACAGCTACCGCAGTAAAGACAGTAGGCGCCTCCAGCTCGCATCTGTCGGTCTGCAGGCAATTGTTGAACACGCCTACAACGTATCGCTCATTAGGTGTTATTGACCCAACTCACCGCCCCAATCAAGGAAAGAATTGATCACCCTGGAGCCTACATTGACGCCAGATTTTCTCATTTGCTAAGTTTATCCCGGCATTGTCTACAGACCTGTTCGAATTTCTTCCTCATATGAGGTGTCAGCATACTCCGAGTCTCGGCCAACAGTCTAGCCGTACCCGCTCGCTTCACCAGTCAAGCAATCATGGAGAGCTTTGACCCGTCATCGGGACTGGTCTTTAGGGAAAGTACGACGGCTTCTGTCCGTTCAATGGTACCCACATGGACAAGCCATTCTCGTGGTAGAAGGGTGGACCCATCGAAATACCGCCGGCAAGCTGGAGGATGCGATACTCTGCAAGCAATGGCACTCCGTGCTTGCGTCTGGAATGTTGACAATATGGAAGTTGAAGCTCTGCAATGGCTCGGATGGTCATATGCTAGCCGCTTATACGAACACATCAAGTACAACGACACACTGTCCTTCCGTACATGGAGTCTCTTCCAGAAAGCTTTCCCGGAAGACATCGATCGTCACTCTAGGTTCAGAGTCCAGGACAATCCTGGGGGTCTCCTACCCTCTGTCGTCGACCGATTGGCCAAGCTCGATGCCCGCACGCTGACTTTTCTGTGTATCCGGGTGTCCGATATAACAATTGACCAACTTGTTGCCCTTAACAAGATCGAGACGCTCGCAGTTCTCACATTAGAGGTTGGAAGAAGCCGGCAGAACGCAGTACTGTCACTTCAAATGATGCGCGACTGGGGACGAAGTGTTGGCGAAAGTGGTGCAATGAGGAGTCTGCGGGTACTTGTCATCAACAACTACATCAGGCTTCCGAAAAAACCGCTCTTGGAGTTCATCTCGTCCTTTCCGGGTCTAAAGCTAGTTGGAATCCACAGTCCACAGTTACCCGATCCCGCAGAGTGTGGGGAAGGCTGGGGCATACATTCAGCTTCGGCCCTTCTTAGCGAATGGAGTAGTTCCGGTCTAAGGAGAAATACCATCGTGCAGCAACTGTACGAAGCATCTTTTGTATCCTCTTCCGAAACATCACGAGACGCTACTACTGATGGCTGCAAGGCATACCGATCCCTCTCCTTTCAGTATGCTCAAGGGAGCAAGAGTTTACGAGATGACGACGTCGCGTGGTTCATACGGAAGCAACAAGCCAAGCGACCAAACAAGCGTGCTGGTGAATACAAACCTCCACCAGATGGCGGCAAAAGGAGGGTACGTAACGACAAAAAGGTCGATATGGGTTCGCTGCTGGGTAGTTTTGGTTGATCAAGGTACAAGCCAGAAACAATATGGCTGTTATCGGAGTAAGAGAAGGTGTTATCATACAGCCAGAGGACACTCGGTGTCTATTTGGGTGTTCACGTTTGTAGAGAACGACGTTGTATACCACCAGGCTACCTCATGTCACACACGATCTACCGCCTGAGCTCTGTCACGCTTTCCGCTGCTGTTGAACCTGTCCCACCTTCATGTGAGATGAGATCATACCGGCTTGTTTGCATATATCAGTAACTTCTTCCCTCAGAGTTCATGCGATCAGGAGCGAGATATCTCTACGTTGTCGCTAACTTAGACCTAGTGGGCCAGTAGCTGCGTTTGCGTCGTGAAAGGAAACAAAGACTACGTCATAGCCGCGATCAAACTGTCTGCCTAAAGTCCTGGCGATATTGTATTGAGTTTGTATGCTTCACTTACAAATCCTTCCGTAACGATCCGCCCTTCGCACCGGTCACAGATTTGCAACCACGCAGATTTTTTCACAACAGCTAACCAAAGCAACGAGACCAACACACCCTTTTGCACTATGGATAATACACCAGAGAATGTACCGAAGCGTTCGGAGAAAAGCCCCTCTACCTTGTTCGCTCAGCTCGGAGGCATACCTAGCGAGACATCAATTCCAGGAGGGTCTAGAGTAATGAGTTCCGAGTATGGCTCTGGGATCAACGCGCCAGCAGTTCAGCAGGCTCCTGGCAGCTTGTTCAGGCAGCACAGTACTAGTGGCTTATTTGGAGGTAAGGCCGCTGCTCAAGTCGCTGCTGCTCAAGCAACTGGGCAACCGGTTCCTGGCGGGCTATTTGGTGGTGTAAACCGGAACCTATTCGACGGATTTACCGAGCCGCCACCGCCGAGTAGCGCAAATGCTCGTCCACTATTTGGGTTCGGTAGCTCATCTCATTTCAAGCCTGACACTGGAGGTGGACTCTTTGGCAATCTAGGTCAGGCTAGCAACTCGCGCAAGGGGAGTCTGTTCGGACATGTAGCGGCCGTGGATAGTGAACCTGCTCGCGCCGATCAGCAGATGTTGAGAGTACCGGATATTCGCGTCGTCGAAGACCAGGCAGTCAAGTAGATACCTCCCCCCTTGATTCCTCGTGTATAAAACTGACAACAGTAGCTTCGGAAGTGATCTCCTTACCATCCACGCCGGCAAGGACGAGCGTACACGAACCTTCAGTATCCACTCTGAGCTCCTCACTGCCCGGTCAACCTACTTCAAGGACTTGATATCCTACGACGGTGACCAAAAGACATTTGATCTGCCTGAAATCAACCCTCGCGCGTTTGCTCTATACTTCCAGCTCATCTATACCGGTCGCATTCCAAGTAAACCCAACGACGCATCCGATGCTGAACACGACGAGTATGCCCTTCTGTGCAAGCTCTACACCATTGCCCACCTTGTCAAAGATGTCAAGGCCGAGGACTCTGCTCTCGATGCTATCTTCGCCAGGGCTACGGAGAGCGCGGGAATCCCATCAAGCGAGCATGTGTGGATCGTCTACGCCGGCACTGAAGGGCCCTGCAAAGCCCGGAAGATGATGGTCGACTTCTATACCTACAAGGCAACTGGAGAATGGATGAGAGCACAAGGCGAGGACGCACATGGACGAGGTTTTCCGCCAGAGTTTTGGAGTGAGCTGGCAATGAGCTTGGTGGACAAGAGGAGCCTGCCAGATCGACGGATGGCTGGCATGGACGCAAATGAATACCACGGACAGTGAGGAGGGATATTAGATAGGCGAACAGATACACTCGCGTTGTTGCATGTCCGATGTACAGCCTAGAGTTGCGAATGGTATCGAAGGGCATACGAAAGTAATAAACGAGTAACAGCATGTGCGTGGCTCTCAGGCCGGCTGACAGCGACTGAGGCTTTGAATCCACTTGTGAACATCCTGCTTGTCGTCGCTTATTACCTGTCTCGGGCTTCTGCGTTTCAGCGTTGCCAGCAGATGACATCGCAACTGATCCAGGTGACTCTGATCTCGATCTGAAACCAATGGTTCATCCACACGCCAATGGAAGCTTCTCGAAAGTCAGCGAGCCACTCCCAACATGCTCATGAGTCGTGGATGAGACTTCTGCACTTTGACTAGTAATGATGCCCAAAGCCTATTGATGGACTATGCGCTTTTGTTGAGGCGAGTCACAGTGCGCGTGCGCGAGCGTGATGAGATAGTGACACAAGATAAGAGAACGTCATGTCGGGAAGATAATCATGCCTTTGACCAGTAACCAGAACGCGGGATTTGCGGCAACGCAGCTGAGCATTTCACACGTGGACAAGCGAATGCGAGGAGTGGTGAATGAAGGATGTCCCTAGGACACTCAGCAGCGCTGATGACTGTTTCGGGCCTTGTGCCTTGGCAGCGGGGCTTAGACCGCCTGCGGGCTCCCCCAGATAGTGGTCCCAGTCCCCTCGCCACCCTTCCCTTGGCCGATTAATACCCTCCACGCTCCACCCAACTACTTGCGACCTTCCTCACACACGCGCACTCTCCACTTCCCGCGACACGACAACCGCCTGCCCTACCGCACCCCTTCAGCACCCGCAGAGCGCCACCAGTCGATTTCATGACCACGGACATCCAGAATCTCAAGTCCTTCGATCCGTTCGCGGAGGCTGATGATGCTGGAGGAGAAGTAAAGTCCACTCAGCAGAACTACATCCATATTCGTATTCAGCGTACGTGTCCCCTCTGTCTTCTTTCTCCCCGATATTCGCATGTGTGCGACATCGGCGCGCTGTCCCTTCCCCTCTTTCCCCATGTTTCAAGAAATCGCGCAAGGCTGACGTCAACCCCCCAACAGAGCGTAATGGTCGTAAGACTCTGACCACCGTCCAAGGACTGCCCAAGAAGTTCGACCAGAAGAAGATTCTCAAAGTCATCAAGAAGAAGTTTGCCTGCAATGGCACCGTCGTCGCAGACACCGAGATGGGAGAGGTGATCCAGTTGCAGGGAGACCAGCGCAAGGATGTTCAAGACTTCTTGACCGACAAGAAGGAGGGCCTGGGCCTTGATGGCAAGACCATCAAGGTCCACGGTTTCTAAACCCACAAGGACGTGGATGCGATGCGCACCGCCGCTCCTCCCGCCGAAGCCGAACGACCGCTCCCAGGTCGTGCCAACAATACGGCGGAGGAAGAGCAAGCCGGCATGTCGCACGTGTGTGGCTCACACGCGACAGTGCTGAGATGCGGTGCGCACGAGCAGATACCCCACGTTCGAGGACGACAACGATTTTCCTATCTCCATCTCTTTGACGGAATCGGATACGACGTTTGAAGTTTCGCAGGCTGAAGTATCAGCGCTGCAGGATACTGAGGGAGAGACCAAAATGGTAGTTTCGGAGGATACAATCAATCAAAGAGTTCTTTACTACGATCATTTCAAGTGACGACGTTGTCTCCAGGGTATCTAACCATTACTGTGCCATGTCATCCCTTACTCCACGTCTTCATCTTCAGCTTCTCTGATAGTCTCATCTTTCTTGGGTGCCTTTGCCTCTTGTTTCCGATATAGGCTGGCCAGCTCCTCCGCCTCAGTAGCCTCTTCGATGCTTTTATCTTCCCTGACTTTCAGGAACCTGGGAAACCTAGTACTCAACCCCCTGTCCTCATTGACCAACCCAATCGCAGCCGTATACGTCGGACTCAATGTCAAATCTGCAAAAGCTACCTCCCACACCTCTTGCGGCTCAAACCAAACAGCCGGCGTTCCCGCTCCACCATTGTACTCCACGTAATGCGGTTTCCCAGCTAGTACGGTTGTGGAGTCCGGGTCGTCTGGATCGTACTTTGCGCGGTTCGCTTTGTAGAACGCGTCCGTGAAGCCGGACATGCACTTCGTGACTGCTTCCAGTTGTCCGGTTTCTGCGTTACGGATGGCAAGAAGAATAGGTGACCACCATGCTGCCTTGCGACCAGAGCCATGGAATGCGGCGATGGGGATCAGGTCGAGAGTTTCGGAGGTGGTGCTGTAATCTTTCTTTACTTTGAGCCAGCTGTCTAGGCGTTTGTCCGGCTCGTAGGTCGAGAGGAGGGCTTTGCGGCGGCCGGACGTCTTCGGTTCGTCTTTTTCGGTCTCAGTGGACTTTGCCTTTGTTTTCGACTTCGTGGGCTTTTTCTTCTTAGGTGTTGGTGGGAGAGAAGGCGTGTTTTCGATGGCTTCGTCGGTTTCCGCGAGGGGGTCGGGGTTGGGTAGGTTGTCTAAGATCTTGACCATTATGCCTTCGCATTTGATGTCCAGGGCGCTTTGGAAAAACGATTGAACTGCTTCTACATCGGCGGACGTGGCATCTAGAATCTTGACCCAGGTGAAATGGTGCGGTATTTCGACGAACAAGCTTTTCAACAACGACCTGCGTTCTCTGAAAGGCCGATTCAGCAATTCCTCGCCGTTCAGATACATTAGATCGAATGCAAATAGGCAAACGTCGATCGTCACCGCGCCGATAACAACGTCTTTCCTCGCACGATTTGCGAGTGTCTGGAAGGTCTTGAGATCTCCGCTCTCGCGGTCAACAGCAACGACTTCGCCTTCGAGGATGAAACTCGAGACACCCTCGCCACGTATCTTGGGCACTAGTGCTACCAGATCCGGATACTTGTCAGTCATCACTTCCAGATGGCGCGAGAAGATCGTGACTTTGCCCTTGTCATCGCAATGTACCTGTGCTCTTTGGCCATCGTACTTGTACTCGCAGGCGAAGTCTCGTCCTTGTAGTTTGGTGAGCATCTCGCCCATATCTCGCGTGATGCTGCCTAACATGGGCCTGAGAGGGATGTGTAGCGACAGCCCACAGCGCACAAGTAGTTCGTCACAAACACCAATCTCGAGAAGTACGGGTATAAGGTCGTTGTAGTTCGGTCGTCGAGCGAAACATGCCTTCACGATCTCCTCATTCCTGCTGTAGATCTCCGCGAGCTCCTCCTTCTTCAGTTTCGCCAGGTCCTTCCGATCGCGGATCTCGAATTCGGCACCTGACGGTTTCGATAGCATAAAGGCTCGTGACAGCGCGATGAGCATTGTTGTTTTGACAGCTCCAATCCGCAGGTGTTGCACAAGCGTGCGTACGATGTATCGGCTCTCCTCAGCACCTCGCGCATCTTGTACCAGTCTCTCAACAATCCTCTGCTTATTCTCTACGCTGCCATGGCCTTTGCTGTTCGCAATCTTGACTAGCGAGTCGAAGACGCTCCTGATCGTCAGAGGCTTCGGTTTACGCAGGGTAAAGCTCTGCTTCTTTTTTGCCTCGAACGCTACATCTCCAGCGTCGCCATATTTGGCGTTCAACACCTTCAAGCCTGCATTGTCCAGTCCGCAAACTTTCTTAAGCGCTTTCGAGATGGCTGAGCCTCCCAACCCAAGCTCCAGATCGATGTATGGGGGCGATATTGCGTTGGTCGCGAGCCATACCGCCGGGAGTAGGCTGCTAGGGTCACTTTCGATGATCGTCCGAATGAGGTTGACCAGAGTGTCGACAATCTTGATGCGACTCGTCGTACTGTTGACCAAGATGAAACATCTTGTCAATAGCGCGTATGTCGCGTGCCCTCCGTCGACCACCCAATGCTTCTGTAACTCTGGTATGTATTCCGAAGGGTCGAATTCGAGAGGGCTCTGGTCGAATGGTATGTTCGCTGTGATGACGTCTTCTTCGGATGCGGTCGACTGAAGAGACAGCGTGTTCTTCTTCTGGGTAGGTTCGTCCGGTGGCGTATTTCCTAGAGCCGGTTCGCGCGTTGGCAATGTTGACACTCCAACCTGCCCATCTACATCTTGCGCTGCATCCTTCGTATTGGCCTTCTCGGGCTCCTCGTAGAGCTCATTTGAGCTCACCGGTTCCTGGTTCTGCGCCTGCTGTTGATCTTCCTTGTCCCATTGCTCCTGGAGTTTGCGCGCGAGTTCCTCGTCGGTCAGCCCTGTGTTGTCTTCGTCCACAGGCGGCTCGCTTGGGCCTGCGTTCGTCGGCGCATCTTTGGCTGTTGCTTTAGCCGTCTGCTTCGCGAAAAAGTAGTCTAAACTTCGTACCGGCTTCCCGGAGCCATCGTTCTTCTTCCGTCGTTTGGAAGGGCTGTTCATGACGTGAAGGCTGGTTCGAGCGACACAGCCATTAGCATTGCGGGTGGCATAGGGGAGTGTGGTACGTCATGACGCGGGCGCTTGGACCCAGCCAAACTCCATCTCACGTGCACACGCGTCGACACCTACCTAGGTAGGTAGACAAGGCTTCCTCAAACATCCTCGGATTCATCTCATTTTTTCCTCCACGCTCACATCGTACCACAAGGCTCTGACAAGCAAACCATCCAGCGTAAAGAAAATTCTGAGATGGTCGAGACGACCATGCGCTCCACGCACATCAAAGACCGTCGACCATCTACGCTAGGAACAGGACCGCACCGGGACTCAAGCTCATCTCAGGTGAAGATGGATCGGCCTCTCAATCCTATCACGCCATGACCCTGACGACGAGGTCGAACTGGATCCCAACTTATACTCTTCTCCTCTCGAACTTCCGATAACCAGCCATCCCCTCCAAGGTTCCATATCGTCCTAGTCATAGTAATCAAGGTCGACAATTTCCGTCTCAGGCATGAGCTTCTCCGGACGCTCGACTGGACGCTCGACAGGTCGCATACGCTTATTATTCCGGCTGTAGTAGCCATCGCCGCGAGGACCGGATGGAGGTCGACCTTCTGCGCCCGGTGCGTCGCTCCAGCTTCGCAGAAGTCCCTGGGTATCATCGTTAGGACCGCGAATGCGGTTGTCGTGTGCCATGTCCCACAACACAAATTTTCCAGTTTCCACATCGGTATATCCCTGTTGGCCTCGTATCTGAGAACCCACAGCGTACTTCACTACACGCCCAAGTTAGTAACGCATCGGGGGTGTTGAGGTTGTCGACAGCGATGAGGGTGAGAATGAGGATGTCGAGGTAGAAGAGGACGTACAGAAGAGCTTGGCCGTGTCCTTTTGAAGACCGTCTACGAGAGTACGGACAGCCACGACAGGACAAGAGCTCAGTTCGGTGCGCAAAAGCTTCGTTTGGCAATCGTGGTTGCAGGTCAAGATAGCCGCGAACTTTTTGGTGTCCTCGTCCTCGCAGATCACGATGTCTAGTGTTGCGTTAGCCTTAGCGTCGAGAAATGAGACTGGACTCTATTCTTGCCATAGAACCTGCCTCTCTCGCTACCGTAAAGAAGGCGACAATTCCCAAGGCAAACTTCCTTGAGGTTTTGGACCTTATCAAGCTGACGTCGTTAGCCAATTTGGATGCCGTAGTGAAGAAGTAGTATACTTTTTCGGTGCTCTCCAGCCATGGCTGTTCGCTAATGTTCATCGCCGACGTCTGGCGTACCAGTTCACCATCTTCTACGTCATTGTGTGAGTGCATGGGGACGGGCATGATGATCACTCCGATGTTGTCGCTGGGAAGATAGAGCTAGTGTTGGAAAGATCCCGATAGGTCGAGGCCGAAGACCGTCGTGAAGGAGCGTCAATCGTTCGTCCAGGTCGAAGGTCGAAAGTCAAATGCTGCGTTGAGTTGTTGATAGTGAGGTGGTGAAGAGTAAGAGGAAGAACACTAGTTGAAGGTTTATAAGGCCGGCTAGTATCAGCGGTTCAGGCCTGATAGACACTGACAAACAGGTAAAGGCGCTACTCTCCGCGGCATCTCAGGGTAAGAGACCGGCAAGAGAACCAACGGCAAGACACCTGACCACGGTGAGTCCACGATCTCGACCTTGGGCATGCGGGGTAGACGCTTACCACGGACTCGGGTGTTCATACGGAAGACTGACGGCATCTATGGGGGACCGGTGTTGAAGCGCTTTCAAAAGCGGCTTGCCAGGATAGATGGCGTTTGCAGAGGCTTCAGAGGCCCATCGCTAATACTACCTGATGTAACGACGCAACAAGGTGCTGCCAATCAGCGAGAAGTCGTACAATCTCTTTGCTCATTGTTGGATCTTTCCCCTACGTCCCTTGAAGAGTGATTGGTGGCGACATGAGTAGTCGATGGCACGCATTTGTACATCGACGTGATTGCAAGGCAAACGAGCTGACGACGATTCCATACTTGATGTAATTGGTTTGTGCGATGGAGGGCGACGCCGTTCCTACATAACAGTATGAATCCTGCTCGTGAACCCAGGCTCGTTCATCAAGCCCTTCAAATTCACGTCTTCAAAGCGAACTCTTCTTCCTCAAGTTCCCTGAACTCAGCAAATGTCCCGATCTGTTTTCCTTCAAACGACCATCCTTAGCCTACTGCCGCTCTTTTTCCTGCCTTACTGTTAGTTTCGCTGAGAACCTTCGTCACTACTTATCCGGCATCTTACTGGTTGAACAGGATACCAATACTCCTAGAAGAGTCGCCAATTTCTCAACTGCATCATCGACGTTCTGTCCCAGACATGCTCTCAAGACGTCTCCCTTGTCCCGACGGCCGTCTAGTTGGACTTCATAGCGTACAAGACGAGCTTCCGCGAAAGTATGATCGCGACGTACGCAGTCTATTCCGGTACGTGTGTGGTACTGGAATTTGTCGAGCCGTCGGTCTTTACGTCCAGGAACGATATTTGTAAGAACAGAGTAATAAGCATCGCCCCAGAGGTAGTGGCCACGTTCTTTGATCTGCTCGTACAACGGCATGACTGCGCTGGGACCAAGCTGAGAACCCGGTGTCAGCATGAGAGAAGAAGAGGTACTCTGCGCGGAACTTGTGTCAGGCTGAACTGGCTGCGAAAGGCTTGATGGTTGCGTGGTTGCAGGGTGAGCGAACGTGCCCCTGGCATCGCTAGTAGGGCCAGTATTGGTAGAGTTGCCTGCATCTTATCAACGGGAGTCAGCAACCTTCACTAAGCAGACCATTAATTCGAAGCTTAGGTATACGCGGCTTCTAGATAGAGCGCGCACTCGGTTTAGGGACTCCTCTCAAGGATCTATCGATCGTGTTCGTAACACAAGTATTTGATCCGGAGGGCTTGCTCACCTGAACGCGGTGGAGAATTCGTGTCTTTGCTTTTGCTGAACAGGCCTTTGAGGACAAGTTTGATCGAAGGTGTGCTATTACGAGCCATCGTAGCCGTATGGACAGCTTCTTTTGGGTGCTAGTTCTGGAAGTATATTGGCCACGTGCGTCGATGAAGGCGTACTAATTAACGATGTTGATGATGCTGACGAACGGATGTACACTCGATAGCGGTAAGAACATGCGATGTTGACAGATATGTGTTCATTGTGAGAAGTCGTGCCTTCGCACTAGCGCGCGATTTCGTTCTTGATGGAAGCGACCGTGCAAACACCTGGGTAGTCTTGCAAAGTCGGATAGGCGCGTGTGAGCATTTGGCAGTGACACTCTTATGAACACCCAAGAACGGCATTGAAAAGAACGAGCTACCAACTGTACGATAATACATATGTTACGACCGTTCTTGTATACCTTCCTCTTTCCACTATCGAGAGTGAAGGCTACCATTTGTTGGATCGTGGCCAATGCTCTTCACACAGCGGTGAACAGTAGGCGATTGAACAGGATAGCTTCTTAATGAACACGAACTCTTATTTTCAAGGCGATGTATGACTTATGAGGAGAACACAGCACCTGTCGGCGAGGCAAGACACTGGGCTTGTTCAAGGCATCCATGGGTACATATTCGATTTGCGTTGCATGCCTCTCAGGCTCGATGTGGATGTGACATGCGCCTTGCTACAAAATCAATCGAATGAAACTCTGATGGACATTTACGAGGAGCAAAGTTTCGAAGACACAGATGTTGTAATGCAAGGTGGGAAGCCAAGAGCTTGTCCAAACGTGATTAGAAAAAGAATGACGTTGCCAGCGCACAGACACAGTCTCGCAGCCGGCGGAGCGCAATGAGCACCTGGGCATGCAGACTTGCTCACATACCGTCAGCCAGCAAGTTCGGGCCATATACACTGCCTGCAGTGCTTTAGGGATATAACTTATTCTATACACCATCCATACGATCGCTACGCTCTATCCGCAAGACACGCCGCGCCGAACCGTCGAATCATCCCCAACCCGTGTAACACCCCCGGGCCGCGACGCGCTTTGCACGAGCAATGACGAACAGAGACGCCCTTCGGACTGGAGTCGCACCGATAGCTGCTATTAAAACACTCTGCGAAAGAAGATGAATCGGACAAGAATGCGCATGGCCACGTTCTCTGTCGCCTCAATATCCGGGGGCACTGTGTTGAAATGATGGAGGCCCTTCGACTTGTCTCTTCGGAACAGAGTTATGCATGTGTACCAGTCGACCCTCGGTGTTCTCAATATACGATGCATCCGATTAGGCTTTTCGGCGTACCTGCGGCGTAGGTGCGGTTGAGTTGACCTGTGGCATTGGAGCACAAACAATCCGACTGTACTCCTCTCGAGGTAGACACAACCTGCGAATCTGGGTAGGCAATACCAGTACAATCACATGCTGATGTGAGCTGGAAAATGTGCCGGGTGAAGCTGCGGACTTCGCCCTTTGCATATGTGACTGTGTCCTGTACGGCACCTGGCGGAGTGTATTGGGCACATCCAGTCAGTGGTGGGGTACTTGGAGCTACTTCGCTCTGCGGCGCAGGTTTCATGTATCTGAACTGCAGATGAAATAAGGTGCTCTTTTGGTAAGTCGCACCTTGTGCGCTTCAAGTCAAGTCGTACCAACACTATCATTATAATCATTTCCGGCCTACGTTGCCATTTCCTTTCACCATCATCGCGGTCTTGAAGACAACGATCGACTATCAGTCTCAAAGGGCCCCAGGCTTGGATCCCCTCCAGTGTCCATATGCACCCACGGAGGTTCGTCTTGCCATTTCCTCTTGTATCCTGTCTCTATCCGGTGCTTGATTTCTTGAAATTTCTCGTACTGCTCGCGACTCTCGAAGCGTTCCGGGTAATTCCAATCCACTAGGCACCTATTGATGTCTATCAGAGCTGCATCAGCCTTTTTCATCTTCTCGTTCAATAGCCTCCGTTGAAAAACTGTGTTGTTTCTCTTTTCCCATATCTGAATGTCAAGCGCATATCGTTGCCTGATAAAGTCTCTAAGGGCTCGGATTTGTTCAGGAGTGACGCGTGGCTTTGGCGGTGCGGGTTTCGAGGGCCTAATTGTGGTCGGACGCTGTAACGCGGGTTTTGCTAGTGGCAACGGGGAAGATGCACCCTTTTCAATGGTCGGGGGTGCTGGTACGTTGACTCGTGGTCTGGGTGCATTGACTGCCTCCCGTTTCGGTTTCACGACGGCCCTGAAGCTATCTCGTAACCCCATCTCCGAAGCCTTTGCTGTACTTGTCAAACAATCTTTCGGCTTATCAAGAGGCCTAGCCAGTACGTACCACTTCCGTTGAAACAGCCCAAGCGCCTTCCTGATCTCTGACCTGATCACGTCCAACAAGTGGCTCTAGTCACAATCAATGCTTCAAGCTTGAAAAGCTACCGTGTGAAGTGACGAAGACCAGTAAAGGGTAAAGGGTAAAGGGTGAGAGTGCCCACAGCAGCCCCGCATCATGCTCAAGATCTCAGCCTTGTTCACCAGAATTAGCCACCACTCATTTGGAATCGCATGTGCAAGATCTCATGAGGGCCATCTGGGCCTTTGACTAGGTAGCAGCCTGCATGTAGGCTTACATGCACTGGTTGATGCCTGCGTTCACCGGAGAAGCAACGTATACACTAGCGCATATGCAAGGCTGGGTATCAACATTCTCGTCCTATCGACCCCGCTTTGTGGCTTCTGCCAACGCACCTGTTATCATGCTGGATACGATACGGCAAGTCCTTTCCAACCGGTGATCGGCTCGCCGCCGTGAAGCTGCTCGCCTTGAGAGCTGCCGTACCGCTTCAGTTCCGGACTGACAACAAGCGTCAGTGCCTGGGCTTCTTTGCGGGGCAGATTGAGAATATTGCCCTCAGCTATAGGCAACTGCATGATGAGTCTGTATCGCTGAGAACAACATTCCAGCCAAGTCCTCCCACTGAGGTTCACGAGAGCATCAAGTAACTTCAAGTCTCTCTCGTTCAGTGATGCAACCCTTTCGATAGCCTGTGAGATAATCGTCACCAATGCTGAGATCGTTTCGCTGTATGCAGTACGTAGCTCTTGGTGTTCCGTCGATCCTCGACCAGGTGCTTCAATGGCCGTAAGAAGTGAACGAGCAGTCTCGTACCGCTGTTTTTCAATCTCTGAGGGTACCGTGGGCCACTCTAGTGAGGACACACCTGCGACTATTAGTGTCACATCATCTGAGCGACTATACCAGACTTACCTAAATCGTAGATACTGGTCCAGTCATCGTTCATCCTCACGCCTTCTTTCCCAAATACCTTGAATGGTAGACTGAAAATATTCTCATACAGAAGTACCCACATGGAGTGCTGAACTATCTGCTGCTTCAGTCTTCTTGTATTTTTCGGATGAAGCCGCATAAGCTGTGCCTCTGAGAGGGGCCAGTTGGCTTCACATCGAGTGTTCCACTCCATGCTTGCGAAGTTTTCGATCTCAGTGGAGATTCGTTTGTATCGCGCAGTAAGCTCACGATCTTTCAAGCCCTTGAAATGGTCTCTCACAACAAGCGCCACTTTCAGCTCTTCGCGCTGAGATCGCAATCGTGCCATTTCCTCGTCGTGCTTCTTATCAAGCTCAACCTTCTCACTCTGAGATCTTTCTTGCAGTTGCTGTAATTCTTGCGTATGCGCCTCGGTGAGACTGGTCTTTTGTATCTGCAATTCCTTCCGGAGTTTTTTAACATCCTTGTCATGCATGAGTAGATCATGCTCATGTTCTGCTTTGAGCGTGACCCTCTGCACGCGCAGTTGCTCTTCCGCAGATCTCTTAGCGCGTGTAATCTCGTCTGTCAGAAAATCGATCTGTTGTTTCAATTCCGTGATCATGGCATTCTTCTCGTTTCGTAAACGGATATAGCGTTGGTCGTGTTCTCGCTCCGTTAGTGTTGTATGTTGATAGAGATCTTGTTTCTCTTTTTGCAGTCGCCCGATCTCAACAGAATGGCTACTATTCAGGCTCTGTATCTGTTGACCATACGACATCATTAGCGTCTCATTTTCCTCCAAGAGGGTTTTACGTTCAGATAGCCACTGTGCTTTGTCTTTAGACAGCTGCGTCTTCAACTGTCTTTCCAGTTGTGCTGATCGTCCCTTCTGCTGAGTAGACTCTCTGTCATATCTACCTTTTTGCTTTTCCGCATCTTGTAGTCTTCCTTTTGTCTCTCTCAACTCCATCTGTGTATCCCTGAGTTTCTTTTCGATATCGTGGTACACTTTCAGTTGATCTGTCGCTTGCTGTAGATTTTCCGAGTTCGAACTGTACCTCTGCAGCAATACGCGATACTCCTGGAGTATCTGGTCCACATAGTCCATGGTGGTCGTATCAGCAGGCATTTCTGTAAGGAAGTCGTATGCCTGCTTCAAGATCAACGCTCTGATTTGATGCAACTGCTCTGATGTGTCGAAAATGCTGAATGTAGGGTTTGTCATCGGCTCGACAGGCTGACCATGTATCAGCAGGGGTGGGTCGTGTGAGGTAATGGCAAGATTCGTGTCCTGGCTATCGCCCTCATCATCCAAAAACCTCGTTGCCTGATCGAGATCGGCAACGAGCGAGGTGACCGACACTTCGGACGAGGTATCGGAAACATGTTCTGGTGAAGCAGTGGTACTTGGCTCGGGAGCTTCCAAGTCAGCAGTGGGTTCATTGCTATTGCTAGTGGGTAACGCCTCCGCTAATGAAGACTCCGGCAGCGGCGTACTTGGAGTGTCACGAGCAGTCTCCAGTTCGATGCTCTCATTTTGCTTTTCTAGAGACCCGATTTTCTCAGTCTTTGCCTTCCTTCCGGAGGTCATCTTAGTTTTGAGTTTGTAAATTTGACTCTCTTTGAATGATGCCTTGATAGCTTCGCGCTTTCCACCGTTAGACTTTTCCAGATTAGAGCTGATCGATCCACGCCGTATCGGCTCATTGACGGATGCAAGGTTGCTGAGAACAGATTTTGGCGACATTTGGACGTTCTTAGACTTTTGCAAGGGTTTCCTCCGAAGTACTAACGTCTTGCCGCTTTTGGTCGAGGACATGACCGACACTTCTTCATGAGCTCGTGGGACAACTACATAGTATTCAAATTACTCTTTTGTCATTTTCAACTAATTGTCTCAGTGCTTACCCATCTCAAGAACGTATCAGCTTCTTCTGAGTCCGGTACGATGCCGAGGTGTAACTAATTCGTCGAAATCAACCTGACGACCCATGCATACAATCCGTGATGAACTCGCAGATGTTGAAGGTTTCGAAAGCTAGCGCTCACTAGTAATGGTTGGTATCACCGGTACATGTGATTTGCAAGTAATTATGAGCAGAGTTGTTGACCCTCGGGTTGAGACGTCGCGACCCCCGCATCAAGTGTGGGAAAAGGTGGCTCAGCCGTCATTCGCATTCTGCGCATGCCTATAGAGACTCCTAATGCCACGCATCTCGCTTCTGCCTAAGAAGGCGTTTTGTCATACCGCATCTAACAGACCAGCCCCCAACCAATCTCGGAAGATCAGACCCTAGTCTGAGTCCAAAGCCGCGCTCGATTCTCGCAGGCGCAGTGAGGTGGCGGTAAGCGTGCGAAGCTGTTGGTCCCACGCTTTGCCTCGCTTATGAGCTTCATGCATACGAACACGAGACCTCTTCAGCTCGCTCGTCAATTACTTCCAAATCCGGCGCATACGTGAAATTGCTGTCACACCACAAGCACACGGCTGCTTGCTATGGGTGTGGCAAAATCTGACCGACGTACCAACCGTTGACTACCCAGTCATGATGCGTGCTTCCGGCTGAAGTCGTCTTCGCCATACCGTTCACTCTACGCTCTAGTATGTCCAGAGTTTTACTTCACCGTCCAAGATAGGAACCGCTATCCAATGGGAAATCGAGGATCAGATCCAGATCTTCGAAATCTCAACGAAGCCACAACCGCCTGAGAATACCATCGCATAACCTTTCCCAATGAACAAAATTTACCACTTCGAGAATGTGTCTGCACTGGAGCAGACCGAGGAGGCAGAACTCGAAGCACCCACCAGTACAGGGTCTGGGAAAGGTCATGGGCCGATTGAAGCCACTGTGCCATTGGGAGAGGAGAAGATTTTACAGGAACCTCAGGAACTACGACTGGTTTTGGGAATAGACTATGGCACGACATTCAGTGGTGAGTGAACATTGTTTCGTCTCGTACGACGTGCTAGTCCTAAAATAAGGGATGCATATAGGCATTGCGTGGGCTACACCTTCAGGTGCAGAATGCTCTCTCGAGGAAATCGATGTAATTGAGCAATGGGGTCCGCAGATGGACAACGAGGAGAAGGTTCCAAGCGTTATCTCTTACTCGCGTTCAAGTCAGGCCGGGGAGCAGCAATGGGGTAAGAGTCTGAGCGCAGATGCAGTGACAATGATTCACACTAAGTTGGAGCTTGGCGTGGAAGATCTATTAGGCGAACTTGACATGACTTTACAGGTTCTGGACGGCATGAAGAATCTGAACTTTGACGAGATGATGTTGAGCAAAGGCCAGAACGACCTACCGCCGTATTCTCACAAGAGCCCAGAGGAGATTGTGACGGACTACCTCGAGAAATTGTTTGCTTACGTGCAAATGGAAGTGCGAGTAGATGAGAATAACGTGTTCGCCAAACACACAACGACGGATATTGTTGTGACAATACCCACAGTATGTCCACAGATCTCTCGGCGTGATAATCTATTGACAAAGCTTTAGAAGTGGTCTTATATGGCTATGAACTCTACGTACAGAGCTCTCACAAAAGCTGGGTTTAATAAGGACAACTTTCCAAAGCTGAGGCCAATCATGTTCGTGACAGAGCCCGAGGCAGCTGCGCTTTACACTGCGCGGTGGTATCGTGACGAAAAAGAAGAGGAATTCCTTCAAGTAAGCGTCAATTACGATTGGAGGTATCCGCAACTAACGGCGTCAAAAGTCTAAGGACTACTTCATTCTCTGCGACGCAGGTGGCGGTACTGTTGTAAGCCTTCTATGACACTTTTGCACCTGACGCTGTTTCAACGGTCGGTTAATCTCGGATGTAGGATGTTGTTTCATATCGAGTTACGCAACGATCGCCAACTCTCGAATTGGAGCAGATTGGCAAGCCCACAGGTTTGTAAGACTGAGTCTGAGACCATGCGGAGTCTAATTACTATACCAGGCAGTCGCTGTGGATCCATTTTCATCAACCATGAGTTCAAAAAGTGGCTGAGAATGCTGCTTGGAGAGGAGGAATATCTAAAGCTCGACCCAAATCTGGACATCGACAAAAATGCGAATCACGCCTCCGAAACTCCCGCCATGAGAGAACTCATGCAAGCGTTCGACGATGTCAAGAAGCAGTTTGCATTCTCAACACCTGATGTTCGATTCAGTCTACGAGGGGAGTTGGAGAACCTTGACATCTTTGGTAAAGTAAACAAGGGCCTAATTACCATTCCACAGTATGTTCAGTGCTTCTTGATGTCATCACTGCTTATTATGATTTGTAGATCGACAATGCGAGGCTTTTTCGACTCCTGCATCAAAGAGATAGTTGAGCTTATCTGGGAACATGTT
The DNA here is from genome assembly GCF_023758015.1 of Alternaria viburni. Lineage (NCBI taxonomy): Eukaryota > Fungi > Ascomycota > Dothideomycetes > Pleosporales > Pleosporaceae > Alternaria > Alternaria viburni. The sequence goes on from NW_026055774.1 coordinate 1,133,133, forward strand.
GATCGCATCGAAGAAAGAGGCAGTCGTCCAAAGGTATCTGCCTAGCGATCCACCAGTGACTGATCCTCAATACTGACTCTTCGTGTAGCACTTGTTTCTTGTGGGTGGTTTTGGGGCGTCTGAGTACCTAAAACATCGCCTCAAGGAGACGATCACCGAGGAAGAGATGCAGATGAGCTACCGACAGCCGAAGGAGTCCTGGACAGCAGTGGTTCGAGGAGCAGTGGTATGTGGTATCGAGAAAGATGCGATACCGAATTTGAGAAGGACCGATGTTTGCCGACACAACTACGCGGTTTGCTTCGACCAACTCTACTCAAATACGTTCCACGTAGAAAAGGATATGGCCCAGATCCATGGAGCCACGTACGCGCAATCTCAACTTACATGGCTACTCAATAAGGGTGACCTAGTCCTGTCGGATCAGCCGCGTAAAGAGGAGGTGTCATTTCAGCTTACACTAAGAGATCTTAGTGCCGGCAAGACGCAATTGGAGATCTTCAGAAACTCCGATGATGAAGATCAGCGGCCTCGACGTTATCAGAATGCTAAGGAAGGTCGGTCGATCCGCTTAGACCTCCATGTCATTGGCCACTAACTTCTTCTCAGATTTGGACATCGCATGTGTGTTGGACATCCGCTATGATAAAGTCGGGTTCACTGTTGAAGAATGGCAGCAACAGCCCGTACGTTATGTTGCTACGCTGAAGTTGGTCTTGGAGCTAATCGGCGGCTCTTTGGAGGCTTCTATTTGGTGGAAGCACCACAAACTATCGCGTGGCGCGGTAGTCTATCCATAACTGAGTGCATGATATATCATGATCATGCTGATTGAATGAATTCATGTGACTGTTTTGCGCTTTGTTCTTCAGCTACCTAGGTACCCACAGCCTGACGTATCGCAACGGAAGATCAGCCAAGTATTATCCACTATATGATAGCGGCATACAATGGTACCCTGTACCGGTAACCGGAAGCGAGAAAGAGACCGCAGCATGCTGCGGACGAGGCTGAGTCAAAATAGGCAACAAGGCAATATTGTGGCGGCTCCCAAATGCTTCCCGATGCACACCATGCGTCGGCGCTAAAAAAGAACCGGCCGCAGCTCTAATGGGATTATCAGAAAACAACCTCGGGTTTTGCTCTTCATATATATTGATGCGTAGCCTTCTATCTACCACGATTGAAACTGTCCCTCTCGACACTAAGCCTTCCAAGGTTGCCACCATGGTTGACATCGATGTGTCTACTACGTTCATACTGCAGACTGAGTCGCTCGGCTGGTCTAGTGCACTTGCTTCTACCCCGGAGAATGCTTCGGTGATATTGGAGCCTGTCACCGGGCATGACAGTCAGCAGTGGTTTGCGACAAAGACCAACTCTCAAGGATACTATTGGCTGCATACAGTGGGGAAGGGGGACGATTTCGCGCTAGGCGTCACCAATTATCAGATCATCGACCTACAATTTTTCGCAACTCAAGAAACAACTGGGCAATTTTGGCGGCTGGATTCACAAGAAGACGGCAGCCTTAGAATAAGCAACATGTTCACCCCGTCCGGCGTATACATCAGCATCGAAAACAAGACCCAGCGGCCTATATTATCAACGGAGAACTCCGAGGGATCGCGCTGGACTTCGAGTACATATGGCTTGCAGTCAACATCAGTAACAGCAGCCTCCATTGCTTCGACGCAAAGCGCTCCTCCAACATCGCCTGCATCTTCCGAGACACCAAGTTTGACTGGCGAGCCCTCAAGTACTGCCGTACCTACAGATGACAACAGCGGCGACTCTTCTGGCACTCGTAGGCTCTCGACCGGTGGCATAGCGGGCGTTTGTGTGGCGGCTGCTATTGTAGCAGTGGCTCTCGGTTATCTTATATATCGGAAGGTGCACACGCGCAAAGGTGGTAGACTACCTCCGCAGGCTGATGAAGCAAACTTCAGTCGGTCTGAAACAGAACAGACTGCCCCAACGGCGTCGCAGTCCTTGGGGACAGTAAATGTTCTTCATGGATGACAAGAAGGTTGATGCGTACGATATCGGTGCTGTTATTTGAAGTTCGTCACGACCCCTTAGACCTATACTATATGTCACCTTGCCATTCTACATTGTTGCATCTAGACTGGCGGTTTCTGAGTTATGCTTGCCTGCGCTTTGTAAGACCAGTTGAAAGTTATACCAATACAAAATGCGCCTATCAGGCGCAAGTATGCACTGTTTACCGTATTTTGCAGGGTGTTTTCTATAAGTCGAGCTTTGGCGTTTCCTGGCCCCTAGTGCATGGAAGGTGTGTTCCAGGGCCGCTTTCCGCACCACCGGAAGGGCGGAGGCGTCCTCCAAGGCTTACTCGCAGGCCAGCACATGGTGGTCGACCAATCAGATGTGACCACGACAAGTCATGCCTTCTTTTGTCCAAGAGTAAGGCTTTGAGAATGTCGGGAGGTCAGGAGCCAACGGCGACGATGCTCCCAATTTGTGTGGCGAGCCTTTCCGAGATCTGCTTCATTCTAGGATTACAATGTTATGAGAGCTTACATCCATGGATAAGTGTCTAAGTAGGGAACGCGTTTACGAGGCATTAAGGTGCGAAGTCGCCACTCGCACCAGGCAGCGGGGCTTCCGGAAAGCTATCAAGACGTTGCGAATATAGGAGACATACCGATTGCGAAGGCTCGCGTGGGGTAGGCTGAATTAGTAGTGCGGTAAGCCACCATCAGACTACGTGACGCACAAGGCTCCAGCTTACCTAGGCATATTTTGTTACTCCGCAGACCCACTGTATCGCACTCAGTCTTGTGAAGTCTCGCCTCCAATAAATCAGAATTCGTTGCAGACGTTTGCATATCTGCTCAAACGGTATACGTGACCAGGGTACAAACGATCCTGGAGGCGTACGACAGGCTCCAAGAAGCGAACTATCAAGCTAAGCAGAGTAAACATCAAGCACTTGCGCAGAAAGGAGCTTTTACTGGCCAAGCTTAAAGTAAAGGAGGCTTTACCGACGCACTTTACCTGGCACGACGACAGGTGTATCACCAGCCAAGCAAGCAGTCATGAATGCAGGTCGGCAGTCTCGATTGAAAGACAGAGACGAAGTACGAGCGTCACCTACACATCAGACGGGTGAGCCCAGACAGCTGGGCCGTAGCATTAGCCTTGCCACCCCTGCCTCGGCCAAAGTCGAAACAGTTGCTACTTCACGAAAGAATCGCGTATCATCCGGCGGAACATCCAAGGAAGTTGATCCCAAAAGACCAACAAAAGCAGCCTTGCAGCGCGACAAAGGTCCGTTGGAGCCGCACGATGAGGTCGTGAGTTCACCTAATGGTAAACCATGAGAACTTAGACTGACAAAGTACTGACAGTTCTCGTCCAACCCGCAGGGTGCACCTCGAGTTGAGGAACTCTTACTTAGAGCTGGAGAGGAATTCCCAATGCTACAATCACTGATGGATGGACCAACAGAAGAAGAGGCTGCCAAGGTTTTGCATCGATATCGTGAGCTTTGTCATTCACTTGATGCAGCTCACCGGTCATTGGATAATTATCGAGCAGACGCGGGGCTCTTAGATAGTTTGAAGATTGAGGTTCATACGTTGAAAAGTACACTGCGAGCTAGTCGGACCGAGGTGGAGAGCCTGAGAACGGAGGTCAATAGCAAGCACCAACAGATGCTGAAAGCTCAAGACATGCTGGGCGAGCAACTTGTAACCCACGAACAAGAAAAGCGCTATCTCGAGGCCCGAATACACGATGGTTCACAGCAACAGGACAAAGAGAACAAGTCAACCAAGGCATCTTCCGAAGGACAATTAGGTGCGGCTCGTCAGGAGGATGAGCAAAAGCGGTATGAGCAAAAGATTAGCAGTCTTAAAGAGCAGATGCTCGAAGAACACTGGAAGTGGGATGCGCACTTGCGAGAAGTGAAAGACACCTACGAAACTCGCATAAAAGATCTAGAGGTCAGCTTTGCCGAGCGGATGAAGAACGAATACGAGAAACATTGCGAACAAACGCGGGAAGAGATGGGGAGCCATCAAATGACAGTGAATGAGTATGAGTCAAATGTCGCTCGATTGAAGCTCAATGCGGAACGAGAAGGACGGCTGTTGCGCGAAGATTTACAAACTCAGCAAGAGAAACTTCGAGAAGAACAAAAGCGACACGAGAAGGATCTCAAACGACAGGAAGCCGGACTGACCAAGAAGCACACGCAAGACATCTTGCAGCTTCAGACCACCCTGGCGGAGCAGAGACAAGAAGTTTCTCATCTCAGACATGTCAAGGCCAAAGCTGACGAAGAAAGACTGCGCATGCGCGATGAAGTACGGGCGAGAACCACTCAGTTCAGCGAGGAACAACAACGACTTCGAGAATTGCTCAAGAAACAAAATGCTGAGCTAGTAGAGAAACATACCCTCGAAATTACGCAGCTTCGATCAGCAAACGAGGAGTTAAAGCAGGCATTCATCGACAAGGCCTACCCACAGCGCACGAAAGCTCGAAGTGTTAAGGTGATGCGATACCGTGACATCTCTACTCAATTCTTTTCAGTAGTGAGTCAGGTACAAGACTTCACGAATCTAGAATGGGACATGCGCCGTGAAGTGGAATGGCCATTCTCCAACGACCAACTGTTACGCATCCACAAAGTCAATACAAGGGTGTTAAAGAAGGCTATCCTGCAGAATACTATGTGGACTCTACTATACACGCACGTGTTTTGTACTCCGTTCGCTATCTTGGGGTTGGAAGGAAAGAGTTATGATGATGTATGGTTACCAATTTATACCAAAGGTAGGCCCTCGTTCGTCCGAATCAAGATACTTGACTAATGCATAAACCTAGATGTTACACAGTGGCCTAGTATACCTGCGGCAACTGAAGCCCGTCGCTACGAGGCGGCCAGGGCGGTTCTCGATCTAATGAACCCATCAAGTGAAACCACACCTGATGAGAAAAAGCTGAAAGCCAGCTATGAAGCTACCATCACCTCGCTTCTGAGTGCAATACACCAGGTACTATCTAAGATAGCTGTTCTCGAACCGAAGGACGCCGAGGCGTTAGAGACTCTTATACGCCTCTGCGCGAAGACATGGATGGAACTCTGCTCGCAACCATACAGAGTAATGATGATCCTGCCACCAGGAAGCGGTGACCTGCTGTCGTCGCCACATCCCGATGAAAGGCCACTCAAACTGATCGTTAGCCCAGAACTGAAGAGGTATGGAAATATGCAGGGCGAAGACTTGATGAAGGGTGAGGTTTTCACGAGGTGTCAGGCTGTTGTGCAGCAGTACCCGGTCGAGCCAACAGGTTCTTGATATAGAATTCGCGGACTGGGTCAACAAGCACGTCATGGTCATGCCTTTGCGGTGCACACGAGTTCTCCAGCTTGAGCATAATACACCTTTGATAGCATCTATGCATTTGATATCTATATCGGTAGATCGCCAGCACCACATCTAGCCATGGCGTGATACTGTTCATGTCTACCCTCGTCGCAAGTTCCCACCATGGTATAAAAAGAAGGATCATACAAGCTACGAAGCAAAAGAAGAAAAGCGCGGGCCCAAATCGTCCGCCGAAAAAAAGCCGACCTCGCGTCCATGTCAGATAAAATACATAATCCGGTGGAAATCCCACCGTGAACCGCAAGACAGCAGAACCTGTTGAAAGCGCAAATTATACCGTAGTCCCGCTAACCCAATGCTAGAAAAACGTGAAGAACGTGCAAAGAAAACATTGTACACAAATCGTGAATGGAATGGACGCAATTACAGCTGGTATGCTGGTGTCATCCCAAGGTCTTCTAATCAATGGTGATGACGTCGTTTTTGGACTGCCCTGGACGACCTCCTGGACCGCCTCTACCTTGCTGTTGTTGCTGGCGGCCGTTTGGCATCTGCTGTTGCGTGGGTCTGCCATTCGGAGGTTGGCTTCTCGGATGTTGCTGCATGTTCGGGTGCTGCTTCCCAGCCTGGGCCTGAGCCTGTCTTTGCTGCTGCTGGCGCGCTTGCTGCTGCTGTTGTTGCATCCTAGCCTGCTGCTGCTGGTTTCCCTGCTGGTTTCCGTTCGCCTGTGCAGGCGCCTGTCCTGGACCAGATCCCTGGTTCTGCGCTTGTTGCGGTGGCTTTTCAAGTGGTGGCGGTGCAACATAACCTCCTGCCATTTTACAACTCAAAACACACTCATCCAGCTTGAATAGTGCTTCAGGGATCGCGTCCAATTCCGCCACCATGCCGGTTCGGGTACCAAACCATCCTGGACCCTTCCCACTGAAGAGTTCCTTCAGCTTGGCCTGTAGGCTGTCGAGACGCCTATGACCAGGCGCACGCTCGGGAGTTGGTAGATTTGTGGCTTGATTTGTAGGATCCTTCGGACGCAAGTTGTCTTCGACGAACCAGTACACCTGGTCATCTTTGGGCTGAAGGCGCACGTCGAAAGTGCAGACCGGATTGTCATAGGTGAGTCGGTATTTGAGGACGGAGTGAACATGAATTGCGGGGTTACTGTAGTTGCCTGGCGATCGTTCCTCGACTTCGCGCAGGGCCTTGAAGAGGGGCCGGGTCGCGACGAGAGTTGTACAGAAGCGATCCAGGCCATCGACATCGCTGACCTCCGTGGTTGGGAAGGAAGGCAGCCGATCGTTGGCGATCTCAGTAAGCAGATGGAGAATCCGGTGATGCGGATTGTCATGTGACAGCTCGATGGTAAGCTCCTTTTCAGCGCCAAAGTTGACAGTTGCAGAGTATGGCGATGGACCGTACTGGAACTGTACGCGCTGTAAGGAGGAGGACGAAAGCCGCATTTGACGCTTCTGAAGGGTACTGGCAAAGGTACGAAGACGGTTAACATCTCGCAGTCGTGCTCGCAGCTCTCCTAGGATATCTTGCCCAAAGGGCGTGGCAAGAAGAATCCTGAAGTTGCCATCTTCTGAGAACTTGAAGGCGGTCTGTGGTGAGGCTGCCATGAGCTTATGCATGTCTGCAGCAACAGATTTGACCATTTTACCGACAGCCATATGCCAGACGTCCTGACCTCCAACTTTCAAGCTTTCACATGTAATCTTGATGTCTGATTCAAGCCAGGAGTCTTCGTCTGCTTGGGGCACAAGAAGGTCCGGAGTTTGCACATGCAGCACCCATCGACGGGGAACACAACCAGCTTCCACGAATGAGCCTGCTTGCCCTAACTCAGGTTGCAAACTGAAATTCTTCTTCTCTTTTTCTAGTTGGCGAGCTGTGACGCGGAACGACAGAAGCTGCACAGCGACCCTCTCCAGACTTGCCAAGGTGTTGCGGTTGATGGGCAAGGAGCTTCCATCAGGTCTGTCCAACTTGATCTGTTCGGCGTATTCGAGGCTGTTTCCACCAGATCCGATTTCAAAGATCCACCACGATTCGCCCGAAGAGTCGATCACCGCTGCCAATGCCCAGTTTGGTGTCCAGCCGCGAGGGCAATATAGCGTGGAAGAGATGACATCCAATTTGACAGCAGCCGACACTACCTGCTGTTTCAAAGCCTGTCTTGCGACCGATTGCCAGCCGAGTTGTTGTGCGTTCTTCTGGATCAGACTGAGCAATGTGCCGGCTAGCACTTGCGTCATTACATGAGCAATCTGTGATGGCTCTCTGCCTTGGTTGAAAGCATTCTCCGCTCGCGCTGATAGTGCGCTAGCTGGTCGCAGGATGTAGTTACCAGTGACCGACTCTAGTGATAGGGTAACTGATGTATATTTCGTACCCAGCGATGCGTTGAGTGTAGAGTCTGCAGGTTCGGTCTCGGAAAGATGTGCGTTCGCCGTCACTCCAGACTTGAAACTCTCCTTTGTGGATCGCAAGATATCACTCGTGTGGCGTGCGATGACTTGCTTGATAACGCGTTCCATGGAGAGATCCTTCCAGTCAAAATGGAACTTGACATCTTTCACTTCTTTGCCCTGGCGGAACCAGCGCGTAGTCAGCGACGGTATGGGAGGCCCTCTCCACGAAACCTTGCCGTTCTTTGGTTTGTTGTTCGATACGCCAATCTCAATCCAATTCTTTTTTCCAGGCTTATCAGTCCAATAAGACACGACGAGCAAGCGATGCACAGGCTCAACCTTGAGAGATCCAGCCCAGCCGCTTCGAACGAGATTAACAGCCTGCGATCGAAGCACTGAGATCTTGTGCGTTAGAACGAAGTTGTTCAGGAAGTCGAAAAGGCCGGTCAGACCCTTCTCCTTTAGAACTACGTCGGCCTGCAGCTTGAGTTGCATGAAGAAACGGCTACCGACGGTAATGGTAGGTGCAGGAGTGAACAACAACCGGAGATCGATGAGAAACCACTGTTCTGAAGCATCCTCTACAAAAGACATGACGTCAAATTCCAGCTCATTAGCAACAACAAAAGTTGCGCGTCCAGAGTGCACACGCCAGTCTTGGAGGTGTTGTGGGAGGCTTTCGTGTACGTTGAGGCGTATGGAGAGAGAGGTATTCATGTACCGAAGGAGTTTGAGGGCCTGCTCGGCAGAGATGGGCTCAGGCGGTATGTAGCCCAGGCTCGGCATCCATGGCGCTTTCCCTGTCGATAGCACTTCCAGGGCGGTCGCAACGTCCGGATTGTTTTCTCTGGCATTGTTGGACAGAATCTTAATCTTTTCCAGTTTGTAGTCAGCAGCATCCATATGGGCTGCCTGAGTACTCGCGTGGGCCAGCAAATCAATGAGTTTTGATATGTCAACGGACGCTTTCTTTCCCCACTCGGTGAGGACTAGCAGCTTGATGAATTTAGCCCGTTGCTCCTGCGCGAATTGAAGCACAACCAGCTTTTTACGCTTGTTCGCCTCTGCATTCACTTGTGCATTTGCCGCGCCAAGGCCATTGGGAAGAGCGCCGTTCGATACTGGCGCTATCTGGATGGCGGCCATGTTCTTCAGGACTTCCTCCAACTCATTGTAAGATTCCTGGGATATCCGCAACAACAGTGTTGACAGGGACATGTACTGCTCAGGGCCGATATGAGCAATCTCCGGGGGCAAATCCGAGTATTGTTCGAGCGTGGGACCGGCCGTTGCTGCGACTGCCATGGATGCGCCGTTGGTGCTGGTTTCGCGCGAAGGACCCCCATTGACAGCAGGTCCCCCTGCCGGCGTATCACTTCGCGCGCCGTTGAGTCCGCCATTAGCCAGATCCCCGTTGTGGCTGCGCTTCCTGTTTTCTGCATCTCGTGAAGCCGTCGCTGAGTCGGACCCGGTGTGGTTCATGGTGAGAATGCCTGGCATACTACGTCGTCCTCCGTCCCGCGGCCTGGGGCGCCGTCTGCGCACCCGTTTTGCGCGCGTCTATAGCTTTCTTGAAGTGTGTGGTCGCGCTTTTTCCTTGATGTTTTCGCGAGAATCAACCGCGCGGTGTTTGGATCGTGATCGAGGCTGCGTGCAGAGGGCTGGCGGTGGAGTCGGCGGTGAAATGCGCAGGTTAGGAGTGAGGCGCGCTCATTAAAGCAGATGCTTTGGCGTAAGAATGGAAGCGCCGAGATAGCACGAGGCGCAGTGAGTGTTGAAAGGGCGCTGGTCGAATGCAGCAGGTGAAAGAAAGCGAGGTCGGGGCGCTGCCGACTAGCGCATCGTCGACTGTGAATGCTGCAAAACGTCGTGATGGCAGTCGCGGTCGTAGAGCGGTGGGAATTAGTCCGGAGTGGCCGTGGATGGGGTGCGCGCGACGTGGGTGGGTGGAGTGGTTGCAGCGATGAGGTCGTTGAAACATCAGCAGCCTCTCGTACCGACGACGGGAGGGAGGGCGTGGATTGGGTTTAGCGCCTTGGCGTTTGCTCCACCCATGCACGCTGATGATGGAGCCCTGCATCTCCAGCCAGACACTCTGAAGTCGCATCAGCAACCGAGTCAAGCTTGAGGGCCCAGCTTGTCTATAATGTGCGTCAGGGACACTGCATGTCTCGTCGCGCGGATGCGATATAGCTAGCCACTTTAATCGCTAGTACATTCAGTCATTCACCGCATTACTGTCCGCGGCTCGGCGAGCTTGCGGCTGCGGCGGCCAGTAGTCTATCTAGATGCGAGCTTGAGCGCAAGCGCCTTGTCCAATGTCTTTCTCGGATAAGCCTCTACTGCAAGTAGACGCTTTATCAGATGTTCACAGGCCATGCCCATGGGATCATCCGCTGCCACCCCAACAACTCCACATCTCTCCCCAGCTTGGGCCTGATCTCAGCGTGCCCACTAGAAGTTGCCCTCCGACCTGAATAGCAGCCCGGTCAGCTGTCGCATTTATCCCTCGATCCTTCATCATGTCTCAGTTGCGGTGACGCATTTCCGTTGATTAGCGCAGGACCCTGTTTTGCGGACGACTGCTTCCAATCGCTCGATGTCACCTCGCGCGCCCGAGCTCCCGCCCTATGAGCGCCCGACCATTGCGCGCAATGCATCCTCACAGTCCAAAGTCTCGGTGCCGTCCATATCGCAGTCCAACGAGGCAGACGATGAGCAGAGCCTCTCTTCCGACCAGAGCCTCGACATGGAGTCCCACGACTCGCAGCCCCACTACGAGGGCGAAGACACCCGGTTGACCAGCGACAAGGAGCTCCGCGGCTTTTACATGTATGGATGGGCTGCCGAGGTACTTATTCCTTCCTTCCTTCCTACTACCATCTCGTTTTGCCCCAGGCCTTTGCAAGCTTGCTGCAATGTCGCAAAGCTGTGCGCGTATCTCTCTCGTGATGCTACTGCGGACGCGCCTCGTGAAGCTTATAAACCACGCGAGCACCGACACTAACCACCCCAGGTCTTTGTTGTTTGCGGTATTGGGTCTTTCATACCTGTAACGCTCGAGCAGCTCGCGCGCGAGAATGGCGTCTTACTGTCCGATCCTTCCACACCGTGCAAAGCCACGAAGCCTACCGTCCATCCCGGCCCATCCTTCTCCACCAACGCCGTAGAGGCTCTGTTCAAACCGAATCCTGAAAAGGGACAATGCGTCGTTCATATCCTCGGTATCGAGATCAACACTGCGAGCTTCGCCATGTACACTTTCAGCATATCGGTTCTCATACAAGCTCTGCTGATCATTAGCATGAGCGGCGCAGCGGATCATGGGAGGTTCAGGAAGACCTTCCTCCTATGGTTCGCATTTATTGGAAGCATCGCGACCATGCTCTTCCTACCAGTGGTACCCAAGGTTTATCTGCTAGGCGCAGTGCTGGCAATCATCTCAAACACATGCTTTGGTGCCAGTTTCGTACTATTGAACAGCTTCTTACCATTGATGGTGCGCTTCCACCCTACAGTCAAGTACGCCGACTCCATCGCCGACGAATCTTACGCAGACGAGGAAGACGAGGCGGAGACAGAAGAAGACGACGAGAGGGGAGGTGAAACTCCAACGCAGGAGAATATCATACGAGGAGCGCAATACGCAAACCAGCTTGGACAAAGAGAAGGCCTTCTTGACGAAGTCGCTGATGCGACAACCGCACTGTTGCCGAGTAATCTTTCAGCCGCCGATCTAACAATTCCAAGGGCAAGAAGCAGGTCCGCTCCTTCAGTGGAGCTCGCTCTTGCAACCAAGATCTCATCCTACGGTATCGCGATCGGTTACATTGCTGCTCTGCTTGTGCAGACCATTGGTATTCTCATCGTCATTGCGTTCCAATCCTCCAACTTTGGCCTTCGCCTGGTCCTCTTCGTCATCGGCGCGTGGTGGTTCGTCTTCACACTACCGACAGCGCGTTGGCTGCGTCCCCGTCCAGGACCGCCTCTGCATATCGGTGCGCAAACCTCCAACTTTGGCACTGCCCTCGCGTACTTTGCATACTCGTGGAAATCCCTTGGCCGTACAGCGACCCACGCGCGACATCTCAAGGATGTACTACTCTTCCTCGCAGCGTGGTTCCTGCTTTCAGACAGCATTGCCACTGTATCCGGTACAGCAGTGCTCTTCGCAAAGACAACGCTAGGCATGTCGTACGCCATGCTCGCCCTAATAAACGTCATCGCAACAGTCTTCGGCGTTCTGGGCGCCTTCCTGTGGTCACGGCTGTCTGCTTTCTTCCACCTGTCGCCCACACAAACAATCCTACTCTGCATCATGCTCTTTGAAGTAATTCCAATATACGGCCTTCTAGGGTACATACCAGCAGTCCAACGCTTAGGATATCTGGGTTTACAGCAGCAGTGGGAGATGTACCCTCTAGGTGCAGTCTACGGCTTTGTCCTTGGTGGTCTCAGCAGTTACTGCCGTGCGCTATTCGGCGAACTCATCCCCCCTGGCTACGAAGCCGCCTTCTACGCTTTATACGCCATTACGGATAAAGGCAGTAGTGTCTTTGGTCCCGCTATCGTAGGCGCCATCACCGATGCTTATGGCGAGATTAGACCGGTAAGTCGGCTCAACACTTCTGAATTTCATCTCTCATACTAATCTCAACTACAGGCTTTCTGGTTCCTAGCTATCCTTGTCGGCCTCCCCTTCCCCATCATGATGCTCGTCAACGCGGACCGCGGCCGCACCGAAGGCGCCGCCCTCGCCAAAACCCTCGAAGAATTGGCGCGTGCTCAGGATCCCAGCCACATCGACGCCGACGATAATTTGTCGCAGGAGATCAGAGATGACCTCCGTAGCTCGTTTTCCTATCAGCGTTCTTAAGTTGTCGAGTTACCTGCACCTTGATGCTGTTTGCGTTCTGTCACGTTGCATTGGGATGTTGTTTGCGCAGCTTTGGTATCTCTGTAGGCTCGCCAGCTGGCCTGGCAGGCTATTCTTGATGCAATTCATGCATTGGTGTCTGCACTGCATTGTAAAGGCGCTTGTTTGCCATTGGGATCTAACCTCTCATCTCTTGTTCGGTTTTTGGTTCGCATCATTGCGGGTTTGCCAGAGTGGCGTTGGAGGCGTTTTAGTTACGTTCAAAGCACGATGTGAATGATATATACGCAAGTTTGATACACTTTCGTCTGTCTTCAAGTAGTGCGTGTCTTGAGTCTGAACTATCTGACTTCACTACATCGTCCAGGTATGCTCACATCTAACATCGTACAACATCGCCAGCACATGGTACCTAAGCATCATTCACGCCACTCTGACAGCGCAGCAGACCCTCATCCGTCGAGGTCGAACATCTCCCTTTGGTTCTCTCTCTCTTGCGGATCAGGAAAATTCTCCTTGATCTCTTTCCACATCTCCGTCACAATCTTCTGCCTCTTCTTTGCCACACGAATGCTCTTCTTCCACTCCTTCTCAATCGCTTCTCGCTCGGATGTCGTGACCTTGCAGAGTTAGCACAAACCTGCATAAATCACTGAGTACATTGAACCTACCTTCTTAGCCTTTCCCTTCTTCAGTCCATCAAGTCTAGACTCGATCTGCTCTTTCTCTGTCTCAAGAGTGTTGACATTGGCGACAAGATCTGCCGTGCTGAGTGTGGAGTTGAGACTGGACAAGGAGCCACGGAGATTCTTTGCGGCTGCGACAAGAGTGGTGGTTTGTGTGCGGAGATCGAGAATGGTTTCGTCGAGAGCGGCGAGTTGTTCAGTGGTGCATGCTTCGGCTGCGTTCTACAAGTGGGTCAGATCTGAGCAGATGCTGGGTAGGAGAAAGGATTGGATCATACTTGTAAAGCGTGGTATACGATTTGCTTGCCTGAGATTGTCAACTGATGTGAATTGCAGATAGGCTCGACCAAGCTCACCAGCGGCACGCCCCTCAATTGCTTTCTGTTCGTGGAGATCTTTCAGAATCTTTGCCGCAGACGCTGCCCTGAATCAGTCGTTGTCGGATAAGAGTGATAGATCAATGAACCTTTTGTGACCTTGTTGTGTAGATTCGCCGAAACATCGATAGCCGAGTATGGGCGGTTTTGCTTGCCTGCGACCAGTCAGTCTTTGAGTATAGGGTGCAGTGCGATCGTTGAGCTCTCAGATGTGAGGTGAGGTGAGTGACTCACGTAGATACTCCAATACTAGATCTGCGGCCTCGTTGGCTGTGGCCTTCTCTTCTGTCTTCTTGCGGGGCGCCATTATCTGCTCTAGTAGCGATGATAGGGAAAATTGAATGAAGAAGAACAGCTTGCTAGGTGTGATATGGGCTCTTGTTGAGGTGGCGCTAAGTCACGGGCACAATCCAGACGGAAGGAGCCATCCTCAACCCAGGCAGGTGGGGTGAGCATGCTACCTGCAGTTGAAGCCAACGACGCCGAGACAATTGCCATACAGATACTAATGTAGATACTTGATTCGTTATCGCAAGCGCAGTGCCAGCCCGTTAATTAGTACTTCAGCCTCCACGTTCACCAAACTGTGTAGCCCAATCCTCAAATTCCTTCAGTCCTTGCTTGCTTACAGACGGTCTGATAGTCTGCAGACTAGCTACAAAGTCCTGATATTGTATCGGTCGTATTTGGTCCATCGTCATTGAAAGTAACTTCTCGCCCAGTGAGCGCAAAGGGCCCATTGCAGCGTCTTTCGCGAGCGCCGTTATATCAGAACCAGAGAAACCTAGAAAGAAATTAGTGTTGCGATTCAGGTCCTCAATGATCATCACATACCCTCAGTGAGCTTGACCAGACGATCCAGATCGCGGTCACTCAACTCATGTTTCTGGTGGCTCAATAGCGTCTGGACTTGTTGCTTCCGGACCCAATCTTCGGGCAGTGGGATATATTGCCTTCTCACAAACCTTCGTCTTGCTGCTTCATCGATCGCCCACGGCAGGTTTGTTGCTGCGAGGACGAGAACCCTAGTTGCATCGCCCCTCTCTTTGTCCTTGTCCGTGACCGCGCTCCCGGCAGCTGCCTTTTGCAGATCGGACCACTGAATAAGGAACTCAGTTTTGATGCGTCGCGATGCTTCGTGCTCGCCGGATCCCGAACGCGACGAGAGGAGTGAGTCGATCTCGTCGACGAAGATGATTGATGGCGCCAGCATCTTTGCAAGCTGGAAAAGGGCGCGAACAAGCTTTTCTGACTCGCCCAGAAACTTCGACGTCAGACTACTAGCTGATATGGCGAAGAAAGTAGACTTTGACTCTGTAGCAACTGCCCTGGCCAACATCGTCTTTCCAGTTCCAGGGGGTCCAAACAAGAGCATGCCGCGTGCAGGTTCTCGCAGACCCATAAACAAGTCAGGCCTCAAGAACGGGTACACTACCGTCTCTTTCAGGGCGGATTTCGCAACTTCAAGTCCTGATACGTCGCTCCAGTGTACCTCATCTCCCTGTATCACGATCTCGTTTAATATCTGCTGTGCTGCTTGCTTATCGACGCCCCGTGGCAAATTCTTCATGATCTCATCCGTTTTGCGCTTCCATTCATCCGTCTCTTCTGGCTCCAGTTCCGCCTCAGAACTATCCGCACCTGGGGTATCTGGTAGTTCTGCACGCATCGAATTGCCTCTAGCCCTGCCCTTCCGCACTGGAGGTGGCCTCTGCTTGAGCAAATCTCCGTCCTCTTCCAGTGATACAGACTCAGGTGAGTCCTCCTGCTCTGAACTGCTTCGCGCTTGTGTGTCGTTGCTCTTGGGTTTCGGTACAAGTCTCCTTGTCGTCGGATCCCATATCACTCCACCTCGCTCGCCCCCAGTGTCGCCGTACGAATGGGCTGCAGCAGACGCGGCAAGAGATCGAGGGTCCGGTGTGGGCTTGGGATACTCCTTTCGGTAAGATGGTAATGGTGTACTGGGCCCTTGCGCGTTGTTCAGTCGACTCAAACCCACAGACTTTCGGGGTATTGCTGGCGCTGTTCGTTCGTTTGTAGCAGGTTTGACCGGCCCCGGATCAGTCTCACCACCAAGTGGTGGAACCGCATATGCGGTTGATGCTGACCCCTCGCCAGCTCTAAAGTAGAACGGTGCTTGTGCAGGCGGCGGTTGTGCTTCGGGTTTCGGAAAATAAGCACTCGGTCTCTCAGCAGCCGGCTTGTCGAGGGATGAGCGGGCGGAGGGTGTAAGAGAACTGGTCGATGGGTTCGGGGCCCCTAATGTTGGCCGAGTGGAGGATGCTGTGGCTTTGACACTCCACGCTTGGGTAGCTGCCTTTGAAGCATCCGGGCGACTTCTCAACGTGTTGGGCAACTTCGCCGAAGATGGCTTGCTCTCTCTCCCGGGTCTCAGTGTCCGTAGCATTCTGCCACTCTTCTCCGGGGATGGGGTACGTGTCTTTTTATCTCCTACTGGTCCTGGGGATAGCGTCGATGCGCTCCGAGTCTGGGTCAAGCTGTTGTCCCGTATGGAGCCAGTACCGGAGCTCTTCCGTGGCGCCATCGCCGGACGGTATGGCAATGCTGGCGGTCTTGAGAGATCTGTGTACTCTATGGGTGGTATAGATCCGGCTCCGAGCCATGATGTAGATGCGCTTGGATCGTTTTGCGATAGGGGCACGCCGTGGGGTGGTGGTGTGGGTGCATCGTTGTCTGACGAGAGCGAGGCAAGGCTCTCTTTCGACTCCTTGCGACTCTTTTTCAGCGCCTCCAACAGATCCACGCGCTCTTTACATTGCAGCTCCAACTGGCGCAGCGATTCGATCAGTGCCCTCTCTGTTTCGGACGCGGGGCGGTAGGTCGAGGGGTTGCGACGGGCGTTGTGGTAGTAGATGTGGTCAAGGGCGGTTTTCCATGATCGCAGCGCTTCTTTCTCGTTGTTCTATATGTCTCTCTGTCAGTGATGCTGGGCACATGCGACACTTGGGGGGTGGTTGGGCACTGACCTGGCCCTCAAAGTAGACTGCAGTCGAGCAGGCTAGGAAAGCCTCGTCGTAGGCTTTCTGCGTCGTGTTGGCGCGCATAGCGGAAAACATGTATATGATGCGCCCAATTCACGCGGGGGGTGGCGTGGAGGACAGAATAGGTGTCTCGCGTCCAGTCTCGGGCTCGTGTTTGTAGATTCGTCGCCGGTCTTAGTTCGCGCGGGTGTGTGACGTAGGTAGCTGCGTTTCGCAACCGCGAGGGCTGAGCAGCGACGACCATGGAAGACGACTTTGTCCTCACGCATCCATGCATCCTCTACGCAACTGGGCACGCTCTCTCTCGCGCTATTACATCAGATCACAAGGTAATACTGTCAACCCAGGATACGCGTGCTCACACAGCCACGAGGAAGGCGCATGTGCAAGTGGGGCTGCTATTCGCGCCCGGCTGTTATCGATTACGCACCTTGTTTGGGCTGAAGAGCGAAAATGTTCTTGGGTCTTGAGTGACGCCGACACTGAATTTGCTATATGATACAAGAATGCGCATGCCGTCGTGTGCTCGCATAACCAAGCATCCAGTACGCCGCCAGATCGGCTTCCACAAAAGCCTCTATGACTATACAATGGCAGTGAAGAAGCGTCGCGACGCAGCCCTATGCTCCTCCAGCGCGCCACACAATGCTAGACCTTGCCTTGGATGCCCAATACTGCCATGGTCGCTACTCTCCGCGACACTGCGTGTATATCGTTCCGTGGGTAGTGCGCATATCGCGGAATCAGAGGGCTCTCGTAATGGTTCAAAAGAAGATCAGTCAAATAGTCGTCTCTCTGTTATATGGCCGTTGATGAGTTGGTGCTCCTCCGAATGAAGAAAGCCTTGGCCATCTCGTATGCGGACCTATGCAGTGTCAGATCAATACCGGTTGCGGTGTCCAAGCTCAAAACTTACCAGCAAATTGCCGTGCTTGGCATGGTGGTGATGATTCGGGGTTTCAGACCACGGAAGTATCCCCTGTATCCTTCCCTTTGATGGATAATTTTGGCTGCCTGGATTAGGCCGGAGACGTTCTTCAATTCTGCGTCTCGAGCATTGCCGCGTGTTTGTAATAGCGTCTTGATGACATCGAGGGGAGTTGTGAGCCCCGCTGCAAATCCTCCGGCGATACCTCCGGCGAAGCAGTGCGTATAGGGGTCGTAGCGGCCGGTCGGGTTCATGACCTTGGACATCGATTCGTAGGCCATGAATTGGAGTGCGGTAAATGGCACCGTCATACACAGTGTAGTGGGGTATGAGACGTAGAATGCGCCCACGCCCTCAGTGCGGAGAACCTCTCGGGCGCATTGGGGGACGGACTTGTAGATGGAACCGTGCATTTGCATGCGTTGTTTTATGACTGCGAGATTCAGTAGGCGCGGAGCGAGGTCGTGGTGCGCGTCTTACCGTCAAAGGGATTCATCAGCGCATCGCTGGAGATGGTGGCCGCGGCACCGCTAGCAGCTGTTGGTGGTCAGTAGCTGCTCCCGCATTGGTGTGGTTGTGGTATTGCGCACCTGCCGCGAGGGGATGATGCTCGTGGCTCTCTCCCTCATTGCCGCCGAGGGCGTGCTTTGTAGCTTCATAGGATGCAAAATAGACGGCATGCGCGGGACCTGCATTCTGTCAGTTCTCCTTGCCGGTCTTGCTCGCCTGAAACAACCCACCTGCGCCCATTACCACGCTCGAAAGTCCCCTCCACAGTGACCAGAAGCCCTCCGCCCTAGATATAGTGACCATGGCGTTCGAGATACCGCTGTACATGGCGCTCGGCGACGGGTTGACGATCTGCATGCGGGTCTGTCCGGAGTCAGCGCGCTGTCGGCAGTGCATGGAGAGCTTGGTGGGAAGCTGCGTACCTTGAGCAAGTCGACGGGGTACATCACCGAGTGTTCCTATCATCGGGTCAGTCGGGATATATACACGGCGGCGACCTCGGAGACGTACCGCAACACCTGCGAATGCGCCCGCAAGCATGTTGGCGGTGAGGGAGAAGTTGGGCGGGAGCGCTTCATAACTGGCGCGCAAGTCAGCGACGGGTGTCTCTCATGTGCGGCGGTGCAATGGAGCTGTACTCGTGTTCTTCTTCGATAGGAACTGATGGCCGATCATTGGGGGCCATAAGTCGGCCGGCTACTGGCGCCGCGGATTCCAGGTTTGCGACTTGAGAGGGTTTTTGTTTTTGGGGTGGACGTAGAGCCTCCGCGCGTCGATGCAGAGGGGCGACTGTGGTGAGTGGGCAATTGTCTGAAATTGAAGTTGTTACTTTTGTTTGCAACTAACGGAAGCGCGAGATGACTTCAGCCGAACGCCGAGACGTCAGACCTAAATTCCGCCCGCGACTAGGTACTCTCGCTGAGTCGCTGCTATCTGCCCTTTACGTACCCATGCCTCCACCAGCGATGCCGGAGCTTCCATGGCAAACCTGCGCATGCGCATGCCACTTCGTCTGCCAGCGAAGTTTTCATCCTGAGGCTGTTTGCCATGGCGGACGGCGCATTTTCGCGACGCCCTACCCAAATGCCCCGTAAATCGGTGACAGGTGCTCGCGGAGATCAAGTACATCATCAACGCGATAGCTAGACTCGGCCAAGGTGCCTCGGATGTGGGAGGGGGAAGGTGCTTGGTATATCTTATCTGATCATCTCCGCCCGCACCTCGAGCCCGCCACACACGTCTGGTCCGCTGCCACTCGTCTACACGTTGTTCGCAAAGCTTGAATTTGCTCACGATACCCCGCAAAGTCGGCAAGTCTCGATTAGCGCATCCAGACTCGCATGCTGAATAATGTCCGATCTTGGGATGGTTTGCACAGTGCATGCCCGAGCTTCACCTGCAAAGCTCGCTAGGTGCACTGAGCACAGTGTTTGATAACAAATGGACAACCAGCGAACTTTCGTCTCCACTCCGCCTCGCAAGCTGAATAATAGGGCAAGTCTACACACGGAAGTTTGGACACCCGGAGCTATTTCTCGTAGATAGCTCACGGTGCCTTGGTCCGAGGCTATCCCATGCAGATTCGAGCAGAATGAGCAGCTATCGTACAGCCGGCAGCTGATCGTACAAGTACAATGAACGCGCGGTCTTCATGTGCTGCAACAAGCAATGCTATCCAGCCCCTCTGCCATGCCACGTTACGAGATGCCACGTCCGTGACCAGCTGGCGATGCCGTGATCCGGGATACCGGAGGTCCTTATATCTTGTTTGCGCATCAACACTCGCACCGCTTGTACCACCGGGGAAAGCTGACTACGTCCCTGATGTTAGATACACCAGCGAGGTAGCACAGGAGTCGATCGAACCCTAGACCAAAGCCTCCATGCGGTACACTGCCGTATCGGCGGAGATCCACATACCACTGCAGGGAGCCGTCTGATGCGTCGGTAGTGCTATCCGGCGCTTGTTGAAGACCATGTTCGTCCATGGATTGCAAGAGTTCTGCTAGTCGATGTTCACGCATAGAGCCCCCGACCAGTTCACAGATCTCAGGTACAAGGAGATCGAAGCATGCGACGGTCGAGGTGGCCGGGTTGTCAGCTGTCGGGTCATTTGACGGCGCCATGTAAAAAGGCTTGATGTTACGTGGGTAATCAGTGATGAATACGGGTCCACCGCGTCCCAAGCTCTCAGCCAAGAATCGTTCGTGCTCGGTCTGGAGACCATCTTCATGACCAGGTGCATACTCAAAATCCGCCTTGCCCTGAGCCACTGCGTCTTTAAGGTGCTGTATTGCGGCCGCATAGGTGGTTCGAGGCCATGGCCCCGCTACCAGCCCTTGCCACCGTTGTGCGAGGACAGTGTGCGACACGGATGTGCTCTCTTGGTCCTGGTCTCGTGCTCGTGCCTCGAGAAGTTCTTGACCTACAACCGACTCTTGTAATTTCAACGCAACGGAACGCAGCATATTTTCCACAACATCCATGACGACATTCACATCCTCTGTGAAAGCTAATTCTGCTTCCAGCATGTAGAACTCGCTAAGATGACGGGCTGTATCACTCTTCTCGGCTCGGAATGTTGGAGACAAGGCCCAGACCTTGTTTACTGACTGAGCTAAAGCCTCTAGGTGAAGCTGACTGGAGACCGTCAGATACTTGGGGGAACCGAAAAACATGTCTTCTTGCTTTTTGACCTGATTCGAAGAGCTTTTGTCTGCTGAAGAAGGTGCTCCAGGCGCCACAGTGAACACCTCTCCTGCGCCCTCGCAATCGGAGGAGGTGATGATTGGTGGATGGCACTGAATGAAGTCATGTTCCGCAAAGTAGTTGGTCACTTGTGCAGTGACTAGCGATCTCAGCCGCAAGAGAAGCGAGTTAATTGGTAGTCGACTTCGGAGATGTGGGAGTGTGCGCAAAAATTCGGGCGTTTGGTATTTCTTCTGGATTGGGTAGGTCTGGAATTAAGATTCAGATCAGACATCGGGCAGGACTCCGAGGCTCACTCATGTTGACTTACTGTGGCATCATTCTCTCCCAATATTCGCACGTGGTTGACTTGAAGTTCATGGGATTGGCCTTGGCCTGGTGAGGGTGTCCACTTTCCCGTGACTGTCACTGCAGTGCCCGTGGAGAGTCTGATAGTACAGCATGTCAGTACTTACAGAGTGTTCTAAAGGGAGCTACTGACCCTTCTGCTAGTTGAGGAGGCAGGACGGCCTGGACTGTTTGCAAAGTCGAGCCGTCGCCTATAGCAGCGAATGCGATGCGTTTTTGCTTGCGCACCGTCCGTACATAGCCGTTTATCGTTAGTGCCTCGTTGTCCTGTGCACTCTGCTGAGACGAACTGGCCGATTGAGTTGGCCTTAGCAGCTCAGCAATAGTGTTTGGACAGAAGGTGGAACTGCAGCGGGGACGGCATAGTGATAGTGCATGTGCGCAAGGTAGAGCGGTTCCCCGGTTTCGGAATAGGTGCTGGGGACGGACAACGCTCCTCCGAACAGGCAGGAGCCAATTCATTTACGCGTCGGCAAATTTCGATCGGCCAGGAGCTGCGCAGTGTAGCGTAGAAACAGCACTCTCTATCACACGTGCGGGTTGATGTCTGCGAAACCTTGGGAAAAAAACGAAGAACGCTTGGACCCCACGCTAGGATCGCGAAGGCCTCGCCCGTGCCGTTCCTGTGGCTCGTTGATCTCGACTGTAACACTTCAGCCATGGCTGAAACATCATGTGCTGCAAGGACCGACCATGTCCTTTCACGAGATTTGAGGCCCATGAGCATAGCGCCGATGGCCTTAGGAGCCTGTGGTCTTGGTGACCTTCTTGGTCGTTCCCTTGACCATCATTGGGTGGGTCAGCTTCCTCCTCCCCTCCACCGCCAGTAAGCACACCAAGACACAAACGCCACGCCCCACCAAGCTCGATGGCCGTTTGTACAACCTTTACCGTCTGCCAGGATACTTCCAGGCAAGGACCCGTCATCAAAGTGGCGGAAATGCTCGCTAGATGGACGTTGTCGTGCCACCTCCGCTGGCGGTGAGGAAGACGCCTCGTAGAACGCCATGCATTCCAGCAGAGTACCATTACCCTGCATCCGGATCTTAGTGCCGACGCTATTACTGCGACGCTATATCGTGCAGGATCTTGGTTAGCAGCTGTCATCATCGGCTTGCTCAACGCCGCCAGATCTTTCTAAACCGCTTTTAACTATTTGCAGATCGCTTCAAGGCCTGGACGATCGATCCAGCCACACATCCCTGCTCCAACACACTAGGAACCCGACACGGCACTTGGTGGCTTAAGGTGCCTGGCAGCTATGTGGGTGCACGGCATGGCCCCCAGGACCAGGATGAACTTTTGCAATCACAAGGCGCGGCTGCTACCGGCCATTCGACATCTGTGTCTTCCCTAGACTGCTCGGGCACACGACTCATGGCTCCATCTTTCCTGCAGGTCTGCGCTACGGCTGGTGTAGATGCTACCCGCGATGACTGCATGCACAGGGGAAGGCTTGATTCCCGCAGTGGACTACCGTTTTGGTAGCTGGCGCAGTGGAAATACGCCAGCTTAGTCTCCGGGGTCCATCTGGAACCATTATTTAGCTGCGTTATCACACGCCCTTGAGTAGCTGCTCAAGTGATATACTACCCTCTCGCCCGTTGGGTCACAGACTCGCTTTCGTTACTGTCAACCCTCGTTCCTCTCACGCTGTTCCACACTGCAGTCAACTACACCTTCATCATACGTCCATTCACACAAGCAGTCCACAGGAACCCCCTCACAGTACTTTACTACCATGCCGCCATCAAGACCAAAGCCGTCAGAAATAGCAGCCGAAGCAAAACGCGTATGGATGCCGCATATCTGGAAGCATTACATCCGAGACTCCAAAACCTCATACCTGTACCCAGACTCCTCGCAAATAAGGATCAACGTGGACAAGCGATCATCACAACGCACGAGAGTAGCAGTCATGGAAGGCGACCCCGTGAACTACGCTTTGGGCTGGTACCAAAGTGCTGTCAACGCAGACCCAGAGTGCAAGCGGATACCAGTGATCAACGTAGCAAACGAGAAGCGCGCTGGAGGTGACTGGGAATCTGGGCTCATGGCACCAGAGGAATGCTTCGCGCGGAGAAGCAACCTCGTGCATGCCCTGACAATGCCCTGGAACGCGCAATTGGGCCGAGAAGAAAACTATTACCCAATACCACAGACAGGCGGCATCTACTCCCCTGAAGTCTGTACGTTGGCATGCTAGTAACGATCGTCACGAGGCACAAGTCACTAACGGGCCGCAGTTGTTTTCCGGGCAGGCCCAGATCAAGACTATGCAACTTTCACAGACATAGCGTCCTTACCTGTAATATCCGTTGCACCCGTGCGGCGTCCCAAGCTTGACGAGAGCGGCTGCAAGTATTCGTTTGCACAAGAGAAGGAGCTCATGAAGGAGAAAATGCGGGCAGTACTGCGAATCGCTTCCTACTGCGGGCACAGGAACTTGGTATTGGGCGCTTTTGGACTAGGGCCTATATTCCGAAACCCGGCACAGGAGGTAGCCCGAATGTGGAGGAAACTACTCTTCGAAGAGGAGGAGTTCCATGGCGCATTCCAGGATGTCGTGTTTGCCATCGACAGTAGTATGGTTGGGTCGCCGAGCAAAGGGTGCGCGTCCGATGTGGAGATTTTTAGGCGCGAGTTCGACCCTGCGACTATTTGGCCGACAAAGTGGTGACCAAGTGCCACTAGGACGACATCGAGGATGTAAGCACACGAACTTCAGTAACAAAATCTTCGGATCAGCATTGGGTAGCTTTTGGGTAGCATGGGACATGATCACGAAGCCTACGAACAAAAGCACACGAACCGAAACGCACACACACACGCACACGTACACACGGAGGCAGGATCCTTCGGCGACGCACCAACCCGATGGAGGGGTAGAATAAGCCACTTGACCCGGATGAAGTCATGGAAATGGTGGGGTGGGGGTCTTCTGTATGCATAGATAACCGAGAAAAAGCTCAGATCTCGCCGACCCGACGAGTCGAACCAGGTGGCGCGCTGCTGCTACTGCCGCTCGATTCTGCGGCTAAAACCTGCACGTCTTAGTAGCCAATCAGTATTAATCAACAATATTGGGTAACATGCTGTCTTGCGGCAAGACATTTGTCATGCTCCTTGCACTTTGCTGTTTTGGTGCGTGTAGGATTCCGGGCCCTGGAAAGTTGATTCCGATGCGCATGTTGAATCCGATGATTACTCTGATTAGGCTTTCGTGCTGATGAGGGGTTGCCAAACAGAGTTGAAGACTTCCATGTTCCCCCTCAACAGTAGAGTTACCGCTGTCAGGCTGTCAGCAACAAAGACTCGGGCAAAAGGAAACTGCCGACAGGCAGCCACATGCCACATGCCCCTGGAGGTATGGTGACCAACAAAAGGTCACCGCCCTTGGCATCAGGGCCAAGACGCGGCCTGACCTACAGAACTCACGCTACGATGCTGCATGGAAACAACTCCCGCGCCTACTCCTAGGCCTGCATTGACAAGCTAAACACCGCTGATCCCCGATTCGTCCTTGCGTCTATGCGACGAACCCATCATGCAAGGAGTACACTTGACAGGCGCGGCTCGACACTCTATGGCTAGGCTACATCGGTGAGCGTTCCCAAGCTCCGGTGACGACATTATGCGAGTCTAGTCACAGTTCGAGTAAGGTAGTGTGTTGGATATTTGGGCCGGGCTACAGGACCGCGCGCTGAGGGTGGGAGGTTCATGCACTTCCATTTGATCTGAGGGTCTAAGGTAAACGCGATGCCTTGCATTTGAGTGCATAGAGAGTGTGTGGGTGCTATGCCCCATCGTGTGAGAAGTCTAGAACGGCAGGGAAGCCGAGCTGCGTGATAGCTGCAAACGCTTTTTGGGAGCGCTTTGAGAGTAGTATACATATTGTACATTGGTCATGAGCGGCATTATTAGGGCTGTTCAGCCATCCTCCATCTATCTGTTCTGGCCCGGCAGTGGTAGTTGCGGGGCAGTGATTTCTCCACCTTGCATCTCGATCTTCTTGATCGTCTGTTCTCTTTGGTAGTTTACGACTCGTTGCTTCTTGAAGTATTCGACCTAGAGAATGTTAGCCTAGTATTCGGGGGTGTTCCTTGTCCAATCTGTAGTCCAAGAAGCCTGTAGTGCCATAGTCGCCGTTTCTGTCACGGGCATGGAAGTATGCTGCTGGCGATTGCGAGATTTGACGTACCCAGCTGTGTGCACAGTTCTTCTCAAACTCCTGATCGAATGACGAGCAGAAGCTGGCCGCCTTGTCCCTACCAGACTTTGTATTTATGCTATCCAGGACGTTGTTCTTGTCGAGACATTCGAAGAAAGCGTCGCGTGCAGCGTAACATTGTTTCCGGTTGGATCGCGATGGCGACTCGAATGCACCGCCTTCTGTCTTCTTGACGCCCGAGTCGTCCTTGGAGCTTGAGCCGAACCAACCCATGGCGGCGATTTTCGAGCTTGCGGAGGAGATGCGGAGGTGGAGGCGACGGTCGAAACTGGCGCGGGTGTCAGTCGCAAGGTGGGGTATTCGCAGGTGGACCGAATCGGGGTGATAACGTACGTCGGTAGTGTAAGTCTGGAGGTCGGATTTGTAGAGTTGATAGGGTTGTTGTCGATAGACGTTGGAGAGCGCAGCGATGTCGAATTCGTGCTTGGCAGACCCTAAGCTATGACATCGGCGCTGGCTGTCCACGTTTCGCCGAACCGTTAGGGAACCCATGAATCAACAGGCAACCTTGCAACTCCAACCAGCCAAATCGACATCTCCCCTTATGCTCGGGTTATAGCGCATCGCCCGCGTATTGATGCCACGCCGACGCCGCCCTCCACGACCCGGCGCACTTGCGGATCTGTCCCCAACCCGCATCCTCACGCAGATTGTACTCCTACAGGCTGCCTACTATGCATGCGCCGGCGTCCTCATCCTCTTCACCGCGCTGGTAGCGGGCAAGGAGGTCAGCACCGATCTCCTATTCAGTTGGCAAAGTCTACGCGGCGATACGACAATCGGATGGACGCTGGGTCTGGTCTGGGTGCTGAATAGTCTCACTTGGTAAGCATTCCAACGCGCTGGATAGCCTGTCATACCATGGTCTAACACGCGGCAGTGCCATCTTCATACTTCTCCTTATCGCGCGCTCAAAACTCGTTCTCGACTTCGCCCTGACTGTCCACTTTATCCACCTGATCGTCACCTCCCTATATACGCACGCGATACCCACCCACATGTTCTGGTGGGCCCTCCAGATATGCAGCGCGACCATCATGACTTCGCTGGGCGTGTGGGCATGCCAGTGGCGCGAACTGAAGCCAATCAATTTCGGTAGCAAGCCGCCTGCGCGATCACAACCAGCTACAGAGGACGAAGGTGGAGAATCTAGAGGGCGAGGGAGGGGCAGAGGGAGAGACGGTGCTGGTGAATACGAGATGGTGGGCATGAATGAGGGGGATAATAACGTCTGATCAGATTTCAGACCTGCATAATTGGCGTTTGGGTTGGGTTCACTTGGATACATGCATGTGAGTGGAAGGAGGCTGTTGAGAGCCATCACATTATACCCTTAGAAAGCATGGAGCATATTACATTAAGATTCGTTTTCTACTTTCCCATGTCTTTAATCTCGGACGCACCACAGTGTCATCGACACTCGTAACTTTCTATTTCTCTACCTGCGAGAAACCATCTGGAGCCACTGCTTTCGAACTCGACAACTCCATCTCTTACTGCAAACCATGGTAATGCCTTTGGTTCCATACTGACATCTAATGCTTCTCTTTCCTCGGTGCTGATGTTCGGCGTGACTCTGCATATAATTCTTCCCAGTCTTGCGCGTGATACTGACCGGCCTTGTTCGGTGGCTTCCATCACTTGTACAACGCTTGGTCGATCCGGTAAGACTTTACCTAGTCAGGCTGTCAGCAACGGTCGGATTGAAGCCTGGTGCATGTGACATACCTGGGTAGACCCTCGTTCGTAATGGTATTTTAACCTGATGCACCTCATTGCTTCCACTTTCCTTGAATGCTAAGACGACGTCGGTACTTTGCGATTGGTTAAGTTCGTGTTCTTGGAGGAGAGGTAGCTGAGTGTCATGCTTTGGTATGCTGAGAGCGGGAACGGTCAGGCACAGCGACAGATTGTAAAAGAAGTGTCTTAGTAACATGGTTCCTGCGAAGGAGGAAGAAGATGCGGTAAGGTGTATGGTGTTTTGGAGTAAATGCTTCAATATGAGTTGGCGCAGGTGCTGAACCCGTCCAAGAGGGTAATTACGGTAGCGAGTTCTGAAAGTGCACCGGCAGACCCTTCCTAGATTGACAAGAATTGGATCCTGTTCTATATAAATACGGGAGCATATTGGCTGAAACGTTTATAAAGAACTGCCACCTACTAAGCTAGCTGCCGGGAGAGCGGCTCGGGCTGCCCAAGCAGCAGGCTAGCAGCGTTGACACCGCCTAGTAATTTCCTCGCGCTGGACCTAGATCGTTGATGTTCTCCGTCACCACACGAATCCCTTATAGCTGGACTTGCGCGATAAGACAAGTACCATCGGGAGGTTCGCATGAGAGCTTAACAAGTGGTTCGGGAAGAGACATCAGTTCCTAGTGAGCCTCGAATCGGAGTGGGCGAGACGCGTGAAGCTCTAGCGCGAAGCACGTGCACCAGCCTCTGCAACAGTCACAATCCCTGTCTCGAAGCTTTCGACATCACCACCATTTTCTCGGTGCATACACCACAATGATCACTCACTAACACGTATGGGCTAACGCAGGTACGATACGATCAAGCACACAATGAACCCCAATAATGGATACTACGGGCAGTGGCCGCCAGGACAGCCACCGGATAATAGACGCTTCTTACCCGTTGCAGGTACTTTTGGAGAGGCTGCGCCAAGCTTGATGCAACCACCTGCGCAGCATGGCAGACAACAATACCCCGTACATTTCCCACCAAACGCCGTATTTCCTCCTCAAGAGGTATACCCACATCCGCCTCCATTCCAGCCTTCACTTCACCATCAGCCGCCAGCCCGGAGTCCTTTCATACCTCTCATCCCACTCAGCGCTGTAGAGGATTTGGAGGAAGAGGAGCCTCCGCCTTTCACTAGTGGAGGGTTCCAGGATCCGTTCAATAGAGCCTATGCTACCAGTGGACCTGCAGTCTTTGAAGGATTCATCCCAGCCAACCCGGGGCAAGAGGACGATGATGAGTATACCAACGCGACCAGATTTCGTGATTCGCGATATGACCGCGACTTTGATAGTTCGGATTCCGATCAAGATGACTTTCGGCTGACGATGGAGGAAGAGGAGGAACTACAACGGATCGAGAACAAAGATGATTCAGAAGTAGACGCAGACTACGAGTCGGAAGATGCACAGGAAGATGAAGGCGATCCAGACGAAATGGAGCTAGGCGTCGAGTTTGAGGATACTGAAGAGCGGACAAAGTACAAGAGAGGAAAGGGTAGAGGCAGAGGCACACTCAAGACTCCAATCACCGCCAGTATCATACCAGCGTCTAGCACCAGAGGGCGAGGTAGTGGAAAACGAGGACGTCCTTCGACTAGGGGTCGTGGCGGCAGAGGGGGCAATAATGGTGCCAGACCGACCCCTCGGAAAAAGAAGCGAGGCAAGCCCGGAAGAGAAAAGGGACCCAGAGGTCCCCGAGCCGTTGCCGACCCGGGTGCAGAATGGAAAGCACTGCAAAAGCAGGCCAACGCCAAGTTCATCGAAAAGGACTACGAAGCTGCCCTTGCATTTGCCCAGCAAGCCATTCAACTCAATCCCGAGATCTTCGATGCTTACAACATTGCATCCGAGATCTATACCGAGATGGGTCGAGAGGAGGACTCATTAGCTGTACTCCTGGCTGGTGCGCCAACTAAACGTGATCCTGGTCTTTGGCAGTATATCATCGAGCGCATAGAACGATTGGATCCAGAGAAACATCCCCAGTTTACAGACGAGAACAAATCGGCTGCCATCCTTCCATGTTTGAATGAGATTATCTTGCTCAACAACGACTATGAAGCCCGAAGTCGCAAGCTTGAAATTGAAGCGCAATTGGGTCGTTCATCCAAGTGCGTCGCACTCGGCCTCAAGATGCTCAAAACACTCAAGGAACAGGGAGAAGATCCGGATGTCAGTGTATTGAAGATCATGGCAATGATGGGTACTGCCTCTCCAAAACAGACTAGGATACACCTTAACAAGCTGCTGAACAGCTTTGAGGAGGCTATTGACGTTTTTACACAGCCTGACCGGGATCCAGTCGAGAATGAACTCGATTGGGAGCTGATCAATATTTATCTCGATCTTTTAGATCGAGCTGGTAGCTATGGTGTTGGTGTCACGCGACTCAAAGAGCTTGCCCGGTGGAAGCAGGGTAGGCGTTCCGAGACATTCTGGGACGAGCTGAAAGACGATCGCGAGTTCGATGTCGAAGATGAGCCAAGACGCGTTACTGTGCCTCAATTCGTCCGAGCATCGCAGGATGCAGCCTATGGCTCAACCCTGCCATTGGAGATCAGGGTGAAGCTAGGCCTGTTTCGCTTACGCAGGAGCAAGGATGACTTTGAAGAAGCGATGGTAAGTCGAATGACTGCGTCGAAAGCTACGCATTACTAACTACGATATAGCGTCACCTTGAGATGTTGGAGCCAGATAACCATAACGCTGATGCTCTGATTTGGGACTATGAAGACCTATTTCGTATCATTGGCGACGCCCTTCATGCCACCGGCCATGACGAACACGCGCTGCGATTTTATGAGCCCTTATTCGACAAAAATTCGAATGAGTTCAACCTCCAAAGTTACATTGGCCTGCACACATGCTTCAAGAACCTAGAGAGGACCGAGAGGGCGGCAGAGGTGATTCCAATCCTGAAGAAATGGCCGGCTGAGAACTATGACGATCTCGCTGTCCTTGCGAAGTTTTTTGAAGATCAAGGCATGTGGCAAGAAGCTGGGCAGCGCGCTGAGACCATCTATCGCGACAAGTACGGCCACAAGCTCAAAGCGCTCGGGTTTGAGGCATACGATGAGCTCAGAGTGTACTACTACAACCAGCGAAGGCAAGCTCGTGGTCGATATGGAGTTCGGAAAAGCACGGTCAGAAGGAATAGGAAAAGGATGCAGAAAGCAACAGGTCAGACAGGTGAAGAGGAGGATTCTGCAAACGAGAACGGCAATGTGGAGCTTCCCGCACTCATCGCCCCGACCGAACGCCCCAAGAAGGGCTTCTTCCGAACGAAGAGAGCCAAGGCGCCCAAGGTTCAGGCGTTCCTTGATGTACGTGATGAAGACGCCGATACAGTTCCCGATACTGAACCGAAACGAACTACACTTGAAGGTACCGACGTGCCGTATCGAGCGATCAATAACAGACTGTTTCGCCATAAGCTCCAGAAACTGGCGACAGATCACGCCGAAGACCTCAAAGCCGCCCGAGCTCAGCACCGGGAGATCGTTTCTAGTTTCGAGCGACTGGAGGAGATATGGGAAATGGCAGAGGACGGGGACGAGGATGCTATACATGAAGTTCTTTCCATTACCCGGGAGCTCATCGAAGAGTTCTCCACATTTGATCTGTTCTACTCGAACCGGAAAGAAGATCTCATGACCTACTTCCGTCGCGTCACAGGTGGCGATCTCTGGAAGGAGTCTTCGCTGATGGTACTTGCCGTGGTAGCAAACAACGTTGAAGATGGAGAGACAGATCCCGAGCTACGCGAGCGACCAGATTCGGCTCCATCTGATTTCTGGGGTATTCATTTTGACAAATGGTGCGATGCATTCGGTCGCTATGCTATTCTACTCGCCAGTGAAGGAGATGAAGAGCAATGTTTCGCTACGCTCGACATCGCCACTCAGGCCAATGTCTTCCATCGCAACCAAAAATACCACCAACAACTACAGCTATGCCGCCTCACATGCGCTCTCGCAGCGGACAACTCGCGCCAAGCATCTGTAGCAACACGCTGGCTCCTCAAAGAATACCCATTCGGTACCGATCTCTTCCGCCTCTATGGCGCTGTCAACCGTCTATGTTCCTTCCCGGAGGGATTCGCAACAGGCCCGGCGTACAAAGTGCTCATGCGCTACATCAAGACTATGGACTACGCGCTTCTGACCCCAGCACAGCGCATTGCATATAACTTCCGCGACACAAAGGACAGCAAAGGAGGATTCAGAAACAATATCAACGTCGAAGACGTAGACAAGGTCAAAGATCACGATCCCGCGCTGTTTGCATTATACGGACATGTCTTGATGTGCGGTGGAAGCTACATGGCTGCACTCAACTACTACTTCCGCGCCTTTGCCATCACACCTGAAGATCCGGTATTGAATCTGAGTATTGGCGTGGCGTACATTCAACATGCGATGAAACGACTGTCTGAGAACCGACAGTACCAGATCCAACAGGGTCTGTCGTTCGTCTACAGATACTATGACATGCGCTCCAAAAGCTCTCATGCTATCCACCAGCAAGAGGCGGAGTTCAACGTCGGGAGGATGTGGCATGGGCTGGGTCTTGTCGCGCAGGCGCTTCCGGCGTATGAAAGGTGTTGCGCGCTTAGTGACAAGGTCAGACAGGAGGCAGAAGATCAGTGCCAGGATGAGAATTGGGGGTATGAGGACTTCGGCACGGATGCCGCCTTTGCGATGCAGAGCATCTATGCTATCACCGGTAACTTCGAAGGTGCTCTGGATGTTACGGAAAGGTTGCTCGTCATTGAGTAAACGGAAGCGTCCGTGCGGGCCTCAACGGCCGCCCTAAAACGTCCTTCATGCAAATGCCAATGATTCAAGTTGCTTTTACAAATACCCAAAATCTGAATTCAAACGCAGATCACCATGAACGTCCTCCCCCCACATAATAGTTATCATCAATGCTGCTCCTCCACATTCCGACTACGATTTCCTCCCTCCACCGACCGTGCATCAAACAGGGCCGAAGAATGTGATCCAACATGCATGTTCGATTCTGCAAGGGCGGCCAAAACGCGTAAAAACAACGACACGAGAAAAAACACCCAGAAAGAAGCGCCTGCATCGCTTATCGACCCGAAGCCGCAGGCCGTGTATACAAGCTAATGCACCTTCCAAACTGCAAACTTCCACCGCAACCTGCATACATATACTGCGCCTCGTACCCGCATCCGCGTCGTCCCTCACACCATGTCATCTCATGCCATTCTCTATGGCGGAAGGCACGCGGCAAGCCCAAAGGCGTTTTTAGCCGGACACACCCCAGCCCATGTAGACAGGGGACCTCAGCAGCACCTTCCCCATTTCGTGGCACACGACACGTGGAATTGCCAGGGCTCCCAGAATCATCCGATCATGTCACAATCGTGCGTTTGCTGTTGAGTAATCACAACACCTCGTTATCACCTGGGCATCGTCATGGCCCGATTTGTTTCGGAGTGGCTGCACGTCGTACCGTACGATTTTCTGCGTCTGCGACGCCACGGGCGTTTGAAGAGGCGTTGTCACTGGTTTGGTTACACGACGACGCATCATGGCATGTTGGCAGACAAGACAGACACCGCTGGCATCTGTTTGTGTCATGGGCGGTGTAGTGTGTAATGTGTAATGTGTAATTTGTGGTGGGTAGTGAGGATCGGAAGTCTGTGTAGCAGTCGTACAGTCTCATCTACGATTTTACCCGTAGATCTCTGTGATACTAGAGGGGTTTTCTTAGGCGGTCTGTTGGTTGCACGTTGTACGATGAGATCTGCTGGGAAACGGAGATAGGCGGGTGGGGCGACGAAGGATGGGTTGTGCTACTTGTGGGCAACGTCAAGATTGTGTGATGTGAGTAGTTCAGGCGGTGAGGCGGAAATTGTGCAATGCATGATCAACGACGCTGAGCAAGAAAGCAAGGGTAGGTTTGCATATTGATCTCTGTGAGGATGTCACAAGCGTACCGGAGATAGTCTATTTCCTGATACCCCAGACATCTCCGCCCATTGCCACGACCTTGCCATCTGCTTCCAAATCGCCTAATAGCTGCCTCACTTCTTCGGCTCCGAATGGGAATCCGCCTTGAACCATCATACGCATCATCATGGTGATGCGGCCCGCATTCATGTTACCCTGATTTGCCATCATGCCCAGTATGAAAGCCGTGTAGACATCCTTCTTCTCATACAGCATCTCACTCTGAGACTTGACAGTGTTGTTGGTGGCGTTGGCTTGGATGGTAGCTAGTTCTTCTGCTGCAGCCGCTGCATCGGCATCGTGAGCACCAGTTTTAGACGTCGGTTTGGGGAGAGACTCGATGATAGAGTAGGTAGATGGCGCGTGGAAGCGGAGTACAGACTTTCCAACCCAGAAAGCAAGGGCTTGGGTGACGAGACTCTCCTCCATTTCTAGCATCTCTTCTAGCTGAGCTACAGTGCGTGTGATGCCTTCGCCGCCCTTGTCTGAGTGTTTTGCTTCCTCATCGGGTTGAGGTTGGAATGCGTAGATCACACTGACTTGCCAGGGTGTGAGGTGGTCGAAGTCCTCTGTGCGGTCATCGAAGGTGAGGGTTATAGAGCCGTCGCCCAGGGCATTCATCCATCGCAATTTACGCATGCCTTTGATACGCTCGAAACGCGACTCGTACTCTTTTTGCAACGCATCGATCTGTGCGGGTACGCGGAAAGTGTCGTCGCGAAGTTGTGGCCAGAAGAACGATGATAGGATCTGTGCGTTAAGCGTAGGGCCAGGAGGTGTTGCAGCGTTGGATGCAGAAGGAGTGATATTTCGAGTCGAACGTCCAGGTCTCCGAGGTTGTGGTGTGCGTGGCTGTCGGCCGTCTGGTGTCTGAGGCTCTCTGCTACGGTGGTCTGGGGTAACAAGTGATGTCGCTGCTGGTACGCTGATTGTTGTGCGGATGGTGCCGTTGATACGCTTCGATTCCAAGACATCTCGTAACATGACCTCGCAAGCTTGTAGCTTGTCGTCACCCAAGCGGACTTTGATGAGCTCCAACAGTCGAATCTCTTTCTCATATTCTGGATCTTGACATCTAAGCAAGTGATCACCATATATGTTCTTCAGCTCGTTGATAAAGTCCTCTCGCTCCCAGAGTGTTAAGAGGAACCATATCACGTCTTCAACTTTTGACTTTTTGTAGTCTGGTGAGGCGTCTTGTGGTAGAGGCTGCCAATTCATGTCGTTCCAGTTGAGTTCCTCATCAGTATCTTGCCCGTAGTTTGCAAACGGCTTCACCATCTCGCTGGCAATCTCGTACGAGAGCTCGCTGTTAGATGAGAATTTACTACCAGTTTCGTCGGTCAGGTCAGTGAGCAGACTTGATATTATGATGCGCGCTGTGTCTTCTCGCTCCTTCAGGTACCGTCTGATTGGTCTAGCTACACGCTCAAGCAGCACTCCCTTAGGCTCAAGCTCGTGGAAGGAGCGAATGATGGAGATGTAGACGTTCAGTATATAGGTCGTGGTAGCTCCAGGATGTAACAGGCGTCTCGCTATTTGCTGAGAAAAGCTCGAGGTGAGATGTTGCTTCGCGTTTGAAACCCGCAGATACTCTTTGATGTCCAGGATGGCGCCCATACTTTTATCCCAGTGTATGACAAAATCGAACAAGTTGTCAACTCTCGCCCGACCAAGCCTAGCTAGAGCCATCTCTTGCCATGAAGCCAATTCGGTCGGCAGAATGCTACTCTGCTCGCACCGCAGACATTCTAGTACCAATTCGACGAGTGGACAGAAGCCATCCTGAATCCACAGTCTCAACTGCGGCACAACTGACTTCTTGGAATACCAGTCTACCTTCAAGTAGTGGCTTGTGATGAAAGAGTCGAGCAGCTTGTTCATGGCGTGTGCGAAGGCCTCCTGCGCACTGCCACCACCGAGTCCAACGCGCTCTAGGCTTTGTAGCAAGGTGATCATTCGCTTTCTGCACTCCTGCGTCTTCTCGGGCGAAGCACTCGGCTGCATGCCATCGTGTCGGGTATAAATGCGGAACAAGCGACATCCAGCGTCGTACAAGACATAGCTCAACGTCTTCCCATATCGCTGCAGCGGCAGACAATGCGCAAAGACAGCCTGTATATTCCGGCGAAACTTCCAATCTGCTGCACTCGCAGTATCTGAGTCGGCGATCTGTGTAGGTCTGCTCGGTCGAAGGGTCGCGTTACTGGCGTTCTGCTGTAAGAGAGGCAGTAGGTGGTCGGTGAAGGGCTGGAGGTATACGTTCTGCACCTGCTCGAGGATACGCTGCGTTTCATCGAGAATCTCCCAGGCTCGCTGGAGCTCAACTTCATCCCCCCACAACTCTTCTAGACCGGGTCGGACATGGTTCGCAAAGTGCAGCCTGCACTCGTTTGTGTACCATTCGACCAGAGTCTCCTCCTTCTCATCGTCGCTCTTGCCTTCTCCATTCAAGAGAAAGTCGAGGGCTTCCTCAATCTCCCTGTTCTTCTGTGTCCTAGGCGCGAAGTTGATGTCTTTTGGCAAACTCAGGAATCGCGTCGCGCAACTCCATGCTATGTTGCGCTTGACTGCCCTGTGCTGTCCCTGCCCATGTGCTTGCGCTGGTGTTCGGCTCTCGGCGTTCCTCAGAGCGTACGGGCTACCGAACGAGGTCCCAGGCGCTGTATGCCCCAAATCTGGTGTCGCAATCGGCGTCGGTGTGCTGTGCGAGAAGGAGAGGACTGGAAAGACGGACGCGAAGACCAGGGTGGAATGGTCCATGGCGGACGGAGGTGCGACGGAGGCCCCACTATGCGATTGTTTGGGCTTGTGTTCGTGTACGTGGTAATATGAGAGACTTCATGGACGTGCAATCGATATGCCATCTAACGACGGGTGTGCTGCTGCTACAAGTCTGCTCATCGTCGGGTCTTGGGGATTGTTGTCTGTTTGTTCGCGCAGCAGCGGTCGCGACCACCGCCCATCAAGCTCGGGCCAGCTCCAACGCGTATTCACGTGGGGTAGCCGCCATGTCAAAGTATGACGAAAAGCATTTGACCTTCACCGTTGTGCGCACATCTTGGTCAAATGATGATGTTTCTCAATGTCTAGTACTATATTGCCTGCAAATACATCGAGTCATGATTCGACATTGTGCAATACGAGAGCTTAGGTCTCGAGACTACATACCTGATGGAAAAAGTATCAAGGATATCTACCATGTACGCCTCCTGCACCGTCCCATTCCAAGCTCCGTCCCATGCGTACAGAAAATGCTGCAGTAATACTATAGAACACCATGCCCGTCGTATCAGTCACATTACATCAAGGCCTCAGCACGCCGTGCCGCCTCCTAAACGCCTCAACTCGTTCCTCGTAGAAGAGTATCTCTCGAACACGTAACTTTGGACCTTTTTGCGAGTCCTGCACAAACGATTCATCGTCGCTCTCAACGTCGATATCGTCACTTGCTTCGCTCTCGGTCTCATCACCACCGGGCGGCATAGCGCCATCGTCCATGTCATCGTCGTCTTCGTCTTCCGTAGCTTCGCTCTCGTCGTCGGATAACATCGGATCATGTGTAGCGTATGCAGATCCACTACCATCGGCATGCATGCCATCGTGTCGTAGGTCATAATTTGATGGTCGATTTTCCAGAATCTCAAAGCACTTGGTAGATAGGCCCATGTAGCAGAGCTCTATCTCCGGTCGCAAGTGCACAATATCGAGTATCTGGTATGCGAGTTCGCGTGGATCGATATTACTGCCATGGGCGTGATCGGCGATATAAGGGATATACAGGGAGCGAATATGAGGGATGTACGGGAGACGTTGGAGGAAGTGATGCTGTACAGACGTCAGTCACATTTCTTGAAATTGTAATGAGGCGCAACATACCCAGTCTTTGTAGTCGATGGACACTGCGAGTTCCCGCAAGCTGTTCATACGGCCGCTTGTTATGTATGTCAGGATCTCGCGGTTCAGCATCCACCGTCTCCACCTTGAACTATTGGTCGTGTGTCCGTCTGGGCTCTTCTCTCCACTGTCTATCATTAGCTTCTTCAAACTTCCTCGATGTCTCCGCAATGGCCCCTTGTAGATCGCATCTACTGTGACCGTAGACGAGTAAGAGCGGCCTTCTTGGAGAAAGAGCACTTCAAGACTATTCGGCGCCAGTGTCTCTTTGAGAAACGTGATCAGCGAAGGAGACACTGTATTAGTGTGTATTCGCTTGAGGTTGAGCTGGTATTCCGATCGAAGGGTGTAGGAGGCCTTGTACGCCTTGGATGAAGACGGTGAGCCAGGGTAGGGGGGACGAGGGGTGTATGTTCTCCGTAGTATCTTCCACAGTTGTTCGTGATTGCTGCAGTGAAGAAGAGTCAATGTCGATAGAATC
Source organism: Alternaria viburni (assembly GCF_023758015.1). Lineage (NCBI taxonomy): Eukaryota > Fungi > Ascomycota > Dothideomycetes > Pleosporales > Pleosporaceae > Alternaria > Alternaria viburni. The sequence continues at coordinate 1,170,675 of NW_026055774.1, forward strand.
GACCAATCGAAGGCTCTGCGAAGCACTGGGACGGAGAGAGGGACGCGTTCGAGCTCCAGTACTTCTAGTTTCAGTTTGCCAGTCAGCCGCGGCTCATCTTCTGAGCCAGAAGTCTCGTCACGAGATGGAGGTGTCTTTGCAGCGACTCTCTCCGTACCAGGAGCCTGCGCAATCTGTCCAGCACTAAACGGCTGATTGTCATTGAAGAGACTAACGCCCTCTGTTATGGAGTTATCTTCCATCGGATTACCGAAATGATCCACATCCTGGTCCGGGTCGCGTTCTTGTAGTGAGAGCGAGGCTATGGAGGGCAGGGGCAAGGAGGCTGCCGATTTGGCGGGCGTTGCTTCTACTGATCGCTCTGTGACGCCGGTAGCGCCGGACTTCTGGGTTGGAGGTTCTTCCGAATGGCGCATGTTGTGTATGCGACCAACGAGAATGCCGAGAACGCCCCCTAGCCTTTTCTCTCCTATTGAACACGCGGCAGTCGATGTAGCGTTGTAGTCGACTTGTTGAAGACCTTCACCCTCCCAGACGGTCACCCAGTCCCGCTGTTGTGCATGGGCTGCGATACCGATCCGTAGTTCGCGTAGTTTCTTCTGGGATCTTGCGATCAAAATGCTCATCTCGTCGAGGTAAGGCAACTCGTCGATGTCCAAGACACTCAGACTCTTGAGCGCAGGTATGGCAGAAAAGGTAGGGTGTTCGACTCGATCTAGCGCAGACATGCTACTCGGTGCGTACGGGGGTACCACAACAACGGGGGCTTGGACGGTGCCAAGTCCACTCGGATGTGTAGCGTTCGGGGGTGGAGGGAGGTTTTGATTGTTGAGTATCATGGGTGGCGCGGGCGGCGGGATCGGCGCGTCGATTGTGTTGTCGTGCCATCGTATCCAGAGGCGGTCCAGACGGCATTCCTCACCGTCACTCCGGTGGGCGAGGCTCGACAGCGCAAGCCAGACATCGCGAAGCACACCCGTAGGCATATCCCACACGAACGTCTCCAGATTGATCATGCGCGCAATGGCAAGCGCCACCAAGGTCCCCAGCATCTTCCCGCCTTCCTTGGTGATCATGTATTCCTGAACCCATGCCTGCGGTCCATTGCCGAGAGAGAACTTCTTGGTAAACTGTCCGTAGTAGTTGCCAAACCGCCGCTGCGGAACAGGGTATGGGTTGGCGGCAGTCCTCAGCAGTGCGGTCGGCGTCTGTCCCTGCAGCCTCAGCCGGTTCTGGTGGGGGAAGCAGTCGTCGCCCATGACCAGCGTCGCGAGGCCATAGGTGAGAGCATCGACGCCAGCGCGAGGCTCGTTGTGGGTGCTCTCGTCAGGCCACACAATGTCGAAGCGCGAGTATATGCATGGGATCGTGAGTCGATGGAGGGCTGAGTGACAGAGGCACAGCGAGGTGAGGTCGTTGGTGTGTGGGAGCTGTTGAGGTGCACGTCAGCATCGAGCCAGTGCCGTGCCGCATGACAGGGTGCAGCGCATAAGGCGCCCCTACTCACCTGGTGTATGATTTCCTTGAGGATGTCCATGGGCAAATCCAGCAGCTTCAACGGCCCCTTGGTGGCCTTCTCTTTCCCTTTGGGTTCCATGGCCTGCTCAGCTGATCCCGTCGCATTCACCACACTCGGCGCCGGGGCACTCGTCCGCGCACCCTCGGCGTGTCCCTGCATGTCGCCCGTCTGCGCGTCGTCCTGCGCGGGCGAGAAAGATCGGGCGGCGTTTCTGTCGGAAGGTAGCGGCGAGGCAGTGGTTGGAGTGCCGGGTGTTGAGAGTGGGGAGTCGGCCATGGTGGTGCGTCGACGGCGAGTCGGTGGGGGGCATATAGGCTCCCGGAGGAGGGTAGGAAGCCAGGTGCAGAGACAGCACGGAAATCTGCTTCTCACATGGGCCCAAGGTTTGCCAGCACGTCGAGAGGTGGGAGAGTTGTATCAGACCCGTCCATCGACGTGGTTGGCCAAGAGACCCTGGATCCCGGTGCGCATCCGCCTTACCTTTTGCATACCCACTCCGTTCCCTGTACAACCCGCTGCGGCCGCTTACGCCGCAACTCGCGACTACGCTTTGCGCGGCAAATGTCACGGCCACATTACGTGAGCTCTTCTCGAACACAACGCGAGGTAAATTTTTGATCATTTTGACAGACTAACATCCAGCCAGTATGCACGAGCGACCATGGCACTATGTGCATATGGCTACGAGACACATTTCCTTTGCCAGCGGGTATATCCATACTCAAACTCCGTGACCATCGGCCCACACGACGACAGCAACACCGACAAATGCCAACACATTAACGCCATATTCCAGGGGTATTTCAAGTCCGCTGCACATTCAATGCTGTCTGTCCGCGCTCTGGGTCCGTCATTTTGATGATCTTGACATCGGACGTTTGCGTGACGTTACTCATCGACTGTGGAGTGATGAAGATGAACTGTCGTCCAATCGAACGTCGAGCAGCCTGGATGATCATATGCATACTCCTTTCGCGGTTGACGCTGTCCATGAAGACGTCGAATTCGTCGAGACAGCGGATAGGCGAGCCCATTGCATCCCACAGGGAGAGGAGAAGACACACGGTAGAGTACGACTTCTCACCTCCCGAGAGGGTCTTTGTCTGTCTGCCGTCTCCGCTTCGCTCCATGATATCCGGTTGAACCTGATGGAATTAGCGCCTTGTGCGAGTCAAACTGATGTCCAGACTTACATGAATGTCAAGAAGAGCCTTCTTGTGGTCGATGCTCAGTGTACCTCTGAACTTGCGCTCGCTCAACAGATAGTTGAACGTGACTCGCGCCCGAACAGAGATGCCAGATCTGAATTGCTTCCACCGGTTGCGTCGGTTGTCAAGCGTAGTGATGAGTTGCTGCGCCGGATCAGCAAGAGTCATTATGATACGTGTAATCAAACTTACGTTGCGTAGACTTCTGATGTCTTCAAACTCCTTCATTGCATCGTGGTGCTTCTGCTTCGCTTCAGTTGCCGCCCGCGTAAGGTCCAGCTGTGATCCACCGAGCTCCCGTTCAGCCTCTTCCCTGGTTTTCGCCATTTGAACCATTCTCCGCTGTAGGTCATCGGAAGTTGAATTAGGGGGGACGAACACACGCTCACATATGCTCGTCGCACCCTCAGTTACTTCGGCGAGGCTTTGTTGCGACTCCAAGAGCTCTTCTTGCCAGTTCTTCTTTACTTTTTCAGCTTCGGCAACCTGCTCGATGGCTTCGTTCTTTTTCTGGAGCTCTTCTTGTCGTGTGCCCTGAAGAGTTCGAACTGTCACGTGCGCCTTGTCGAGCCGGGACCGGAGATCAGCAACAAGCTTCTGTGCAGCTTCCATCTCCTGCTTGTTCGCCCTATTCTCGTCGTTGAGTCCGATCCTTTGCGTCACCGCATCTTCGTAGACATTCATGACGTTCTTCAACTCTTCTTGAGCTTCCGCAAGCTCTGACTCCCGCACTTGGATAGCTGCTTCGTCGGGAGTTGCTTTCTCCAGTTCGAACTCAAGTCTTTCCAATTCCTTGGAAGCAGTTTGGGAAGCAAGTCTCAGATGTTTCTTCTGGCGTTCGTGGTCCTGTAACTGAGCCTTGCATTTGTTGACCTCATCATGCCGCTCCCTGGACTGCTGCTGCAAGGTCTCAAGTTGTCCCTTGGCCTGGGCCAGATTCTTCTCTTCTAGTCTGTGTATGCTATTAGCGAATGATCTGATATTGAAACGCCATACGCACTGGATTCGAGTATCTTTGTCCACCTGCATACGCAGAGCTCCGGTATACGGTGCGATCGGACTGTTGTTGATACCTCCGCCACTGTTGTAGACGAAGACACGACCTTTGGTTGTGTCGCCATCCGCAAAGGTAAAACACATCTTGACGTTCGTAGTAGGCGGCCCGCGGTTGAACATAAACTGAGCGCCTTCGTCCATGTTCTCAATGAGCACGGTTTGCTCGATTGACTGGTTGATGATGAGCTGATTTCGAACAAGATCATCGTCAAACTACGTGCTAGTTAGTGAAATACTTCTATGTCGTGGATGTAAAAGGCATGTCTACCGTAAGTGCCTTCATCCATGTGGTAAGATTTTCTGCGGGCTCATTGCCATCGGTGTTTATAGGCGTCCTCTTGCCAATGTATATCGGGGCAGACCTGACATCGTTAGCGTTGTTGATTAAGCAGAAAGATGGCGCGCACCAGCCAACCCTTTTCATAAGGGCTGATAGTATATTCTGGTCTGGCTTGCTAGTGACGACGAAGGCGTTCAGCGTTTGACCAAATTGCTTTTCAAGAATTCCACCCCAATCCTGCAAGCGCAGCTTCACATGACGGCCCATGGGTCCAACTGGTTTCTCCCGGAATCTGTGCTCGGACTCGATCGCGCGGAGTAGCTCGCTCAGCCTTTGGCGATTTTGATACCCATCGTCCCAATTACTCTGACCTCTTTGCATTCTTGCGATGGATTCCCGTATACGTGAAACTTCTTTTTGAGCGTCCTCTACTTTTCGATCTGCTTCGTTCTGCTCCTTTTGAGCTGTCGCCAGTTGGTCTTGTAGCGCTGCAAGCCCAGTATCATGGCCCTCGAATGCTAACCTGGCAGTCTCGTACTTGACCTTGGCGTCATCACGTTCTCGAATCTTTTCTGCGTGGCGGCCGTTGTCTGCTTCAGCCTGTCGTTGTCGGTACTGCGCAATCTCTGCTTCCAACTTGTGCACATTCTTTTCCCTTTCCTTCACTTCACCTTGTGCAATCCGTTCATCAGCTAGTAGCACCACGAGTCTTCCCTTGACTTCCTGGAACTTTGCTTTAGCATCAAGTGCCTTTTGCTCTGCTGGCTCCATCTCAGTCGTGAGATCGGTGACGTTTTGTTTGGCGGCTTCGTGGGCCTGATCCGCCAGCTCGTAGGCCTTTCCTGCATCTTCTACACGTTGTTGTAAGGTTTGTATGATTCTCTCGGTGTCTGCGAGTCCGTTCTCATTGTGCGCAACATCATCTTCGTGTTCACGAACCGTGGCCCATGCTGCTTGTCGAGCAAATTCCGTTTCCTTATCTCGCATCGTCTGTAAGCTTGCCGCTTTTCTGGCTTTCTTCTCCAGTGCTTCCATTTCGCGCCTTAGAGTCGCGAGGTCGGCTTCTTTGACCTCGGCTTTCGTGTTCATGACTTCCAAAGATTGTTCGATCTGCTGATAGTCTCTGTTCAAGTTCTCCAGCTGCGTGCCCTGGAGAAAGAACTTGTACTTGTCTTTTGGCGTGGAGTGGTTCAGAAACTGTCTTGCCATGTCCTGTGTCAGGACGTTCATCGGGTTGTCAATTTGCATGGAGAAGGCGTCTAGGATGTCTTCGAGCTCCGCTTTCTTGTTGGTGACGAGTTTGTTGTTCACGTTCTTGAGCTTGAAGCCTGAAGTTCCGGATCTGCTGAAGTGTCGTTCCACGATGATCGAGTCGCCGTACTGCGCGGGCTTGTAAGCGAGTGGCCCTTGGTTCTTGATCTTGACAGTCACGGAGGCATGATCTTTGCCCTCCTTGATAAGGCTTTTGAGATTTTGGGCACGATTTGTGGCGGTAGCCTTTCCGCCCAGACAGATTGTGAGGGCAGTGAGCACGGCGCTCTTTCCGCTGCCGTTATGTCCGATGATGAAGTTGATCAGAGGCCCCAGGGTTACTGTCAAGTGTTCATGGCACATGAAGTTGATGCACTGGATTTCTTCGATAATCCCAGAATCCGTCGCGACGTTTTCCCTGTCTGCAGTTGCCCGATGCTCTTTCTGCACCTGTTGTGTCGCCCGTATTTCTCGTTCGCGCATGTGTTCGCCTTCGTCATCGGAGGAATCGCTGCCGCTGGCTGCATTGGAACGCTCGTCGTCCGAAGACTGATCGCTGCCCTCGGATTCAGATTGACGGGGTCGCTTGTTCTGGGCGATGTTAGCATGCGTGCTGTTGGCTTCGGGGCGTTTGACATACGCGACTGTTACTGCCTGAGCCGTTGGGATCAAGCCCATCTGTGAGAGCGCGAGAGCGCTTTCCAGACATGACTGCGACCACAAGCCAGAGGATCGACAGGCGCGGGTAGGCTGGAGGTACGGTTGCAGGTGGAGTTTGCGAGTGAGGTAATTGTGAACGCGCTCCTTCCCCGCTGAGCCGTTCAGGAACCGCGCTAGCGTCCGTGCATGCCAGGTGGCCAGCGGATTCACCCCCACGGTACCATCACGGCCAACAGCTCTCATTGATTCTGAGGGGAAGGAATCATCGAATTGAAAACCGAAAAGCGTGAGAGAAGACACAGGCGACGCGTTTGGATCGTTGTTTGATTATAGCCTGAGAAGACCTTTGACTTCACTGCGGATTTGTGCTGACACGTGACACCGCGTCGACGCGCGCGATCTAGGAACTGCCTCAGTGTCCACGGGTAGCTGCTCTCGTCCCGACCAATTCCAGGCGATTTCGCATCGCCATGGTCTTGCGACAGTCCATATTATTCGCATGTAAGACTCAAGAAGAATTTGTGCAGTCGGATTGCACTACCACGGCCTGTTGGCAGCAGTGAAAATACGACTACGGTGCACGTTGGCTAGCATCCCCGCACACCACGATTTGATTTCCCTGCATGCCATTGATCACAGTTCTGTCTTGTCTGATTGTATTTCGTCTATACTTAAAAGTCGCCAATGCCGCTTCACGTGTTCCGAAGATGGGTATATCGAGTGTTAGTACTGCGACCGCTCACTACTATGCAAGATCAAAACTCCGCTATGCAAAACGTCATCCAAATCGCGCTGTTCCAGCGCTCCAAAATCTACATGACGACCTGTTGGAGGTTAGCAAACAATTCTTGGTGCATGCCGGACGTGCAACTTACACAATCGCCCTCCTTGGGTGCCTGCCCTATGCCCATTTCATCAAATGTCTTGGGACCCTTGCCTGCCGCCGAGGAAGCCGATGAGGCTGGCTTAGGCGGTGTAGGTGTGGCCGGCTTGTTCGCTTGTACTGGCGCAGGCTTCGGAGGTGGCTGCTGCTGTTGCAACGTCTGCACCCTGTTAGGCTTGGGCATGTTGTCGTATCCGCTGGGACGTCCTGATGAGCCCGGCCGTGAGGAGGGCCGAGAGCCTTGCCCTGGCGTAGTAGTCGAGGGCCTGTCCATTCTCGAAGAGGTTCTACTCTCTTGGCCCGGTTGAACGGTAGATGGACGGGTATGCTGGCGAGGCTCGAGAGGTGCAACGTACCCGATATCGGGCAGAGTGGGCGCTTTCTTAAGTGGCGCCCCCTGTTGTTTCTGCAGCTTGTTACGTCCATCTGGTGCACTGTATCCGATATCTGGAGGCTGCGTGGTTGATGGACGGGGTTGCGCTTCCGGGCGCTGAGCACTCGGCCCTCCAGGTTGTCTGTAGCTTGCAGGTCCTCCTTGTGGCAGCGGCGCGCCACGGCCACCACTTGAAGGACGGCCGCCACGCCCTGGGCCCATATTATCTACGCTCGTGTGAGGGCGCATTGGCATCGGCCCCATATCATAACCTGGCCCGGGGTTTGGGCGCGGGCTGCCGCGGCCGTAGGGATCGTTTGGAGGGTAGACGTTGGGATTGATGTTGAACGCTGAGGACACAGGTCGAGTACTAGAAGCTCTCACCTCTGGCGCAAATCCGCCCGCGATACCTGGCCGTTGGGGGCTCAGCCGAGGAGGCCCATTGTCCATAGGATATGGCGCTGCTGTGGAAGGACGATCATAGGGTGCCGCCATGGGCGCGTTTGAGATCATTGGAGGCTGGTCAGACATGGGGTATGGCGTTGTACTATCGCCCCTGGCTGGCAGTCGGCCACCTGGGGAGCTGTCACCGTAATCGGAAGGGCTGATGTCGTTGATCGACGGCATGGGAGCGTGTGACTTCTGCAGTCTCGCCGGTCGCTGACCTCGCATGGAGCCGTGCTTTGACTTGATCATGTTGATGGCAACGTTCTCATGGTCCTTCTTCGATAGTGTCCGCGACAACTTGGAGATGCTCTCTATACGCGCAGACGCGTCTTTGTTGCCATTCTTCTCGGCCTTGTCGTACCATTCGAGCGCTTTGTCCAGGTTGACAGGTGTGTTCATGCCGATCTCATGGAAGTACCCCATGGCGAACTCTGCAGTCGCAAGGCCGGCTGCGGCGGCACGTTGCGCGTATTGGTATGCCAACTCTTCGTTCTTGTTGAACTCTCCCTCGTGTCCGCAGAGGAACCACTTGCTGATAGCCATATCTGCCTCGGGCTCACCCTGCCTAGATGCGAGCGCGTTGTAGTGCAGGGACAGGGTGGGATTGAACTCACAGCCTAGACTGCAAAGTTCGTACGCAGAACCCATTTTCAGCTGAGCCTTTGCGAATCCGAGGTAGGCAGCTTTCTCGATGTTCTGTCTTGCACCCTTCTCGTCGTAGGGCAGAAACATTTCCGGTACGTTGATCTGAGGTAGCTCTCGCGCCTGCAGCATGCCCAGCACGTAGGCACCCTGCGGCGCATTCTCATCCGCAGTAGCCGCAGCCTGCTTGATGAGATGCACTCCCCTCGCAAAGTCTTGTGGTTGTCCGTGCTGTCCGAGTAGCGTCATCATACCAAGGCGGTAGTTGGAGGCCGAGTCGCCTTGTTCCGCACCGGCTTTGTAGTTCTGCAGGGCCTTGATCGGATCGTTCGACTGCTCGAACTGCATGCCCATCCGGTATTCTGCCCGCGCATATCCCTTTGCAGCCGCGCGGGAGTAGCACCTGAAGGCCTCCTTCTTGTCTGCGCGCATGCCAAACTTGCCAAACTCCAGCCACATGCCCCGCATGAAGGTCGCTTTCGGATGGCCCTGGTCGGCCAGGAAGGTGACTACGTTCATGGCATCGAGCCGCAGCTGGTGCTCGACCTGCGGGGTTGCCGGCCTCGCGCCCTGGATCTCTGAAATGCGCTGCTCGTGCAGCTGCGCGGCGTCTACGTACTGCAGCGCGTCCTGGGCCCATGCCAGCTGCATCTCCGGGTCGTTGGAGTTGAGCACGGGCAGGCGCGCATTCTCCAAGACGGCCTCTTTCTCATCGTCGGACGGCGGCACGTTCGGGGGCTTGTTGGGGAGCTTGGGGAAGGGCGAGAAGTTGGGCGAGTCGTGGCTCTGGGCGAACTGGTTGTAGTCGTGCGACGGCTGCTGCTGGACCGACTGGGGCTGCACGTTGGGGGGCTGGCGGAAGGCAGAGGAGATGCTCGCTTGCCGGGCGGGCCATTGGTCGTTGTGGACGGGCAGCTCGTTCTGGTAGCTCGCCTGCCGCGGCGGGAAGTTGGGGTGCTGTGACTGATTGTAGCTCTGCATGGGGGACATGGCGCCGTTGGTACCACGAGGGTCGTTGGCTTCCAACTCCAGATGCGCGATGTTTTCCTGCATGTTCTCGGGCACTTCGGGCATGATCCTACCGCCAAACCTACGTCAGCCGCAATTTCAGGGCATGCACATGGCGATGGGCTAGAACGAACCGCTGAGGCGCAGGCGAGATGACTTCAGGCGAAGGAGCCGGCATATAGTAGTCATCGAAGCCTCCTGGCACAAAAGTAGCCCCCAGCTTGGGCTGGCCTTGGTGGTAGCTCATTGTCGTGGTGCGATAGGGTATGCGCTGCGGTGCTCAGATATAAGCGTCAGCCGTTGTCCAAGGGAAGCCGTCTTCGATGCACGTTGCCGCCTGACCCCAGGGACCGTTCCGCGCAGCCCTCATCGAGGCCGCCATGCATGCCGAATGACGCGTGGAGCAGGAAATGAACGTACCTTAACTTGGTGGGGTATGGCCCTGAGTCGCCGTCGCTAAGTGCAGACTCGCCGGCAACCCTTGCGATCTGTCGGATATCGTATACGAGAGAGCGGGCGATCCTCGTAGTCGTATATGGTGCAACTATCTCGCCGGGCGCGGTTGTACAGTCAGTCAGGAGTGGCGGCGGCAGGTTTGAGGGGGGAAAGAATAAGTCCAGGGAGAGATTCGAAACGACCGACGAGTCCGTTTGCTGAAACAGGCGCTGGAGAGTCGTGTAGTCCTAGGGTTCTGCCGTGTGTGAAAGGTGCGTTGTTTGACGTCAATGGCCGAGTGAGTTCCTCAGGCTTGCACACATGTGCACTCTAAGGGTCACAAGAACAGGAGCGAAGGATCCCGAAGGTGGTGACCGGCATCATTAACGATGTCGCCCCCCTTCCTGTCCTTCACGGTTACTATAAATGTTTCGACACACGTCTCGGAAATCAGCCTCCGAGTTCCCACCACTGCGCCATTCACTCAGAGGCTGTGCAGTGACGTTGGCGTTACTCGAACCACCACTTTCAGCCTGTGTGAACGGATCCGCGCAGGCCACATCCCGGATCCAACGGCAGGGTCAAGTATGTAGACCGTTGCGGAGATGAATATCAAGAGGCCACGTACTCGGGCCCAAGAATGGCTTGCGCGGCTGCGTGCATTCTCGTGGACTATCTGAGCCTCAACCACATATCTGCTATCACGACACGCGGTTTGTCACGTAGTATGAATTGCATTCTTGCTGGGTCATTCGTAATTCAACTTCTTCGTGACAAGGTGAAGACTAGATCGCGTGGACACAGTGGCGAGGCGACTGCTGTCTACATGACTAGAAGAAAACCACAAGGCGGTAAATATCGCTTCCTGCTCGAAGCACCCGCGATGGTGAAGTATGCAAGCAAGGAATCCGGCGCGACATCTAGTGAACCATGACATCCGCACCAGGCTGTTGCTGCTGCGGGGCACCTCCTGGCTGTTGTTGGGCTGGCTTGTCACCGCTGGCAGCGCCCGCCTCACCCTCGTCCATCTCCATGTCGTCATCTCCGCCCTCCTCACCCTCTTCCTCCTCATCGTCTTCTGAGTCCTCGATGTCGATCTCCTCGCTGCCGGCCTCGGACTCAGCGTCGTCGTCAGCGGCGGGGCCTGCAGTGTCCTCGGCACCTGCCATGGCGGCATCCTCACCCTCGGCGGCGACACCTTCACCCTCAGCCTCTTCGGCCTCCTCCTCTTCCTCTTCCTCGATACCGTATTGGTCGCCGTCGGCGTTGAGGTCGGCCTCTGGCTGCTCAGGGGGGAACTCGGGGGGTGCAGACTCGTCGGAGTCCCTGAATGGGTTAGCACTGCCAGAATAGCACCAGTGTCTGTAGCTGCGTACCACTTGATGGCGAAGCGCGTGACTCGCGGCTTCTCTGCCAGGATCTGCCTCTGCACCTTCTCAATGACGGGCTTGGTAGGCGGGTCCAGTGCCAGCGCCTCGTCTGTGTACTCGTTGTTCACATAGTATCCAACACGCACAAACTCGCGCTCATCGTAGCTGCAGCTGAGCAGGATGACTGTGACACCGATGATCTCGCTGTTGGGGATGCGCGTGAGGTTGGGTGCATCGGCCTTGAACTGGAACTTGTTGACGCCAATGGGGAGGGGGCCGACGAGGACAGAGTCGAGTTCCTGATCATACTCGTTTCTGCGGGGCATTGATCAGACGTGTTCACGAGCAGGAGCGGCAGTAGACTTACGAGGTCGCAGAGCCAACGTAGGTCAATTTCCACTCGAGATCTAAATTGCCGTTAGTCGCCGTGATTCTTCTTGATGCTGGGCGCACCTACCCTTCTGTAGTTGCTCGAGACACTCGAAGGTGATCTCAAACTCGTACGGCTCGTCGAAGCGCGCGGGGTTGTTCTTGACCTCCACACCGAGAAGCGACACGACAGACATTTTGAAAGCGGAAGTGATGAAGCGAGAATAAAGGCAGGTGAGACGGTCGGTATGGACAATGTGGTGGGATTGAGAATCGAGAGGCGTGCGTGGTGGGGACTCTGCAAAAGGCGGCAGGAAAAGGTGTTTGTTATGGAAGCGGTGAGGACGTGCGTTAGATAGATCGCGGCGGCAACGATCAGTGGATCTTTGTCCTAGGCTGTCGCGGGTCGCGTTCAACTAAAAGCGTGACCAGGCGTTACGCGTTCGCGTCAGAGCCGTGTCCTACATATCTTCCACGCCTGAAGAGAAACCGGAATAACCCACCAGGCATCGCATCGCTCCGTGCTTTGTTCCAGGCCTATCATGTACTGATGCTGCGATGGTTCTCGCGTCTGAGTAGTCTTGATACGTACATAGGTAGCGAGACGGATCCAGTCGACTGCATTAGCTTCACCCCAGGGCTGCATCCAGGAACGTCGCAGCTACGGTCGAGGCTATCTTCAGCATTTGGAAAAGGGTCAGTCTCCCCTGATTTAGTGAGCGGTTTCTCGCCAAGTATGAAGCCATGCTACCAGGCCACATGTCACAATCAGGCGTTGTGTTCAGGCCAGAGGCATTTGAAAGTGTCGCAATGTGCCGATATTAGTACTTGCTAGACTCCAAGGAACGAATTGTCGCGCAAAAGCCTCTGCTTCTTCTCTACAGTCATGTAAGATCGGTTTGGCCAGACAATGACTAGGGTAATGACGCTGACAAAGACTGATCCGCCGTAGTCGATGCATCACGGAAGCGCTAAAGCGGGGCGGGCACCTGGGCAGTCCTGCTAGGTCGTTAGCAAGCAGCCACCACGTCTCCTTCCAAAAGTCGTGGAGACGTCTTGAGTTCATGCAAGCAGGGCATCAACTTCATGTGCACGTCCTCTGACGAAGCTTGGCACGAAACGTAGCTTGGTATCTACGTGGCTGGGGTCTTACGCCTGAATCATCCTAAACTTCCGAAGCATACCTACGTAGGTAGGTACCATTCCGGAATCCAGCATCCCTAAGTTCACAATAAAGTGGAGACTGGGGAAGTGAGTAACGTATTGCATGCCTTGTTCGATCCTTCATGTACCGTGTCGCTAATCGCTGCGCAGAGACACTGCATCGGATCTTACGTCCGTAAGGGTTCAGGCTTTCCACTACCAAGCTTCAACAGCATCTCAGTCATGTCGAGCCCATCATTGTCGAACCAGAACGGGTCTCAAGCTTCCCCACCAGTTGAAGCCGATAAGAGGACACAGCAGCCTGCACCGCGCGTTCGCCGCAGGAATCGACTCATTACTTCTTGTCTCGAATGTCGCCGGCGGAAGTTGAAGTGCGACAAAGGCCACCCATGTACACATTGCACCAAAAACACGCGACAATGCGTTTTCATTGCCTCCGGACTTGATGCAAATGCTCAGGCAAAGCTAGCCGAGGTTAAAGAGCAGATGGGTCGTTTGGAGAGGAGCCTTGAAGAAGATGTTGCGCGCAAGACAGAAATAAACTTGAGAAATACTGCAAGCTTTTCTAGGGTTGGTACACTCCCTGGTCAGGAACAGTCAAGCGACCAAGAAGACGACGAGGACACTAAGGATCTCCGGCCGACACATCTCGTTACTGAAGATGCAGCTTACTATGAGCCTGACGACGATGTCAACGACGACATGGTCGATCTGGGCTTTCGAATGGGTAGAGTTCGCATCACAGAACGCATTGGGGGACTTGTTCGTCCAAGACTCTCAGATGAAGTGAGTCTCCACGTGTTTAGCATGTCGGATCACACTGACACCATCCTCGTAGCTTGCTACAACACTCAAAGAGTTACCAGATCGCGAAACTCCGTCTCTATCTGCCATCGAAGAAGACGCCGTAAATTGGTTAGCACCCACACAAGACTATGTCGCTCCATCTTCAAACTTTGTGTTGGCGTCCGGAATCGACCGAACCGCTCTTGAGTCCCATCTGCCTGCTCGGGCCGTGGTTGATAAACTGCTCTCTCAGTATTGGATTGCGGTGCATACCATAGCCCGGACCGTACACCGCCCTTCATTCGAGCGGCAGTATCAGAACTTCTGGATCAGAGTCAACATGGGCATGGAGCCTCGCGCATCTTTCCAAGCAGTGCTCTTTGCGGCTTTGCTAAACTCAGTCGTTTCAATGACCGACGACATGGTGCAAGTCGAGTTTGGTGTTGAAAAGCAAAACATGATAGACAGCTTCAGGGAAGGGACGGAGGCAGCGCTTGCGCGAGCCAACTTCCTACGCACTACAAAATTGGAGACAATTCAGGCTTTCGTGATGTACCTCGTAAGTCTACCGTCCTAAAACGGGTACACGACAATTTACCCTAGTCGTGACCGTTGACTTCACCAAACTTTGCTAATAACCTCCTATAGATTCCGCTATGTCGCAACGAAGTATCTCGCGCCCACTCTGCACTAACTGGGTCACTTATTCGCTTAGCTGAATGTATGGGTTTGCACCGGGACCCGACGACCTACAGCTCCTCGTCGGTTGAGATCCAAGTACGGCGCCTCATATGGTACCAAATATGTTTTCTGGATCTACGTACTTGCGAAGCTGTTGGCCCACGTCCGCAAATCCGGCTCGACGACTATGACACTCGCTTTCCGCTGAACATTGACGATGTTGATCTCGACCGTGCTGAGCGTGGCGAGGGCGGAATAGACGTCAGTAAAGATCGCAATCACTTCACCGACATGACTATCAGCCTCATGCGATTTGAAGGATACGAGATGCATCGTTTCCTTTGGACCGAGCGTCCAAAATTGGATCGCAAACGCGCTGACGGGAAGAGCGAAGTCACAATCACTTCGCTTCTATCGCGTGTTCAGTCATTCCAAGCGGCTATGGAAAAGAAGTACCTTCCCATGCTGTCCAAGACAGAGCTATTACACGTTCTAGCGTCGGAGCTATACGGCATCGTCTCGAACCGCTTGTATATTTCCATCTTACAGAAGTACATTGCTTCTGCTCGCAGCCGAATGCCGGAGCGATTACGACAACTGACACTAAGCGCAGCGACCATGATTCTGGAACATGGCATGGCAATTGAGCAGCATCCAGTGCTATCCTCCTGGGCATGGATCGTCGGTGCTCTCCATCAACACCACTGCGCGCTTCTTCTCGTGAGCGAGATTTACGTAGCAAACCCGGAACCAGCGATGGAACAGCGAATATGGAAATGTCTGGACTACTCGTTCAATCTACCCACTGGGCTATCCAACGTTGAGAAAACGAGGATGGTTTTGGAAGAGCTTGTCGGCAAGACGAAAGCCTACTCTGCCTTGAAAAGAGTTCGTGTTCCTGCCGACATGCCGCAAGCAGGCCTGGAGCCTCGACAACGCGTACAGAGGAAGGAGGGTGGACGTGATGGAAGCACGCAGTCGCAGCCGAGTACTTCTGGTCCACTTTCGCATTTACTGAATGGCAATGCAGACCTGCAAAATCTCGTACCGCCTTCGCCGTCACCACCACAGACTTCTCAGGTTCAGTCCACGTTAGTACCCAGGCTCAACACGTTTCCTGGTGCTATGCCGACTGTAGACTGGGGTACCATCGACATGCCAGCGACAGTATCTGTTGCAACCTACGACGTCATTCCTGGGAATAGTCCAGGCAATCTGATGCCGACCACCGCACAGCAAGGTGAAAGTAGTAATAGTAGCCCGAACTCTACCATGTACGAGGGTGGAATGGCAGCTGGTTCTAACGGTAACACTGCGATGGACGCTATCAACGACATCGATTGGGTAAGTAACACTCTCGCCCCACCACACACTGGCATTGCTAACCATGATGTAGAATGATATCGAGGAGATGTTCGGTGATGCTGAGATGGGGGCGGGCAATATGCTTATCCCGCCTTTCGCATTTCCGTCTTTCTCAGCTTCGAATCTGCAGTGGCCGGCTTCGGGTCGAATGCAGTAACCTCATATGGTACTATCACCACCAATATCAACTCCTTTGTCGTATCACGCCTTAGTTCATAAATCAATGGTGACAGCTCGTCATACCCGTTTCAGTGTTCAGTGGTGGTTTGCTGTTGCAGCGAAGGGTTTAGTACGTTGTATTTAGTACCAACTATCTACTCTTTCACATACGACCATAAGCATTCCTTCATCCTTCGCTTCATGCCAATTGTGACTTCTCAGTCGCTTTTGATTCCACGAGCTGATGTACTCAGCACCGGCCCGCGTTAGGGTCAGACCTACAATTAGACGTTGTTAGCTATTTTCGTCCGTGTAAAGCTAACTGTGTATACAAAAACTTACCGGAAAAGCCAGTCAGCAGTAACTTTCTCGCCGCCGGCTTGGCAGCCATTAACCTCGTCGGTCAGTCGCTTAATGCAGTCTTCATTCTTGAGGGTTAAGCCGCCTCGGCCTTGCCAACCCACAGCGAAATCAAACTTGATGCCCGCGGACGGGCAATTGGCGCAAGCGTACTTGGTGTCGCCCTGATTGAAATAGCCTGCGAGCCTACCGCTATTACACAGGTCCCTGATAGCACCCCTAGCCGCGTCTTTGCAGGCTTCGGTGGCCCATTTCTGGCCGCTGTCGGGAAAGCAGCGGGCCATAGTGACGGTGGCCGAAGTCAAGATAACGAGGGGTATAGAGGTCTTCATTGTGAAAATCGTGATTGAAGAAGAGTCTGGATTGAATACTGTAGGGTGATGACTGGAGGCTTGACGGCGTTTGGAAGCTTGGCTCTTCTACGAGTCAATCGATGAAAATTACAACGGAAGTCACTCTCTTTGAAGTGGCTGGCTAAAACGGTCTTGGAAATGTGTTCCGTGCGATAGCTATATAGACTAACCTTAAATTAGCACACGGTGGACAAAGCGCATTGGAACGCGGAGTGAATCCACAATGTCGGAAAGCCTGGTGTGTCATCCTGCAGGGAAGCGTCTTTCAGTGAGCGATAATGATTCCATTGCATTGAATTCAACGTGCCTGTGATTTGCTTTATTACGGCGGTTGTTCCGTTACAAGTGGATGGGCGTTAACTACTTAGTGAGCTATCTAACTTAGGACGACTGATGATCCACTACTTCTAGCCAGCTTCTCCAGCAGAGATAAATCATTACAAAGACCTCGTGTGCGAATATTACATCAATCACAAGCACACCGCGCTCCCTGGATTCATCTGACAGTGCTGGCCCGGCTCTCCAACCTTACAACTCCCACCGGACGGACAACTTTGTAGCGTCCACACTCCACAATCTGCTTTCACCTGTCCGCCATTGAACGGACATGCCTCCCTGATCGCTTTGAATGGATTGATACAAGCATTCTGAACATCTGGCTGAGACTTCCCTTTCTCCGTATACAACAGGTTGCAAAGCTCTGGGGCGTTCGCGTCCATGGTGAACGTTGCGTCGTAACGATTGTTGTTTTTGGGATCGCCATTTCCCCCTGAGTCGGCCCCGACTTGCGTCCAATCTGGTTCAGTGCCGGCACAGAATGTGCTGATTCGCTCATCAGTCATCACTATGGAGACGATTCGATCCTCATCGGTAGTCCCGTGGCTTGGGAAGCACTCTGGCGTTCCGACGTGAGGGTCGATAGGGGTTTGAGCGACTTTGGACGGTATTGGTGTGGGGGAGGGATGAGATGAGGCAGGAGCAGTGGGAGGGGGCGCGGTAGAGGCATCGGAAGAGGCCGAGGTGGTATCGGGAGAGGATTCCGACTTGGTATCGGGAGGGTCGTCTGGGAGTGGGCCGGAAGGTTCGATATCCATGATCTGCTGGTAGTTAGGTAGTGGAGGGTCTCCAACGAGGGTCACTGTAGGCACAGAAGCTTCTGATGAAGACGAAGACGGAGATGACGACGTTGGAGTCGGACCATCAGTCGTAGTCGGACCATCAGTCGTATTCGGACCATCAGTCGTAGTCGGGCCATCAGTTGTAGTGACATCAGGGTTTCCACTTGGCTGTTCAGGTTCACTATCGCTTCCAGGTGGTGTTGAAGGAGGTGTTGCTCCCGGTGGCAGAGGAACACCCCCGTTAGGCACTGCGTTCATTGTCAGCTTCGCTCGAAGCAAGTGTTTCACCCACACTTACCCCATATAACTCCACCAGGCCCGACGATTAGAGGAATGACAATGATCGCGCCACTAGAATCCGTCGTGGTTGTCGAGGCCGTCGTTGCTTTTGTTAAGGTCGCATATTCGAGAACAGTGGAGGGAACGAACTGTATTGTTTAGTCAGAAGACGGATCAAACTGCTGCTGTCTGCAGTTGACTCACAGTTAAAGTCATTAGACTTCCAGCCGAATCCGTTTCTGTGAGCACAGTCGAGATTGAAGATGGTGACGGGGTTGAAGATGGCGATATGGTTGAAGATGGCGACATGGTTGAAGATGGCGACGGGGTTGAAGATGGCGACATGGTTGAAGACGGTGATGGGGTCGAAGACGATGAAGGGATTGAAGATGGCGACAGTGTTGAAGACGGTGAAGGGGTCGAAGATGGTAATAGGGTCGAAGGTGGTGATAGGGCAAGGGACACAGGGTCTTCCGGGCCTTCAATGCCATTCTCTGGAAAGACTATGTCAGCGATAGTGTAGATGAAGCCATTGAGCGACCAAACTCCGCCCCAATAGTTGTCGTTCTGGATGCATTGTTCGATGATGTTCGAGAAAGCTTCGTTGCAATTCTCAATGGGCTTGGTGGCGTCTTCTCGTGTAACATTGAAAAGCATCGAGCGTGCATTGTAGGTAGCGATTTTGCTGTTGTTCAGTGTGTTGTTCAGTGTATTGTTTAGTGGTGGGAATCCACCAGCACAGATGATGCCATTGGGGTCGTTCAGGGCGCCAGAAAGAAAGCTGGCGATGTCTGCGCCTGAGGGGTCCCCTTCTTTGCGGGGCTGGTTCGAGTCGCAATCTGCTCCGTTGACGAGAGAGATGTTTGAAACAAGGAAAGCAAATATCAATATGGTTCGGAATGTCCACATGATGGAGACAGCGTTGGCGATGTAGTTTCCGTGCAACGACAGTTCGGTATATTTCTGGGCATCAGTGAGTTTCGTTGCGGTTTCCAGGCTTCTTCTGCTAGTAAACGCCAGTACATACCTTGATGGGATCCAGATAGCTTCTCTTCTTTATTGGTTTTGTGTGATCCTCACCGAATGTATCTCAGTGGTTGCTTATAGCAGCTCAACAAAGCGAGGAGCATCGGGAAAGTTTATACCTAGGTATTCCAGTTTCCAAACTTCCAAGGCTGATTAGAAGCACAGTGGGGCTTTGACTAATTTTACTTTGCGATTGAAACAGGTTTGGGGGCTGTAAGTCAACGTAAGCTGAGTGCGGCCCCGGGGGGTTTGATTTTGGCCCCGGAGCTGCTGATACCTAGGTACAAATGGGTCCTGGATAATTTGACTATGCGATTTTAATGGAGTTAGGGGCTGTAAGGTAACGTGAGCTGAGCGCAGCCACGGGGGGCGTAACTCAGGAATGCCACTCACGGGAGAGATGATACCTCATTGGGGGAATCTCAAACTTTCTGCCCCCATAGTCTTACCTCCGAGTCTCAAGTATTCCAGGACAAGATCTACAGGGCTGGATTAAGATTGTTTCCCGGTTTCTCAGCCGTGCGGACTAGTTTTGGGGCTCTTCTTACCCAACATCTCCACCTGGGCAGATGCCTGCGAACAAATTTAGCATGCAATAGCCACCATATATCATAGCATTCCTCTCACCCTCTAAATTCGAGATCACATTTTGTGGCAGTTGCTCTACAACTCCCCATTCAGCATATCCTTTAGTTCTTGGGCGTTCATCTATCCTCAATCGTCTCTCCCGAGGTCATCATGCGGTCTGAACTATTTTGTTTTCTCTTTATGAGCATCCAGGCAGTCCACGTTTCGGCATGGGCCCTGCATTCCAGTTGCACTGGTGACACAGCAACTCGAGTGGAGAACACCATGAAAGTTGTGTTCGAAGTCCTGAATTACGCTTCAAAGCGGGCACAAAACACACAATACATACAAACCGATGCGACACTTCTACAAGACCTTCTTGGAGCGCCAGATGAGCACGACCAAGCCACTCTGAATCTCGCACATAGTAAGTTTCCTAATTCTCCAGCCTTGTCCAGATGTGCAAGGTGATCTGATACAATTTCTGACTTCGCTATGTAGCACAGTTCCAGGGCGCTATAGATACTACAGGACAAAGGCAACCGCCCGATCGAGGTGTCTTGATATTTTGCTCGGACGATCATCTCACATACCCGGAAGATGGCTTTCGGGGTGTGTATTTCGACAACGGCGATAACAGGCAAGCGCAGGTTCGTGCCAAACCTCCCGTCCCTGGTGCTACTGGACCTTGCAAGGGCAATCTTCGTGCCTTTGTTTACCCTTTCGGGTTTAAGGATGGATCACAGCCTGGTGGCACTGCTGTGGTTCTATGCTCGAATTGGGATGGAGGCGCAATTACATCAACCAAAGATGTCAAAGGCGAGATCGGCGATTGGCGAAAAGGTGGAGACTTGAGGAGATATTCTCAGGGCATCGAAACAGTGGGACAATATCTGAGCTATATGATCATACACGAGTTGATGCACGTCGCAAATCTGCAGCAATGTAAGACTTCACATCCAATTGCATCTCGATATAGAGAACTAACAAGTCTAATAGGTCCAGCAGCACTTCCAGACGGCAACATTGGAGAAGTGTATGGATACGAGAAGATCGCTGGTCATGCACCCGGCGCTACAGGTGGCAGTCCTCCTTCAGTAAACAACCGCCAACACAATGCCGATTCCTTTGCGTTCTTAGCATCTGGTATGCATCACTCCTTCAACTCATTCTCCAAGAGAAAATGCTAATTTTCAATGCAGCCTGGTACCTGAATCTGTATAAATGGACGAATGGCGCAGCAGTCCTCACAAAGAAAGCTGAACGTCCGCCAAATGAGTTGTAGTTGAGAACGGTGTTAGGATCGGAAGAAACTTCTAGAACCTCTAGCATGGTGTCAAGCAACCTTAGTTTGGTGGATAGTGTTGAGATGGGGTGTGTACTTGTCCACGCAGCGACAATAGGTGTTCACAATCTTGTCCCAATCGAGAGTTGCATTCCCAGTAATGACGATTCCAAGTTCTAAACCTCAAATAACCTTACACTCACGCCATTTCGAGGGAAATATCAAACATGCCGCAGCCTATGTTTACATTTGGTCGCCTATTTTTGATATTGCTATCTTGATGTAGGCTGCAGGCCTGTTCAGTTTTTTCGCGCACCTTCCCTGGTTCCCACTTTGCAGGGGCACGACCAGCGTAAAAGCTAGAACAAGTGCGTACATCTTGCGCCCCGACTCCAGGAATATCTTTTGGTCACTTGCAACAAACGTCACCTTGCACGCAAGCCACAGGGGCGATGCACATCGGGCTTAGTAAGCTGAGAATAGACCTTGGAGTATAAGACCACCTGGGCAGGCAGCCGCCCGCCATTTCTCCGAATTGTCTACCAAACTTTACAGAACAACCAATACCACACAATGGCAACCCAATCAAGCGTTGAGGCGAACCCTAAGTCAACTACTATCGTAGACGCAATTGTTACCCCGCCGCTACCAAATTGGAAGGAGCTGCGCGACCTTCCCGCGCCTAGCGGCCCACTGCCCGAAGACGACGAAGATGACGAAGACGATGCGACAAGTAAAGAGGAGGCTTTGAAGCCGAAAGAAGTAAAAGTAGCCAAAGAAAGCGAGGAACGTGACAAAAGCGAGAAGTAAAACGATGTACGTATTATAGATGAGAAGCAAGGCAGTGTACATAACGACAACCTCGCGTAGGCTCTAGGATACGCACTCCTTTGTTTCCAGGGCGTCTGGTGGAAAACATGTTTCGAACGTGAAGAATGTTTCCAACGACTACCCCATATCGCTGGATATGCTATGGCTTCTGTAGTCAATGCCGTTTACAGAACAGAAGCTTACTAGATAAAGGGGGGTTAGTGTGCAGAATGGTGGTGTGGTGTTGCAGTGGTGGACTGGGTACGATATATATGCCACCACCTACTCACATAGCAAAGACGGAACAAAGGAATCTATCACCATTACTACCAAGAACTATAGAGTGACTTCTTCATCATTCTCACTGCATCTCTCATGCCTTGTTACAGCAAACTCGTATAACTTTACATGTACATAACTGACCACAGCACTCCACCACAACTCGCATCGCCTTACCTTAAATTAACAAACACCTGCAGAGATGTTCGGAAACACAGCCGCAAAACTTCTCTACCTCCGCAACTCAATTCTGGATCAGCTTACGCTGGTAAACCCCTGGCCGGGAGGTAGACTGAGCGTAGTGACATACCCTAACATCGATGACACCTGGGACGTACGCGCTATAGTAGTCACATCGGACGAACCGTATGAAGCGAGGGTACTAGGGCATGTGAATGATAGCCGACGTGAGCTGACGGGGTTGCGGCAGATGCTACATTTGCTGCAAGAGGCTCAAAGACGAGAACATCAAGATACGGTAACAGGCGATATACTCATTGGTTCGGGTATTGGGAATGGACATATGGACGCGTCAAGAAGATGGTATAGGCGGAGGGGGCCTGCAAGACCGCTAAGAGGACAAGAGATGCCATTGGGGCACCCGCCGCATGGGATACGGCAACCTCGCGCCGAATGGGTGGACGACGCTCATTATCGTGAGGGTAATCGGGGCGAAGCTGTTCCGCCTCGGAGACGCGAAACGGATGAATGGACTACTGCTTCTGAGCAATATCAACGCGAACTAGAAGAGCAGGCTGCACAGTGGTACTAGGGGCTTGGACAGCGTCTTGTTTCACTTGTAGCTTATATTGACGAAATGATGTATGGGAACGATCCTCCATAGAAAGAATGCGTGATCTTACAAATGACTGATGATCGGGAGCATTGCCGGGATGCAATTGGATCATGTGTGGTACAGGGATGATGGAGCCGTTTTGACTTCATGTGTGAGCGTTAGAGTCACATGTAAATGACGGGAGTCATCTTGACGCGGTGGCTTGGCGTGACATATCGTAAAGTTTGTTGAAACACCTCACAAAGGCTGTAGTATGCCAGAGTCTAGGCTTCGAAGTACTGGAAGCATACAAAGAAGTTATGCTTTCTTTGCAGCCTGCTCGGTACTTGCGTAAGGTTCAGCTCCGTTCTAGGGCTTATGGATTGGCGGTACGGAACGAGACCCGGCGGTAGTGGAAGGTTCAAGTGCGGGAATCGCACAAGAAGTCAGATCTAGATCCGCGTCAGACAAACCCCTGCTGGGTATTCTTGTCTCGCAGCCCGGAAGAGGTACGTTTGATGTTGCTCTTATCGCCACTGTGGGGAAGATAACGCGGGTAAAAGAGTTTCGAGATTGACCTCAAGATAGCGCATAGTGATGGCGCGTAGGACAAGAGGCTAAGATGGATGATTGTGGTTATTTCTGATACAAGTATTTGGAAGTGAGCGGCACTGTCAATCCCCCTTGCTGTTCGCACTATAAACTGCCAAGTATAGGGTTCGCGCTGCGGCGGCGCAGGTGTGCCGCTAGATGAAGAAGCACTCGCAACTTGACATGTGAAAGTTGTGGGTATTTTGTGCCAGGTGTGTTGGTGGTGGCGCGAATACCAACGGGCGATCGTGGAGGGTATAGAGTTTCGGCTATCTAGGAAGATGGCTTATCGTCGGGCCTTCCTCGAGTGTTTGAACACGGCGCGGCAAGGTTAGGTTGCGAAAAACAAGAGATCTGGTAGCAGGGGCTATTGAAAGTGAGTGATGATGCATGGCTGGGCAAGCGCGATAGGCGACTGAGGGGTGGCTCCGTATGCAGGTCCGGTCTTGGTATATTGGAACACTGCAGCGTGTATAGCCGGAGCGACAAAGGAAAGTGCGCATCCCGGGTATGGTCACGCTACGTGAATTGAGTGCGCCTTTGACTCAGACTGCGGTCGCTGATTTCTGGATTACTCAAGATATGAATGACATGACATGTTATCGGAGCGGGTGCCCAAGATCAGAAGGTCGCGATGTCAAGATCTCAGGCGGCGGAGGGTTGTGGAGGGGTGTTCCCTGTGTGCGGAAGATTTCTGGTGACGCATCTGCGGGCTCGGAGATATGAGCACTAAGCGAGAATTGCAGTACAACGTGTCCATGAGGCAGTTGCGATGGCGGGTCTGGCAGCGACGTGTTAATACCGGCGTGGGCAGGAATAAGGTCGGGATGAGCTGGCGCTCGCGGTTTCAGGGGGTGACCGGTGGAGAAATGCATTGCTGGACTTGCTTTTGCCCAACGGCACCAGAGGGTGGTGGACGAAGAGGCAAGATATGCAGGAAAGCGGAGTTGTGGATTGCCCGCAGGAGGCGCGACCCGTGGTCTTACGCCGTGCAGCAGCCCCCGGGACTTGTACCTTTTTAATTGACGAGCCGAGCGTCCGTCTGCACAATTGCTGTTGGATAGGCATTGATAATTACTCCAGCCGGGTACGGGCCTATCAACGCGCGCTGGAGCGACTTTGTGTCAGCTCGCTATGGGTATACCGAACGTCTTAAGAGGCAATGGGAACAGGAACAGGCCGGGGGTCGACCCTATTGACGGAACCGCGTTAGTGAACAAGTGAACAGTGCTTGGGGTTCCTGATTTGCCGTGTGGCTGCAGGATGCCAATGGCTGGTGGTACACGGCAGCGTTTCATGGGCGCGACCAGGAGGCAGGCGCACACAGGGCTGGTCCGGGCGCGGGGACCAAGACGTGTTGACTCGCAGGCGCGACCGTGTTGGATGCTTCGGTCGTGGGCGTGCAGGGGTGCCACGACAAAGTTTGGGATGTCCTGCACCGGCATCTCAAAAGTTGCTAGCTGCCCTTCTCCTGCATTGGGGCACGCAGCCAGCAACGCTTCTCTGCCCCGAACGCGTCGTGCGACCGCGACGGCGTCTGCTGCTCTCCCTCCTGCCCTCCTGTCCTCAGATCATTGCCTGGGGACTGAGGCCTGCTCCCCCATCTGGTCGAGATCCGCACCTAGTGCTCGCGCGTGGCTCCTCTTGGCCTCGTCCTGCAACACGACCACCATCGTCGTTTGGAACCCCTGAAGCCCCGCAACCCTCTCGTAAACTGAGTTTAGAGCCTCCGCCGCCTGCGCGTGTCATGCGAAAGCGACTGCGAGACGCCTTACCTCACCCCTAGCATCGTTCTGCCGCAAGCCGCTGGCTTCCCAGGCTGAGGAACGGCGCGCCCAAGCAGCATCGCGCCATTGACCACCTCCGTCACCTGTCCGTGCCGTCTGCAGTCACGGCACGCTGCTCAATTGCTCCTGCATAGCCCTCAGCGACCTGTCTGGGCTTTCCGGAGAATGCTCCTGCGCCCCAGTGTGGGAAGGTACTCGACGCTCACCCTCACACAGCGCCCATCACCATGGCGGATTACTCACTCCAGGAGGGCCGTCCCTCCACGCCCACCGGCTCCTCGAGGACCTTCCGACCGAACGGGTCTATGCGAGCCCTCAACACCAACCCGCCCAAGCAGGAGACCTTCTTCGACGATGCCACGCCCGTAGACCGCTACAACGACTCCTCCAAGCACGATCCGCTCCGGGACTCGCACGACCTCTCCTTCGCCGAGGGGGGTAACGTGAGAGACTCTGTCGTCGACAACATGCTGCTCTCGCTCGACCAATTCTCCACGGGCAACCTGTTCGGCGGCAGCTCAGGGCCCCAGTACAACAACTACGCCGAAGACGACTTCTTCCTCAGGGACAACTCGTACCGACCGCCCGGCGCCCGCCATCGCGGCCACACCTACGCCTCGTCACGCTCCTCCGACTATGACCTCAACCCCGACGAGCACTCGCGATACACAGTCCACCACTCGCGCGCACGACGAAGCAACAGCAGCAACAACATCGGCTCGCCGATTCACAGGAAGGGAAGCACGCGGGACATGTACACGGGCCGGCAAGGCACCGGCCAATATGGCCAGCTCCCACAGGCGGGTCATTTGAGAGGCGGCAACAAGAAGGGCAGCATGGGTAGCGGCTCCTCGAGCATGGACTTTGGTCAGTCTGGCATTTTGGGCAACCAGCGTCTTGGATTTGGGAAGCGCTCAGCGAGTTTCGACCATAGCAATGCAAGCGACCGGGGTAGAGTCTCACCTCTCAGAGTTGAATCTGTCTTGGACCGTGGCAGGGTTGCCTACCAAAACTATCCCGATGAATACGATGCCGCTCCCGAGCCCACCATCCCGGCTGGCCCTCGAAGGGTCCAGGAACCACCGCAATCTCCCCTCGCTCTACCTCCCCAACCAGCCTTCGCCGCGCCACAAGGACCGAGGCCTGGCCGGAGAGGTAGTGTGCGTTCCAACACAAGCTACAGAACGCTGCGCAAGAACAAGAGCCAGCCAGGACCCAGCATGAGAGCCCAGGCCC
The DNA here is from genome assembly GCF_023758015.1 of Alternaria viburni. Lineage (NCBI taxonomy): Eukaryota > Fungi > Ascomycota > Dothideomycetes > Pleosporales > Pleosporaceae > Alternaria > Alternaria viburni. The sequence goes on from NW_026055774.1 coordinate 1,196,797, forward strand.
AGGAGTTTGTCAACGCCAGCACCTTGCGGGAGTTGCCTCCTGTGCCGTCATGGCATGACCCATCCGCTCCCTCACCCTCTGTGGCCGCGCGAAGTCCCCTGTTCCCTGTGCAAACCCCAGCAGCGCCCAAGCCTGGCTTCTTCCGACGCGTCTTTGGCGGAGGCTCCTCTAAAGCTTCATCACCACTCCCAACCCCCACAGGCCTGCCGACGTTGTCGCAAGAAGCTTCAACACCCGTCTCTACCAAGCCACAGACGGCCGATGTCAACTCCATGTACTCTGCTGCACGACCCCGCACTACCCCGAACAACAGCAGTCACATTGCTACGCAAATAAAATCGTTGCCAAAAGCCCCCCAAACCGCCAATTCTTCGCATGGAGATGGCCAGGCATTGCAGCCCCCCACATTGGGCAAGAAGCCATCATCATTCTTCCGCCGTCGGAAGAAGTCGATATCTGAAAACACAAAACCTCCAGTTGCCGCTCTCGAGATCCCTCAACCAAACAGACCGGTCCTTCCGCCACAGCCCAGCCCCGGAGTTAGTAGTCTGCGCCAAGTGATGAACCCTTATTTGAACGATGCAGGGCGCGCCGTTGAGAGACCCGTCGACGCGCGAGATGAGCAGTCGGGCGACGCTTCCACGAACGGATTCTCACCAAACTATAAACCACACAAGGATGCAACAGTCCGCACGATCAAGCCGACTTCGCGTGGGGATGACCAGACGCCGCCTGCTTCACGAGGAGGGAAACTGAAGGTTTCTGAGACGAACAACACAGGCAGTCCGAAGTTGAAGTTGAAATTGAAGCACGCAAAATCTGTTGCCCAAAATCAGCAAGAAGACACTTTCCTTGCGGATAGCAGCGGCAATGAGGACCGTAGTGGTCGTGCAACACCAACGGGAGAATACAGTGGTACCGAAGAAGCACGGAGGCCAAGCACAGGACCCACTCCCTCATCACTGAGACAATCTGATGGAAAAAGCAACCGCAAGCCATCTGGCGATCACCGGGCTGAGCTTCTGTCACCTCTCAACAACCCAACCTCTAGGAGCGGGTCAGTGTCGCAATCTGCTTCGGAGGTCGAAGACGAAGGTTGGGTCATCACCGAATCAACCGACAAGGTACATCTTACCAACGGCAAGAGCCCGGCGGCGAAGCGTGTGTGGCTCGACACCACTCTGCCAGACACGCTTGGCGACACTTCTGACGATCTCAAGCTACCCTTGGAAGGCGCGCGATCGTCCCAGCAGTCACTCGACAAGGTTTCGCCAGACGCCAACACTCCAACTTCACCTAATGACGTTTTCCACTCTGCTACGAGCCTGCCTATCGTGCAAGTTGAAAGCCGCGAATCTGACACCATGCCCGCCATTGTCGAGGACCGATCGATGCATAGCGAGCCTACCGATGCTGAACGCGAACGCGCATTCCAGATCTACAGCGGTGATGATTCCTCCAGTCTGAAGGCTCAAGCAGCCGCCCTGCTGGGAGATGTCACCCTCTCTAGCACACGCATGCGAAAGGCCTTCATGGACCTCTTTGACTGGACAGGCATGAATATCCTCGCCGCCATGCGTGACCTTTGTGGCAAGATCATCCTCAAGGCCGAGACGCAGCAGGTTGATCGCATCCTCATGAGTCTTTCGGAGCGTTGGTGTGAATGTAACAGCAGCCATGGCTTCAAGGCAGTCGGTAAGTGTTCACTTCGCCGAGACAAGACAGTAAGCTAACCCACTGCAGATGTTGTGCATACGATTTGCTATTCCATCCTGCTCCTCAACACAGACCTTCACTTGGCCGACATTGAGTCGAGAATGACACGCAGTCAGTTCGTCCGCAACACACTCCCGACCGTCACCCGGGTATGTCAAGATTCGGTCAAGGCTGCAGGAGAGGAGACACTGAAGCCGCAACACGCCCACTTCCGAAGACCCTCTCTCCCGTGGAACGATAAATCAGAACCCAACTCTCCAGGCGCCGAAGCCACGACATTTCCAGCGGACGAGGAAGAGCCTGTGGAGGCTAGGAAGACCCGCAGTCGTCTCTCGATTCGCCCTCCTGCTAGGAGTGGCTCAGAGGGTCTGCTTTCCTTTGACTCTGCCGTGTCAGAATCCAACACCCTCGTCAACTCACCATACAATGGCCCCATGCGTGGATGGGAGTTCCAGATCGAAACTGTGCTCAAAGAGTTCTACGATTCCATCCGCAAGCAACGCTTGCCTCTACACGGATCTTCTGAACCTGTTGTCCATCATCAGCCTTCATCTAACAATCTCTCCGTTAGCAACATGCTACGACGCACTCCCAGTGTGCTGAGCAAAGCACCTTCGGACAATACCAGCTACCGTGGTCGGTCACAGAACGACTTCCGAAACGTGGGTAGTCGTTGGGCTTCTAAGAACCGCTCAAAGCAAAGACTGTATCCTTCGTCTACTGTAGCATCAAGTCGTACTAGCCTGGACGATGGATCAGTGTGGAGCCCTGCTGGATCCAGCTCTTGGAGTCGCTACTCTTACGGCAAGACGGGCACATCCATGTCGGTCGACTCTCTTGGCTCGCACTTTGCAACTGGCGACTATCAACAGGCCATCGGCTTTGCCAACGCTCTCAGTCAAGCTATCATTCGCGAGGAAGGCATGACTATTGCCAGCGACGAAGAGTTCTCCCGCGTCGCCCCCCTGTTGGAAGACGAGACGCTCGAGCTTGTTGGAGCACCTTGGGCCAAGGAAGGTATTCTCAAGCACAAGCGACACCTTGATTCGGTGGATAGGAAAGCAAAGGATCGAGCCTGGAATGAGTGCTTCGCTGTTGTTGAGAAGGGCTGCATGCGTCTGTTCTCTTTCAGCATGAACTCCAAGTCGGTTCGACAGAAGAGCAAACTGCGGCCGTCTGTGGGCGGTGTTGTAGGAGGCGGCAACTGGATGGACAATGCGGAAGCCCTGGACAGTTTCCCACTTCGACAGACAATCGCCAGCGCTCTACCTCCCCCAGGATACTCGAAGACAAGGCCTCACGTTTTCGCGCTGTCGCTACCTACAGGTGCTGTCCATCTCTTCCAGGTCGGTACACCAGACATTTGCCGAGAGTTCGTGTGCACCGTCAACTACTGGTCCGCTCGTCTCTCGAAAGAGCCTCTAATGGGTGGAGTCAGCAGCATGGAGTATGGTTGGGGCGAGAACGTCATCAACCCAGCTTTGATCC